>NC_087549.1:40284752-40990252 GCF_036250125.1 Pseudopipra pipra | reverse complement strand
GATAAGGATAACTGCAACACAGGTTTTATGGTTAAATACTTTAAATGAAGAACCTCCTTAGAACATGTTTAAAAGGTGTCTATCAAAACACAACTAACAAACCTTTCCATAATACTCAATGGAAGCATTTAGGAACAGGAACTAACAAGCATAGTTAGATTTGGTGGGTTTTTCCTGCCACTGCAACATCAAAAAAAGACACTTGGAGTTTGAACCTGTCCTGGTTTTGGCTAGGATCAAGTTCATTTTGTTCCTAAAAGCTGGTACACAGCTAGTGTTTTGAATTTAGTATGAGAATAATGTTGATAACACACTTCAGTTTAGTCGTTGCTCAGTAGTGTTTACCCTAAGCCAAGGACTTTTCCATCTACCACACTCCGCCACTGAGCAGGTGCACAAGAAGCTCGAAGGGAGCGTGGCCAGGACAGTTGACCTGAACTGGTCAAAGAGATATTGCATACCATTGGGTGTCATGCCCAGTATACAAACCAGGGGCAGATTACTGGGGAGAGGGTAGAATGCTCAGGGCTGCTAAAGCCCTGGTAAAATCATGACTGTTCACCGCTCACTTGTGTGCTCCCCTCTGAAGCAATTTTCAGTGCCATTCTCGACTGGGAAGAGATTAAAAAGTCACCAGGTGCAATTATCAACCAGCAGGAAAACCTCTGATTAAAGTAGAAAAGCCACATTTCTCAACACCCTAGTGTTCCACACCAGAATAAGCAGGCATGTGCGTGTTCACTTGCGCAGGAACATTCCTTTCTACTAGTGAAAAAACTAGGGGGCGATTTAGACAGAAGATATGAAACCTGAGGGAGGCTTTTTCTAAGTACAGTTTGTAAAAATATTCCAGCCCTACTTGCTTGTCTGCACTTGCATCACACCTGAAAGTTCAATGAATCAAAGGATTCTTCAGTTAAATAACCTACAGTGACTAAAGTAATAGTTTTTGCTATCCTTTCATAATAATAATACAAAGTTCATGATTATCTTGAGATATGTTTGGAAATAATTTTAACTAAAACCGCAAAGGTAAGAACTGAGTTTACTGAAGACTGCTGGAGAAACAGCGATGTCGCTTCCAGCTCTTCCTGCGGGGTGCATCCACCACTTCGCACCAGCAGATGGAGAACTTCGCTCGCCATCAGCACTGCAGCGGCAAACACGGAGCCCGCGGACGGGAAAATGCTGCTCTTCCAGAGCAAAGCTTTAGTATTTCCATCAACAAGCGTCTTCACCAGTTTCACACAGCATTTCAACTTCTGGTTATCACACAGAATCTCAAAGGCAAGAACAGAAAAGGTGTGGTAGACAGCATGACATTGTGGGAAGTAGGGGAGAAAAGAAATAGAAAGCCTCCTCTCACAAACGGGATGCCTGCGCAGCTGAACAGTGGCTGTTTGGTAGTGCAGTTGGAGGTTACATCTTATTCTGGATACATTGCTCCTGTCTGAAGGAGGTGACATTAGGCAGATGACAGCGATATTGTTTGCTTTTTAGATATCTTGCTTTTGGTTTGCTTTCATTAATCAACTATGGCGCTCTACTCTGGACTCTACAGCTATAGGTAGTAGAAAGTATTTTTGTTCAAAAACAAAAAAAATGCCCTAGGAAGGAAACAGATATTTTCATGAAAAGTGACCTCTTGTACTTTTTTCCCACTTTCCTCTAATGCTTTTTTATTTGAAAGCTTTTGCCTTATGAAAGTAAAATTACTTCTAACAGAGATGACATTTTAAACACACAAAATAAAACACTTCAATCTGTAATCTCACTGATACTAAAAGTGAAACACATGCAGTTCACAAAAAGCATATGCAACATTCTGATGCCTATTACACCAAGAGGTGTAGCAATTTCACAAGAAATAGGAAGGTGCATAAAGTTAACAAAATGCAGCTGTTGCCTTTAGGCTTAGGAATCTGTGGAATACAGAAGCCCACAGAAATCGTAGCTTAGGAGTTAAAATTTCAATATAGTCTTGATTAAAAAGTTCATTCACTTTTTGAAACCAACTACAGCTAAAACAATCTCCACTTCTCATTCCACACAATTCATGAATTCATTTTCAGAAGTCAGAACACTATCTTGAAGATTCTTATATTCACAATAAAAATGAAATGACAACACACTTTCCTATTACATAACAATCCACACAACTGCACCTCTGATCTGTTTCTGACCTAATCTGTAACAAATTTCATTGAAATTCCTTATCATAAGTAATTTCTGAGGGTTCTTCTGTTGATTTTTCTTAATATTTTCACATGAATTGAACAGGTATTTTTTGGCTATGTGGCTAAGAAATTCTGGCAATTTGAGAGCATTTTAATTCTTCAGCATCTTATAAGCTACGCAGATCTCTTATCTGCTGAGTCAGTAACCAGGTGCAGCAAGGTTTA
The DNA here is from genome assembly GCF_036250125.1 of Pseudopipra pipra. NCBI lineage: Eukaryota > Metazoa > Chordata > Aves > Passeriformes > Pipridae > Pseudopipra > Pseudopipra pipra. The sequence goes on along the minus strand of NC_087549.1, from coordinate 40,987,850 downwards.
CTAAGGGGTTTTTTGCCAACTTCCGAAGGGACACAAGTTTTGCACGTTTCAGAATTTTTACAAATACATTTGCACTTCAAGTTAATTCCTTAGGTCACTAAGGACTTGCACACACTCCTAAATACAGTTTAAATACCATGCTAGCAAGGTATCCAGTTAATTTGACAGAAAAAATCTCACTGACATTGCTAAATCCATATGCTGTCAAGTATCTTACAAATTTAGTATCTTGTAATACTGACATATCCTGACTCCAAATAGACGACTCCTTAGAAATACATGTTGAGTCTATTTACTTGATTCTTATTTTGTTTCAAAAGATAAAAAATACAAGATAAATATAATAAATGGAATAAGCTATATTTCAAGTCTCCTCTTCAGAACTATCTTCACTAAGATATCAGCTTGGAGCAACACCACACAATCATGAAAAGTGACACTACTTTCAACTCATAATGGAATACAACATTGCTTGGTCAATTTTCCCTCTTTCCTGTGAGGGGGGAAAAGACAACTATAAACCACTGAGCTGCACAGTACTATCACAATTCAGCTTCAGTTTCCCCAGAAAGGAATGTTCTGTGACCGGCAATGGAAGGGAATTAACCATGAATGCACATAAGTGCCTGAAACACTTCAGTCCACTTCACAGTTTAAGTTTACTCATGGCAAAAATCAGCAACATTTCTCTGATCAGCAGTGATTTAAAGTTCTCCAGGCCACTAATCCACTGTTAGACCTACTTATTTTGGTTCCGACTCAATTCGTGACATTCATGACACTCCTGCAGCTGTTATGATCTCAAGATCATGTTTTGCCCGTCCTTGTCTCATCCAGCAACTCCTACAACCACAGGGCTCCATTTTTAGCTTAGCTTCACTATGTCTCCCCTGTATTGTAACAGTGCCTCACACAAAAAAAAATCAACTCCAAACTGCAGAGCTGAGTTTAAGACTTCAGTAGGAGCTATCAAAAAACCCAGAATGATTGATTATGATCTGAAAGGAAAAAGAGAAAAATTCTAATATTACCTTCACCAGGCAAAGACTGGAGAAAACTAAAATATGAAGTGCATGCTGGAAGTAACTATAGTAGGTGACTACAAAAATAAGAACTAAATGTGGGACACACAGGTATTTAAGAGTGAAGTCTTTACAAACAGTTTATTTTAATTATTTTTATACCCACACCTTGCTGCTAAACCAATACTAAAGGCAACAAATAGTCTAAGCACTTTGGAAAATCAGCTACTACTTGAACTGCCTTCTCTTCCAGAGCTATTTGTTCTGTCACGCCAAACAGTTATGAAAGAAGAAAAATTGTTTTCAGGCTATACTAACATACTATTGGTGCATTAAAGAAAACACTTTTGAAAACACTGCACATTTTTGAAGTCCATACTCTAGACTCATCTTACTTAACATTCACTCCTAACCTACTGTTCAGTAGATGGCTTCAAGAAGCACTTCCAGTTAAAGAGAAGCAAGTACAAAAACAACTGCAGTCAGCTCTCCAATGCAATGCACTTCATAAAGCATACTTTGAAGTTCTTTGCAATATAGCAACGGAACAAAGAACAGACCTCAGGATTAGGTTAAGTCAAATGAATGTAAACAACAGCTACAGCTACTGACTAAACCTGAATTGCATTGACCTACTTCAGCAGAAAATGTTTGTCAAGTCTGATGTAAGCTTAAGCCCTGATCTTCCTGTTTAGGCTTTCAACAGCTGTTTATACAAGATTCCAGGTATGTGCCTGCTCTCATTCTTCCTCCACTTCCAGTCACCTGAACACACCAAACAGCACACATGGTACTGCATTTCTCTCAAAAGAGGCACTGAAGCTTTTGGAACTCCACAAATGTATGAGCAGGGACAAGCATATCAGTGCATGATCAAATGACTTTAACCTTGGAAGTTACACAAGGGCATAATTTTAGACCAACTTTGCTGAGTATCTACTGAACTTTTTAATTTGATACAGTTCACAGGAACTTGAAGTAAAATATAATAAAACAACATAGAATTTTGTTGGTGTTTTTTTTTCTCCTTCTTTGGACTAGGTTATATTTCTTTCTTGGTCTATGCGTTCTCCTGCACTGAATTTTTTTTTTCTCATCTGAAATTCTACCTACCCTCTTCAAATAATAGCAAGGACTGAATGCCAAAAGGAACATATTCTAAACATCATTTCTATATGCCACACCCTTTTTCAGGTATGCTGATAAAGACTTTAAAATTCATTATCTTTTATTACAAAGCAAAGGAAACAATCCTATATATTTCCCGGATGGAACTTCTAATGCTTAGCTTAAACCCACATCTTTAGTTCTCCTTACTATTTAAAATCTGGGCAACCAAAACATTTTTGTAAAGCTGAGCCTCTGAGGCTTCAGAAGCAGTTTCTTCTTCAAACACAGATTCATTAATTGCTAGTAAAGAGTATCTACTGGTCATCTGTACAAAATTATTTCCCCCACACACCTCCTATGCACATGAGAGTGTGAATACCTACAAACATTTCAAATGTAGTCACTCACGTTACAAAAAGTTTTAAATTGGGACCAAGCACAGAAACATTTCCTTCTTTTAGAAGGATTTGCTAGTATCTAATTTCACAGTAAATTTTAGTTTAGCCAGCATCTGCCATAAATACTTTGTTAAGAAACATTATTTTTAAAATGAAAAAGCCTCCATGCATGAGAGGCTGATGACTAACAGCTCTGAAATTTCCCAATTAACCTGTCTTTGCAAAAGTTTCATGAGACTTCAAGTACGTGACACTACCACCTGTGCAGAAGACATGAGTCTGCCTGGCATAAAGACTTTGTCCATTACTGATAGATAGCATTAATAACCAGTTGCTGTTCAGTCCCAGAGCCAGCTCCTCCTCATAATCTGAAGCACATGACCAGAACTGCTGTTAAGAAAATAGTCTCTTAAGTGCTCCAGAAAAACATTTTTCAAAGCAGCAAGATGCTGCTGGCTAGCACCATCAGAAAAAAAACACACCAAAGATGTAAAATTTGCTGTGTGTCAGTTCAGTGATACAGTCTACTAGATTAAAAAAAAATTCTAAATTATTGCAGTAGTTTCAGAGAGCAATCATAACATCTAACGGAAGTCTGAATACCTGATTGACAATGACAAGAGCCAAAGTCATTGGAGTGTGTGATGTGGTCTGAGCAGTAAAACTACGCAGTTCCCGGTAGTAGTACCTGATCAGAACAGCATGACATGTTTTTTTTTCACAGTATGCAGTGGGAAAATATCAACAAAGTAATAATTGCCAGTCTGTTGCTTGCCATTAAAGTTCAGCTACAGGCAAAATGGTGATTACATCTCAACAGGCTGTATGTATACCTTTATGATTGAATGAACACTAGCTCTGCCCAGATTCTGTGTACCCTGTAGTATCCCATCAATTGCAGATTTCAAAACAATTAATATTGCTTCTCTACCCACACCAGTCCAAAATATTTCCTATTGCTTGTTTGTAGGATTCTGGATAAAATGCCCTCATCCTCGGGGAGCCTAAGATGACTTATTGACTTGTCAAAGCTCCACCAGAAGATCTCATAAGCAAAGGATATCAGTTTAACCCAATGTCTAACACGTAAAAGATCCCATATCCTTCCTCTGACACCAGTGTCCATGACACAACCTGGCAGTCCTCTTATAGTACACGTTGTAAAGGTCTCAGGTCCTGAGAGGTGTGCCTACAGCTCTGCCTATTCCCCGGATACTGCTATTTTTAGTCTGTCCAGCTGAAGAGTACTGCTTTATCACGGACTGGCTGGGAGAAAGCAGAAAGATGAGAAGCTTCTCAAGAGGGTCTAACAGACCCACAAAAAGAGGAGGTACCAGGTAATAGCAGTTTGCTCACTGGCAAGACTAAAATGTCAGGACTTCATATGACAGATATGAATCTATGATGATTAATACATGCAGGTGTCTGATATTCACCAAGTCTGTATCATGCACCTGTTTTTCACATGAGAAACTGCTGTCCATGCACATATTTCAGAGGAATTAGTGAGCTACAGAGTGACTAGCCTGCAAAACTCATTGCCACTATACACAGCTTTGTAGAAGGGTATTTAACAGAATATTCATTTCAAGCAGGTTCATATAAGCCCTATCTGTCAAACATTAGGAACTAGAAGAGCTGTAGAGTAAGGTGTGAAAAGAACTAGTTCTGGTATATCTAATCTTGTTTAGTCTGATAATGGAAAAAAGGCATAAAAGTGACACAAACTTTTCTGCAAATTTTAATATTATTGTGAACACTTGCCAACTAAGACATCTTGAGATATATATATATAAAAAGAACAAGCCAAATACTCAATTTTAAAATGAAACTCATTTTTCTTCATGAAAGAAAATGCTTAATAATTTAGTTTGTGGTGACCAGAACGTAACAAACCACAGGAAAATGATGCTCCTTTACTTTCAATATCATCTGATGAGAGTAACCAGTAACAACAGGGGACTGGGGAAGGAGAATCCTCTTTTATAATAAGATACAAAGCAGGTTTTGTACAAGAACTGAAACGTATTTTCCTAAGCTTTTACCATAAAAGTTATAGTTCTTAAGCAGATCAAGTCACACTTCATATAACTTTGAGTAGGTGAAATGTGGCCCATGACAAAATATTCACTATTTCAGCTACTGCTAAAGTTCAAAAACTTATTGCACATAAACATTTCAAGTTATTTAAATAACTCACTTCCAGCAGCAACAGAACAACATACGCCTGTTGCCTTTAGCAAAAGAAAATAGAAATGAGGTCAAGTGTAAAAATAGAAGATAGCTGCATTCCTGACACTTGAAACCTCATCATAGAGTTATGCATTTAATTCAGTCTCTACAAAAAAAACACAGGCCCAATTAAAAAAACACAAATATCAATCAACTTTACCAAGCTCCAAGTACATGAAAACTTTTGGGTTTCTAATCTTTAGAAATACATCTAAAAGCATCTAAATAGCATGCAATAATCACAGCACAAACAATTCTAAATACTGTATTTTGTTGTTTACTTTCACAGCCTAAGAATCTCAACTTTTATTTATTATATACCCTCTTCTTACAAGATGCAAAATAAATACAATTTAAGGAAAAATAAGTCCTAATCCTTTTTTGCTTGAATTTTAAAATAGTCCAGTGTAATACAATAATATGTTTTGAGAAGTTACTTTATTACTTAGGCCTGTAATTCTCAAGAGGGAAAAACAAGCATGGCCCACTCCTGTTTCCTGCTTCTCTTCCTCAGAACCATGACACTAAATTCTTTCACTGATGCAATCTTCCAGAAGCATCACACTGGACTCATCGTTTTTTTCAAATGTAACTTGTTTACTAACACATGCACACCAAGAGTTTACTTTTACCTTGTCTCAGAAAGCAATGGATATCTAATTGAACCTTTCTTCTTTTTAATCCCCAAATCCTGCATATCTCCAAAAGCTTTACACGTTAAGGATCCATATCATAATCTGTCTTATTTTCCATAAACCCATGAACAGCACAACCTAAAATGACTTTGTCCATAAATCTCTATCTATTAAGATGTCCAATGCTTAATTAACATAAAACAGAGATCAACTATCCCTTCATGGTTCTTACCGAAAGAGAGTGATGCCTTATCAAGACTCAAAACGTACAAATCAAGTATTAACTAAGTCTACTTTAAAAATCTTTGAAACCTCTCTAGTCATCGGGGCGGGGGAGGGAGGAAATCAACATTTTAGTTTACAATGTAAAAAGGATACAGCATTAATACTGTTATCAAAGCCTTTTCCACTAAGCTTCATGCAAACATTCTGTAATTCTCCCTACTTGAGATAATGTTTCAAACTACTGCTTTCACAACACTATCACTTTAATTTACACCTGTCACCAGCCAGCAACTTCTACCTTAAATTTTTCACAGGGCTTGCAAATGATTAAACAGATTATTTGCCTGCACATACCAAAGTTAACCCTGTTGGGTTATGCGACAGAAAACTGTTCTGCACACAAAGGAGCGGAGAGGTATGCCTATGGTTGAGGGAAACCCACATGAATACCCTGACTCAGGCTATCACAGAAGATCCATCAGCTCTCCCCACACTCCCACCACCACTGGGCCTCTCCAAGGCACTTGTCAGATTGAAAGGTGTGATTCCTACAAGACTAGAAGAGTTACCATGGGGTACAGGGGAAAGGGACTTGGGGATTGCAGAAGTCCTGTGAGAGGATGCTTAGAGGAGGAACCAAGGGTGGGAAAAGGGAGGGACCCCAGTGTCTAGAGGAGAAACAAGCATGGAAAGCCAGGACTATGGTAACAAGAGGGACGGGTCACCTGTGAGCAGTCTGCAGGTCTGTACGTGTGTCCAGCTGTGCTCTGCCTGTCCTGTCTGACCATTAATTTCTTTTTGTAACTCTTTTTCTTGGATCTCTGTTCAGTGCCCCAGGTGCAGGACGTGGAGTCAGATCATAGGTCACAGGGGTGCTAGTGGGTCTCTGGTGCCAGGAAAGGCGAGGGTGAACTTCTGTGGGTCAGAGTGTCATCACAGGAGTACCAAGCTAGGCTAGCCAGAAAACTGGCACAGTGGCCTTGGAACCTGGGACAGGACAGACTGATTGAGCGAGGCAACTGAAGGGGTTGGCTGATAAAGGAACAAGGAGGAGTCCAAGTGAGCTGCTGGAGAATTGTGGGGTTTGGGATTGGCAGCTGAGTCCGTGTATGTCTCTAAGAGGCAATGGGGCACAAATGGACCAAATGGCCAAATCCAGGGTAGAACTAGAGCCTCAACCCAGTAACCAGAAAGAGTCGTAATATATACGCACGTGTGTTTGCAGACATTCAGCTTGGCCACCCAGAAAGGGCAACAGGATAAGGCCATTGGTGCTGTTTGTGTTTGTATTACTGCTGCCTTCTGTGTTGGTGTGGTGGCCTGCTATATATTTATGTATGTACATGCTGAACACATGTGTTTGTGTGCTACTGAGAATACGTGCTTAGCCTCACTACTCACTGGACCTGGGGCCATGTACACCTAAACTAAAAACTAGAAATACTTGAACAAAACCCCTTATAGGCCTTCCTTAAAAGCCAAAACCATCATACATAAGCACATTCTTACCTTGAAAATGTTTCCGAATTATTGTTTTTCTTTGTCTCCAGGTATGAATCAAGTACTACTGTAAATCTGGCTCCAAAGTTATGATTTCCTTACAGTACAAACAGCAGTAGATGTTGCCTGGAGGAGATCTGGAGCATTTGTGAAAGCTTCATTGACCATTTCAAGACATTCATAAAAATATTTCAGCAAGACACAGAGGTTGAAAAACTTATATCACTGTTTATATAGCAGCAGTGCACCTGAACAGCTTCACTTAATCGTCAGCCTCAAAATCGGTTTTTTGTAGTCACACAAAGCGCATGGTTTTCACCTGACAAAAGTGTAGTTTACAGATATAACACAAGAGGCTGCTACAATCACATAACCTGATGTAGTTATATCACAGACATCTCCAGTTTATCCAGAGCATGCCAGAATGGAGAAGTCAAATTGTACACTGACGTTTTCTGACAACTGAATTACTTCAGAAAACATCACAGAATCTCAGGAAACTTGGCAGCAATGAGTCTTAGTCATAATGAATGCATAATTAACTGAAGCAAATAAGCAGAGACTAAGGCCTATGGGATTTTATAACATTGCAACTGTCAGCTCAGCAGAACTCAAAGAAACTCAGCAACTCAACTTTTCTGTGTCCTTCCAGTTTCACTGACCTTCTGACCTCAATAATGCCAAATTTAGTTTCTTGACAGAAGAACACAGCAAAGCTTAACAAACTGGACTACACTGAATGGAAAGAAAGCCATAGTTCATTCTGAAAAGGGTAAAGGGGACAGTTTTGCAATAGACAGCAGGGTCACATGCCCCAGCAGAAGAAGAGCCAGCAAAACTCAATCTACCAGAATCCAACATGAACTAAAAGAGTAAATAAGAACTTTATGAGTCTCATGCAAAGACTTTCAAATCAAAATAAAATCCGTTGATGGCACACTGATGTCCCAGTAGAAATATTCACAGCATTCCTGACTACTTGAAGTTATGAGTACTGTAGAAATATTAAACATTTGTCAAAATTAAGCATCTCCTTTGGAGAACTTTGCAGTTCATTCTTTCAGCAAAACTTGCATAGAGTTCAGCCATACCTATCAAGCAAAAAAAATTGTGCTGAAAGTGATTAGAGTACAGAGGCCCCTACAATCATCTGTCTCTTAACTTTGATATATAGACCAGTACATAGCATAGTCATCCTGACTGGGATGAGAAGTATTACTTGGCTCTTTCTTTCGTATGTTTTTTTTTTCATATGTTTCAAGAAAACCACGTAGTAATTCCTGAATATCTGCTAAAAACATTTGCTATAGAAATAATAAATTCTCAAAATAGTAAACACTTCTCATTTTCTCCCAACCACATGGTCCTAATTCCTCTTTCAATGTTAAAACAACCATTTATAGGAACCAAGCCTTTTATTTGGGACAGGGATGCCACAGACATATCAATTGCTGGATATGATTAACTAGCTGACTATTACTATAACCAATTCCAATCACTATCACTTCACTTATGGAAACCATGCATTGATGCAGGAATCTCTTTCTGGATAAGCAGCTTTTTTTTCTTTTTAAATATGAACAAATAATTAAGATGTATCATCTCTGAGATCTTCTCTTTGAAATTTCGTTCCCTTTCACTCCAGAATACAACTCACAGCAAATTCTATTTGTTTTGCTTGAAGGATAATATCAATACAAATACTTTCAATGGTTACATTCAAGAGTGCATGTATTTTGTGCCCACTATACTACTGCATACTGCCTTTCATTACATCTTAAACTACTATACTAGAAAAACTCTGATTTGACTACTGCTACATCTATAAGAACATTTGTGGACATTAGCTGGGGAAAAAAAAAAAAAAAATTCTTCCCATTGACAGATGCCTCCCGGTGGAACACTATCCAGTACAACAAAGTTTTTGCTACTCTTCCTGAAAATAGTTTTCAAGACTGCTTAATTTGCCATTAGAAATACACACCCCTCACTTAAGGCTTCAATAAGCCAACTGTTAAAAAATGAAGAAATAATTATGATTACTGACAGCCTTAATAAGCTGTATCTATTTAGAAATCATGCAAAGAAAAGTTTTTGTAATAACAGCAAGCTTCTGATACTTGTGATGTGACTCAGGTGCTCAAACCCAGACCTCCAGTGCTATATTAAGTGCTCATACCGACTACAGGCTACTCGGCCTATGAAATGGCAACTGCACTAAGTAACAGAACAAAAAACTCTTCTGCCCACATCCTGTCTTTGCTTCTCTGCAAACAAGGAAGAAAAGCTGCTCTTGTTGTGTGATTTAAGACTACTCAGTTGGCACTGCAAAACCAACTAGATAAAAGGCATCATTGGCCTGTTCAGTCTGTACACTGCCACAGAACTGGTTGGTTGTCCATGTGTTCCTTGTGCATCTGTGTCTACAAACACACAGCATCTCCAGTAAAGCATGTATGTCAGCAACCAAGACAAAGGCTCTCCCTTCCCTAAACTGCTAAGCTACCTCTACTTAAAAAAAAGGCAGACAGGATAAATCTTAACTTCAAAGAATGTAGGTTTTCAGTAAATCCCATCTCATATCCAACAGCTCCATGCTGACAACTCAGACACCCGACAGCATCTCCATATAAATGTCTTTCATTCAGGATTCAAAACGTCCCATGTCGCTATCAAACCGCTTGCTCTAAGCCTACTAGCTTTTAAACCTAATTTTAAAGTTTTGTTGGCAAATTCTGCATTGTTTCCTCAAACAAGTTTTGAAATATTAATTCGACTTGTCGTCTTTTACACACTAGGAACACGGCAAGTCCAAATTCACCATTTGTTTTCCAACTGTACGCTGAGCAAATACTACGAGTGAAATGCGCTACTTGAGAGACATTCCAAATAACACCTTTTATATCAACTTAACCATACACACAAAAACTTAAATCTCTACTTGTGTGCAACTCGTAGAACGCAATATTCTGCACTTCTAACAAACAAGATCTTTATATCCTTTCTTTGCTAAATATTATACAAAACAAAGCCAGAAGTCCAAAATTAGCCTTCATTAAATGCATTTTCCAAGCTGCAGGTTCCAAGTATTTTTCTGCCACAAGACAGTTTAATCCTGCTCCACAGTAACTTCCCCACTCTAGAACTTCACCACATGAGAATACACCAGAATCTGTAGCCTGTGAGTAACCAGAGAGACTCCTGATGTCACGTCTAAAGTACTTTAGGGCTGTGGAGTTTGAGGGTTTGTCTTTTTTTGTTTGTTTGTTCTGTGCTCTGTGATGACCTCTAAACCAGTGTTTTCTCCTCACAATAAAGGGCAATTTATATTTTTGTGCTTCAATTTAAAGCACTGATAAAATTCACTGAGAAATAAGTCACATACCAATTGTAGTCACAACGTACAAGTGATAAAGACCCTACAAGTTGTTTCCAGATACCGTTTCCAGTCCTTTTTTCCTTCCAGGAATAAGTTTCTTTGGACTAACTGCCATTTTTAAATGCATCTTTGTTTTCAGTTTACTTTTACTTCTTCCTTTCAACATTTTCAATAAGCTTCTCATCAGACATAGATTTAGCAATAATTCACACACATACATTCCATCAGGATTCCAAGCTCCTCGAGATTAGTTAACATCACTGTCAACTTTGGAGTTGCAACACTAACTCTGAAACATCAAGTTGGCATGATGTACCAGGACAAAATAGACAAGAGAACCAAGACCACTGTTCTGAATGTCAGCCAACTATCTTTTAGTTCTGCAATAAGCTGCTACACATTCTAGCCTTTCTTCAAGGACCAGAAGTCCAGTCCAAATTTCTTAAATAAGACAGCAGCAGCAACTGCTTTAAGAGCTTGCATGAAGCAGGCCTGAAGGCTCTCATTAACATCCAGTGCACACAAATAAGTCCCAAAGGAACTGAAGCACAGTTCTTTCCTGATGCTTTCATACAATTATAACCATAATATTTCATCATAACTACTACACTTTAGTCCCTAGAACTCCACAAATAATGAAGTGGAACAGTGTGATCACACTTCTGCAAACCAGATACTTTAAAAGAATTCTCCATCTAAAAAATTCACGCTTGTTGGTTGGAGAAGATGAAGCATGTAGATCAACTTCTGACCCTACTGAAGACTCATGGAGTGCCTTAGGGCAGTCATATACCTGATTATTCATTTGCAAAACATGATTGCACATATATTCTACCCCCTTCTGCTTTGAGGAATTTACATTCTAAGTAGGTAAAATAAACAAGATAATATTAAATAACGTTTGCATTCAAGAGTGCCAAATGCTGTAGACTTCAAGGCACTTTTCCTATACAGAGAGCTAATTAATCATCAGCTACAGAACACCACTTTCAGTTCAGCAGGGTAGAATAGCAATTCTCTGTGACATTCCTGCTGAAAATGGGAACAAAGCAGGAAATGAAAAGGACACATGTAAAGACATTTCTCACTGAGAAACAATGACTGTATTCTCAGGTGTTTCTCACCATGCACCTGAGATTGGGATGAGCATTCCCATATGCCTAACTATTTCAGAATTGCTTTTTAAGTATTTGTTCTGGGGAAGCTTTAAAACTCCTCACATAAATCTTTCTGGAACACTTCATGGAAAAATTATCTTGCCTAGTTTTGGGAGTATCTTTGGGGGGAAAAAAAACCCTACACTACTAACTGTATCTTGCTGTAGGAATTTCAAATTTTACCTTTGTGCTAATGTCTTTTAAATTTGCTTAAAGAAAAAAAAATATCACAGGCAACATGCTCTTTTAAGACTTCAACCTGCAGTAGTACCATGCCTAAGCCTACCTTTAGCTTCAGAATACACACTATCTCAAAAGCACTTCAAGATTACAGAAACACAGACAAGTGACTGCTCTGGTGTGGTCCAGCACGGGCATGGAAAACTACAATACATGTCTGGCATTCAGATCCTATTCTTATTCTCCTATTAGGCAGAATCCTCTTCAAAAGGAGATGCTGCAGCTTGGGGCAGTCACTGACAGGCAAACAGAAGACTAAGCAATAAAAATCACCAATCTGCCAAGATTGTGATTATAAAAATGGCAAGACTTCATAAATTTATAAACACTGCAAAATTGAAACTGGCTAGTCAAACATCTAAAGCAACTCATGATGCAGTCAGATTAGATGAAGAAAATCCAGAGAGAAGGCCAACTAGAGAGGCAGGAATATTTTTACAAGAATTCTGGAAGGAAGATCAGAGATTACGTAGGGAAGGAACCTAATCCTGCACAACACACAGTGATAAGATTTGGCCACTCAGGACTGTCCAGTATTACATACTTTTTTCTGTTTCTGTGATTTCATCACGTTCTCCTCACTGCGGACCTCCCAACAACATCCAATTGTTTTTGCTAGCTTTTCTGAGGGACACTGACTGTTGTAAAGAACATCTGGCTAAGTGTCCATCTCCAAAGCCCTCATTGTGGCTCTCTGACCTCACTCATATACTTCTTACATTCCTATCATTATATTTATTCACCCAAAGTCAGTTAAAATACCAATAGATCTTTCACACGTTTTTCCACCTACACATCCAAAGTATTTTTCAAACTTTCCCAACAAATCAGGCAGGAGTTCTGCAGAAGACAGCTCCACTTATCCAAGCCTGACTCTTCCCAGAGATGGTCTGCCCAGAGTAAGATAATGGTCCTGTTGGGGAAAAAAATGTATCACACATTATGATTCATTTGCAAGCATAAAGGATTAAGGTTACAAAGACAATACATGCTTGTAACATATTAATTTTAGGCATTAGATTTTTTGCATCTTGCACCTTAACAAGCCTTCTCTGTAACAGAAAGGTCACATGGTGAAGAGGAATTGAGTATCTTCATTAATTCACTCAACTGCTGACTAGCCTTACCTGTGTCTTTTTTTTTATGTGTGTATCAAAATTTGTTCCTCATTATCAGAAGAAACCCTACTTCCTCACTAAAGTGTGTAGTTCAACTGTATTTGACTTTTACTTGACTGGAGTGAAAAAATACCTGCTAGAACAGTAACTATGTGGGCCCTGGCAAGTACTGCAAGGACACACATGCATTCTCTACACACTGCAGCAGTTCAGTACTTCCATCTCTTCTTTCCTGCAGACTTTGAAGATGTTTTTGAACGAACCCCTCACCCTTCGGCCATAGGTGGTTTTTGAGGTGCTTTTTGTTTCGGTATTTTTTCATGACAGAGCTGTACAAAGCTGGCCCAGGCTGCTGACTGAGTATCAAATAAATGCCAAGATTCCTTCCCCCTCTGCCCTCCCTTCCCCTTCCTCCAACTCCACTGCGAGCCGCTGACAACTGCGGAGGCAGGGGGAGGAGGGCGACGGCGGGGGACAGACAAGACCGGCACACGCACGGCAGAAGGCGGCCCAGGTTTCGGGCCCAAGAGGAATCCCATTAACCGCAGACCGCGGCTCAGCTACCGGCAGACGTGACCCCAGGACGCCTCCCCGAACAGATAACAACAAAGAAAACAGAGGGGCGGAGGTGGCTGCCCCGGAGCCAGTTCCTGCTCCTCCCCTTACGCTGCTCCCAGCCAAAACAGAGACCACAATGTAAACAGAGGCAAAATGTGCGCTTATGGCAAAGCGGGGGGCAGAGCAGCCCTCTCGCTTTCCCCTGGCGGCTGCCAGGAAGGCTCACCGACCGACTCACTCCGGCTTAGGGGCGAAAAGCGAACTTATCGCGCATTTCACACACTTTATTTATGTAAATAAAGTATTTTCCCCTTCACTGCCGCTGCACCAACTCCCCTCCCGAAAGGAGAAATATCCTTCCCTAAAGTCCGCGGGAAACAAAGCGTTGTCTCACGCACCCCTCAAAGATGCCTCGGCCTGGAAGACGAAGCCAGCCCCCACAAGCCCCTGAGGTTATAAAAGCTCGGCAGAGGTAAAAAAAAAAAAAAAACACAACGAAAACAAACCAACAAAAAACCCCAGACAAACAACAAACAAACCTCCAAAACGCAAGCTCCTGTTCTCACTGCATTTCCTCAAAGGCAAAAGGCAAACCCACTGCCATCATGGGGGAAGAGGCAGGGCGCTGAGCCGCAGTGGGGGACGAGCAATGTCCTTACCTTGCCTCCACCCCCCACTCCGCCTGGATCTCAGGACTGGAACCTTCTCTCTTGTCGTCCTCCCCTCACCGCTGCCCTGGGCCCGCGACAGCTACATCAACCACCTCCCCTCCTCCCAGCCCTTTTTGGGCCAGGGATTATTTATTACGCAGGCGGCGGGATGGAGCGGGGGGTGGCGGGGGTCGGGCAAAGGAGGAGGACGAGAAGAAGCGGGCTGCTGAGGGCGGACGCGCACAGCCCCCGTCCCGTGCCTCCCCAGGGCGAGCCCTCGCCCCGTCCCGGCTGCGCGAAAACAAACACCCCCACCCCCCCGCCTTCCCCCGCGCCTGCGTGCGGGGCCCGCGGACAATGGGACCCGGGGCACCCGGGGAGCCGACCCCAGCTGAGCGGAGGGGCCGGCGGGCCGCGGTCCCACCCCTTCGCCGCAACCCACCGTCCCGGCCGTCCCGGGGGGCCTGGGCGCCGCAGAGTGCGGCGAGAGCGCAGCTCTGCCCACCCCCGCTGCGGGACACTCACCCGTTCCGCAGGGGGCCGCGGGCCCTGCGCGGGGCGGCAGCGCCGGACCCGCCTGGGGAGGGGATTGCAGGCGGCAGAGCGCGGCGGCGGCTCGGGGGCGGACAGCGGAGGGCGCGGGCCGGGGGCGCGGGGGCTGTGCGGTCCCGTCGCGGTGTCGGTGCGATGGACGGGACAGGGGGCGGGGCCCGACAGCTGAGAGGATGTAAACAGAGCGTCACGTGACGCCGCCCCCCGCGCTCGCGGCCGCCGCGCGAGGCGAGGGAGAGCGAGCTGCGCCGCTCCGTCCCGGGCCCTGATTGGCCGGTTCGCGCCACGGCCACAGCCAATGGCAGGCCAGGGCTCGGGGAGCTCGTCACCGGCCGCCCCGAGGGCACGGGGGAGCCTCGTGCGCGCGCGGCGGGGCCTGGCACGGCCGCTGCCTCCCGACCCCCCCCGCCGGGCTGGGCAGCCCTGGAAGTCCCTGGAAATCCCTGCCGAATCCTGTGTCGCCGCCGCCCACTTGTCTCCCGTGGGCGGCTGAGGATGGAAAACACCGTGCTGTCGCGCGGGAGGGCCGAGCCGCGGGGGGCGGAGCGGCGGCAGGGGACGTGCGGCTGCGCCGGAGGCCCGGATTGAACAACATGCGCAAGGTGCCCCTAGTGCCCGCCCGAAACAGCTCCGCTCTCGCCTTTCTCGGGTGACCTGATGCGGTGTCTCTGCAGGGTCCAGTTTGTAGGGCCGCTCGCAGGGAGCCGGTGGAAAGTTCCCTTCCCCGTACCGAGAGGGAGGGCCTTGGGCTTTGTTGTTGCCGATACTCTGAAAGATAGTTTGAAAAAACTACATGAAGGCAGAAGAGATCACAGGAAAAGCTCAGAGGAATTGCTAGAAATGTTAGAAAATGTCCAGAGGAGGGTTACGAAGGTGGTGAAGGGTCTAGACGGGAAGCCACATGACTAGCTGAGGTCACTTGGTTTGTTCAGCCGGGAGAAGTGGAGACCGAGGGGACGCCTCACAGCAGTCTGCAAACTTCCCATGGGAAGTGGAGGGGCAGGCACTGATCTCTCTGTTGGAAATGATACAACTTTTCTAATATTTTGTAATACTTTCAATTAAACATTTTAATTAGTTGTTTTAATTAATCATAGGTTGCATGTTAGGTCTTAAATTACTTTTAGCCAGCCTATATCAAAAGACTGTCATAAGCAACTTTTGTGAGACGTAGCTTGGGAAAAGTACTAAAATTGTACATTTTCTTAATGTTAACCTTGATCTGCTTCAATGAGCAAAGCCCATGAGAGAAAGATGTATTGTTGAAGATGGAGATCTGGAAACAAGGACCATTCGCAGAAAGCAGCAGATAACAAGACTAACAAAGGCTCAGTATTTGCGGCAGAAGATTCCTATTGGAGGAAAAAGATACTAAAAAGACTAAAAGTATTAACTAAATAGCATAAGCAACACGAGATTGATAACCAGTAGTGGATAGAATACTAATTAATGTAATTTGGAAACAACAGTAATTTCTTTCTTTGTTAAGAATGTATAAATAGGTGAAAGAGTAATGTGTTGGTATCTGTATGGACACAGGATTTGTCGTGGCCACGTGCACACCCAGTGGTGCAAATAAAGCAACGCCTTGTTTTCTAACACTGAAAAGATGATGTTAGGGGATTCTTTTATTCCCGACGATTTTGGAGGTATTTGACAATGACTGAAGGACCCAAGGGAATGTCATGAAGCTGTGTCACCGGAAGGCTTAAGTTGGATATTTGAGAGAGGTTATTCACTTAGAGGTTTGTTGGGAACTGGAAGAGGCTCCACAGGGGAGTGATTACGACACCAAGCCTGACAGAGTTCAAGAAGTGTTTGGATAATGCTCTCAAGCCCAAAGTGTGATTCTTGAGGTGGTCCTGTGAAGGCCTAGGAGGTGGGACTTTGATGATCTTTGTGGGTCCCTTCTGACTTGGGATATTCTATGAATTTGGGAAAGGAAGAAATACTTTGGAATGGAATAGACAGGGAATAAGTGGAAGTCGAGGCAGCGTGGGGCCCAAGTACAGGCTAGAGAAGCCCAAGGTGATGAAGAGTGTTGGGTCATCCTGAGCCCTGATCTGAGCTGAGGTTTCTCAGGCATCATCTCATGATTTTGGCCTGGAGGAATGATTAGAGATTTGGGGAGTCAGTGTGGAAAGTAGGCTCTGCTGATGTTTGGAAGAATTAGAAATTGTGCAGGTGTCAGGACTTGTAGCAGCTTGGCTAATCTGTTTTCATTGAGGAAAGGAATGAGAAACGCCTGCGGTCACTATCAAAGAAGGGATGATATTCACACTTGTGGAGCAGTAAGTTTGTATTCACTGAATGATCAGGCAAAAGGTGTAGTGTTTAAGGATTTCAGGCTACTGGATGTGAAAACCTGAAGATCTAGAGTGGATGTTAAACTAATACAGTAATTTAGATAACTTGGTGACATTTATAATAATAATTTACTCTGGAATGGTGTAAACACTGAGTGTCTTGTGAAATACAGTTGAGAGGCATAAAGTTTTGAGCTTTAGCCAAAGTTTAAGTACTGGTGGAACAGGATTTCTAAATAAAAGTCCTGAGAAATGAAGGACACGAAAGCATAGCTGGTAAGAGGCCAGGAGTGAGTATTATTCTGTTTGGGGAGGGAAATAGTTAATACCTGCAGAACACAATGCTTGTAGATGGCAACAACTGAGATGGAGATAATTGGCAACATAAGGGGGAGTTTCTGTCAGGCTATGACTGAGAAAGCATTGTCTTTTGTTAGTTGGACTAAGGAATTCAAGTAGTTCTTCAAATTGCCACTCTTACTGATGGCCCCTTGAATGAGAGGAGTAGGGGAAGAATAAACAAATTCCATTTTTACATTGAAATATGCCTTGCCCTCAGATAGTAAACTTGAATAACTTTTACTGGCTTGAGTATTGAATTTTTTCTATTAAGAATTCTTAGTTAGATATAATAAGTGTGTATAATTCCCTGTGTATTGTATGTATGAGGGTTTCCTGGTTTTCATTCCTTCTCTTTCCATCACATCCTAAATATTCTTGTGCCTGACCAACACATACTCATTATCTGTCAGACAAGATTTGTGCTTAATCAATATTTACTCAGGACAGACATATATGGCCATATTTTCCTCATTCAATTTTAAGAGAATTTTTCAGATAGCTTTTTTTCTCTCTGTAAATTACCATGTTATGCTTGAACTGATACCTTTTTTTTTTTCTATTTGCAGTAGATGTGGATATCCAGTTAGGAAGATCATTCTGCCATCTCTCTTCAGAGCTGAGAAGAAGCTTCATCATCCAGGTCTAGCAGAAAACTCTATTCAAGCATGTACAGTTCTCCAAATCTGCTCCAACTCCTGTCATCCATTGTCAAAACAAGAGTAAGGTATGTATTTTCTGATGCAGTATGTAACTTCTGCATCTTCATGTGAAAAATATTGTCACATTATTTTAAATTCGAGATGTGCATCATTTGGGAAACCTTTGTTTTCATTTAAATGTAAGTTAATGTTCTCAAAAAAAGTTTAAGTATTATGTGACAGGCCCATCTAAGCTCTGTATAAACTAACTAAGTTCAAACCCCGTGTTTCCCACTTCTTAACTGAATGAAATGAAATAATGGAACCTGTCTCTTAACTGAAGCACAGGGAACATTCCTTCATCCTCATAAAACAATGGGCTGTGTAGGCTAAAGTGCCCCCAAATCTTAATCACTCTCTGCAAGTTTGGGTTGTTCTATTGTCTCTGCAAATTCAAGCATAATTTACTTTTTCAGTATTTTGTCCCGATACTTTATTATTTTTTCATCATAATTCAAATAAGGAAGGTCTGAACTGACTCCAGCATGTCTTCACTCTCTGCTCCTAGGGAAGGTTGTAACATTCAGATGTCTAGTAAGAAAAGCACTCAAGACTGCCATTTTTTAGATAAATTTGAAATTTGCTATTGAGGTCATTAAGGTTAAGTATTTGGACTTACCTGTTACCCTAATGAGCAGAAAATTAGATATGCATAACAATTTATAATAACTATTTCAAATAAAGATCATGTCATATATATTGAGTAGTTACGTATATTTAATTTCTTATTTATGTACAAAAAATTGTTCTTTAGACTAAAACAGCATATTGGCCTTCCTAATAATGGCAGTAGCTTAAGAGCAGAGTGGTGCAAGTTACATTCCTTGAATGCAATCCTGTTAGTATAAAGCTAACAACTAATGTGTCATTTGCACTGCTTATATTTTTTGCACATCTCCTTAGTTAATGAAAACCATTTACATATAATTGCATTTAGGGTGCTTTCATTTGAGTCAGTTTCAACTTTACTTTCTATAGTATTGAGTAACCGTTTTCAAATATTTTCAAATGCTACAGAAAATGTACGAAACAAGTATTTTTCTTTAACATTTATTTTTAGAGATATATGCCATTTTCTTAATTTAAGAAAGCTTAAATCTCATAACTCACTGTCATTTTGAAGCAGTGACCATTTTCTGATTCTGCTTTTTTTCTGTAGTAAATGAAACCAGATTTTTCTGGCAGTTTTTCATTCTGTCTTTCCCTTTTTGCTTTGACTTTTATTTTTTAGGTGAACGAAAAGACGCTGTGTGCAAAGGCACAGAAACAAATTCTAATGTAGCTGTTTTAATTATGGATATTTATTGTTCTGTGGGTTACCTGCCATTCATTTTCCCTGCTGACAAACAGCTGAAGACGTGTTTTGAATGTCACTTGACTTCTTCAACCACATTTGTCATACTAGTATCTATTTATATAGAGATGCAGTCAGCTTGAGAAAAAATAAGAAGATGGTGGCCCTGAGATCTAAAGAATCAGAACCTTCTTTGCTGGAAGTTACTTCTGCCTGAGTTTTTAAACTGATGCTTTCTGAAGGCCAGGAAATCAAATAAAAAAAAATAAAAGCAGGATGTAATGTTGTGTCTGCATGTAGTCCAGAAAGCCCATGTAAAAAAATCCTCCAATACAGCAGTGAAAGAGAGATGAACAAATGTGGAATATGTTATAATCAAAAAGCCATGGAAATATAAAATAGATAACCAGATCCATAAAGCTAAGGTAAAATTTCTGGTTTATCCTTAATGGTTGGCATATCTGTCATTTTTAAAATGTTTTATTTTTACATTCTTTACTCCCAGATATTTGAGTGTACCTTCTGTGGCTCTCATCTGTATCCAGCAGTCATCATGCCATTTCCAAAGCTTTATGTTAAGAAGGGAACTGGATTATGCCTCACAGAGTTCCAAACCCAAGCTGAGTCCTTTCAGTTGCACATACAGAATGAATCCACTTGTAGTTAAGCTGTAAAGGACTAACTAGTCTGACTGCACAGTCACATGTTGGATTGTAACCTCCAGTCCCAGTGGGTAGTGAAACATCAGCCTGGCTCTGTAGGCTGTTGATGTGGACCTCTGAAACTGGCTACGCAGCTCTGCAGCTGCACTTCTTTCTCGTGGGGCCTGGCTGTAGAAGTAGTTTACCCACATTTGCATGGTGCAAAGTTGGCTTTGACAGGTGAGACTTGAAAGATTTCACCTCGAAGACTGGTAAGATCTACATATGCAAGGTGTAGTGTTTCTGCATCTTCAATCTTGTTAATCTGCAATTTGGATAAACAAACCCAGCATAGATGTCTTAGATAAAAGTAGCTGTACATTACTCAAGCTTTGAATCCAAATAATGTTTCCAAAAGCTCCAGAGCTAGTTGACTGAAAAAAGCATCTTTAAAAGGAGTAAATCATCATTTACTACAGGCTTTGTGTATATGCCAGATTACTTCATAGAGTATTCTTGCTGGTCTTTAAGACTTACTTGCCACTTTTTCTTTTAGATCAGCCCACTGTAGCCCCCTTCAGAGAGGCAGTTGTTTATTGTAACCTCACTAAGGCATTTGGAGTTTTTAGGACTAGAGATTTTCATTGCTGTAGATTTTGAAACACAGTCTTCGCAAACATGAATTGCATTAAGTAATTGAATAGTGTTACACAAGGTGTGCATCGCAATCACAGTGTGCTCCTCTGAAGCACATCATATCAGCTCCAAATAAAATGTGTTGGGGTTTGAATTA
Source organism: Pseudopipra pipra (assembly GCF_036250125.1). Classification (NCBI taxonomy): domain Eukaryota; kingdom Metazoa; phylum Chordata; class Aves; order Passeriformes; family Pipridae; genus Pseudopipra; species Pseudopipra pipra. The sequence goes on along the minus strand of NC_087549.1, from coordinate 40,967,000 downwards.
CATACATTTATTTGGATTCCTGTAATCTATCTGTGCATCCCACCTCTCATGCCCCATTTAAGTGGTCACAACTTTTATCAATTTTATTGAAAGAAATGTGATACAACAGTAGCAAAAACATCTTTTGATGCCTCGAGTAAGCAGGAATAGAAGTTGTAATCACCAAAGCCGATATGCCTGCATGCATCTGGTTAGGAGAGTGCATGAGGCTTTTTCCTCTTGCCATAAAATCCTCTGCTAGGGTGGTGTTAGAACTCTCAGCACCCCTGGAGCAGTTGTTGGGAGTGCTCCTGGCTGTGGACAAAGCATGGTACAAAGCTAGTATTTTAGTTGTCAGAACATAAGCTGTCCTCAGTTCAGTTTTTAAAACACTGAAAGCACATACTAAGAAAAAAACAAAACCAAAGAAACCCAGATTTTAACTTAAAAGTGCAAATAAGTGAATGAAATGAACAATGAAATTAAATGGCATCTGTGGCCATAGACATTGATCCTAAGGATGTGTCTCTCATGATCAGCTGTTTGGCCTTCTTCTGATTACTTTTCCAAATTCCTGCGTGCACCTTCGTGTTTTTTTCTTCTGTTAATAACAAGCCAGAGGTTGTAGCAACAGAAAGATTCTAGTGGCCTGTAGTCACTGCTAAGTTTATAACCAAATGTTGTTTGTACATATAACAAACTGAGCACATCTGTATAATGGTTGACATACTATAAAATCTAGTCACACAATCAAATATTAAATTGTTTAGAATTTGGTACTGAGACAAGTGTCTGACATTTAGGTTTCATGTATATTCTTTTTTTTTCCATGGTCTGTGATGGGAAAAGAAATGTCTTCCTTCAGTATTTTTGCTTTTGACCATTTGTAAATTCTCTCTGATGTATATTAGGGTACAAAATTAATATGTAAGTAGAAAGTGTTTTACTTATCACTTCTGTCCTCCTCATCGATTGTAAACTGCAAGCACGAGACATTCTCCATGGAAATATGTTGATTTGTCTTTAGATGTAGCTGACAGTGAGTCAACAACAGACTCTTTATGTCAACCTTTTCTTAAATCAGTAGGGTGTTTTTCTAAATTTATAATGTTCTTTTTTTATAAGGAACATAGTCCTTCGAACCAAGAAAAATTTTATGCAACCATGATTACTAGTTTGAAGACAGTCTATGAGCTTCCCTTGAATGAGTCATGTTGAAAGGAAGTTGCTCTATTTTGTATTTTAAATAGTAGCAAAAAAATTATTCTGAAAATAATAAATGTTTTTACTTCAATTTTGCCTGATTATGTTAGTCAAACATGAAAGAACATGTAATTTAATTTATAATGTATTAAAATTTAACTTGTAGAGCTTCTGTTCTCTATTTGGGCTGATAATACACTATTACTAGTCCTGTTACTGATAGTCAGCTGGCCTACATGTCATAATTTCAGAGGCTTTTAAGATCAACTATTACTTAGATACCTGATAGTTTCTAAATGCTCTTTCTTACACGTGGCTTTTATCTTTAAGTAGGAAAGATGAGGCAAGCTATCTGCATGCTGTAAATGAGTCAAAAAATGCTTGTAGTTTCATTTCTAAGAAACTTAATATTGTGGCAAATTGAGAAGGTTAACTATATTTTTTTTCCTAAGAGAATTTAAATCTCTTAATAGAATCGAGTTGTTGGAGACATTAACCTGGTCTTCTTTTGGACTGTATAAAATCATCCTTTATCAACAGACTATCAGAAAGACAAGGAAACAATTTCTTTTACAGAAATGTTTGAAATTGATGTATTTTTTTAAGTTCATATAATATTCTACATTTTAAGTAATTTTTATGAGAAATGAACAAATAATACATTATATCCAAAGGTTTACCAGGATTTGTCCTTAAGATGCAGCATGCAGATTGCTCTTTAAAGGTCTTCTAACAGAACGTAATCTTTTCTTTTAGCCTCCTCCAAACTCCTGATGCTTTCCAAAAAAAACAATTGATATTTTTCTCCAAATTTGGCAGAGGTTTAGCAGCTTTTTTTTTTTTTTTTTTTTTGCTTGTTTTTGCTTTTTGGATGATGTAATTGGCTATTATTAAGTCTTTGATATATGTGCAGATGGCTGGGGCAGTAAAAGTGAAACTTCATAACTGTGTCTGAGGTGCACATTATTTAGTAAGTTATATGAAAATAGATTGTTAGGAGAGATGTAAAGCATCTCTGGAACAGATCTGTTCTCAACCAATGAGTGCTTTCCTAGAGTCCCTCATCTGTGGTTGCACTCCACAGGTTTAAGTATATAGTAGAAAAAATTAAATGGCTTGAATATTCACCCCTGTTCTATTCCTCTGGCTCTTGGAGTAGTGGTGAGAAAGATAAAAATTTTGAGATGTTTCCTAGGTAAGATACTCATGTCATGGAAATCAGTTAATTGACTATGGCTATGGGGAACAATGTGCATTTTTCTTTTTGACCGCACAAGTCTCTCTTTGGCCATTGCTCTAGCTGTTTCTACTACCACTAATGGCAAGATGTTTTCTGCCATCTGCTATTCTCATACAAATCACAGCTAGACCCTTTGTAGTGGGCAGAGTGGGAGCTTCAGACAAAGTTTATTAAAGAAGCCCTCCCACTGCTCAGTCACAGGGTGCAGAAAGGACTCCCTTGCTCAGAGGAGCCTGGGTGCATCTGGATCCCATCTTAGCCCCAGACTTTGTCAACAGTTTATGTCTAAAGGATTACATAGGTGTAATTGAACCTTTATACAACTTTATCCTGCAGGATTAAGGATGGCAAACCATATATATATATATAAACATATATATTCGTTATTATGGTAATGATTAGACAAAAAGATCTTAATCAGAATTATGTACTACACAATATAGCACTATTATAATATAGCACACTATGAAAAAATGTTGAAGCAATTAAGTTAAAACTATCATATTAAAACTAGAAAAACAATTAATAAGTAGAGATTGATGTTACTCACCCATGCTAATGACCGTGGGCAAATCTCTTTTGCTCAGCCTCAGGGAGTAACCTTGAGGGCATCCCCACTCAGGGGAGGAATCTCTGTACAACACACTCCAGGACAACACTACCGTTAAAATTTGGGACTGGGCTTTTATAGTAGTGTACTGTTAGTCATATATCTCCAGGCCAGCTGTGTCAGCTTAGCAGCTTTAGATAAGTTTTTAGTAGTATTGCTTGTTTATTCCTTTATCTGTATACTTCACCAGGTCTACCACATCTTCATGTCACTATCAAGATGACTAACTTTGGGATTGATGAGCCAGATTGGTTTCAGCAGTATCCAACACCAAAAGCAGCATGACAACCCCTTCTTCATTTACTACTGGTAGCTTTGCAAATAGGGCATTGTTTGAGTTGGTTTACCGCATTCTAGGCAGAGCACCCTTGCGTGTGCATCTTGGAAGATTACTAGCACATTTTGAAAAGTTCTGAAAAGCAGAGCAGCTGAAGTGGGAAAAAAAGAGCAAGATATTGAAGGCAAGTCTTGTAACCGAGTATGCTAATAGCGAGTGGTATACTTGAGCTGCTCCATGCACAGCTGTTTCCATGATATGCTGAATGCTTTCAGGTGCCTCACTTGTAAAAGAGATTCACTTTTGACAGGAATGATGGCTACTGAGTGCTAGGGAGCAGCAAAAGCAGGACTGCAAGGTTAAAAGTGAGCCAGGAGCTGAGAGCAGCCACAGCACAGGATGAACAGTGCCCTCATTGCCAGGCCACAGTCCAATTGCACCTGAGCTGAATAAGCAGAGCAGGGTGGTAATAGCAATAGATCTTATGAAGAGACCATATGGCAAAAGTAAGGCAACAAGCCAGAGCAGCAATGTGGGGATGAAGATTGTAGGTAACACCTATAGGATAGAGCAGCCTGAGGCTAAATGAGTCTTCTGAGGTCATGGGCTCATGTGGAGTCTTACCAGGACTACTACAGCCTCTTGGTGCATTCAGCCATGATACCAAGCTTTTCAAATGATCAAGCCCAAATGGAGCTCTTAAATGACATAACTTGGCAGACCAAACTTTGCAGTGAATACATGAGTACAGAGTGTAATAATCAGATTAAGATTGTACTGATTAGTCATGTTTAAGGTATGCCAAGTTAAAAAACGTCTAATAGTTTCAGAAGACCTTAGGTAGGCATTTGGTCTCTAATAAAAATTCTTTGTCTAACTGTTGTGATAAGAAATGGGTTTGTGATCTTTCTCATTTATTTGGCCTAATGCATATATCTTAATGTGCAAGACAAGGACAAGTAAGCAGACTGGTGCTTGTGTTAAGCTTTGAGTAAATGCCAAAAACCAGTGTTTTCTCCTTACTGCATATTGGTAATAGTGGAAGATCTTGTTAAAGCCAGCTTGTTCTTGCATGCAGCTACAGGATTGAGCATTTTGCACTCCAAAATATCTGAGTAAGTGCCTAAATCTCCACCCTTTAAATCATGTGAAAAATTGTATTATGGTGAGATACTGGAAGAAACAGCCCAAAGAAGCTGTGGATGTCCCATCCCTGGAGGTGTTCAAGGCCAGTTTGGATGGGGCTCTGGGCAATCTGGTCTAGTGGAAGGTGTCCCTGCCCATGGCAGGGAAGTTGGATTAGATGATCTATAAGTTCCCCTCCAACCCAGACCATTACATGGTTCTATGTGTCATCTTGATTCCTGGCAGTTCTCAATTTTCTACCAACCTAAAGAAATAAAAAAGCTAATCAAATATTTGGCAACAAAAAACTGTAAAGTTTCATAGGGGTTATTGCCTTTAACTGTTTTACCCAATATCTAATTTTTCGTACAATTACATGAAAAAAAAAGTACATTGAAAAAACAGTATGAGAGTGTGAAAATTACTCTGCTAAGTCTACAACTTCTCAAGTAAGATAATAGCCTAAAATCAATGGGTTGACACACAGGTCATACATAGTATTTCTTCTTGTGTGCATTTTGACCCTTCAGTGGCAAGAAAGTGTTCAGTGGACTCTGAGTTGGAAAAGTGTAAATGTTTTCTGCTCACAGTATGCTATACATTATAACAGTGGCAGAATCTGATTCTGGAACAATTAAAATCTCATTATTATTATCTCATTATATTAAAGAAAGAGAACACAATTCTTTTATATGCTAAATTTGTCTCTGTATGACTTAATAGCCTGCTACTGAAGCAGGCAAAAATGCAATGATAATATAAACTTTGTTTTCTTCCCCCAAGGTATGAACTGTGTTTAACTGAATTGATATGCTTTTTTGCATATTCTGGGATATAATAAATTGGAATCTGCACTCATAAAAATGTATGCAGTGTATAGGAAATGACATGTTAATATTAGATAATGCCCTCTATTTATTTCTATTTGCCTTTTTTTTTTAAAAGCCTGTAGGTAATTTTTAGGTGTTTCGGAGCTTCACAGAACCATTTGAAAAAATAGAACTCAAAGCTTATTCTAGATCACAGTTAAATCTAGCTGTGTCAGGTAAATGTGCATATTTAGATTGTGCCAGTATCAACTTAGATCAGTGAACAAAGTTTACACTTAAATCTCACTTTGGCTTCCATGTAGTTGGTAATTGCAGAGCTCTGCTGATTGAACACTGCTGTTCTCTAGAAAGAATGCTGCAGAATAGAAAATGAAGCTCAAGGACTTTCCTTTCTGTGAGAAAGCATAGAAAGGAACAGGTTGCCCAGAGAGGCTGTGGAGTATCCTCCTCTGGAGATGTTCAAAAGCTGTCTGCACACAATTCTGCATAATGTGCTAGAGAGAACCCTGTTTGAGCAGAAAGGTTGGACTAGATGACCTCCAGTGGTCCCTCCCAACCTGACCCATTCTGTGAAAGTAACTGATACTTTTTCTTGATGTACTTTTTTTCACCTGAATAAACTTGAATTTTTGGCATATAATAGCAAACTGAACCCATAATGAACACAAACTTAGTGATTAAGACCTATAAATAGAATAGCATCCAAATGGTTTCAAATCTCTGGAGCCACAGAAGCCATTAGGCACTACCTAGCATGTAAATAAGCACCTAAATAAGCAGGTAGCTAAAACTTGCATGACAAATTAAATTATTTGGTATACAACTGAGTTCATGGTGTTTCTTCAAATACATCTGTATTAAGGGTAAAATTCCATAGATATATATGTAAGAAATAGGTATACAGTACATGCAGTGGCAAAACAAAAACACCCCACACAACTCAGACTATTTAATCTCGCTCCACTTTGTTCATACACATCTTTTAACATTACAAAAATTAGATGTAGGCTACTGCATTGCTCTTTGTATCTTTTATGATAGTATTCTGCCTTCCAAAAGTTGCCAGAATCTTTAGATTAATTTTTAGGTATATAAAAGAAAAAGAAATAACAGTAGTTTCCTGAACCTCAGCTGTGAAGAGGAGAGAGTAGAAGCATCTTATTTTCTGGAATAATTCACAAGGAACAGATTTTAGAAAGCCACAATGGAAGATGCATCATAGATATCTAAGAGTTGTTCTGAATAATTTTACAAATGTCATACTTTCTTGGATTCTAGTTTAGGATTTTTTCTTTTCTGTTATGACACAGAAGCAGCTTTAGACATTGCTTAATCCAACTTTATATCAGATCCTTAAAAATTTCTGTGAAACTTTTTGCTTGCAACTTTTGGGCCCTTTAGACCTTGACTGTCAGAGTAGCTTCAATTCCTTGTGTAATGTGGGTATGCTGCTGTTGCAAGTTCATCTAGTCAGGTGACCCTGAGGCTTTTTTCATGGTCTTTTATTTGGTGCTATCTTTACTATCATTGACATTAATAAAGTCAGTGTACTACCTTTCTTTATTCTGACTTTCTACCCTGCAGGGGTAGATACCGAGAGTCCAGACTGTAATAAGTACTTGATTTGTGACTCAGAGCTGCAGGGGACTGTAATGTCTGAAGACTTAGAGTTAGAGGATGAAATATACTCTTCACTCTTCATTTCACAGAAAAAGAAAAGACGTGGAAACATAAAGGTAAGGACCCAGCATTCGAATAATGTTGCCATCTTAGTGAGTCATGATGTAAACTTTTAAGCATGCTAGGGTGTAAATCTGATCTGCTATAACCAGTTTCCAAAATTTCAAACCAGCTTAATACATACATTTTATCTGAAGCCATAACAACTTTAAATATATATACAGAGAGAGAAAAAATTAACTCTGATAAATTTATTTCTTGAGGGCTATTATATAAACACACTCTAAATATTCTTAGGGTTATTCTAGCACACTTTTTTTTACGATAGTCACACCGATCAGTAACACCCAAAGATGGTGTTTGTGCAAAGTACAATAACATCCAAAATATCTTCACTTTTTCATCTGCCTAGTCACAGAATGTAAATTCTTTAGAGAAGGCTGATGTCATTACATGGGTTTATTACTGCATCCTATATAGTTTCTGACCTTAGTGATGTAGTCATCCTTCTGCTGACAGCTCTTCTGATTTTGGTAAAAAATTACTTTCAGAAACACAGTTCATTGATTAGAGCAAAGGAAGGGGGGAGTTATGTTGCACTACTCATAATTGTTATTAATTTTCAATGAGCTCTTAGATCTGTCAGAATATTTATATTTAATAACAAATTCTATGAAATACCTTATTTATGTCAGCAAAGTATTGAGGAAATTTTATTAAAATGCTGCAGAGAGATTTGTGTTTAGTCAGCATCCAACTGTTGTTCTCCCATGTGGGATGTTAAGACCAGAGAGCTTGATTTCTTTAGATTATTTTTAGATTATTTTTCTTTGAAGTGTAATACAGCAGCATTATAGTGCTCACAGAACCCAAAAGCTCCCAGACCTGAAACACTACAAAAAGGCTGGGAAGAACCCACAAACTGGTGGGTTTGTGGGTTCTTCCTCCTTCAAAAGGAGTTCCTTCAAAAGGAGTTCTTCCTCCTTCAAAAAGAAGATAGGCTCTGTTTCTCTGAAAAGACTTTGCTCTGCCAATCAATTCATGTAAGTAAACACCTTTACCCATAGAGAAAATAAAGGTGTATGGCCTTCATCATTTTGGCTCACTTTTGTTCTATTAAATACCGAAGACTTTAATGGAAGCTGAAGGATAATTTTTAATACAATTAAATAACAGTGAAGTAATGATACTTTTCATTCCCATAGCTTTGAAATGTAAAGATAATTATATTCACAGATCTCTGTAGAATAGGCATGTATCATTATCCTTAGAGTACAATGAAGTACAGCAAGGTTAAATAAATTTCTCAGAATTAGAAAAAAATACTCTATTATAGAATAGTACTCTAATTTCTTGTCATCTTGTTCTATTCTGTTTTCACAAGATCAGCCTTTATTAAGTTGTCATCTGAATCACCTTTAGCAAGTTATACCCGTGAAGAATTTAAATGAAAGGCTTCTAAAGTTTATTTAGGAAATTAACTCTCAAGCCAGACGATAGAAAAAGCATTGCACTGAGGATGAGTTTTGTGAGATATACACAGTTTAAAGTCCTTGACATACTGCTTTGTTGGATGCAAATTTCTTGTGGACTTTCTTTTCATGACTGAAACACTTACAAAAAACAAAACCCAAAATGCCATGATATAGGAGAAATAGCTGAGTTGTGGTACTGCTGGGTTCCTCTGAGCAGAACAAATATCCTGCTGCTGTAGGGAACCTGAAATACTGGTAGCGTCCTCTGGTAGCTTTTGTACTACAAGCCCTGTATTTTTTACAAGGTGAAGAAGAGTGATCTGTAATTCATGACATGCAGGGACAGAGCTCTTGGCTTTTCTTTGGAACCTCTTCTACTTGTTTGTGTCTGACTATGGGGAGTTGGGCAAAACAGGGATACCCAGCATTTTTGGTTTTTAATTCTTGATGGATCTCACCAGATTTTGTAGACTTCAGGGTGAAATCGCTAGAAGCAAAACAGTCTCATGGCAAAATTATATGATAGATATACAGTTTAGGCAACTTTACAAGAAAAATAAGGCTTAAATTCAGTGGTTTTTTAATTTGGGGAAAACAAAACAAAACAAAAAACCCCAGCTTTAATATTAAGCTGTATAGACAATATACCAAATGAGGTTCCTCAAGTGAGTAAAAATTAACAATTTCTGCTTAGATTTGTCTTTAGGGGTATGACATTTGGGTGAGTTCAAAAGCTGTTTTCATGAGTTTTTGCAAATATCTTCTACAGCAAAATTTAGCTGCTTTCACCAGCCATCACTGCAACTTGCCAGGAAAGTGTCAGAATTCTTCTCAGTAAATCAGTTTCTACAAATTTGTCCCAGGTAGAAAAAACATTTGCAAAGAAAATTAGTCTTATGACTAAAGGAAAAAAGTAAAAAATCTAGTGATGTGGAAGGAAAAATAGTCTTCTTGCTGAAGGGTATTTAATTTTATCTTTGTAAATTTTTAAGATTATTATTTGTATCCTTTAGTAAGTTCTACTGTTTACTGACCTTATAGTTGGTAAGAAAACATGATTTATGACCTCCAGAATATTTCTGTGATAGATGAGGATGAAAAGATTGCTACACTCTCTGAAAGAGAATTTCTTCTGTTTCTCTCCAATATTTTCACTGCATATTTTGCATCTTATAGATTATCAAGCTCTGTAGTCCATGCTTAAGTAAGTCCATACAGTTGCACCTTGCACCCTGAAAACAATTGGTCAAAATCAGTTATTCCTTCAAACACCGAATGCCACTAATGAGGTGTACTGGTGACGAGTGGACCTCAGCCTCAATTGGTAGTTCAATTTTAGGACCTTAAAAAAAAGCAAGTAGTGCTTTTCTGCCAGTGGCTCCAGATATATTACAGTTCTTTTAGCAGACTGCATGCCTTGAGGTCTTAACACTCTGCTGTTAGAATGCCTGGTACTGTAAGGAGAGGAATGCCTGGTACTTTAGAAAACACATAGACCATGCTTGAAAGGTTTTGAAGATCTAGTCTGAAGTTCAAAGCAATGCTGCATTCTTAATACCTAGAGGAATTGTGATGCTGCGTGTGCATCTCTGTGGAATAAAGCTCTCTTGCGTGGATTCTTATTTTGGGAAAGAGTTTTTTTAGGAGATTTAAGAGAAAGCTTGGTACAAAGAAGAAAAGGCATTACAAGCTTACTCATTGCTTGGAAAGCATTTATTCTATAAGAACACAATTTAATAAAAAAAAAAAAGGCTTTTTTGGGGGGGATTTGTCATATCAAACTCTAATGTAACAGACCTGACTCCAGAGTCTGTTGCAAAACCTCTATTGCTGGACTGGCTTCTGTCAGAATCTATATGGGTTTTTCCTGCAAACTTATGCAGTAATCTTTCCATTTTCAATTTGTGCACAAGCCCTTACTCAGAACTTGCAGTCCTGGGGCTAGTCAAGCTTCTAAGTCCACTGCTCCAGGGACTTAGTGAAGGTCATTCAGCATCTTTGTCTACAAGGCAAACTAGGATGTGTCACAGATGGGAAGGAGAAATATCTAGACATTTCTGTTCATTTAGAAAAGGATTGTGTCTGCAAGCATAATGCCATTAATTTTCCTTCTCAGAAGTTTTCTAAGTAAAGAAATGTCAAAAGGCAAAACCCTGAGGGAACCGTTCTGGTCTGATTTCTTTTATATTTAAAGATAGTGTTCAAGAGAGGCAATACACTTGTTAAAAGGGTAGGTGTTTTATATGAAGTGAAAAATGGAAGACATTCTGTAAAAGACTTAAAAACAAATTCATCACTTCACACATAAGGCTATCTAGAGATGAGATTTTGGCACAGCGTTTGAGGATAAATGGCGTGTCTGTTTGATCAAAGAAGTGTTTTGAGATTAGCTGAATATTAAATATGTAAATATACTCGCCTCTAACAGGTGTGTAATTGGCAAGAATGATCAAAGTATCCTTTCAAATCTCTAGACAGATACTAAGTATGCATCTTCCCATGTTAAAAATTGTTTTTTTTTTTTTTTTTTGCTTTTTAAAGGAGCTTCATCATCTGCTCTCCCTGGGGAAAAAAAAATCATGCTGACAAAGACTTCTTTTGAAAAGCTGGAAGAGGAACATTTGCTGTGATATATTGATCCTTTGGAAGCAGCTGATAGTGGCGAAGCCCACTCCATCACCTAGGAGTCTGACAATCCTGGTAACAGGCTGCCCAAACGGTGTGAACCTGATTTTTGCATTGCTTACATCCCTGTGCTAGCAGCTGTTATCATAGTATTAGCCTTCTGTAGTCCTCATGTAACCTCTTGAAACTTATATGGGCTCCATGCTCTGAGACTACCTGCCAAATATTTAAAAAAAGAATCATCATCACCTCTCTCTTTCTATTCATTTTCCACCTGGGGAGAAAATAGCTTGATTAGTTTGGGTGATGATAGGAAGCTGGAGGAAATCCAATCATGATTTTTCAGTGTGAAGGGTTTATTTCCTTTCATTTCATTCATTTCCATTCAGCTGAAGGTAATGAGGTTATGCAGGTCTGATTTCAAAGGGCACAATTTTGAAATGATGGGTTTTGCTTAGGTACATTATAGCTTTAAACTGGTGATTTTGATGAAGTTGCATAAACTGGAGTATAATGCAGTTTCTTTCCCCCAGGGATATGGTGGCTCAGCAGGGAAGATATGCAGTGATATTTTTTCTTTTTCTTTTTTCTCTCTCCCCACTAAAGTGCACAAGAACAGATCTGCTGAGTAGGAAGTGCTATTTTTACATAATCACTTTTCAGTCCAGATCCTCACTGTAGACATTTTGAAGAGACCAAACTAAGCATCCTAATAGTCACTTCTCCTCCAGCTGCAAAACTGCATACAAGAAGCTGTAGTGTAGGTCATTTAATAATTTAATAGTCTCCTCTTTATATAATTCTGCTGTCAACTAGCTGAAGTATTTCCCAATAAGTGTTCTTCACATTTCTGGGGTTAACCATCCAGAAATTCCTTGTTTACATACAAACAGCTTATGATTGCCAAAAGAGATTTTTGAAATGTAGGTATCTAAAAAAGAATGTAAATGTGGTTATTTTGTTTTGAAAATTTTTTAATTTACTGGGATGCATTACCATAACATCTGAGTATCTAATTTATTCTCATAATCAGCCCTTTGAGACGGGGAAATGTTATTATTGTTATCCTCATAATTCAGATGAGAAGTGTTTTGCTTAAAGCCATCCAGGACCTGCATAAAAGAGAAGGGAGATAAAACCATCTTTCATATTTCAATATGAATTGTTCAAATTCTAATGAAGTAGCAAACATGATTAAAGTGCTTGTTTACAAGTTGATGCAGGGGCATCTCTTCCTTGACCATGAGAGTGACTCCTATCCTCTCACCTCTTTTTTTTTTACTCCCTCCAGTTGCTGCCTATGACCAGTACTTCTTATTCTTTGCACCAATATTAGTGAGTGCATATTTTACCCCATGTGACTTAGGCTAAATTTCTATTGCTATAATCTGGGATGACTGTTATTCACTCCCTTCTATCTACTGTTTATCTAAAGAAAAAAACCTAATTGTGTCATAAGCAAAACAAACAAAAAATAACCACCCAAAACACATTCATAAGTCATAGACCTGATAAGCATGTAGTAACATTAACAATTCAAAACACTTGTTGAAAGCCATCCTTTTGGTTGGAGAGCATAACTTTTCAATAAGTTAATTACTGATTTAGATATGAATGAAAATTTACCACATGCATACTTAATCTTTCTTCATAATTTCTGCAGAAGTTTTTACATAAGAAACTTTGGCTCACATGAGGCAAATTAACTTATTTTTATGCCACCTGGGTTTCTGATATACAGTTGACATTAACAGAAAAAAGGGTCAAGTGTCAGCAAAAGCAGTAAGAAATAAAAGATATTTTGAAGGCTTCCTTCCATCTCTTCCTTCCAATATGAAAAAGAAGATGTTTTTCCTTATTCCTGAGAGCAGTCTCCTTGACTTTGATAGCTCAAATTTCAGAGCACCTGCATAAGTTTTTTTAGCAGCATAGCACGGGACTGCAGTGCCCATATCCAGACGTGGGTTTTGAGCCAAGTTCTAGTTCAGTGACTTACAGGCTTTGTGGGTAGAAGTCACAGTCTGCTTAAACTCAAAGCAGTTTTTGTTTGCATTAGAGACTCACAACTCAAATACTGTCCTTATTAGCCTTAGAGTTTGAATTAATATTGCCCCATAGTTTCTGACTGATATATCTTCTACCTATCAGGACAGCTGTTCTCAAGACCAATTAGCCTTTGCTTCCTAGCACAGTCAGTCCTGTTCATAGAGCAGCCTAGATGATGCTGAAAGCTGAGATCATTTTAGGATTAGCTGGACAAGGCTTTCTCTCATCCATGACCAACAAAGTGTTTTGCTGAGTTCTGAAACAAGCAGAAGGAAAATGTACACAAAGTGTCAGTGAGTCATTTGTGGACATGCCTCTGGGCATTTTTCCTTTTCTGAGAGGCATTTTTCCTCTAATCCACTGAAGCAGAAGGAAATAGTATTTTAATTTTAGGACTGGACTTAAATGCAAACATTGTACTTTTAAATCTTAGATTTATGATATACATATTAATAAAATATGCCAGTATTCAAATAAGGAAGCAAACCCACAATGGATGAACAAGCAAGTGAATACATCCTACCCGGTAATGATATGCTGAAAACACCTTGAAAATGACCACATGGGCTTCTGCTCTCTAAGCAATAGATGTAGGTCACTGCACACCCCTGCCTTGTAAAGAAACAAATAACTATTATTCTATGTTTACATTCTAAGTTAAGCAGTCATTACAAAGTTAAGCAGTCATCTACAAACTTGGAAAGCTGGATGCTTTGTATAATAAAAAGATTTAGCTGCTATATTCTTTACATCCTTGTGTAAAAGTAAGTTCCACTGAAGAAATTACTTTCCATTCTTCCTATTTGATGACTTAACCATATTTTAGATTTTTTCTTTTCTTACATAACAAAGTTTAATCAACAACTTCAATTCAGTATTTTTGTAAAAAGAAATGTATTATTTTACATAGTTTATTCAGTAATCTTTAGTTTTAATGCATTTTACAAATATAGATGATTCCAAACTTTGTCTGCTAGGTTCAATAAAAAAAAATTGTTTACACACATTTATGTATTTATTTATTTATTTAAGAACATTCTAGAAAATTGCTAGTACGCTACACTGAATAAGTGTATATTAGATTATCTGGTAACATATAATTATGCATTGATGCATTAGGACGTGAACTCACCTTTTGTATTTCTTTGCCTGAAGACCCTATTTCTATCAGAAGAACAGAAGTACAATAAAATACATTACTTGGTAAAAAAATATTGTTACATAACTTAGTTTTGAATATCGAGGTGGGCAATAAAGTTTTTTATATATGTGAAGCTAAGGGCTCATTCCGAGTGCTGCTAAAACTCTCAGACTTTGGGAAGAAAAACCCCAACATTAATTCAATGCAATGCAAAGCTGCACACAAGTGCACAGAATTATGAGAAATGCTGTTTTCTTCGTCTTTTCCCTGGTTATTTTCTTTCAGTTTAAGTGACACAGAATACACCACCTAAGGAGTCTTTCTGCTGTGCCTTTTGCAATCGGATATGTCTATCTCGTATTGGCCTCATAAGCCACCAGCGTGCTTGTAACAAATGTGGATAGAGCATTCCCAAATCTTCGTTTGCGAAGCCTGGCCGTGATGATGAAGTGACACGGTTAATTTTTCTTGATTTATAGAAAATTACAATTCATAGGTATAAATTTAGAGGCTGTCTATATGTTAAGCTCTTTGGCATGAAAAGAAGTGTTCAGAATCCTTAGACAAGATTGCAGACTTGCAAAAATGAAAGCATATTTTTCTAATATAATTTTTAAAGGACAAGTGTACTCTCAGCTGTGCCATATTTCTGTAAGTAATGATATGCAAAAGACTGGCCCCTCAGCTGATGGACTTCAGTATTACTTAATGCTAGGAAAGCAAAATCCCCATAAACACATGGCTCACTAAGTAGAAAAAGTCTGCAGTGTGTTAGCTAAGGAATAGGACAAACGAAACCTAAAACTATGCAGTTAATAGGTGAAAAATCAACACGCTCTTAGTTTTTCCTCAGATTCAGCTGTCGAGAAGGGAAAATATGTCTTCATAATTTATTTTCAGTCTTTGTTTACAAGTGAGAACTATTTTCCCAGTAAAGGAGCTACTGGAATGAAAGAGCAGTTGAGAAATACCCGATAGACACTGTGCTTGCAATAGTTCTGTTTGTATTAAGCTTTTGATTAGTAATATGAAATGTCCAATATCCTAAGAAGGCTAGAAGAAGAATTTCCCCTTGCTTTCAAATTGTTTACCAATCTGCATTTTTTGAGGCATGTAATGCCCTCTGGTGGTTCACGAGCTTTATGGCAAGTTAAAGTACTGGAAAAATGGGAATTAACGGTTGGGTGTTCTTCCTTTCTTTCCCTCAGATAGCTCAGTCACAGAGCTTTTCTTGCGATCTACAGTTTTGATAATTCTTTTGGCAAGCCGTTGAGGCTTTACTCAGGGCGGCTTCAAAGAGCATAAAGCTCTTGCAGCCCTGTCGTGAGCGAGCTGTACTCCCTTGGAATAGGAAAAAAATCCTGCCAGTGCTGAAGCAGAGCTTAAGTCAGATTGTACTCTGAATTGCTCTGTCATAGGACTAGAAATAAAATACATGTCTTTTTCATGATTTAGTCCTGTGTATCATTGCACAAAGAGGACCAGATAGTGTTTTGTGAAGATTGTAATTTTTTTAGAACAGGGGATGAAAAGGTGATTGAAAAGATGATGAACAGAGAATTGACATAGGCAATCTCTTCCCCTACCCTGCTCTCCCTCCCTCTCCCAGTCCTATCTGCCTGATACTGTCTTTCTTTGAAAAACTCTAAGTAGAATTATTAATTAAAAAAACTAAAGTAAAATATATGTGAAGTGGTAACTGGAAATGGACTTCAAGCTGCAAGTAAAAGCACCATCTCTGGCCATTTTATTCATGTAATGTAACAATAGTTTTATGCTCTATCTATCAAAAGGACAGCAGATAGATGCTAGATAAATGGATTTTTTTTTTACCTAAATTGTTAAATATAGAATTGTTAAATATGTCTTTCAAACAGAGAAGTCACTTTCCTATGTCAAAGACCATCAATCTTAAAAGTTTTTAACCTTTACACTCAAGGCAAGATACCAAATATTAGCAAGACATAAAAAGAAAAAAAAAAAGAGCCCACATCATTTATAACTTACAGGATTCCAGCAGAGGAGAAAGAAGAGTGGATGCATGAGACTTTTTGAAAATTCAGACGTTCTGTTTTGTTGCACTCCAGCTGTATTTAAATACTATTGCTGCTGAAAGGTGTTGAGATTATTCAACATAAACTGATCTAGACATTAAAGAAATTTTTGCCTCTGGTTAGATTGTTAGTGACAGTGTTGTGGGTTGCAAAGGGCTGATTGTGAAATCAGGCAAACAATAATTCAGAAAGTTCTTTTTAACATGACAGAGCTGACTGGAGGCTCATTATAAATACCAGCTCCATATAAAGAAAGGCAGAAGGGAATTGACTTCAGTGTTTTTATTCCTGGAGGTGAGAGACACACACACGCATAGTGAAAATAAACAATGAATAAATAAAAATAACTCTTGCTTATAAAAGGTCAATCCAGTTTCGCCCACACAAATTTTTATTGAAAATTATTTTAAAAACGTACAGTATTCTGGTTACTTCAACTTTTCCATCCCTTTGACTGAGAACCATCCTATATATTCAGAGAACAATCTTATTTTGGATCACAACTGTTCTTTTACTGTGAGTACCCCGCTCATGTCTTTAAGATTTCTCAAAGAAATTCCTGTGAAAGCCCTGTTTTGGCAGTTAACCTGTGATATTCCAACTGGCCAAGAAAGCTATGGTCCATTTTTAAGTGCCTGACTGTACTTCAATTTTTAAAAGTCTTAAGGTAGCTTTCTGCCATAACAGTTAGTGTAGATACTTTGCCTCACAGCACATCTTCAGGTATGACAACCAGTTTGGTTTTTTAGGAGGGCCATAAGTTCAGTCTGACTGCTCTGAACTGAGTAAAAACTGCATAGCCCTATAAGACAAAGACAAGACTGAAATAGTAGACTATTTCGAAGCCAATGCAAGTAAGTTCTCCCTGCTACATGTTCTCTATGTGTGGCAGCTGAATAGTTATTTTACTTACTTGATGCTGGCACAGTAACACTGGGCAACGCTTTCTTCCTACTGGAAGCATTTGGTGGTTTTGTAAATGTATATAAAAACATCAAGTAAAAATGTACTGAATGACCCATCTAACATGCTCGAAGCCATTTACTGTGGCTATTTGTGTGGATGAAGACAGAAGGATCTAGAACTTCTTACCTGGAAAGAGCAGCAAAAGTTGTCAAGAGATGTATTTGAAGGCATTCAGTATTACCTATGGCAGGCATGAGGCCCCAGAAATGAGATGTCTTCCAGAACTATGTTGATGCCATTTGGCATGGCAATTTGAACAGAATCTGAGAACTCAGGGGGCTACTGGGATAGCAGAATAGTGACAGATTGACTTTATGGTAAATCCCTTAGTCAAAGCCAATCCTAATAAACCCTGAGGAGACTAACTCGGGAGAGGCTGGGGAAACGGAAGCTCATGGCACACATTAAAGTTCAAATGAGTAATTGCCATCTAAAATCTTTGTTGTGGCTTACCAGTTCTCAGGTTTGGAACAGGACATTTATTTTTTGAAAAAGCTGGTTGCATTTATAGGGCATTCTGTCCTTGGATAATTTTATTGACAATAGGTACGCAGTTAAACCTGCAATTTCTCAGACAGTATTGTATTGATTACCTTTCCCACTTTATTGTATACTCCTTAAAGATCAAATCACCTAGAGTACATTAAGGAGTAATCTGACTTTCAGTTGAATGCCTTTTTATTATAGTAGGTACTTTGGAGTAGTGGCACATCAGTTTGTGGAATGTGTTAACAGCTTCCTCTATTATTGTGCTCCCACAACAACTAAAAGAAGGGAAGCGGTGGTCTTACAAAAAAAGAAAAAAAAAGTTAATCAGTTTAGATAGCTATTCACTCTACAGAGAACTTCATTGAATAAAATATGATTAAGTTAATGGAGTGAGGTCAGACACTAGTGAAACAATAGATACTTGTTTAAAACAAAACGTTGTGCAATTCAAGTCTGAAACACAGAGAATCAAGGTACAAATTTCAATGAATCAGTCTTGAACAAGAACAAAGTACAAGGTGAAACAAATTAAGAGAATAACAGGTAAATGCAAAACAGAAAAAAAAAAGATGGGAAAATGCCCACAAATAAAAGTCAGATTGTATCTTAAAACAGATTAAAGTCAACCAGGCCAAAAGTGATATGAAAGGATAAACAGAACTATATGTGGTGCTCTATATGGTGAGTTGTACTTTAGTCACAAAATCTGAAGTGTAGGAAGACAATATTCATATCAACAATTGAATTTTATTGCTACCCAAGTGATATCCCTTCCCCTAGTCCTGGGGGTTTTTTTCTCTTCATCTTTCCTGACCTGTCTCATCTCATATTCTGTGAGAAGCAATGACCTTTGCTTACAGGGCTTTCAGTTCATCTCAAGGGGAGAAGAGGCACAAGAAGTGCCAATACCTTAATCAAGGATACAGCAGTCTGCAAGGGGATGTCTTTTTTGGGCAGGGTTAAGCTTTCAGTTTATGCAGCATCCTGGGACCAATGCTATACTCATGTGACACCTTACACTACCTAGGACCTCAATAAACATGCAATAAAGGTTCTCAGTCTGTCTTCCAGGACTGATGTTTCTTCTTCACTAACTGCACTAGGTCCCAGCAGGTGACAGGATGGAGGAGGAAGATGAATCATTTGGATTCTGCTGCCATGGACTGAATTATCTCTGACTTATCTCTGAAACAACTGATGTGTCCTCCCAGAGATGTAGCCTGCAGCCCCCACTCCAGGACTGCTTCCTAACAGGAAGCCTCTACCGCCTCCACCTCTGTGAGCATCAGCTTTGTCAACACACCATCCAGTGCATCCCAAGCTGATTACTGGTAAAATGATAGAGGATGCATTAATCCCCAGAGACTTTGCTATTGCAATTCATCATATGGAAAGTTATTTTTAGTCTCTTGTACTAGCTTCTGGGCAGACCCACATGACTAATCACAAAAACACAACTGCAAAACTTACTGTTCCACATGTGCTTCTTCATTGTTTCTCATCTGCTTGGCTCTGTGTACACAGCACTTGCTGCTGAACATATGGCTCAGCCAGAGGGAGACTAGAAGGTGGGAGAATATCCTAGCAGAGCAAAGTGCTTCCTACACTGGAATCATCATAGAATCATAGAATGGCCTGGGTTGGAAGGGACTTAAGATCGTCTATTTCCAATCGCCCTGCCATGGGAAGGGACACCTGCCACTGGACCAGGTAGCTCAGAGCCCCATCCAACCAACTTGCAAGGATGGGACATCCACAACTTCTCTGGGCAACGTGTTCCAGTGTCTCACCACCCTCACAGTAAAGAATTTCTTCCTAATATCCAATCTGAACCTGCCATCTTTCAGTTTAAAGCCAGTGCCTCTTGTTCTGTCACTCCATGCCCTTGTAAAAAGTCCCTCTCCAGTTTTCTTGTAGTCCCCCTTCAGTTACTGAAAGGCCACAACCAGCTCTCTGGTTGAGCCTCAGAAAGATAAAAATCATTTACCAACAAACAGAAAACTTTTTATTTCCTTTTATATTGAATTATTTACCTTCTGTTTGTTTGTTTGTTTGGGGTTTTTTTGTTAAAAAGGAAAGATTAAGAAGTAGTATAGATAACAGACTAAGGCTTCTACTTGGCAGCATTTTTCACCCCATGCACAGGCTGGCTGACTGGCTCAGAAATTCTCTTTTAGTGTCTAAGTCCTGCACAAGCACCCCCGGGTACCCCAGCAGCCCCAATGGTCCTGTCTTTTATTGGCTCAGAAGTTGTGCCCTGCCACCCTTCCACTCCAACCATGCTATGTGCATGGCATCAGTAAACACCTTGACAAAAATACATAACTCACACTGATATTTTTTCTCCCAGATAAGTATGCTGGAGACATTAGCTTCATTACAAGACCACTAGGTGGCAATTTAGCAGCCCTGTTTTAAATGTTTAATATATTTGATTTCCCTATTGCATTAGACACAAACTTGAATGGCAAACTGAACAAAGTTCTGGAAAACATGTACTGGCTGTTCCTGCCAAATCTGTTGAGGTCTGTCTGTTTATCACACCCTTCCCAGAGGTGCATTAAATAGGACACCTCAGCGAACACCTCTGGCCAGGTTGCAGGAAAGGTTGATTATCATGAGAAAGTAAGAGTCCTTCTAACTCTTTAATATATCCTTTGTGTTGCAGGCTGTATAGGAGTTGTAGCTGTATATGCTATGAGGAGACTGACCCTGTCCACAGCCACATGTGCATGACATAGCTGCATACATTGAAGGTGAATTTCTGTGACAGCACCCAGTGCAGCAGGGGAGCTACTGTGGCCTTTGTATCTGCCAAATATGTCAGCAGTGACCCCACATCCTCCTCTTCTTGCTAACCCAATATCACAAAGATGGTATGAACCATTTTCCTAGAAATCGAAAGTTGTTTTCCTAACAAACAACTACTGTATGGTTGTCTGAGAGGATTGGATTGCTGCAGAATGTGTTTCAGGTCTGGAAGATTTAAGGCTGGCATCTAAACAGGGAGAGAGAAGATAAGCAATGCAAGTATATGTGTATGTGAGTGTGTACAGTTATTTTCATTACAAACGATAAAAAGATATATAAGGTATATATCAAAACACATACAAAAGCTACATACAAGAGAAATATTTTGATTGCATACCCATTCACCTTTGTGATAATGTTTATTTTTAGTCACCCTGTTCAGTGCTGAGAGCTTTTATGGATTTTACTTAGCAGTGAAGTGATGCTCAAATGACTGATACCAGAACTTTTGTGAAACCTATTCATAGTAGTGCCCACGGTTAATGATTCAATAAGGAGATTTATGAAGTATTTTTTTCCCCAGTGATCTCAAGTGACACACAGTAAAAGCAGCGAGCTTTTGATGTGCTGACATTTGTTCCTGGGGAAAAAAAATAAAAGAGCAATAGCATATTGTAAAATTTCAGCCTTCAGATGCTAAAAATAGGAGGAAATGGAAGAAAAGAATTGCTTGAAGTCAGAAACCAACAAGACAATATGTAGTGCTTCTGTGCTTCAAAGCAGGCTGACTCAGAAGCTAATGTTTTGGTAGAAAAGGTCATGAAGAAAATGGTTTATGATCTCAGTGATTTTTATATCAAGTGATTCTTAGGTCTCCAACTACATAGCTGCTACCTGATGCAAAAAAATTCAACCAGTCTGTTAATAGCAGAAAATATTGCAAGTGAGTGCAATTGCAGGATGTGGGGAGTGGGGACAGAAGAAATAACATGGATGAGAAGTATTGAGGGTTTTTGTGAAGAGTGCCTCAATCCAGATGAAAAATAGAACAAAAGATGCTCCCATATAACACAGTAGGATGAACTAAATTTATCAATAAATAACTGTACTAATAATAGGAAGATTGATATTGATACCACTTCAGCATTTTTCTGTGTTTCCTTCCAATTGTGCTTTTCATCTTGAAAGGAGCTGAGAAGGGGATTCTCACCTAAGGTAGGAATAGTTTAGCATTAAAGAGAGTCAGCTGAAGTAGGGGCAGAGTGAGGAAGGGAAGGTAGCTGTTTCCAAACCAGCTAGGAGAAAGGAAAACTTACTTCTTTCATCTGTAGCTTGAAAAATGCACTAATTTTTATCATTAATGAATATGAAGGAACAAAGAGGGGGAAAAACCCAAGATTTATTGGGATAAGAGATTAGCTCAGTTGGTTAGAGCATGGTGCTAGTTGGATTCGATGATCCTTGTGAGTCCCTTCAGAATATAGAATAATCAGAGTATTCTGTGAAGTCTGTGAAGAAGGTTAACCCTCATCACTGTATCTGAATGGGGGGTGACAAGAGGATGGAGTCACACTCTTCTTGGTGGTGCCAGTCAATAAAGACAAGAGGTAATGGGCAGAAACTGATGCACAGGAAGTTCCACCTGAATATGAGGAAGAACTTCATTACTGTGTGGGTGACTGAGCACTGGAACAGATTGTCCAGAGAGGTTGTGGAGATTCCGGCACTGGAGATATTCAAGAACCGTGTGGATGCAATCCTGTGCCATGATGACCCTGCTTAAGCAGGGAGGTTGGACCAGATGACCCTTGTGGTCTCTTCCAGCCTGACCAGGTCTGTGATGCTGTGATTCTGTGAATAGATCTGAAACTGAAGAAGATGTCAGGCTTTCCAAGTCGTAGGGGGTTTTTTTTGATAGCTCAAGACCTCGAAAGTTTTAAGAGTGGTGCTGTTGCTTTTTGTGCTGTGACTGATAAACAGCTGCTGGTTTCCTGCCTACTCCCCACCCTTGGGCAGTGTTACCTGCTGGAAAAATCCCCGTGCCATCAACTGAAGAAGGGTGTTTACCTAAAGGTACCAAAGTACAAAAAAACATGCTATAATATGTTTAGATGTTTTCATATCGGCATTGTTCTCCAAGGACTCTTTTCCTACTCTTCGGTAAGCGGGACATTCAGCCAGCTCCGCCCAGCCACAACCCGCTGAGCAGCCGCCCTGGCCGGCGCGGCACTCCCTCTGCTGGCCAAAGGTGGCTACTGCAGGCGCCGGCCCTGCCGCTCTGCCCCGCTCCTATTTCTTACTGGGGAAAGTCGCGTCCCGTCCCGCCCACCCCGAGTCCTCCGTCCGCTCGCCTCGCGATGCTTTTTTGCAGTTTGGGGAGGATAGAGTCGCGCAACCGATCTCCCATGAGGAAAGGCTGAGAGAGCTGGGGTTGTTCAGCTTGGAGAAGGCTCCAGGGAGACTTCCAATACCTAAAGAGGGCTACAAGAGAGCTGGAGAAGGACTTTTACAAGGGTATGAAGTGACAGGACAAGGGATAATGGCTTTAAACTGAATAGGAATATGGATATATATAGATAGATATATATAGATGGATATCTATAGATAGATTCTTTACTGTGAGGGTGGTGAGGCACTGGAACAAGTTGCCCATAGAAGTTGTGGATACCCCATCCCTGGAGGTGTTCAAGGCCAGGCTGGACAGGGCTTTGAGCAACCTGGTCTAATGGGAGGTATCCCTGCCCCTGCCAAGGGGGTTGTATCTAGATAATCTTTAGGGTCCAATCGAATCCAAACCATTCTATGATTCCGTGGTGTCCCATAGTTTCATTGAGCAACAGGTAGAGGGAAGCTACCAAGCTCTCTGGCAGAGGCATTCCTTATTTGACACTGCTTCTTAAGAAATTGTCCATTACACTTGCAAAGACCCATATTTGAAAAATTTCTTAGAAAAACTCAATTACAGGCGAAAAAAATATTTTTTGCTTGTTTATTTCCTATGTACAAACTGAGAAACTTCATGTTCAGTCATAACCAGTAACAGTAGGAACTGTAGGAACAGTAGGATTCTATTTATCATAGAATCATAGAATCATAGAATCATAGAATCATAGAATCATAGAATCGATTGGGTTGGAAAAGATCTCCGAGATCATCGAGTCCAACCCTTGGTCCAAATCCAGTCTATTTACTAGATCATGGCACTCAGTGCCACGTCCAATCTGCGTTTGAAAATCTCCAGGGATGGTGAATCCACCACCTCTCTGGGCAGCCCATTCCAATGCCTGATCACTCTCTCTGTAAAGAATTTTCTCCTGATATCCAACTTAAATTTCCCCTGGCGGAGCTTAAGCCCGTGCCCCCTTGTCCTACTGCTGAGTGCCTGAGAGAAGAAACCAAAGTCCTAAAAAATTCTTTCAGAGAGAATTTTTCTTCCTTTCAGGGAAAAGAATTCATTTAGAATACTTTGAAGAGTACTCTAAGAATAAACGTTTTCTCTACCTCCTGGAAACAATGGGGAATTTTGTTTTAATCAAATAGGTGGATTTTGATTCCTGGCAGATGTTTTTTTCTTTAACAATTCAAGCAGCTTCATAAAATTCTCTTTTTGACAAAGTAAAAATTTTCCAAGCATTCTTATTTTTCCTCTTTAAGCCAAGACAAATTAGTATATGTGGGCATTTTAACACATCTGGCTTTGGAGCACCCAATTTTTATTCATTTTTTGCAGGAATGACTGTGTTATTTGTTACCTATACTAATTTTCCCCTTTAGATCAACAATAACCAACCAATAACCTCTTCCATTCCCTGTCTGAAATTCATAAAAAAAAATCCCTCAAATGCACTGTTGTCTAAATAACATACTTAAAACCTGAACTATGAATAGAAATTAAAGCCTATAGAGTAATTTTTTCCTCATTTTTGCGAATTATACCAGTTGTCTTCCTAATTTATAGCTGTCTTTTATCTTCCAGCAGTGACACCCCCCATCTGACTTATGATCTCTCCACAGGAAGTCATTGAGTGACACAATAGAGTTAATGAATTGGTCTTTCACCTCCAAAAACCTGATCTAAATGCTAGCCTGAGATAATGAGCATGATGGAGTTCAGTAATGTCAGCAGAGTATTAACTTCTGTTTAAAGGAAGAATGAGCACTGGCAGGAAAATAGATTTTAAGAGTGATTTGGAGCAATTGCACCTGCATGCATTATGGCAACTCTAGCCTTCCTTCATTAGAGTCATATTCACATTATCCCTTTGCTGTTTGAATAGAATTTGGCAGAGGTTTATCTGCAGAGTGTATCATTTATCGTGGATCTTTCTAGATGTTTAAGTTCCCTACCACTCTAATATCTAAGCACCACACCTTCAGTACATGGTTGCTTAATGTCAGAATAGATCTATATGGAGAATCAGAGAGAACCACTTAACCAGTCAAGGATAATATGTTTTATCACAGGCATACATAATAGCAATATATTTCAGGAAAAAGATAACACTACCATCTATAAGCACCAGCTTAACTGCAGAAGTCAGCAGGACTGACTGAGTGTTCCTCTTTCCAGCACAGAAGGGCCAAATAGAGTGTACTTCACTGAGGATCTCTATCCCTGCTAAAGGTGGATTATTTCAATGCTCTGAAGGCCTTCAGCACCTACAGAGGTAACTCCTTCACTCCTTTTTTGAGGGACTTGAAAGAGGTCAGCAACATCTTTCCAAGCACTTCATCATTCATAGACATATTACAAACTGTCAAACAATTTGGCGAAAGACAAAAAAATTTCTTTATGTTTATTGTCATTTTTTCACCCTATTTCCAGCTCTCCCTCTTTGTTGTTTCAGACAGATCCCACCTGCACTCTCAAAAGTCACATTTCTCAGTCTAAACTGAGAAGCATCTCACATACTTTTCCCAAATTCTTGACAGTTTTGTCACTGTGCTAGTCCAGTGATGTCATTATGTATCTTAAGGCTCCTTCAAAAAGTGTGGTATCTGACATAAAATGATCCATGTGCCCATACCAAGTGCCTCCACCCACTTACAAGCTTCCACAGGCTCTTCAAAACAATTGTGATGGTCTAGTCGTCTTGTCAGTTTAGACAGTGTTTCTCTGTAAAGCAGCAGCACAATGACAGGTTGCAGAAAGAGCAGCTGGGTTCCAGTGAGCAACGGGAAAGGCTGCCACTCCCTAGTAGGAGTTGCATCAAGAAGACAAACAAATGAAGAAAAACTCAAACAGCAAATCCCAGAACTCACTCCCAGCAAAAATAAGTCCAAAACAAGTAAACCCCTAACCCTAAATCCCTTCCCCACCTTTATCCCCACTGAATTTCTTTCTCTGTGTGTGTCCTATGTCTTTGGGGGAGAGATGATGATCATCTTGACTGCTCCCCAAAACTAAAAAGGAGAACAAGACTGTCAGAGTAGCTGTGCTGTTGCCTTCGCTCTGATTTTCTTTCCCTCACACAATAATATTCAAGCTTTCACCTAAAAACAAAACCAAAAACAAACCACCAAAAAAACCTCCACTCAACCCAATCGAAACCAAACAAAAAAACCCCACAAACTGAGTATTTGCAAACTAACTACGGTAACTTTTCAAGGCAATGAAGCCCTGAGTAACCAAAGAAAAGAAGTATTTTGGAATAGTGAAATAGTTGGTACCATTGTGTGTACACAGAAAACACCATCTTTACATCTTAGGCAAATAAGCTTTATTTTTTCCTGAGTGGCAGCAGCATCTGAGTGGCAGCAGCATCTGAGTAACTTGTTCCCTGAACAGTTATTGGTACTTCACACTCTTACACAGACGGATGTTTTTACATTCACCTTTTTTTTGTCACTCTGACTTCAGCCTTCCAATCCCAGCAAAACATATCTATTGATTACAGCAGGCAGAATGTAAATGGCTTATAGTCTGGTGTTCTATTGGCTTTGCTATTACCATCTTTTTACTCTTTTCTTGGTTTTATGGTTGGTTTGGGTTGTTCAGGTTTTTTTTCTTTAACAGTTCTTGATTCACCCTTAACTACGGTCCATAAACAGCTTTAATACAGCTTTGTCCTCCTCTTCTGCTCTCCTGCCTTCCCCTCCACAACTGCCTGCAATTCCCATCAAAAGGCTGGTTCAGACCCTCACAGTTCACCTGTTCATACTCAAGTTTATCTAAGCCCAGTCTATGCCTGTCTCCAATCAAAAGTTAATTTTAAACTTGAACAGATGTTTGTCCCTAGGGTTTACGTAGTTTATATATTTAGAAGATAAATGTTCTCTTGGCCTTTGTTAGTCTATATTAAACAAGCCAAATTCTTTTCAGGTGTGACTGACAGGGAGCAGTCAGTGGTGTTTGTGCTCAGTTGGTGCCAGAAGGCAGCTGAACCCGCAGCAGACTTGGACCTGAAGCCAGGCAGGTATGTGTGTGTGGATACCTGCAGGTTTGTGATTTTCAGTACTGGATGGATTTGGTTTGGTCAGAGTACAGATGGAGAAAATGCACCTGGATGTGCAAAGCAGGACCTCAGTCTCTTCTCAGACGTGGTCCCCAGTCACACAGTTAACCAAGAAGTTTTCTCAAACACAGCTGTTTAACAAGTAAGCTCTCTTCTATTCATGGAATATTATTGTTAGCTCTTAAGACCGTGTCCTTACACCTGGTAAAGCTGAGCTGGTTTCCTGGTTTCCAATAGGTTTGAAGGTTTTAGCAGTTGTTTTTTTTTTTTTGCCTTGGGCTGAGGCCAAGAGCAGTAGGGCTCAGGGGAGATGACTTGCCCTGATGGTAGGACCCAGTACTTGCTCCAGACTGCACGAACAGAGCACTCAGCAGGGTACTAACATGTCAAAATGCTGAGTAGGCACCACTGAAATTCTGAATGTGGTACATATGAAACGCTCTGTGCACCAGGGACTTGGTATCTTGGGCATGAGACCCACAGATATGCGAGCTTCAAGACCTGCAGAGCCTGACATGAGCACAGCCCAGGAAACACTGCTTTAGAGTGCACATGTGTGGGGGAAAGAGGACTATAAAGATGCTTGGGAAGGAGTTATCTTTTGCTTTTTCTGTTTGCCTATTCATTCCCTTTATTCTGTGCTCCAGCTGAGAAGGAATCTCTCCGATGTACCCGTACGTACTGTCATGGCAGATTTGCTCAGCTACATTAGGCTTTGGTGTAATTCTGTGTCTTAGATGTCTTCTTTTATTTAGTTAGTTTTAGTTTTAAAGGTGCATTATGATAAGATTTTGGGGGATTTTTAGGATATAAGGGGAGTATGAAGTTTATTGGTTAATTTCTTTCAAAAGTGTGAGGCAGGTCAGTGGAAAGGAAGTCTTCTTGCCTCATCCTCACTACAGCATCCTGGGTCCTCCTCTGCCTCCTGGAGATACCGTCTTCCCCGGAAGCTCCTGGACATGATCCGAGGAGGGAAGATTCACAACTGAAGGACAGAGCAGACAGAAGGGAAATGGAAGATCCAGCAAGGAAACAGCACAGCAAACATGGGTGGGTGACTCCTGAGGAGACCACCACCAAAATCACAGCCAAAACAGGAGAGAAGGAAAAAAATCACCCTCCCCTAAGGTTTGAGAGATGGCAGTGCGGCCACTTGGGAAGTCACTGAGTTGTTAGTTGGAAAGCAAGATTGAATGTGAAGGCTGGCTCTGCTATGATACTTGGGACTGGAAGACCCTCAAATTCTCTTCTGTCTTCCCTTTTCATTTTGAGTTTTCTCAGATTTAGAAGTATGCTCTTCTAGTATCTGTTCTGAAATAAACTGGTTTCTAATTGTAAAATTTGTAAAAAGGAGAACAAATTCTATATATAAAACCCCCAACTTTTTATTATTCTGGGAGCGATTACTTCCAAAAATGAGATTTATACACATCTACCTTATATTTTGGCTTATTCAAGATGAGCATCTAAAGAGTTCCAAAGTACATCTTTGGAATGTACTTCTTGGTAGCGGTCACTGCAGCATTTCACTGTGCTCCAGAAGGAGGGCATGGGTTCAGGTTCTGCAGCTTCGTCCTGCTGCTCCTTTTGCTGAAGTCAGTTGACTGTAGAAACTGATCAGGCAACAATTTGACCTGTAGTTGGCTTGCTTACACCTTCCTCCTAGCTGAGCATTGTGTATTCACAGTTGGATTTCAAAATGTAGCTATCCAGGGAGTCTTATGTCTGGATATGCTCAGAACAAAATAAGAAATGTCAGAGCCACATTTTACATGGTGCTATGGTCAGGTTAATAAATCTTGCAAGCTTTCCAAATAGTATGTTGTTGTGCTTGAGCAGGACTTGCTACCTCAAGCACAATGTCATCTTAGATATTGTTATGTAGCTTCTGTATCTTCAAAGATTTGCATCCAGTCAGCTGAAAAAACACAGTGACCAGGCTCATTTTCATCTGTAGAATAGCAAGTAATGTACCCTAAAAAAAATTGTATTTGTGCCAAAAATATGTACACAGAAATGGTAGCTATATTTCCGAGCTTTAGGTTTATTTTTTAGCAAGCTAACAAAAATGGCTTTGTTTTAAAATCAACAACCATGTCTATAAAAACGTTTGATACACCAGAAACACATTCAAATAGCCGTATATGAATGCACAGTATGCCTCCAGTGATAATACTAACACTGTGCCTTGTGCACATAATCTTATTTGCATGAAGGACTAGTAGAATTCTGCTTTTCATGATCGTATACATGGTGGAAAATTGACCAGATTAATGTTCTCATGACAAACTGAGATTTCAGGTACACCGATTGGTGTTTTAAGGACCAGTGTAAACAAATCCTGTGCTTTTAGCTGGCAGTGAAATGGCTCTGAACCTGCAAAACAGAAATGAAACATAGGCTGTATTTGTAGGATGTTGAGGATGGAAATAAGAGAAAGGCAATCAGTAATTTTGAAGCATTGCTAGAATGCTTCCTGTACTCAAACTCAACCACAAACCCCAGGAAAACGTATGTTTAAACTTTCTTAAGAAATGCAATGTGCCCTGTTTCCTAGGGGAAGGAATCTGGCTCAGCAGCTTTGTGCAACGCAGCTAGACTGCTGCCAGCTAGCGAGGAGCTCTCTGAACCACCCAGCAGCTAACAAAGAGGCTGCAATGAAGGGATAGGCCAGCTATGCTTCCTGCTGTAAGGAAGCTACCTTTTGTTACTTGAAAGCACTTTTCACATTTTTCATGTATTTGGGCAGAAATCTACCCAGAATTTTCTTCCCCAGAAATTTCCTTTTTTTTTGGAGTTGGAAGACTCTGTAATTCAGGTGGAGAAAGAGAAACTAGCTGTGGGGAGTCCAGAGATTTCAGTTAAACCTCATTCACATAGAAATTATTTGGAATTAATTTACCAGTTCTCAGACTTATCCAAACTGAAGAGACTTTAAGGTGCTCCCCCCAGTCCCAGAGCACAGTTTAGCTGATAGTGCCAGTGATGATTTTTGAGCAACCACTCTTGCTCAAAATAGGCATATGCATGTTTTCAGGATCTGAGAGGCAGGCTGCAGTCAAACAACAGGGAAAGAATAAGAATGTTCTCCCATACTGAAAGGAAAACCTGCACTGACCTCCAGAACGATGAAATAGAGAAGAACCTCCTGAGCTACTGACAGGAGCAAACAGAAGCTTCTGCCTCTTCAGTCTGCTGTACCTGAGACATGAAGATAGGTTGTTTTTGTTATTACCTAGTATTGGTGTTGTCATGCAACATGCATGTACTCTGGAGTTTCTAGTATCATTTTGAGATGATAATGACCTTGAGAAAAGTGAATTAAGGATTTCATATAGTAAGTTTTCTAGATGTTCTAGTGTAGTGCTAATTTTTAGTGGAGAAGAAGGAAGCTTTCAATTCTTTCTAAATTTAAGAAGACAATAGATCTGAAAGAAAGACTGTTAGTAATTCTGTGGTGTAGGTTTTGAACTCTACAGTCACATTGTTTGCTATTTTTAATTTACATTCAAGTCATTTGGATTCAATTTTGAGGACAGAAAACAGATCAGAAATCCACAGTACGGTTTCAAAAGCTTCTTTGAAGTGAAATTTGACTCATGTGGTTACTGCTACTGGTTTTATTGCTCAAACTGTCTGAAGAATTTCCTAAGTAGATTTATTGAAAATAATTTCTTAAAACCTAGTCCTCCCTACAACACCTACAAAACCAAAACAGATTAAATAAGTATTAAGAGAAAAATAATACTAAAGAATCTAATTATACATAATAAGATAAAAAATTATAGAAACTGTCCCAATGATGTCTTTTCCAGTTATTTAGAAAGAAGAGAACATTGAAACACAAGTAATTCCTATTACTACTTCAGTATTTAGGGCTAGTTTTAAGAGGGGGAAAATGGAGATTTTAAGAATTTGGAGAAAAAAAATACATTTTATTTCTGAAAATAAGCCAAAGCTACTCTCTGTGGTGTATATTGTAGAACAACAGCATGCTGTAGTGAACAATAGCATGTTGTAGTGAAAGAGAACAACGTAACACAATTGCTTGTATGTCACATTGGTACTGGTCCCCTGTCTGAAATCTCATGGCCCAGTGACACCTCGGCCCAGGAAGGGCCAGTAAAATTCATTGCAAAATAAATGACACTAATAAAATTCCATTTGGTGGGACTGTTTAATTTTGACTCTGCTACATAAAAGCAAAACATATATGTATATATTTTAACTTGAGTATTCAACTTCTTCCTCTCTTCCTTCACATGGAAAAACATATTACCCCACTGTTCAATGGATCAATCTTGTCACCGCATTTTTTCCCTAAGTGGAAAAACAAAATCAAAGACCCTGTCTAAATTTAGAACTTCCTTGTCTTCACTGCAGGCTTCTCAATATAAAGAAAATCTTAGCCTCCATGTACATTTACCCACAACAAGTAGAAAATTCAAAAAAAAATATTTTTAATTAGAATTTAAGAACAACATTTGGATGGTAACCTGCTTTACAACAGTTGGTAAACATGAGGGCTAAGTAAATTCAGAGAAATTGTGTGGCTTTTGCAAACTACAAAGCCAGCTTGCTTCTCCACATCACATAGAGAGGAAGGAAAAGCATTTGTGTGTCAAGAGGAAGAAAATAGGCAGGAAATAACAAACTCAAACAGGAGTAGTAGGAGCACTAGACATCTAAATAGGTTTCAGGGACCCTTCTGTGTATTATCTTCCTCTGAGAGCGATCACAGCCTGCCCTATCCCTGCTATCTGCAGCTGTTGCTCCAGAGTCCCAAGAGGTTAGGAGCAGCTCCAGCCCAAGCCAGGGTACTCAGCAACTGAGGAATTAAATGAGGTCGAGTGAGTGACTTCAAGTGTCTGTCACACACCTAGGGGGAGGGAGGCTCGAGGACTGGCAGAATCAAGAGAAAGCTCGGGAAAAGTGGTTTGTTCCATTGCCCTTTTAAAGGTGTGACAAAGTGCTTGTTGAAATACCCCAGCTGGCAGGGACTGTTCCTTCACAGGCAGTACAAACAACTAGCAGAATTGTCATAATCATATACATAGGAAAATCCCTAAAAATGAAGGTGAATATTTGTGTAGATCCATACACATATTCCATTTACTTTTTTTTATTTATTTTTTTTTTTTAAGTGCATGCCATATGGACATTTGAGGGTTTCCTGCTAACGGTATATGTATGCTGCCTGTGATCATTACCCTGGAACAGGAAAATTGGAACTTAGAAGGGATTTTGTTAATAAGCCTTTCCTAAATGACACTTTTGCAATCCACCTCTCAAAGGAGTACAGTGCCAACTTTGTTGTGAGGCAGATGGTAGTGAAAAAGGTGGATGTGACTCTGATCATTTAGCAGGGAAATTAATTTATGTGGTACTAACCAGCCTCCAAATTGGGTTTATTGGCTCATTACAGTTTCTCCAAAACACCAAAGCTTTATGTTTTAAAGAAGCTGAAGGTTATTTTCAGGATATTTATGAGAGGGAGAGAGAGAGAGAGACAAACACAGAGAAAGAGACTTAATGACTGAATCTGTATTAAAGGTAAAATGACAACTTCTGTGCAACTTGCAATGAAGGACTTTGCAAATCAGCCAAGGAATGTTGAGGAAATCCTCCTGTCTAGTAGTAAAATGCATCTTTATCCATCCTTGACTGCTTTAGTATGAATGTTCTTAGATTATTAGCATTGTGCTTTTGGCATGGATATACCTTCACTGCACAAAGTAAATGAAGTACACCCTGGCCTAGCATTACAGCATATAGATATTTCACTATTTCTTTTTATAAACAAAAAATTCGGATCTCCCTAAAGCAGAATAATTCTATTTAGTATACTAAAGAGAACAAGTTCGGAATGAAAGATGGAAGGCAAAATGGAGATTGTGCTTTACATTTCAGAATTTTATGTCAGATGTAATCTTTATATTGTCACTACTTGTGGCAGTCTGTGGTACATTGTTATCGTAAGGATGATTAAGAGCCTTTAGTACCAGCCTGCCTGAGGAAACAATAGTGTTCCTAGATCTGGTGATTTAAACTTCATTGCTTCGCTTCCTTCAAAGTAATTATTTGTGCTTTTAAATTGCCTAGTCTGAAAAGGATTTTATGTAATGCACTACAGTATGTGCTCTGATGAGATTTGTAAAGATTCCTTAAAATTTAGTCCTGAAGTTTTATTAGGATGCTGTATTTAACTGTTACCTTTAATAATTTTTTTGACATTTCATGAAATATGCTACAACTGCAAGATTAATAAAACACTATTAATCTAGTCACACACTAGTCTCTGACTTCATTTTGGATCTCTTTCCTTGCACTCATAGAATAGTGATAGAAGGGACCTTAAAGATGAGCTAGTTCCAATCCCCCTGCCATGGGCAAGAACATCTTCCACTAGACCAGGTTGCTCAGAGCTCCATCCAGCCTGACCTTGAACACTTCCAGGGATGGGGCATCCACAACTTCTCTGGGCAACCTGTTCCAGTGCCTTACCACTCTCACAGTAAAGAATTTCTCCCTAATATCTAGTCTAAACCTACTCTTAGTTTGAATCCATTCCCTCTTGTCCACTACATGCTCTTGTAAAAAGTCTCTCCCCATCTTTCCTGTAGGCTCCCTTCAGGTACTGGAAGGCTGCAATTAGGTCACCTCAAAGCTCTTCTCCAACCTGAAAAATCCCAATCCTCTCAGCCTTTCCTCTTGGGAGAAGTGCTCCATCCCTCTGATCATCTTGGTGGCCCTCCTGTGGACTCGCTCCAACAGGTTGATGTCCTTCCTGTGCTGAGGACCCCAGAGCTGGATGCAGCACTCAAGGTGGGGTCTCAACAATGCTTAGTTTGTGTTTAACTTAGTCAAAATTATTCGATTTAATTCATTAAAATGAATTTTCAGTAGATTTTTTTCAAGAGCAAGTAGTATTTTAGTCTTCTTATTTTCGTCACAATCATTTTTTTCTAACTTTGTGGAGTGTAGACATAAAAAATATTAGCAGTTTGTATCCAGGCACACCTGCACAGAAGCACAAGTCATGATGTGTTTAATTAGGCCAGCTCCTTCATATCCATTGGATGGGCTTTTTATAGATCCTACACTACAACCTGAAATTTTCAGGATGCACATGATTGCTCTTTCCACTTGAAATAGGAGCACTCTCATGGCTGCCTTGTTTTCATTCTGTGAGCTGATATTTATCAGCAGAAAAAGAATTATAGAAAATTGTTGAAAGGAACAACTTGCTGAGGGCCAGAAGCCTAGGGTTTTTGTGGCTTTTGAGGTTTGGGGGAAGGGCTACTTATATTGGCAGGTGACTTGAGATTCCTTTTTAAAAAATTAACAAAAATTTCTGATGCTTTTTGGAAGTGGGAATGTTGCATAGACACTCATACGTGACTTCTATTACATTTCAATCCTGTACTAATACTCATTTTCTCCAGAACAGATTGTCTGTAATTAGTTGAAATAATTACCTGCTATGAAGTTTAGGATATCCTCCAGAAAGACTTGGCTAGAATGAAGAATTCCCAAATCCCAAACTGAGACTTAAAATAGTCCTCTCTAATCACGGAGATATTTATATTTGACAGCTCAACCTTGTTTCACATGAAAGTTTTCAAGGCAACTAGAGCTCTGCTTGTAGTCCATAGAAATAAATTAAGTTTGACTCCACTGCACCCTGTTTTTGCCAGCCTGACTGGGTTTCTCACAAAGTCTCACATGTGGGATGTACCTACAAAGCCAGCTGTAATCACTTTATGTAGCAAAGGGGAGGTTGTGGTGAAAGCTGTGCCAAGGCTTAGAGGTCAGAGCATCTCTGTAGGCGCACACCCTCTTTGCAGAGAACCATCCCCTCCCATGGTATTACAAGGATAAAAACTTTTTCCTCCAGTCCGGCCACAGGTAAGAGGTGTGGATCAAAGTGGTTGAAGTGGTCCAGATACATTGTGTTCATAAGGACAAGAATTTCCTCTCTGCTGGTTAGGCTTTCCTTTCAGTCACAGCCCAATTTTTCCATCATTTATGCTCAAGATTCCCTACCTATCGCAGTTGCCTGACTTCTTCCAAATATCTATATGGTTGTAAACTTTTAAAGGGCAAATACGGACAAAAGAATTACATATAAAACATAATGAAATAAAATGGAGCAAGGAAAGAGAAGGACTGCTTATCAAATGTTTTCTAATAGCACTACTGGATTGTGGAGTAGTTCCCTGTGAAAAGCTGTAGTAGTCCAGTGATCTGAATAAAACGCAGTTGTGGTGGACAAGGGCATATTCTGCAGCATTAGTTACCCTGACAATGAAATAAGTGTGAACTATTAGGACTCAAAAAAACTAATGCCTTCCTAGACACACCTCAAGTGGGGAGTGGAAACATGGTTGGTTTATGACTTCTCTTGTAGCATTAATCCAAAACTTTATGCACATGAACTACTCATTAGTCTTTCTTAAAGAAGGCAGCTACCAAAACAGAAGATTCTGAGGCTGATTATAAAATTTATGTAAAAATATTTAACAGGGAAAAAAGAAATGTTTCAATTATCTAGGTTGGTGGTCCCCAAATGTTTTGCTTTTGCAATTCTACTTATGATTGCCGGTCTTGGTTTCTATCAAATTACCATAGATGGCTAAGAAGTAAGTGCTGCAGCTTTCTTTGAGGTGACAACCTCCAGACTAAGAACAAATGCTGGTATCCATAGCACGTAGCAATACTTCTATTTTATTAAAGATTATCAACCCAACCTATTTTCTACTTTGAAGGAGAAAGGCAAGGGAGGAAAACACTTGTTTTTTCCAGATAGAGACATTGTGTTGTATCTGTCCAAAACAGAGCTATCCAGAAGTCCTGTCAACACAAAATGTGGCACAGGACTAACCAGAAAACACAGTTTCCCTCCACATCAGCTCATGGCACAGCAACTTCATGGGTCTTTCCCAGGTCAGAATGTTTTCATCTTACCTTAGTCAAAAAACCATGCTGGAAGAGGCTTAAAAAAAGTCACTTATTAATCTAAAATAAAAAAATACTGCAAAGCAGAAAACAAGTAGTTTTCAGTGCAGATCAGACTTTTCCTCTCCTCCTTGCCTGTAATTAAAAGTGGACTTTGAGTGCTAAGATCTGAGTGTCTCCAGATTTTGAGATGGAATCCTAAGGAGTCCAGTGACCAGAAACCAAAACACAGCAGATGATGGTTTATACACTTCAGAGTGGAAAAATGCAAATGAAAGGACTTGTTACGTGAAATGCTGCAGACTTTCTTCTTCCCTGAAGTCTGTGACAGTTGCAAGTGTTCACTGCCTACAAAAGATAAATGGGCCTATGATATCATACTCTGAGATTTCCATGAGAACATTTTGTGGGATAGGATAATTGATTTTATACCAAGTGTGAACCCTCTGGACCGAAAAGTCTATGCACTCCTTCTAAATATCATTTCTTTCTTATTCAAATGCTAATTTCCACTTGCAATGTATATTCCTAAACTCTGTTCAACATTTTTCAGAGTCATCTAGTAGACATTACCACCTCAGGTTTTAAGTGACCATTTGAAGCATGTCAAAGACAGACTTTCAGAAAATGGCAACCTTTTATCTAAGAAGACTGAAAGGCTGAGAGAATTGAGATTGTTCAGCCTGGAGAAGAGAAGGCTTTGGGGTGTCATAATTGCAGCCTTCCAGTACCTGAAGGGAGCCTAAAATAAAGATGGAGAGAATCTACTTACAAGAACATGTAGTAACAGGACAGGAGGAATGGATTCAAACTGAGAGAGGGTTGGTTTAGTTTAAAGATTAGGGAGAAATTCTTTACTGTGAGGGTGGTGAGGCACTGACACAGGTTGCCCAGAGGAGCTGTGGATGCCTCATCCCTGGAGGTGTTCAAGGCCAGGTTGGATGGAGTTCTGAGCAACCTGGTCTAGTGGAAGGTGTCCCTGCCCCTGGCAGGGTTTTTATAACTATAATCTTTAAGGTCCCTTCCAACTCAGGCCATTCTACCATCCTATGAAGTCAAATATGTTTAAAATGGATTACT
Source organism: Pseudopipra pipra (assembly GCF_036250125.1). Taxonomy (NCBI): domain Eukaryota; kingdom Metazoa; phylum Chordata; class Aves; order Passeriformes; family Pipridae; genus Pseudopipra; species Pseudopipra pipra. The sequence goes on along the minus strand of NC_087549.1, from coordinate 40,930,016 downwards.
TTACTTAAAATGGGTTACCCAAGAACATTTTCAATGAGATTCCTCCAATAATCACCACAGTGATGAGGTGTACTCACTATTTCACATGGCATCATTTGAACACATGGTCTAGTAATGTTTACTTTCTGGCTGCAGTAGACTCCTGCTGATAACTCACAGAATTATTGTTTCTCCTCACATTTTACACTGTTCCAGATCTGGGTGCATGAACATCCAAGAAAGACATGCAGAACGAGATGCTAATGCTGTAGGGAGCCCTGTGTGGCACATTAGAGCCATTCTCTGTGGAGTCACCCTGTGTGCTGTCACTGGCCACTTGCCAGAGCTAGTAGGATGAGTTTTATCAAACTACATAATTTCTACTGGATTAAGCCCACTTCCTGAAGTGCCTTTGGTTTTTCTTAACACTACAGTCCATCATGAGACATATTATTGGGGGGATTATATTGTTCAGGACAGCACGTGATTTGAAATTCCTCCTTGTGCTGGTGCTGTGCTTCAATAACACCTGTCAGTCTACCCTGGAAGATAAAGTGTTGGCTGCTACGGGAACCACACACCAAAGTGGCTCTGGTGTCCTGAAATGCTGGCAGTGAGCCAGCACTAAAGATCCCAGCTGGCACCGTGCCATTTTCTTTCCCAGAAATTCTTGGGGGTTCTACTCTTCCTGGTATTCTGCTGTTCTGCTATTATAATTCTATATTAGCAGTCTATGGTTCCTTGTGCTTTTAGCAATATCCATATTAGCTCTACCCCCATCCTATTACTCCTTACGTCTTAGTCCACAATCACAGAGCTGGCAATGGTAGCTCTTAAGTTAATATTGCTTCTTTAACCCCAAGAAAGAGTATTAACCATGTTTTTTCATTGTTGGGGACATATACTATCAAAATCTTTAAACCTGAGTATTTATTTACCTTGGTATATAAGGTTGACTGTTTGCTGACATTAGGAAAGATGTGGGAGTCTATTCATTAGTGAGGGTTTTTTTGAATCTATCCTGGCTTCATTAAACGGGCTAAAGCTAAATAAATTCTTGACTGTCAATCACCCATTGTCTTGGTTCATTACACGACCCATTTCTTAAGGCTCACCACAGCAGGAATTGTTTTCATTTTTGTTCTGCTAATGGAACCTGATTTGGAAAAACTCAATGGAAGTCATTCAAGGAGCCTTAGCTTCAAATGAAAAATATGAAACAATTTATTTCCCAGTGGGAAAAAATGTGGGTTGGAGAAAGAAAAAGGCAGCAAAAGAAAGAAATGCAGATAGATATAGAATCACAACTCAGTCCAGAGTGTGGAAGCCTAAAACACTGCAGGAGTAATCCATGTCATGAACCAACAGCCTGAGAAACCCACAGGGAGTTTCCAAAACATTTTCCCTTTGGAGAAGATAAAAATAATTTCCATAAGAATTATCGTCAGGGGCTTATAACCAACACAAAGATTGTATACTATGTTTTCAGCCAACTGTTTCTCCAGTGTGGCTGAATAGAAGTTGGTAAAGCCCTTCTCTCAGATAAAAGACTTTGTTCTGCAGCTCACAGAGCAGAAATATCCTTGTTTCAAGTCCTGTTGTCACCATCCTAAAAAGGATTGCTCTCTGTCTATCTAGGTATCTTAATACACAGGCATATATCCAGGTGACAATACCACTACCAGGCTGGGTTTTATTCTGAGTTGAGCTTGACACTTTAAAAAAAAATTATCAGTAATAAAAATTTTTCTCTCTTAAAAAATTTCACACTAAAGATTATGTGGGTTTTTTTCATAATAATGTTTTAAAAATAATCCATAGAATATGGGGAGCAACAGAAGCAGGACATTCCCTATTTGCAATTAATTTTGTCTCTGTGACTAACATTTGTTTTTAGCTTCATGGATATTCAGCAGTGTAGTATCAAAACCCCTTTTGTCAACAAATGTTTGCTTTTCAAATCTCAGAATAAAAAGTCAGGAAAAGTCAAGATTCTAAGGATTATAAAAATATGGTTAAACATTTGCATTATTATGAGTGAAAACCAAGTACAGCGTTTGGTATAACTAGGCTGTGAAGTGCTTAATCCATTATTCTAGTGAATTCTGTGAATTACTATGCTTTTTTAAAAAAAAAATACGGAAGCACTGAAAATATCATGTAGTATAGCCAGAACTTAAAAATTAATCCTGCAGGCCAAACAAAACTGTTGTTAAAAGCAAAGCCATGAACGCTGAAATATTTGATTTTTTCTCTTAAGGTGGTGGTTGGAAACCATGAGGAAAAGAGCTTACAAAAAACTCAGTCCAGATTCTCTGCACTGCTTTCAGATCAACCTATTGAAGACCTAGCAGAATTTTTCCAGGGTCAAAAATATTAGAATTTCTCCAGGTCCAGCGCTACCACTGGACTGACAAATATGACGCTGAACTTCCACTCCCTTGGTGAGGGCCCTCTTGCAGGAATTCATACCAGGCAAAGTCCTTCAGTGTTTCTTTAGACCATGACACCGCTGACAACACCCCCAGCCATCAAGTTTCTGCATTCAGCAAAATCCAGATGGATTCAGAATTGAGGATATGAGATAATTAAGCTTGAAATCTGTTTCCATCCTCTGACTTTGAAGTCCCACATTTACAACTGCCAGAAAATACAGGTAGAAATACTGCTTAAAACATGAGGAAATACTTTCTATTGCTTAATGCAACCAAGGTCATTCACTCTAGACTACCTGCTGTAGCTGTGGAAAGATGTGTTGCTGAAGGGTTTGAACTGAAGGAGAGAGTTTGCAAAACTCAGTTACACTGGTATTAATAGAATACAACCAGATGGTGCAGTCATCAATAATCTAAAAATATCCCTGGTGCATAGTCAAAAGCAAAGTAGCATGAAAATTAAAGTAAAAAAAAAATCACACCAATAATGTCCTAAAAAACCTTTAATGGCAACTCACCCTATGTTTGCTGAAAGGTCGACGCGTAGAAACAGTGAAAGCCTTTTGCTGTGAGAAGTCATTGAAAGAAAATCTTACTGTTACCTGACTGATTTTAATATTGTGCTTTTATGCAACTGAGTTAGAATAAATACTTTAAATAGTGGCTTTTAAATGGCACCAATTTTTTTGTTAAAACCATGCACTCATCCTCCTGTATACCTGGTCCACTAATGAGTAAAAATTCCTGTGACAAGCCTGATTCATCACTCCTATGTGGGTTTTGATATTGTTTATACACCTTTATGCAGAACAGGCAAGAATTAACCACTCTGATCTAGTCCTTTCTGTGCAACTATTGACAACTGTCTAAGATAGAGTGGTAATCAAAGTAATTCTCATCAAAATCAATATATATATATTTATATTCATATATAAAGCTATGAAACTACCATAACTAATATATATATATATGATAGTTGCTCAACTGATATATACATACTTATATACATGTATTTTTAAGCAGCCATTCACCCTGCCATCTGCATAGAAATAGTTCTAGTCCTCAGCTGCTACATTTTTGAATTATTATTAACCTCTCCATCTAAGACTGTGGTTGACAGATGAATGAAAGAAGGTAAAATAAGCACTATAGCAAACATTTCTTTCAATGTTTATTTATGATAATAAGATTTTTAATATTTTAATCAACATTTATGAGCAAGTAGTCCACATTTAAGTCTTAGCAATTAGTTAATGCAAGGTTTAAATTTAGCAATATTAACTAGGGGAAAAAATTTACACAATTATACATTTTTTAAAAACCTTACCTGATCATAATCTAGAGTTCTGATTTTCTCTAGGCCCAGGGGAGGAAACGCCACCAAAAATAAATCAATTTTCTTTCTGCTAATCCCCAAAGAAAAAGGTGGATACAGTACATTTTTATTTTGTGCACATAAGCTATTTCTCACCAACTCAGTCTTTTTATAGTACATGTCAAAAGGCAAGTAGGATGGGTTTTGTTGGTGTTTTTCTTCCCCCCCCCAGGCATTCCCTAACAATGAATTTGGGAGCCTTTGTTCTCCGCAAAGTCAAACATCTCCTGTATGCCTTCAGAGATCTACATGCACAGGCTCTGTAAAAGAAAGGGTACATAGAATTTCTCAGGGCATGTCAGCTTTTATGAAACTGAGCATTTCTTCAGTAACAAGAGAAGCAAATGGAAAAAGACATGGCAGGAGATTATACTTATCAAGTAGAAGAAATTGCACAACTATCTGCCACAAAGCCACCTCAACCCCACGACTGCCTGTATGGCTCAAGGAGACAACAGCTCAAACCAGTAGTGCTTGAAATGGTGATGTACAGGAAAGACTCGATAAATCTTCGGAGCAGGATAAGATCCAACAGAAGTTTTCCTTGGTTTTGGGGGGGGTTTATTTGTTTGTTTGTTTGGGGTTTCTTTTTCTTAGCTCACTTCACCTGCATGTTCTGTACTAACAATGTACTTACAGATTTCCCTTCTCCAGAAGAGCACTCGGTTGGGTTGCTGAGAGCCACGTGGGCTGCAGGAAAGAACAGAACACCTTGATGCCTTTACTAAAGTATTGAAAAAAAATATTTTACGGGGAGCAGACACCATGAAAATGGGAAGTGAGAAGGAGGTTGGGATGTAAAGTTTGAGGCATGCTAGAGATGGAAATACATGTAGAATCTTCCCATGCGTGACTATAAGGGGTGCCCAAATTATCAAAGAAAAGAAGCCCATTTTTAAAATGTTTGAGAGCTGCTGAGAAGAGAAGCATTTAAAGGAAATGAGTAGATATACAAAGGCTGCTTTTGCTCAAGAGAGCAGGCAACAGAAATACTAAGACAAGGTGTTCTGCTCAGGCTCATGTCTCACTACAGGTGCATATTATGGAAATGCAGCAACATCAGAAGCATATATAGAAGTGAGATTTGTGCTGATTTTTCATTGGTGTAACCAACACCTGAATCTAGCCCAAATTTATACAGTTCTGTCAATGATCTTCAACAGCTACTTCTGTCCATACTTACTTCTTTTCTTCAAAGCTATTCACTCCTTGAACCATTTCAGAGTAGGAAGGAATACCTCTAAATTACACTAAAGACAGAAGACTAACAAAACTGAAATGAAGGTAAAACATGTAATTTTTACAGACCTTATTTTTCTTATGCAAAAATAAAACTTGTGGTCTTATGTGGTATTGTGAGTTCCTTACAGTACAATGCTTCAGCAGTTATAAAACACCTGAGACTTCTTTTTGGCTTCACCCAAGAAAACAATTCAAAGGGCCAAGATATCCTCATTACCAGGATCCTGTAATTAAATGCCCACACCACCCATCAGAGATACTTGGAAAACATTTGGGTTTATGTGTTAAAAAAAAATTAGAAGGAACACATTGTAGTTTTTTTTTAAAGCCAATGAAAACCAACTCGTTTCAAAGTGATGAACCGAAAAAGCTCAAACACCAATATGTTTTTGTGCCTGTTTTATGCTTTCCTTTTATTTAGACAGATGGTGATACCCTTATTTCTATGAATAATTTTTTATTCATGCACACTTCAGGAATAATTTCTGAAACTTAGCAGTAGTTCTTGTGAAGCAAAATCACTTTTGAGCATCCAACTTTTAAGGATAAATTTTTCAAAGGCACATAAGTGACTTAGGATCCTACATTAATTTTCAAAAGTGATTTAAGCCCCCCTAGCCTAGTTTCGTCACAGCCAGCAAGATTTAGGATTTGAAGGGATTTATATAGATGGTTTTCAGCATTGTTTGGCAGAGATGCACAACACAACTCCTCGACTGCTCACAGCTTGTAATTTCAGCATCAACTTGAGTGTCTGTTTGCAGCTTGGGATCCCTATATGGGAATTGCTAAGCTTGTAAGAAAGGGATTTTCAGCTTTTTAAGGCAAACAGCTGAGCAGGGAAGCTGCCTAAATTAGCCAATAGTGCAAAGCTGAAGAATGGGGCTTATGCATCTAAGCAACTGATGTGATGCCAGTTTAGAGGTGGCTCCCCTCACTCAGGATCCTTGGCTGCAAGCTCTCTGCTGGACATGGGCACCACAGCCAAGTCAACTACTTAAGCAGCCTGTGCCCTAGTTGTCAAAACTTCTGCCTGTCTTGAAGGCCATCTCTGCTGCACTTATTCTATTATTCTCATTATCCCTCAGCTGTCATATAGTCTGGAGTTGGCTTTCCTTCCATCTAGAGGTGGCCTGTATTTATTTTTCTGCCGTGGTGCTGGGAAACAGCATGCCTCAGGCATGCTGAGAACACTGCTGGAAGGGTACTAATAAAAGGATGGGATAGGTATCCAGGCTAAAACCCTGGTGTCAGGGCTTCTGGAATCTGTTTGAGGCAGAGCAGCTCAATACCGTGGTGCTGAAGTTGAGATTAGGCTCATTTGAGTGTGTTGGGTAGCAGCAGGTGAGAAGTTGCCATTACTGATTTGCACTGATGGATTCACTGTGATCTAGTTTTAAAACTCTTGGTGAAGCCTCTTCAGCTTGAGTGTATGATCTGGCTCAAGGGAAATTGTTTTTGAAAATGGAATTTATTATCATAACTTCTTTATACTGGAATCCCTAAAGTTTTCCTGAACTGAAAGATCAGTTTCACAGTATCACACAGCATAAGTAACTAAATATTTAGATATCTAAATATTTGTGTGAATATGAATATTATGTGCCTTAAAAATCACAGATGCTTATCAGCATCCTCTAATACCTAAAAATCCTTACAAACAGCCTGAAACTCTGTTTTGTTTGACTGAAAGGAAGTTGTTTTGAGTATCTGAACTGCAGTTTACAGATTTGAGCATTAAATGATTATAAACATATTCAAAAAACTCTAAAAATAACATCTTCTGAGTTAACTGTTAAGCTATTAACTATTGAGACAGCTGCACTTTCTATTTTAAAGTTCTTTATAATGGCTTTATTATTTCACAGTTTGCTTTGAAGTCCTGCCACCTATTGGTTTGTCAGAGCAATGATCAGGCCGGCTGGATTTCTCCCTGTGAAACCACAGAGTAAAACGGATCTTACAACATCAAACCGCTAAGCATTAAGAAATCTAACAAGTGAGCAGAAGTAATTTAACCCCTTTGCAATTGCCAGATAATTTTCTAGTGCTGTGTTTGCACCCCATATGGAAAAGGCAATTGCTAAAGTTTAGTTTCTGTCCTTTTGAATTTAGAAAAAAAAATCCTCTTCAAAGATCAAAACACTGAAGCCCTGGAATCTTGTTCAAAGGATTCACAGACTACACTAGGAAAATGTACATATGTTCATTGATGCAAAATAGATTTTAAATATACAGATACGCATGCACTACATTTACTTGTTTTGAGCCAAGTTGTGCATAAATAACTTATTTCATAGCTGCAAACAGATCAATCACTGCCTGTATTTGCAAATGCCTTCTTCTACATCGCTAACAAACTGCACTGGGAGAATATATTGGAATCCTCTTTTAGCTTATGTTATCCTCATACCACATTACTTTCAATGTCCTTACTACAACACTAAAAGCTGGTTATAATATCAAGAGTATTTGGGGAGTGACAGCAGAGCACAGTCAGAAGTTAGGAGTTATGCGAGCAGTGTGGGGCAAAAGTCTAAGTAACAACTTAGAAGGAGAAAAATAAAAGCTGAGTGAAAAAATTTATTTCTAGATTTTTTAGTACTGAGATATTTGAAATTTTGTTATGAAAGTGAGGATTTTTCAAGACATAGCTGAACCTACTTTTAACCTTAACTTTTTTAAGGCTTTGTTCAGGAGATGCTACACTCTTGTCTCCTCTGATACCTCATTTCTGCCTGGTGTCCTTCAGAGAAAAATAAAACAAATAACCACCTGAGGAGAAGAGTTTGCAGGTTCTGAAGCTTAGTCAGTCAGCCAGCCCTCTGCTTTCCCCGCTAGTATCAAAGCAGCGTAGGCAAGTAGCACTGTACAGAGGAAGCAATGATCAACTTGTCGCAGCTGCAACATAGACTGTATAAAATAAAGCATCATTGTCAACATAGCTTGCCCTGACAGCTCAATCAAGTTGTGTTGTGCATATTCATGCAAAAGGGTCTGCATGGAGAAGACAAAATATTTTAAGAAAAGGGCTTAAAAAAATATATCACCAAGAAGAAACTTCCAATTAGCTAACCATTCTTTAAATATTGGGAATAGGAAACTGCTTAATTCACAAGCCTTGCTGTCTTCTGTTCATTATTTTGTGTACCCAAAAGAATTCACTAAAGTGCACTCCACACGATGACAGTGTGACAAGGGCCAATTTGTGAATAACTTGTCAACAGCTTGAATGAAACTCTAGAAATCCATAACAGGTGCTCGATAGCTATAATCGAGTGACAGATGGATTAGATACACGAAACCACAACAAACTGACTGAATGGGAGAGGGAGAGAGAACGAGGGTGAGAGTGGGGGAGGTTCATTATATAGAAGAGAGCAAAAATACATGAATTATTAAAGAAGCAGCATGAGCCAATTTGTGTGGATGCTTCCTGCTCATCTTCAGCAGGCCTGGGGAAGAGGAGCTGCAATGCCAGCTACTACACACACCAGCAATGGTCTAATATCTTGACTCTAGGCAGGGATGTACCAGAGCTTGGCACTGGCCTTGATTGCAGAAATCACTGTTATATTTCAGTACACACATAAGAGCTGATTCAGCAGTGTACTTGAGTGCAGGCCTTGCTTTAAGCATATGAATAGCACCATTAAGGTCAGCAGAACAACTGTGTTCAACTCACACTAACACATTTAAGCATGTTGCTGAATTTTTGTTCTCCTCTGTGGGATATAAAATACAGGAGGATGAGCCCTAGCTAGTATGAGTTGTTACAAGCCCCCTGGGCACTGCTGATGTAAGAGTGTCAAATACTGCTTGGGGACACAGGCAAACGATGGACGAACGCTTCTCTGCAGGCTTTAAGCAATGGGGTTTACACCATTGGGCCGAATCTGGGCACCTGGGCAGATCTGTTCCTGTGCCAGCAAACCCAGACAGGGGTTTCACCAGAGCCAGGGGCTGCCTGCAGCCACCCCATAGGGTTTTCCTGGTGGGAGACCCATAACATCATCAATACCAGATACTCTGCACTTTAGGCATCTAAAGTCATTGATAGGCACCCATTGACCACACACCTTTGTTCCAGGTATGTTAGAAAATTATAACAGGTCTCAGCAAAGACACATTCTACTCAGTCAGTGCCCAGCCCTGACTGCAGGCAGCAGTGGCACTCCCATTACCACTTTTCATATCTCTTCCTCTCCAATGAGTTTTCCCTTAAATTAAATTTTTTACTTCAAATTAAATCTTCCGTTTCCTTATTTTCCTCCTGTGCACACTATGGAATGCCACAATCCCAGATTTGCAATTATTCTCTCCAAACAATGCTTTTCCACAGCTACCTATTAAAGGAACAACCAAAACCTTGACAGCTGGTTTGCTTTTATAGAATGACCTATCTTTTTTTTTTCCCCCATCAGAAATCTTGCTGTGACTAGTATCTTCCCTCAGAGAAAAAACTGTGAAATTATGGAACCAGTTTAGACAATGGAAGAAATACAGTTCCCGAATGTTTCAGGTGCAAAACCAAGACTTCCTGTTGGTAAAAAACACAACTTGGTTTTTATTTTTCTTCACCGTAAATTTAATGTAAACATATGGACCAAACTACTGCTTAGAAAAGGAATTTGCTGCGTAGTCATTACTGTACCAGAAACCCCTATGATAATAAAATGTGGCCATTTTAAAATAAGATACTGTCTTGGACTCCTGACATCATTTCATCTTCTTGTTTTGGCATAATTCTTTTATTTTATGATATATACACTCCTGCCACAGTCCAGGCTGCTCTGTTTACCTGGAGTGAGACTGTTCTCTCTTGCTGTGTGGGCAGTGATTCCCAAAAGGTCACACTAGCACACTCATACTCTCATGTGAACCTTTAAACAGTGAATTCAGTGTCAGAATTAACCCAAGGAAGGCACTGTTTCTTGAATCCCTTTCAGCTCCTAGCAATGAAAAAGCAAGTTGAGCTTATAGATCCAGAATGCAGGGAAAAGGCTGTCCTGTACACAAAGATCATGCATTAATGAAATCCCATTTTATTTCATTTAAACTCTATTTTATAGTGTTTCTGCAGTGCATAACTGCTTGCCTTGGGTGTGAGAAAGATTTCATTCACTTTTTTTTTTTCTGGGCCTGCAATAACATTCACGTAAAGATGTGACCAAAAGGCTGAAAGAGCGTAAGATGAGAGATGAAAAGATCGTGATCTTTGATAAAGATACCCAGCTGTCACCACTACCGCAGTGGTCAGTAATGATAATATAATAGCTAATGCCACTGCTTAGGACAGAGCAGGCAGGCATGTGTAGCAAGCAAAAAAAGCATATTAAAGCAAAATGCAGATCCACAGACAATCAATTGTATTTTAGTCTCTGGAAGACTTTGTGTGCCTGACGTTGCTCTTAACCACTGCTTCTATAGAAGCAAAACCAAGACTGGAGAAAGTTTCCTGCTTAGTAAGTGAAATTCCTAATCTTGTTCAGATCTGACTAAACGTTCCTCTCCTTTGGCTGAGAAACCTATTTTATGTATATTAGCCTTGGATTTAGCAGTGTTTCTCTGTTCCAAAGTTAAAAAAAACCAATCTGATTGCATGCTCTTATGTCTATGCCTCCTTTGTAATGCACACTGTAATTATCACCATGTAGAGAATTTTGCCTGTCTACTCCACAGCTGCTTGTGGGTGAAACAGCAACTCTATGTGAGCAAGTACACAGATGTTCAGCTATTGAATCACTTCTTTGCAATCCAGACCTGACAATAAATAGGATGTCAGTGATCTCCAAGCATCTGATCCAGTGTTGGCTTCGTTATTTTGAGAAATCAAATTAAACTTTGGCCTGGTGGATTTTAGGGCATTAAAGCAAAAAAGTGAACCTCTATGATAATTGTGTAAACTCAGAAAGACTGGCAGTTGCACCTTGGATGTACAAGGAGATGCTTATTTTGAATCTCTCTACTTTGCCTAACCTTTATCTCTAACATAAACTAGGCAATTGGCTGCTTTCACTGGAATGAACAAGCACTGGACAATGTTTTGGGTTTGTTTTGGGTTTTTTGTACCTGTTAAGCCAGGTACAAAAGCTCTGTCTGAACTCCCCAAAACTGTGTGACCGGGTGTACCACCACTTTACAATTAGGATCTCACTTAGAGAATCCTAGAGACCACTGCAGATCTTGCTCAAGTTTACTGCTAACATCTAGAGGAAAAGAATGTTATTAGTCACCCCATTTCACAGATGGAAGGTGAGAACAAAGAAGTAGCATTTACTTGTGTACCCAAACGGCAGACAAATGCCTGCATACATCTTTCACTTCTCCATGAACAGGAGTGAGAATTTTCAAATGTGCCATTTGCTCATAGTCAACTGTTTGAAGTGTAGATGGTGTTTAAACTATGCAGACTTGTTTTTCAAAGATCCTGTTAAGACATCCCCAAGATCTGTAAGTTCTATGTGTTAGAGCCAGGAACAGCTGCGAGGAGAGTACCTTTTCCCTGGCATTGTGAGAGCAGCTGTTAAAAGAGAAGGTGTTCACTTCATTGGGTACTATAAACAGAAACTAGAAACAGCCTGAAACGCTTCACAATACAACTTTTGCAAAATCCGCTCATATAGATGATTAACCTCCTAGTAGCCTATATGAATGACCGAAGGACTTTAAAAAACCATTACTTTAGCATAAATAACTTTTTCCTCTAGCTGATCTGACCTGAGGACATCAATTTCTTCACAGTTTGATTTGGGTTAGCACTTTTAGCTTCAGCTGGTGGGGAAAAGGAATAGAAATGTTACACAAAAGCTTCCCAAATAATTCACCATCTTCACAGCCAACTTGTGTGTGTTTTACTTTTGTGTCAAAATAAAGAAGGCACAAATGCACAGTTTTTACCCCAAAACTTTTCCTATAGATGGTGTGTCTTCTGGCCAGAAAAAAAAAAACCACAGCAAAGCAATATAAAACCTGCCATTAAAACACTCATTCTTTAATACTGATGTGTCAATGATGTAGAGTGAATCCCTAAGTAAGGACTGGGTCTAGGTTCTGAATTTACAAAAGTTGTTTTAAAAGACCGTGAAGCTAACCATAATAAGCATGACCAGACCTCCTTATATTTAAGCCCGAAGTTGAGAGTTGCCCTTAAGTAAAAATCCACGCATAAATTGTAATTTCTAGGTCAGTTTGAGACCTGGAATAGCAATACTTTGTTAGATCCTCATTTTGATGTTGGAGAGGTATATACTAAGAAGTGCATGAGAGTGTATTAGGAAATGTGATTCACAAACTTCATGCTAATTTTCAGCTCTTCTGCTTCTTTCTGGGGTATCTTAACTTGCTGATTGGCTTTGATATTACATATCACTCTGAAGTGGACAAGAAATCTAAAGGATGAAAGACATGAATTATATCTCCAAGATATGTATTCATACTATAGGGGAAAGAGAGAGATAGTATTAAAATTTTGGAGGCTGAATGCTTGCACCCCCAGGCCAAAACTGTACGTTCAGCAGCAGGCTGTCATACCTAATTGCTAGTACCCCTTTGTGAATCAACATCTCTGAGAAGCCAATTCTTCATGATGCTTCTTTAATATACATCTTCTCATTTGCCCCACGTATATTTCAGTTTGCCATCTGATAATTGGAATTGTGTGGGTAGCAGCCGGTACCATCTGGCTTGTTAATAAGTAGAGGATAAAAATGTCTAATGCCTTGCTCTACATAAATACAAGAATTACCCTACAAATAAACATCTCCCTAAAACCTCAAATGATGAGAACAAAAGAAAATAGTGTGGTCTTAGCTCATTAAAAATCACTGAGGAGAGAATGAGGGAGCAGTGGGAAAGCCTCATCACTTCCCATATGAAGTTTTAGTGTAACTAAAACATATGGGGAAAATAATGCAAAATTAAACGTGATAATGCACTTTTCACACCAAAACATATTGGGCCACTATACAAATGATGCAATTAAAACTGCTGCCTTCAGGAGCCAAAACCTAAGCTGAATAAGAACGGTACAATTAAAGTTTTTTATTTAAAACCAGTGAAAGATTTATCATAATGAAGCTCAGAAACAAGATAATATGACTTGGGGGCATCAAAGCTAAGCTACAGAAAGCCACATGTCCTACAACGTGGACTTAGAATTGGAAGACTGACATCAGCAGATTTTAGGGCACAGAAAGGCTTACAAGTTCATTTGCACGTGAATGGCCAAGACCATGCAAAATCTTGCATGTAAACAGTGCAGTATTGTAATCACTACTTTAATTAACAGGAAGGCAGTGCAAAGCTGTCTGCATTGGGGAAATAAACTCTGATCCTGTAGGCTGGATACGAAAGCCGTGCTGTTGTATTTGGAACCTGCTGGAACTTGTACAGCGCCTTATCTGAAAGGCCTCATACGCGTCACGACAATGTCCTCTAATCTGGTAATAAAAAGGGCATCATGAACAGTGGCAGCCGGGCCAGCCAGCGATGGCTGCAGTCACGCTATGCTCCCAAGATGGTGAAAGGAGATTTAAGCCTCTTGCAGAAAAAAAAAAAAAAAAGGGTTGCCTCCAGTCTGGAGGCCTCCAGCGGCCTCCAGCCAGCCAGCGGCCTCCAGCCACTACCTGCTTGGAAATGGCAGTACCTGGGAAGCTGCCAACATGCAGAGGAGAAAAGGCACACAGCCAGCACCTTGGTTCCTCCCTGCCACCAGCCACCCCCACCAAACCTCAGCCTGAGAAAGCAGACATGCTGGCTGCTGGAGTTTTGCACTGCTGATTTTTTCCCCAGCAAGGCTTTGCCTGCTCAGCTGATGCTGGGAAATGCCTTCATTCTTCCAGACATAAACTCACCGTGGGGTGAGCTAGAGCTCAGAGGTAGTGTGTGCTTCCCCAAGAAGGAAAGGTAGTAACACTCTTCATGATGATACTATAGCAGGGTGAGGGGGTATTTAGTGTGACAAAATTGGTAAAGACCCGCATTTGGAAAACAGACCTGTTCTGCACTGGGTGGAGCTGATGTAGTAGGGCATCCAATGGAGTTCTGTGGTTTTCTGCCCTGTGCCCCTGACCCTGTCAGTGTCACTATTAACACGGGGGCTATAGTCACTGCTTGTTTATCTGCTTTCTTGCTCAAATATTTATACTTAACACATAATATTTGTATTGTGAACATCCTTTGACACTGCACCAAGCACAAGGGTACAGTTCTTTGGCCAACCTTGCACTAACTCTTGCTGCTAGTCTGAGTTGTACATCACGCTGATCTGGAGCCAGTCCTTGCCAAACAGAATCTGTAACAGCTGAACCTCCCTCCTCTTCTCTCTTCCCATGAATCATAATTTTGCTTTCATAGCAATCAGCTGATTTTTCACAAAATCTCTAGGAGCTCCATTATCTCAGTAAAAATGCTTCTGCTTTTATAGCCTTTTCTTCTGTTGTTTTGAAATTTAGCTTCTGCATTTTGAAAATTTAGTTTGAGACTGACCAGCAGCACTAACTAGAAAATATTTTCAAGGGGAACAATGTAAGAAACACAGCAATAAAATGAAGACTATAATGATGCCTTAGAAGGAAAAAAAGAAGAGCTAAACCTACGTGATGGGCTTTGTGTGAGAGCTGATAGTGTTTGAAAAAGGAAGAGTAGAGATTTCTAGTGAACTTGGGGTATATAGGGTGGAGATGGTTCTAACAGGTGTAGGAACCAAACCAGAGGCAGCAGATCTGAATGCCTTAGCTGAGACCATGCAGTGACCCTAAAATGCAGGGAACAAAGTGGTTGCATCAGAGTTATGACTGCCCTCAAGGCATGTAATATATAGTGCTGTGTTTCAGGTATCTCTCATCAAGCACAGCAATTGCTGTTGTGAAACTGATAGTGTACTGCCTGTCACATAGTAATAGCTGCTATATGCCCTTACACATGTGCTAAGGCTCTTCCTTCCTTATTGTATACACACACATGTACCACATGCCCTGTTGTAAGACTGATGTTGCTCATTCCTAATGCACTTCAAAGTCGTTTTTGTTTCCCAGATGTTAAAAGAGAGCTGGAATCAAGTGTCTTGCTCAGGGTTATCCATAAGCCTGAGTAAGGCCTAAAGCTGGGCTTTCTGGGGTTCCATTTTGTCTCTTGCCAACTGGGAAACACAAGGCATCCCCTCACAGTCTTCAGCACTGATGCTCTACATGTGATGTCTCTGCCATGTGTCAGTGCAAAGAGCTCAGTTCTTCAGTCTATGGAAATTGCACTGTACTTTCTCTGAAGGAAATCAATTTACACATGTTTTTCTGGTAAGATGAGTTTTATAAACCTTCATTCCTTTCCTAAGGTCTTTTTGACCATACATCAGGATTAAATAAACTGTCTCACAATTCTAGGCACTTCCCTCCCAAGGGAACTAAGCTCATCATGCTTCTAAAGGATCAAATCAATTTCATCCCAGTAATTTTGAAATCAGTATAGAACCTGATTCCTAATCCAGATTTTGTTTATTTTAGAAGTATGCAGAGGGTGTACATGAGATGGTACATGTATTTGAGGAATATTTCAGGCCACATACATTAAACCCTAGCCCAAGCTTCAGGGAACTGGTTGAACAGATGATATCTTCAGTTAGATAAAAAATGACATTCAGTCCTTTGTTCTTTCTTCTTATTTTATTTTCTGTCAGAAAATAAGATAAAAAAGGTGTGCACAAACAGTAAAAGAGGAGTTTGGTGTGAGTCAGAGTTAAGCTTGATGTAACATAAATTATGTTTTCTTCAATACCTGGGATGGGTACAAGTATGGAATTTGATGGTGCATATATATATAAAACAATGCTATGAAATAATAATATGAAAACTTATTAGCTAGTAATTTGGATTGGCCAGAGAAGAGAATTTTGAAAAGGCCCTGCTTGGCAAAAACAGCTGTGCATTTAGCGTCTAAAAATGAGGCCACTTCAAATGATGTGAAGCTGGGCACCAAAATCTGGTGCTGGGCACCAAAAGCTGGTTTGAAAAAATCCCATGCAGTAACAGTTTCAGGAGCAGGCAGCAGCCACCTAAATAGTAATTGTTATCACATAACTGAAAAGTCCTGAGATTTACTTAGACAATGTCCCTGGGAACATTCGTTAAGAATGAAATGCAGTTGAAGCAATTTGTACCATGAAGTCAGACAGGAAATCAGACTAATCCTTGATGCAATTATGTGTAAGCTTGGCTGTCTAAGACTTACTAGACCAAAAGAGACAGAAGAAAACGAAGCCAGAATGAGATATTGAAAGGTACTGAAACTAGGTCACTGTCCTACATTACACAAAAGCTAAATGGAGTTCTGTCATCTCACAGTATCCTGAGCAAGTTGAACAAAGGACTTCATCTCGTACAGATCTCCTGGCAGTGTCCAAGTTATACAGCTGCACAAGTCATAAAAAAACTTTAAGCGTAGCAGAAATGGTAAAACAGGTAGAATGTATTGCACTGGTGGAACACAGGGAGAAACCAAGGAGATGACTTCTGTCACAACTCTGTATGATTGCATGATAGCAAATTCCCATTAGGAAATCCCGTGACTTATTAAAAGTACAATGTAAGTAGAATGAAGGGGCATCGAGTAGAAAAGCCATGACATAGTTAGATAGATATACTAAGTCAGAAGGACACAAGAGATGCTTAATTAGTAAATAGAAACAAAATTCTATATAAAATATAGAATTCTATATAAAATTCTGGTTCTAATAGAATAAAATAGAATTTGTTTTCTACAGAATTTGTTTTCTACAACATGGACTCAAAAATCTTTGTTGTGATTATTTAAGAAGCAGGATAGGCTTCCTGATCTGTCAGGACAACAAATGTTAACTGTTCTTGCTCCCCTTCCATCTCCTTAATACTTAAAACTTTAATTCCATTCAAGTTAATTCAATAATTGGAATTTATGTATTTTTTCCGAGTCAAGTACTTTTCCCCTTTCTATAGGGATAGATTCAGAACTATTGTTAAAAAATGGAAACTTCAGAAGACAAAAATGGTTTTAAAGGTTGTTTCAAGCACAACATGTTTTGTTCTTTTTGGGATACTGCTGACTCCGCAGCTTATATAAGTTAAATAATGAATATGGCTTAAGTATTTACACTATTCTTTTTTATTGGAGAAAGGCCGTAATTTCAATACTGAAATATTATCAGAGCAAGTTGTTTAAAGATGAATGTAGATAAGATAGTCTTTAGATAATAATAATAATGTAATCAATTAACTGTGAATATCATATTTCCCATCCAAAACCACTAGGAAAAGTATTTTTCTGCTCACATTCCCTCTCAGATTGCTGGAATATTTGAGAATACAGCATAGTTTTCTTAACATGTACATAGAGCCTAACAGCCTCATACCACTGTCTTTCCCCAATCTTATAAATAGCAGATGATCAGATTTAGTATAGATCTTTGAAAAATGAGATGTGAAGAGCTGCCTATCTGACAATAAGGCCTTCTAAATTTGTGATTTGAATTTAGGCAGTCAGACAAAATGAAAATCTTGGCTGCAGTCTTTATCTGTTTAGCATTAGGGCACATTGATAAAGGAAACCTGTTTCTGCTTCATCTGTGATGTGGGAGAAGACACTGCCCCTTTAGTGTCTGCTTATCTGAAGGTCCAAGTGAAAGTAATTTTAAGAACTCTTAAAAATATTATTTATATTCATTAAAACATATTATGTAAGTAACTAATAATTAACTAAGAACAAGTTCATGCTGTCTTTGGGTAAGTGTCCTAGAACAAAGAAAACTCTGAACCCCAGCGGAGCAGAGCTTCCCAGGACAGGTCTGTCTCCATCCCAGCCTTTTGCGAACTCTAGAGTCCAAACTCATCAAGATTTGTGAACATCCAGGATTCATGTGATGCAAATTTTGAAATTCTATTCTATTTAAATTCAGGACATAGTTTTTTTAGTGTCAGGGTCCATTTTGGTTTATCTAAATATGTCTATTCAAATAAACAATTACCAGTTACTTTATGGGATTTAAATTTGCCTTATTTTCTAAGTGAAAATTATTCTCTATCCGTGGAAAGTTGGAATCTGAGACAAGAAATGCTCCTGAAGCCATTAGCATGCATCCTAAATAAAACTGGCCTGTTTTCGCTACAACGAGCAGTGAAAAAAGAAAGTCCATTAGGTGGAAATATTGTCTTTCTAAAACCAGCAGATTTTTATTTGTGCAACATCTATGCACTGCAATTCTCCGCAGAAAATTGCACTGGAACAGTGGGCGGTTCCGAATTGCTGGAAACTTTACAATGGCTTTTATGTTTAAACATCATTTAGCAGCTGTTAAAGGTCAGCACAAATCCTGTACTTTATCAGTATAAATGAAGTCTACAACTGCCAAGAAAAGAATGCATTAAATAATGCAGTGATTATCATCTTGATTTTTTTCCCTTCGGAAGTGAAAAGGACCTCTTAAACGGTTCTACTTTTCTCATTCTTATTTCAAATTGACAAAGTAAAACACTAATTAAATTATTTATATCAGACATTTACTTACAGAGATGACACATTTTGTACACAAAGCAAGTGAAACATCTGACACATTGTATAGTGCCAGGTGCAGTTAAGAAAGTATAATATAAGTCAACATCTAGAGGATAAAAAACCCAAAAAACTTGCTGCAATATTTCATTATCAATTTTATTTTCTACCATACACCAAATGTACAGCACAGAACACAATTTTGTTGTTTTGATGTAAGAAATATTAATTGTATGAAGAAACAGTATACAAACTACTCCAAATTAAAAAAATGCATACATCATTGCTCTTTACAAAAGGTCTAATTTACAGTATAGCTCATCAATGCATTTAAACACAAATAAAAGGAAAACTGAAAGAAAAAAAAAACAGTGCACATTACAAAACACATCAAGTACAAGGGAGGCAAATAAATACAAACATACTTCACAGAACATCCTGAGCAAACAACCAAACACAGATAAATTAACCTGAAGCCATAGTAAATCATAATAATAAATACATAGGTCAGTAAGAGATTTTTTTTTACTTAAATAAAATATATAACAAATTTGTTAAAATATTTAGTAAATTAAATTTTAGTCTTTGTAATGAGTGAACTCATTTTGTATGCATTTAACAAGTATAACAAATGTTTGCTTTTTGTGTTTTTAGCAAGAACAATAACTTTAATAGCAAATTTTTGTTTGGTGTTCTCCTATTTATATTAGACAGCATGTATGGTAGCTTTTGAAAAATCAATTTAAAAATAAACACAGCTCCTAAGAACATACATTTTCCCCTGTCTAAACTAAGATCGGAGAGTTGAATCAACCTCCCAACAAAAAGCAAGCCCCACCTAATGCAGAACAGTGACCACAGTGCATGAGAGTTGAATCACTTCTGAATAGTACTTTTGTGCAGAAACAGTAATAATATAATTGTATATGTCAAGCCTGTGAATGCCATCATATTCAATCTAAATATAAATGCGGCTAATAAAAATAAACACTTTCATTATAGCACGGAAAAATTAAACACACGCTAGATCCATGTATACATTTACACTGAGGCACATATGCACATGAGGTGTGTGTGCATACAAAAAAGGCAGTTTAGCTGGTTGTTTATACCTTTTTCTTAAAAAAAATAAATATAAAAAAAACTTTTGAAACAATGCTTAATTACTTACAATCCCTGAAATAGACATTGCCTCTGTTATAGCAACCGCTAGTTTCTGACGGACTCAGAAATTCCATACCCAGGCTAACCAGATACCGAGGAGCACGCTGGCACCTCTGTGCAAGTGCTCGTCTGTCCACACCTCCACCTGTCTTTACACTCTGTAGCACTTGGTATCCTACCAAGAGACTGGTAACAAACTCAGTATCAGCCTAGTCTTAGTGAAGAAAGATAGGAGAAACCAGTCACGGCGTTGCTACCAGTCATTCCAAGAGACAAGCAACCACCGTCAGGCCAGAGGAGTACTATTCCCCTCCAGACCACTGCCTTCTCAGCTGCCGTTAAGTTCAAACCAGTATTAAATGCCATTTCAGGGGAGATGTGTTCGACTCGTTATGCAAAAAGCCTTTAGCTTGGGATGTGCTTGCGTTTTTCAAATCCAAATCCAATTCCATAGCAATACTGGTCACTTGGGTAAAACCTCAACGTCTCATACTAAAAAAGTACCAGTACCTGCCTAATTACCCTTCTTGTTTAGAGATAATTGTCATTTCCCTTCATGAGCTAACTCTGAACAAAAACTGCAGTGGCAAAATAAATCTGAAGTTCTCTTGAAACATTTTAAATAATCATTCTCATAGGCTAAATCACACAGCCAAGTCAAGTGCTTTGCTGATTGCTATATTTCATTATTGCTAACGTATTCTTTAACACACTGTTTTCCAGCATACTGTGCTTTTAAGAGCCCAAGTTCCCCACTAGTGGGCACCATTTGTCTTCTCATTCCGTGCATCTTCACATCTCATGTTACTGCAAACCCATTTCTGATACAAAGCCATTATAAAAAAGCAGGATGTGAGGAAAATAAAACTAGAACCACGGTTCAGTCATTTGTTACTTTCATAGGTTTTTTTTATCTTCCTGTACAAACCCAGCAAGTTATTTAATTTACAGTATAACTTTCAGTCTATTTAAAATCTTGTTGGAAAATAAATTAATAAACACATTTGTAAAAATATGGCAGGCTGCAAAAATGCTGTTAAAAGATAAAAAAACCAACTCTTTGATTAGAAATAAATAAAAAATATAAAAAATAGTTGCACACACTTTTTACATTCACTTTACAAAAACTGAGTGCAAAAGAAGAAAAAAAAAGAAATTGTACTGAAATAAATACAATATACTAACAGAGTGCATTGCTGTTAATACAAATAGTCTGTTGTGGTTTTATTCTTTTTTTTTTATGTCAGCTGGGAAAAAATTAGTGCAATGTTGCAATTGTAAATGCAGCATGGCAACCTACACCCCTTAGCAGTACATGAACTCCTAACAGATCCATCTGGAGTTTACTGCTGTTAAGTAATTTCTGTTGCCCAGCAGCTTTCACATCCTACACATGGATGCCCTTCACTGCCTGTTTGATACTTTCCAGCAGAGCTTTGCATTCGGGGGAATAGTCCCGTTCCAGATTGCTGTACATGTCTGTGAGTGTATTTACATATGCTTCGAAATTCTGCTCACTGATTGGCCCCTAAATGAAGACAAAACAGATTATAATTGTAAGAGATAAAATTAGGCCAAAAAAGCCCAAATACCCAACCCCAAAGCATGGAAAAGTAGCGATATGGCAACTGGGGAGAAGTCATAAACAGGGCAGCCATCCGTATTAATGGAGGGGTTGTGGAAATGACAGGAGTTGCAGTGCTGGGGGGATCTACGCACTCTCCAAGCAAGCAAAGGAGTTGGAGATATTATGATTACTGTAGCTTTTTTTTGTTGTTGCTTATTTGGCTCTGAGATTGTGGCTGACATTCCCCCTAACCGTCCTTACTTAATCTTTCAGTGGCACTCTTGACATTTGGAAAGGGGACTGGAAACCCAAGTACCTCTGTGGATTTGGCCTGTGTTTGCAAGCAAGGTGTGAAATTTTTGAGAAGGTAGAGCTTTTTTGGCTTCAGAAAAATCACCTGTATTAAACAGTTTAAAGTTTTGATTTGGGAGCAGAGTAAATAAGGATTCTCAGTGTGAAATTTTCACTCTTTGTGCAGGGTGGATGTTCAGATAGGGAGAGACGGGGAAAAAGCCTGCTTTGCACAGTGTGGTACAGGGTAAAGATACCAGCGCTGGCTCAGTCCTGGAAGCAACTGTGCCTGCCATCACACAGATTTCATGATCCAGCATCTCTGCAAAGTAAATCAGGCTAAAAGAGCTCTCTGCTACTGTAGCTTCAGTGCTCCTGCTGGTCCCTGAGCTTGCTCATCTGCTTCAAGTGCTGGCAAGACAGTCTCAAAGAAGGTGCAAAGCTGCTGGCTGTGGTCTTACCATCTGTGGAAGCTGAATGTCAGCGAGACTGGAGATAAGGGCTTGGCTTAAGCCAGCTAACTCCTTCAACAGGCTCTCGTTGTTCTGCTCTATGAGTTTGTTCTCTTCTTCTATTGTTTTCAAATTGCTCTCCATAGATGTAATCTAAAAGACAGGCACGCACAAACACACAGACAAGCAGACCCTTGGCAGCATTGTAACTCCAGTTTGAACTCAAAATGTAAGTTATGTGATTACAAGAGGGGCTACAACTGATCTGAAACTCAGCTATGTTTTTTTAGGAGAGACATAACTACTCCCCCAAATATTCAAAGCAAAGAAGAGGTTGTATTTGCTCTGAATCGATGGACTTCACTGCTTGTTCATGGAGAAACCTTGTGGCAGGAAGGCACTGGAGGGTGGCCCACAGCAGGAGGAGGGAACTGAGCTCGGGGGGAAGGTCATTGTGGAGCTGGGATGGAGAGTGCGGCCGCAGGGCCGGCAGAGGGAAGGAGAAAGGGGGTTGATGTTTACATTGCTGTCCTGCTCTTACAGCATCCCTGCTGATCGACCACAATAGGAAGGGCACGGGTATTAGCTGTTGTGCTGCTTTCCCGCCCTGCTCCTGGGTGAGCTGTGGGCTGGCTGGGATTAGCAACAGGGCTGGCACTGGAAACAATAAGAGAAAAATAGAGTGGAAAGGAAACTGATATGAGAGGTTGAGTGCACAGCGATCATCACAAAGATGATCTCTGATCAACAGAACTGAAAGGAGGGTTTCGGAAAGAGCAAGAAAAAGCAGCCAAGGTAGAAAAATGGTATCTTTTTAAAGTGAGAGCTCTGGAATATATTCAGCTCTGAAGGCTTATATGTCAAAGCAGTGCTGAAAAAACATAAACAGCAACTGCAGGGCCTGGTTTCCTCCTGCCCTTCTCCTTTCCCTGGGAACAGGCAGTGGGACAGGGCCAAACCAAGGGCTGGCATCCCTGTGCCCGGCCACAGCTCTGCAAGGCACATAAGGGTGCAGTAACATCCATGATTGTTATGCCCACCCTATCCTTATTAGTATGCACCTCTTTGCACTACTTAATTGCCTCCTGCTGTGGCCACTTTACTTTCTTTCCTCACACAGAGCAAAACTCCCCAGTGTGAGAAACCCCTTTTTGCCTGCCTGCCATCCACCACGACCTCTCCTGTGGAGGATGTTTGTAGCAGCCCAACACCTGGCTGGGATGGATTAAAAGGAGGTAGGGGAGTTATT
Organism: Pseudopipra pipra; assembly: GCF_036250125.1. Taxonomy (NCBI): domain Eukaryota; kingdom Metazoa; phylum Chordata; class Aves; order Passeriformes; family Pipridae; genus Pseudopipra; species Pseudopipra pipra. The sequence continues at coordinate 40,906,744 of NC_087549.1, read as the reverse complement.
GCTTCTGTTGTAGTTCAGTTCAGGCTTTGCTGGTCAGACTGCCTTCACCAGGGAGCAAGTCTGGGGAGAAGAAATCTGACTGCATAAATTGGGCAATCTCCGTACAAACAGCACAGTGATCACCAGAGAGAACTAAGTGTCCTGAGGCACAGAGCACAGCCCCCCTGCAGTGCAATTTGAGATGGATATCCCCATAGCCGTTTCAGTTTAGATCCAGCAAAAGTGGCATAGACTTCTCCTTTATTTAGACCATACACGTAGTGGTTTTTACAAAACCAGCACGAATCAACACTATGCATTCCAATGTGGTACAAATACAGTGGGGTGTGGTTACACTCAGTTTGGTTTAGATCAGTTTAGACTTTTATTCAGTTCCCAGATCTCACTTAAACTCTTATTCAAAAAATATTGAGCAAGTTTCTGCTCTTGCTTTTACATAGTCCACCCAGGTTAGCTTCCAGGTGCATGTAGGAGACTCTGTAGGGATGAACCTACACAGCTCACTCCATAGAACCGCTATCAGCATCTTAAAGGTAATTTAACCTCTCCAGTATACAAAATAATGAAAGAGAATAACTCCTCTAACTCCCATCAAACTCCTCTGCTACACAAATTAGCAAAAGGCATACATTCTTTACCAGGTGTTGCCTGTAGGCAAAATTCAAACTATTTGGATAACTGACAGTGAACTAGGCAGATTTTCCTAGGTACACCTAAGAACAAAGTCAACTTGCATTAAGAGTTGGAGTGTGCTAGTAAGAGGTAATATCCTCCCTAAAAACTCAAGTCATAAGATCTGCATGGTTTGGTCAACAAACGTTTGGTCAACAAAGGAAAATGAATGTTTTGTTTTGTAAGTATATTTTTTTTCTGCTTGCCAAGACTAGCTCCCAGCTGCCCTGAATTTGTCATTCACCAGATCTTTAAGACAATACCCAGGAACCTGCTGCTGATTTACAGAAAACAAGCAAGCAAGAGCTTGACAAAAAAGCATGTAGGATTTTTGGTACTTATAAGTGCCACAGAACGATGGAAAAACTCGTGCAAGGGAGACTAGATGTGCTTAAACATAGCATTTACACAGTATCTAATTTATTTATCATGCTTAAACATAGCATAAGAAAAGGTAAAACTTTCACATTAATGTCATACCTGAGTCTGAAGTTTCATCATGTCAGCTTCAATTTTAAGGTTGGATTCATTCAGTTCTTTTATTTCCTCATCCAAGTGTCTTATTTCTTCATCACTCTCAATACCTGTAAATAGTTGAAAATAACAATGTCAGATTTAAAGTGTCCATATGTAAATGGATGTATGACTAACAAACTACATTACCTGTTACTGAACAAGGAGAAGATAACAAGTATTTCACCAAATGTTTGATCCTTAAATTGTCTTTTACTTTGCTTTTACTGTCAAAATTATGTCCTACCTGTAAAAGATCTATAGGACCTGAAACACAGAAGAGGCTATTCCTAATCCTTGAGTTTCACAATTCCTTTTATTTTCCCATTGCAACATGCAATTACAAGCTGAAGGGTACAGAAAGGAAAAATTGCCCAGAAAGAGGAAAGTTTATCATAAAATATAAGGCCATTTTTGCAGTGTTTGGGTATGGGCCTTGGGTTGGGTTTTTTGTTTGTTTTAAAAAAACATAACAGCAACCCTTCTCTTTCAGAAAACACTCCAGGATAACATCTTCACTGGTATAATTGCTGACTTTAATAAGCTCATCTGTACTTGCTTCTGATCTTGCAAGAACTTCTGTGGGGCCAAACCTCTGTGCAGAATAACTTCAATAACCAGAGCCTTAGTTATACCTGATAAATAGTGAAGTTTAAGTAACAGCAAAAACAAAATTATCAGAAAGCTAACAAGCATTATAGAAAAAAAAAAAGGAAGGTAGATTTTTACATTCCACCAAGTTAGATAGAAAAAAAAAATAAAAAATTCAGCTCTTTAATAGAAGTCTTGTCCTGAAAAATACAGAGCAGTTACAGCTGCTGGCAATACATGTCGCTCTTTCTGCTTAGGATCACTCTGAGACGAACTCTGCCTGGAGATTTGTGCCACAGTTGTTAAAACCTAGAGCCCTGAACTGAGTCTGCTGGGGAGCCAGCTTGGGAAATGTGTAAGCAATAACACAGCCGTTTTGCTCAGCAGTAAGAGGCTAAAGACTAAGTTTCCTGAATCCTGGCTCAATGCTCAACTTTCTAAAGCACACTGTATAAGAAAGGAGACTCCTGCACATTTCCCCCTGTAACTATTTGGTAATTGTTGCTTTGCACTTGGGTTAGCAAAATTACCTAAGCACTGCGTAGATACTAAACCAGGTAGTATTCAAGTTAGGGAGATGAGTCAATTTCTGACCACAATATTTCTCCCTTCTCACCTTAGTCATTAGCTAGCCAAGTCCTCCTAATCTGTAACTAATAATTTATTAATAGCAACAGTATTGAAAGCATATCCAAAAAAAAAAATAATGCTCTCAGACAAGAGAATACCCTCAATGTTGGTTTATCGTGATGTAAATGAGAATAATTTTTTAATCTCTCATGCAAAGATTTTTGTTATTTAAGATTTTTTATTACTAGAGACAACTGAAAGTAGTGAGAATTAATGCCAGAATGGCATAAAGGGGCATAAGCATAAATGGGAGTCAGGGCCCTTCTATCTAAATAAATGTCATCATCTTTTACAAATCTCCTTACCGCCACTTGCTTTAAGCTTGATAGTCATTAATTCTTCTGAAATTTTGCCCTTTTTTATGGTTTGTGCATTCAGAGGACAACCAGACAGGCTGAAACGGATAGGAAAAAAAACATTAGCACCCACTTGAAAATGGCAACAATCCTTTCAGGCGATATTATCATGCACTTGGACAGACCTCTGTACCTAAGGTCACATCAGTATCTCCATTATAGTATAGCTTCAGGGAATGACATAACTCATAAAGAGCCATTTAACTGTATATTGTAGCTTGAAAATTGGTACAGAAATCTCAACCTATAAGTAAACAACTCAAGCATATTTCAAAGTAATCAAAATAGCAATGGCAGCTACAGTTATGTGAAGATGCATTTACAGAATTCTTGAAGTTCCAACACTTATGAATTGTTTTTATTGAGGGATTGTGCTCCAGAGGAGAGGGACAGTATGGTCCTATGAAATGGCAAGTTTACTATCCCAAAAAAATTTAATTAATAGGATGATTGCCATGGTGCATAATTATTGGATCATTTTGTTGATACATAATAATGATCAATACAATAATAACTCTGGATATACCCTGTAGGCTGTAATAGCTTTTTAGAATGGTTCTATTATATAGTCAGTTTGCTTTTTAACCACTGTTCACGTTAAATTACATTTTGCTATTTCAAAGCTTACAATTTCATCAGCTGGTAATTATCTGAGGCAATTTTTATAGCCCACTAAAGGGCTAAGATGAATTGCACTGCCTTAATACTATCTATATAAATAACAAGGAAGAAATACCCATATGCTGAAGAACTGGCAGAAGGATTTGTATTCAGATGTAGCCAAGTAAGGAGTGAAGGAAAATTTTGTTCCACAAGAAAATGGTTGATTTGTGTGTGTGTGTGTGTGTGTGTGTGTGTGTGTGTGTGTGTGTGTGTGTGTGTGTGTGTGTGTAAAAATTGAAAACAAAAATCCTAACAGACATGGCATTTCCACACAGAAAAAAAATAATTCAAAAGCAAGCAAGCTTTTGTTGGCTTAGCTAAAAACTATACAGGGAAAGATGCTAGTTCTTCAGCTCTAAATTACTGCTTATTATCTCTGCCCAGAGCAGATAGCTAACTGGAAGATTGTCTCAAAGCCATGAGTTACTTGTTAGGTTTCAAATGTCCTAGGAAAGGATATCATATCACAAAGCTATATTTGCTTGTAACATCTTGAGTGTTATTCAGCCTTATGTAGGACAGAAGTCATCTGTACTCTGAGTTGCAGCCAACTAAAATACTATTTATGCTACTTGCTTAATTAGCTAAAATTTACACTAGTGTCCTGATGTAAAGACTTTAACAGGGGATGTAGATCATAAAATTAGGATAGCATTGGACTCTGACTGAATTTATTCAAGTCACCTTAGACATTCTTGTATTGCAAAAGTTGGTTCAGAGTGTTACGAATATAGCAAAGGAGATAGAGAATGTAGACTTAATTCCTGTTAAAGATAGAAAACTAAACTTGGCAGATATTAATTCAGATATTATAGCCAGATTCTTTGAGTAATATTGATTGAATACAGTCAGGTTATAGTAGTGTTGTCACAGTGATAGCTGGTGTTTATTGTTATTGGTTATATGTGTGACTCCTTCTTTGTAAGGTTAATTTTCTTTGTAAGATTGCCATAACTTCAAACTTTTTAAATCCATATGAGTTCTGCATGCTTAATGTTTTTATGTGTGTCTCTAGCCGTTTAAATACAAAGTTTATGAAAACAACATGAAATTAATGCCGTTAGGCTAAAACTTTTCTGGTGACATTTAAATGATATTTCCATTTTCTTTTAAAGATGTGCAGATACAAATCTATATTTCTCTAGGAAAGAACTCTATTTAATTTTAAACTGTGTAGGCACTGTGCTAATCTGAAGACCTAGGAAAGTCATGCTGCAATGGGAACATAGAAAAAGACATAAAAGTTTAAGTCTCTCAAAGTAATTCTGTTTTGTATCACTCTAGCTGCAATGTAAACCATGTTGCCATTTAAAAGACTTCAACACAGTTTATTCTGGCTCTAACCTCACACGTTGCCAATTCAACAGTGGATTGTTAAGGAAAAATGAGAAGAGAAAACACAAAGTTATACCTTCTGTGGGTGACAAAAACATTATTAACATGACCCAGCCCGTTGCAGCCTGGCAAAGGACAGTGTGGCAGCTCTTGTTTGTTCAGTTTCCAGGATAGTGAAGACCCATTGACGGGACTCTCCTTCTGTCTCTTGGCAGCCAAAGGACAACCAGAAGCAGTGCGATGAGAAGTGTATTTACCTGATATGTGACCTTGGCCATCACAGCCTATCACTGGACATCTACAGAAACACAGCAAAAGAATCCCTGTTTTTGCTGGAGAGAGCAGACGAGGACAGTCTCAAGAAAGTCTGAGAAATTAATTCCAGCTGCCTCTGCTACTTTGCATTAATGGATTTAAGACTTGGTCCCTGGTGGCACACTGTACCCAAGCATCCAATTCCTGACAAAATGAGTTATGGAGGTTCAGTTGATCTTAAGATAGGGTAATTTAAAATACAGTTGTAGAGACTAAGAAAAAACATTCATTTAGATAGTTTTTTACTAGAAAAAAAATCAAAATTCTATTACAGGCAATAAATAACACTTCTTCAACTGTATGGAAGGTCAACATTCTCTCCTCTCTATCTAGGTTTCTGGTATGAAGCAGAGGGTGGGTTCTGTACCTGGAAAACTTGTATGCAAACCCATGCAAATATTTGCAAAGAAAGGATATGGATTTTTTTGTGCTGCTCTGTCAGCATTATGCAGTTTCTCATATTAAGCAAGTATTAAGGACAACATTGCAAGCAACTTAGTCTTCACATTTATATTCTGGTAGTTATCATTTACAGATTTTAATGGAATGTGCATTCAAGCTGGGGATGTAGTGAATCTCTGTTGAATTTCCACTTTAAGTGAAATTCTAATTTATACATAAAGACATGAGACTTACGTATATTTAAGTCGTCTGGGATATATTTTGAAAGTATCACTCTGATTTAATTAGCTGACATGATTCACCTCAGGCAGTAATAATTTTCCTTCATTTTGCCATTTTTTTTCAACTGGGTGGTACTTTCATATTTAAAATATTCTTTAAAATAATTGGACCAATGCAAACAGATATAGCAATCCTTCCTCACTGTTCAGTCTCCTCAGTGATGGACTCCACCTGCTTCACTAGAAGCAGAAAGACTTGGTTTCGTTACAGCTCTAGGCACTATTCTCACGTGGTTCAGATTAACTGGGTTATCTCCCTATCATCCCTCGTCCTGAACTTTTACGGGCTATTTACCCCCCTCCACTGGTGGTGGATCATTGTTTCCGTACTCACTTAAGTTCAGGATCTTCTTTTTCTTCCTTGGTAGGAGTCACTTTGATACCTCCTTTCCTGGCACGAGGACAACCAGATAAGCTGAAAGAAGCACACAGAATAAAAGCCACCTGCTGCTAGCTGAGAACCCTGAGCACTGCATCCCCATGTGATGGGACGGGTTTTACCTTCTGTGGGATGCATAGTTCCCTGTTACGTGGCCAGAACCATCACAGCCAGGTGTTGGGCACCTATGGAACAATACAGGAAGCTTACAAAATATGGCCTCAAAGATTTTTTTTTTTTTAAATGAGCAGATTCTTTTTTGGGGGGGCTTTCCTTTTTTTTGCCTTTTTTTTTTTTTAATAACAGCTTTAGTAAGGAATGTGAAATATATTGCATATAATGTGTAAATTTAAATAGTTTATAACACTGTTTGCATCAAACATTTTTCCTTGTACAGAATCAAAGTTACAAAAAGAAAAAAATGCAGCTTGATATTGATAGATTTATAAATTTACTGCTATGTGTTTGTTTGTTTGCTATTTTTAAGATGTTTTCAGGTACAGATATAAATAAACACTTTGCCACTATTTACAGAAAGGAAAATGGAAGCAGAGAAGCAGTTTTACTTTTGAGCATCAGGAGATGATAGCCAGAATTTGAATTTAATAATTTGTATGTTCTAGCACTGTAAGCATACCACAGGACCATCTCTATCTAGCACATGATTCAATTGAGTTTTCAGCTGGGCAATTGGATTATGCTTATGTCTCATAGTTCAGGGGTTTCTGTGTGTGTGTGCAACAAACAAGTCTTTCCGAGTATGAATGTTTAATACTGAAACATCCACACAATAAAAAGAAGCAAAACCTGCCTGTTACTGTGGTTTTACCAGTGGTCTGGCAGGGTGGGCTTCTTGCTTGCTGTTCATACATGAAGAACGTGCTCCAAAAGCCAACTGAAGTCAGTAGGTCTTAACACTAACTTCTGGAGCAGGACCTCACTGGTAACACTTTCTATCTCAGAAGTTCAGAGATTTTTTTCGTTTTTTTTTTTCATTTAGGCTATTGTATGTTTGTGAGGTGGTTTGATTTGGGTATTTTTTCAGAGAAGAGAAACACACCTCAGCATACAAAGCAGCACCAAAAATATTTAGCTTTATAAGATATGTCAGCCTTTTCTATGCTTCTGTATTATACAGCACAAAGTTCTTATACTAAGCACCCCTAAGGGACTTTGAAATGCTCTGATTTTTACAGAGTATCAGAGTTACAGAAAGAGTTGTGCCAAATAATATTGTACTGAACCATTAAGGAAACTTTCATTTTTCAATATGCTCTTAAGGGCCTCAGTTGTTACTGAATCTTTCCTGACTTAAAGTGATGAGTGATTTCATCTAGTCATTGGTAGGCTGCCATGGAAAACACCTACAAACAGAATTGTAATAGCACATCTGAGTATGCAGGTGCATCTCTTCACAGATTATTTAAAACTAGTTTTCTGCGAACAATTAATTTGTCAAAAATCTGATTTCTTTTGGACATGAACAAATTTATGCATTGATTCAAGCAGAATCCAGCAAATAATTTCAAATGAAGAAAGGGGTGACTTTTTTTTAAAAGATAATGTCAAAACATTTCATGATGACATTTTGTGAACAAAATATTTTGGCAGAATGACATGCCTCGCACTGACAGCAAAGGTAAGGGTGTGGGTTGCAGAGTGCCAAATTTGCTCGACTGTATAGCACTGAATGTTGACCTATCTGAGTGTGGGACAAGGACTGGGCACAATGTCAGTGGAGCAGGCAGCAAGGGCAGATGTCTGGAGAGTGTGAATGCTCACAAGTAAATCCAGAACACCTGCCAAATACCATGGAAATTAATTTTGGCTACTTGTTTTATCAGATGATCACAGATAGAAGAGCTGTTTGCATACACTGGAGGTGGACTTTAATTCAGTAAAATCTCTTTGTGTGAGACATTCAGATCTGAGAGTCTGAGAGTTGTGGACTTAAAAAAAGACACTGAACTAAATTTTAAATCACTCATCTGTATTTACCACTTCTGGCAGCAGACAGATTTCACAACCAGATTGGAATACAAGCTATTCTTGAGGTCATTAAAGATTCGAGTCTGAGTTATTACAAATACTGATGGAATTATAAGGTGATATTTCAGGTGGACTACAGACAAATCAGTAAAAAGCTTCATTAGCAAGACTCTTAAGCTTGACCACTGGGTTGGGTTTTCCAAATATTGGTTATATCTTTGTATCGATTGTGAAATTCCACAGCACAAGATACATCAACAGTGTATTGCCTTACAGTCAGTAATACTCTTGATCTTCATCAGCTTTTAACTGGCTGATGAGTTTGAACTGGTGCCCCAGCCTAGGGAGTTGTACTCTGTTATGGATTCCTGTGCAAAGCCAAGAAAATCAGATTCATGTTGAAGGGCCAGAGGCCTCAGGAGGTCAAAATAAAAGATGTCAACTCTCAAGTGGGCGTAGGTTACAAATTCTTTTACAATTCTTCCAAATTTGTTCTTCAGAAATAAATCTCTCAGTGATTTCATATTCATATTGCAAATAGGCATTGAGTGCCTGCTATTTTGTCCCCTTCTCCCAGAGGTCTGTTTTATCTTTAGGAAGATGAACTACAACTACATGTAAAATTTAAATACTGTGCTGCAGATCTAGGAGCATGTCTGGTTCTTTCAATCCCTCAAAAGCTCACAGGGTATGAACTGTAGTTAAGGCAAACCTATTGAGATCAGCTGAGAAAACCATTAACTGAAATACATCATGCTGCCTATGGAATATGTATCAATATCAATGTTTTCTGTGAAACCTTTCTAGAAGAACTGCTAGAATGCCTCCTAAAAATTGACATTTAACCACTGTAAAAACTTGTCTAAGGATAGGACTAACCACCTATTTCTCAAAGTTTCTGAACTTTGTAAATATCTCTCTAAAGTACACATTTAAGATTCTTTAAGGCTTGATTAGCCTTTGGTGAAATAGGATGTCAGCCACGATTATCCCTTATAGCTTTAAAATCTAAAAGTCATCATCAAGGTCAGTATGTTTTAAATTGACCACCTCAGATTGCTCTAAGCAGCAAGAATCCTCAGATAAAATTTTCTTGAATCTGACTCAAAGGCCCAGTTTCTGAGCAGATCTTCCTTATTTCCAAACTGTGGATCACATGCAAGCCTTGTATCTTTGCTGGCATAGAGATTCATAATTAAAGCCAAAATCATATCTTGATACTGGCAAATTAAACATGAATAACATTTGGAAAAAAATACACAGCTTTTTCATATTCATGCTTAACTACATGAGGGTACTTTCCTGGCCTGATTCTATGAGCATTTATGCCCTCTGCTCACATAGCAATACTGAAATTAACTATTGATATCACCATAGTATTCTATACAGTGCAAGCATGACTGCAGGTTTTGGCATAAGATTTCTTTTAGCCAAAAGCAGAGTTTTGTTCAAAATTTCACCTGAACTATGTTTCCAAGAAGCTAAAATAAGGTGGTACATTTGTGGAAAATAATTTTATTTAGCACTTTTTCCTTTTGCGAATTGTCTGTGAACAGATTTTGATTTTTGCTCTTTTTCTAGTTAATTGAAATTAAATGCTAAGTGCGTTATGCAACATATTTCTGTCTGTGAAATGTCCATGAACTTTGACTTTGTCTTTCACAACTCACTTATTATACATGGCGTACAGTGTGCAGTTTGTCATTTAAGTCATATGCTGTTGCTCCTCTTTCCTTATGGCATGACCAAAACTCTAGAAGCTTTAGTGGAAAAATAACCATATTGGTATGCAAATTTACTTATTCACACATGAATGGAGGGGGGGTGGTGGTGCATGAGGAGCAACTATTCAAAATATTTGTGTGAGTGTCTCTGTATGGCAGAAAGCCAACAAAAGCAGGGACAAATATACATGACTCAGCAAATTACTTCAAATTTGTCAGCATTTTCACAAGTCAGTTCCTTGCTTCTTGTTCTGCTCTTAGGAAACAAATTGAACCTCAATTTTATACCTTTTGAATCAGTCGTGTCAAAAAATGAAGCATTGTGTCAATCTGCCAGTTTACCTACTGGCTTTGGGAACTGCTTTGGACAGTTTTCTGTATAAATGGCCTTTCTTTGCCAGTTTGCTGCATCTCCTGTACATCCAATTCCATAGATACCATCAGTTCAGCATTTCATTTATAATTCAAGTTGTCAGACTTAGGAATAAGACCACTAACATTTGATCTGGGGAAGATAAACACTGAGTCAAATCTAAATGTAGTTACTCCTGCTATTAACACCATTAAAAAGCATAATAGTGCCATGATCAGATTTATGTTATATCTGGACAAGGGATGAACCTAAAGGACAGAAAGGACAGTCATGGGATTCTCCCTTTTTTTCATGCATTCATGAGTTTTTCCAAGCCATCTATTATGGGGTCCAATTTACAAGTTGCAGAGGGAAAGCTATGAAAGAACTCTAATTACCCTTTCCTTTTCCCCACATCCTTATTGACGAAGCCAATTCATAACTAGATGACTGGTTGCCAGTGCCTCTCTTGACTACAGATTTTTGAAATATTCATATGTCCCTATACATCTGTCTATATAGCAGAGCCTGCACAGTCCTTTTGTAAGTGACATTTCATGGTGAGAATTATGCCAGCACAAAATCATATGACTTGATGTCTGCTTCAGTGACATTAAACTCATAGTATAGGGTAGTGAATAATAAAAAAATTATTTGCAGTAATTCTAGTCTCATTTTTAGATTTATTCTAAATAGATTTATTTCTAACTAAATAATTCCAATTTATTCTATCTGGATCAGGCTGAGCTGTTTGCCAGATCACTCTTACATGTTAGATATCTTCTATTTCTCTCTGATTCAGAAGTACTGGGAGAGCTGCATCTCTCCTAGTGTTACAATTTTTTCCCCCAGGTCCTGGTTAATTCATGAAAATGAAGGGGTACAAGAATGAAGAACAACAAATGGAGAAAAGTAAACTTTATTTCACTCAAAAGCTTTCAAACCAATTCACTTCACATTTCAGACAAATATTTGACATTGCTCTCAGAGCATTTCAAATAACATAGGGAACACATTGATTGAAGGTAAAAAACAATAACATTTGTGCAATTTTCAATACTTACTTGAGCTCCTGAGAATTAGCAGCCATAAGGGATTTTAATGTCTTGTCAGCTAACGGGCACCCAGAAACACTGAAAAGAAAATTCTATGTGTAATATTTTACTAAACCAAAACATTTATTTTTTCCTAAAACATCAACCTCCAGACAATCTATGACTTATAATGTGTAAAAAGATACTCTCTAATATATGCTCCTGGCAAAAGAGGAGCACCCAATATAAGACTGTGGTTCTTAAATAACTGGAAAAAATTATCTAGTTAGGGACAAAGGTTTTTAGCCCCCGTAAAACTTAGCATGAGGAGGCAATAGTACACAGAGTCCATCTTTTATGTTTCGTACATGAAGGACAGGTAGAGGATCTGGTCCACGTGGTTGGTAAAAACAGAAAATGCTTCCATGCTGCTCCCAAAGGAAAAGAAGGAAATTATTGTTGCAACCCCTAGGTTGACAGTAGGCTATTTATTCTGAGGAAAATATTTAACATCCTCAGGTTATAATAGCAGATCTATGAATTTCAAAGCCATTCATAGAGAGAGATGCATAAACCTCATTTATAATCACATGCAACAGCATCTGTGTAGAGACTGCTTGTACACTTAGGGAAATGCAAACTTTACTAAAGGACTTATCTGCAAGTCTCAGCTAAGAAATGGAGCTACACTAATAAGCATATGCTGCTTAACTCTGCATCAGTGGTTCGAGTCCAAATGTTCACAAATATAACAAAATCAGGAAAAACAGCCACATTTCTGTATGGATTATTTTCTGCAAATTACTTTTGAATACTTATCTATGGTTAGTATAAAAACGTTCAAAGATACATTAGCCAAAAGCAGCTCTATTTCCTGTTCTAGGCTTCCTGTTGTTTCTTACCTGCGGTGTGAGGCGTAGTTTCCTGTTACATGACCGCTACCATCACATCCTGGAGTTGGGCAGCTATTCAAAGAAGAAGCAATGAGAAATTAGAGTATGTATAGTACACCACATATATCACCATACACAGCAGTGAATTATGTAATGATCCTTAGGGCAATCACATTCGTCATTACACATTTCAACACTATCATGACACTGCAAAAAACTAGCAAAACTTCACTTCTATTTTTTAAATATTATTTGAAGCACAGATTAAAAGAATTTTTCCTATTTCCACAATGCAAACAAGTCAAAACCTTATTTTTTATCAATGCAGTGTTAAACCATCCTGCTTTGGATAGATATTTTGGTTACAATGTGGGTTATTAAAAAGACAAGTTCATTATTGTTAAGAAATTTTGACAGCAATTCATAACGTTAGTGCTGAAGTTTCTGATCTGACCTCCTGTATAACACAGGCCAGAGGACAGTAATATTCAAAATAATTCCTTGACTTCTGACTAAAATAAGGGACCCTCTTTAGAAACACATCCAATATTTATTTGCTGATACAAGTGAGAAATTTGGTGTTACGGTTGCTTGCAGAATGGAAAGCACCTCAAGCTGACACAGGTGAAGCTCAGAATGAGCACATAAGTTTTTCAAGATGTTTCACAGTTGAACTGAGAAGTGATACAAAGGTGGTTGTTGTGGTTTAGGAATGGTACTCCCCAATTCAGTGCTCCCATTGAGACTCTCCAAACCATGTGCTGCTCACTTGATACACCAACCCCACCCCTTTCCCCTCCCCTTACAGTGAGCTGGAGAGGAGAACTGGAGGCACAAAACGTGCACAGGTTGAGATAAGAACAATTTACTGAAAACAGCAATGAGATAAGAAAATTAACAGTAACAGCAACAATACTAATAACAACATGTACAAGATAGGCCAACAAGTCACACATGGTTGTTCAGAACTGGCATTATTCCCCCGTTCCCTGCACCACACTCTACCAGAAGGAATCCTTTCTCCTCAGGAGTGTCTTCCTTTCCCCTGCCCCTGGCAATGATGTGAGGTGGTATAGAATAATCTCCAGATCCTAAACTTGCCTTCTCCTGGCTACTGCCAAAATTAACCCTGTCCTGGCCGGAACCAGGACAGTGATGTACATTTAGCAGAACAGATGCCAAGAGTTGGAAGTATGCTTGACCTGGAGAAGATGTTAGAGCTTCTGTTTTTCCTCAGCCCTTCTTCAGTCATAACACTGAATTCATTTATCAAATTGGAATACAGTTCTCTGCAAAAGGGCAAAGATATCAAGAAATGCAACTTGTACATGGAGGGTGAGGTGAAATAAATATACCTTTGCACAGTACTTTAAAACATCCTAACACTAATGCTTATAAAGAATGGTTTTATTTCACTGGGCATATGGATAAAAAGGGCAAGCGGGTGCTGTACAAAAAATGTTAGCTGGTTCTCCATGCTAATGAACAAGGGATGTCTGAGAAGCTCACCTGGCTATTTTCTCTGAGTAGCAGAATGTTAGGAGGTTTTTCAAATCTGTAAAAAAGCCTTAGGAAGACATCATCCTCATTTTCACAGCCCATTTCAACCTGAGCAATGCAGTTATGGGCAACAGAATTAACATGTAAAAATAGAAAGCAATGCTAGAAGGAGGTATCGAACAACAGTTCACTGCAACTGAGCTAACCACGTTAGAAAATTTTTCTCTGCAAGTGCTTATGTCATTTTAAAAACTTCCTCATGATGGAGCCAGCTGTACTGAATTGTTCTGTACAAATTCTGAGCTCAATGGGGTCATAGAAACACAGTCTGATCCCTATATTACCTATGGATTCTTCTGATAAATTAAAATTACTTCTTGTTTAATTTTCTGCGCAACTACATTTTCAATACCTATTTCTAGTCACTGTTTGAAAATAATATAGTAAAACCACTGTAAGCTGATCAATGCCCTAGTATGTTATTATTGAGGAGAGTAGAAAAGTATTTTACAGACATCTCAAAACAGGTCAATATCACAAAGAAATAAATATTCCAAAAGAAAAGCCATTAGTCTCCAGCAAATAAACTCTCAGTGATTTTTGTATGCATTTGTTTTAGAAGAAGAGGCAAAACAAACTTGACCTGTAGCAATTTAGGTCATGAACTACAACTGCAGATATAATGTGGTGAGTAGACAACATGCAGACTGCATGACATGAGGTGAAAGAATCACTCTTCACAGCAGCTTGCCCCAGGGAAATGTAAATTCTAGAGACATGGTCAGATCTAACTGTTTCAGTGCCACTGAGTCTGGAGAGCAGGACACAAGTTGCTGGAATGTGACTTGTTTATTTGCGGGTGAGCCTGCAGTGATATGTTATAGACTGTCATTACTAAGTGATGCAGACCTCACTTTTCTGAAGAGACCTATTCTAGTTTGGGACAAAACGTACTAAAAATGGTTGTTGAGTCCTAGTTGACTAGTACAGTGAAAACTCTGCGTTGATATCAAAATGATGTTGACATGAACCCAAAGGGATTTTCTGAAGAGCCTAGATGAGATTTTAAAAAGTGGCCAGTGTTAGGGTCAATTTTATGAACAATTTAGCTTGGAACAATTTTAGTGAGCAATTTAAACTGAAACAAGATGTTGCATGCAGAAAGATTTGATAGAATTTATTTTCAGTTTTAGATAGGAAAATTTTGGTAATTAAGACAGAACAAATGCATCTCAGTACTTGGGAAAAGAGAGTATTAACCTATTCACCTGGAGTGTGAATTTGGTCATCCACTGGATTTTTGGCAGGACAGAATAACTAACTCTTCTCTGAAGGTAACAGATGAAGGACATAAACATAGATTTCCTACATGTTAGAAAAAAACCTGGGACAGTTTCTATCTTGTATTTTGTCTTTTTATGAACTCTACATGTTTCCTGTCTGAGGAACCCTGACCACTTCGATGCAAGCTCTCACCAACGGATCTGTAGTGATAATTGTTCAATTAAAGTTTATTGAATTATGTCAGCATAAACAGAGCCAATCTGTAACATGCTATGAAACTGTGTATTTTGTAGAAGGAGCCCACTTGTTACCTATCTATCTGAAGAATTAGTGGCACTCAGTATAATGTCAGTCATGAATCTGTCCAGACATCCAGGCGTACCCTGGCTTGCCTCAGCTCCAAATCTCACGTCTATCCAGTTGCACACCCGAAATGTGGAACTAAGTACCTGCAGGGAACTGTGCAAGTCTCCCTGCTCAGCTCCTACAAATCTACTCCAAACCAGAAGTCAGAACAACCATGTAGTCAGTCTTTACCAAGGCAAAGGAAAATGTGGCACTTTTGGTGACTCACGTTATGAGTTCCTTTTTGAGATCTCTTGAATGGAGCTTGGGTTTAGGACTTGGTATGGAGACATCTCCTGGATACTTCTTTTCCTCCATATTTTCTGGAGAGTTCACTGGATCTTTCTGAAATATTAGATGAGAATGTGACAAAAGGTTTCTCTCTTCAAGTCGTCCCATGCGTTCAAGAAATAATTTGCCATGGCAAGAAGAAAACCTCTTGTAAAACTTAAAAAAAAATTAAAGAGAAATTAAAAAGAAATGATGGAGACAAGTTAAGAAAGCTTAGCACATCATAGTTTCAGGTTCTAATAGGCTGACTTCTAAAAATGTTGTGAAAGGATTTCTGAAGGCAAATGCTGGTTTAAGCTGTACATAGGGAAAATTGAGTTTCAATTTATAAAATGGTGATAAAGGCTAAAGAGAAGTACATAGAGAAAATAAAACCGGTTGTTGAATATATAGAGGCAAACAAGACTTTGGCAAGTATGTTCTTGTTTTTTTCTGTGTAAGAACATCACTGAGTTTTGTATACAGTTGATATGAGGACCGTTGTACTGTGAATTATAAAACTGCAACCATAAATTTTAAAGAAATTACTGTTTTACGTAAGCATATGTAAATGCAAAGCTTTTTAGATCCATAGAACGGAATGGCTTGTTATCTTATTCAGAGAGCAGATTCTTGTTAAAATAAAAATCATGAGAACAAAACCACTTTGAAGTTTTCTTAGTAGGAGGCTGCTAAGGGTAGTTCTTGATTTCTACTAGTTGTATATCAAAATTATCACTGCTGCTGGGCTGTTTGGTGAATGTTATAAACCATGAGCGTTCACTCCCTTGGGAAGGCATTTTGGGAATTTGGAGTCCTGAAAGGAAATTACATTTTTATTTTCTGAAAAATCTCTTTGATCACTTCAAAATAGCTTGGTTTATACTGTTTTGAGACTTAACGCCTTCAATTATCATTATTCTTATGAAAGATAAGTATTTCCTTTCTGGAGGGATGCTGTGTGGCTATTTTATCATTCAAGAGTTCTCTAAATCCTATAGCATCAATTATCAAACCTCTATTAATCCCTTCTGGGACTTCATGCTGGTTTTGTGATTCCATTCCAATACCCAGATAGGTATTGCCCAGAGATTACCATCTGTGGGAGCAGAAACTGCTGCCTGTGGTTGAAAGGAGAAGGTCCCAGCTCCTGCTAAACTCATGGGGATGATGCTCTGGGATTGTGCAGCTGACAAATGTGCCAGGACAGAGGGACAGGGATGTCTGCAGAGCTGTTAACACAGAGTGGAGGGCTGAATAGAATCTGGACTGAAAATGGAGATACTGCCTAATGGGACTTGTAAGCTCTGCAGGGGTGTTTCTTCTGATAAAGCTTCCATATGGTCCTCAATTCTGGCAGCTCATCTTTGTCTGTTTGGAGGCTGGATCCTCAATATGACTTCCTTCTGCTTTCTGCTATTGGCTACCTACAGTCTACTGAAACTCACACTATCCATACATATAGAAACAATACCATATTATTGCTACATCGACTACTACTGATTTTTGCAACCACATTTGTGGGGTTAGTTTGTTTGGGAATAATCTAATCTGCTACAAATATAGAAAGTAAAAATAGATATGTTCAGCTTTTCTAAACACTCTTTCACACTAATTATCTAGTAATTATTTTAGATAAATAGAAAACCCTTCATATGTCTCAGGCTTTTAGAATTTTATTTCTAAAGGAAAACTTCATATAAGGAGCATTAGAGAAAAAAACTATGAAAGGTCTTGACAAAATGTTAGTACAGAAATAATAAATGATTGAAAGTCCTCTAAACATGGAAACTAAAATGTTAAAATACAAAACTGGAAAAATGGATGTCAGCTTTGTTCAAGATTCAAGAAACGTCAAAGATGCTTTTCCAAAGTTGAGTTAAATCTTGGTTCCAGTGACGTATGATGGTGGTTTTGCCCCTGCAAGCCACAGAATGTGGATTTGAACTCCTGACTACTGCTGTCCCCAAGTTCTGACCTACCTTTCTCACAAACACATAATTGCAAGCAGAGATCATCACCAGTATAAGTTACTGTAAAATCAAAAGCTCCCCAAAGAAAAAACAAAATGGTAACCCTCTGTTGCCAGCTGGAAGGGATCAGATGTCAAAATAACTCCAAAAAACACAGGTAAAATGGTTTCCTCTTAATTTAATGGAGGTTGAAGAATGCCACCTTATCGGTTTCCTGTCTAACAACTAACTGACAGGCTATATCTGCATCACTGAACTGAGGACCAATGCTGTGTTTCTAAAAATTCAATGCATGCCTTGGCTGGATCCTAACTGTGTATCAAAACTGGGGCCCACAACAGCCTCTTCCGCTACTCAGATGTAGAACTGAGAGAAGTCTGGAGTAGGTTGTGATGAAAAGACCCCTCTGACACTCCACTGCGATCCTGAGCTGTGTGATGGACCTCAGAAGGCACCTGCAGCACACCAGAGTAGCCACAACTGTTTGGGCTGCAGGATATATTAATATTTTCATATATGTAACTTGTGTTCTTTATCTCACACGAAAGATATCTCTTGATCTTTTGCTGGTGATGGACCAGGAACTTGTGTTTGTTTGAGTTTTTCATCATGTCACTGTTTGATACCCGTTGCACAGACTAGACCAGTGGAGAATTATGTATATCAAGGCTTGACAAAACGCTACAGTATTGCAGTTCACAGCTTCATTTAATGATGTTTCACTGAGTCATTTAACAAAAATAAGATTTCACAATGAAAACTAACATGAGTACTACAGCCACCAGTATAAGTGACACTAGAGGGTTTAGAATTGAAGTATTTTCATTTTCTATACTGATTTCTTTTTCAAATCTTAATAGTAAATTTCCTGAATTGAGTTATTAAGATTTGTAATTTTTTTAAATGGATAGCTATACGCACATAGATACATACATACATAAGCATCAATAGTTTTATGGTAACTCCTCTTTTGAAAAACAAAAAATCTAATAAGGAACAAAGTGTGAATACAGTTTTTTTCCAGTTAACAACCCTTAGTATATTTCCCAGAATGAAGGAGGTATATAGACATTTAAACAGGTGACTTCTTCAGCACAGTCTTAGCATCTTGGGGACCACTTGATATCACTCAACAGCATGAAATCTTCAGATGTGTAGAAGCTGCAAAAGTAGCACAGTGCAAAGGAAATGTAGGCAAAAAATGCCAAAATTCTGCCTTTCTAGGACCTTACATCATTAAATGTGGCCCAAAAGGGGTTGCATTTCTGAAACACAGAAGATCAGAAAAAAAGATCAAATATTTCTTGATCCTCTGCACTTAAGACTGAGAGTAGAGTATCATGTCTTGGCTTATGTGCTTCTCCAGCTACTTAGCTTAGATAATCCTTTGGGAAAACACCTTTAGCATCTTCCACTTTCTGGTGTATTAGGTGATGGTTGTCACAGCTAATCAAGTCCAACTGTACATATAATTTTTTCTTTTGCCATTTGAATGGATTTATAGTTAAATGCTATCAAAAATCTAACAAATTCTAGACTAAAGAAAAATCAGAACCAGACCCATTAGTCCAAACACCACTATTTCCTGCAAAGAACATGTGTATATCCGTGCATGCACACCAAAGAAAGCAAGCAATGATACTCCATTAATGTACAGATGGAAGTTTATATTGATTTCAGCAAAGACCAGAACATAATGGTAACATGAATAACAGATAATAGCATCTGGCACTTTTAACATTTTTAAGCCCTGAAATCTTTGGAGAACTGACAGTTGAACTAACTGACAGCTCTAGTTATTTCTCGGCGCTTTCCTTTTGGAGAGATTTTGAGCTTTTTCCAAATTCAGATTTTTTTTTTTTTAAGGGGGCATCTGGACAGGCTATTTTGCTGAGAAGGAGAGAGACAATATTTTCTGGAAATTACCACCAAAATTAAGCAACTGTTGTGCATATGAACCAGATAACAATGAATTAGAAATAGATATCATCAGTCATTTTCTTTGCATGAGGATAACTGCCAGTCTTGATTTTGAAAACAGAGCCTCTGGCCCTGACATCACTGGACATATCAAGGCTCCCTGGGATGGCAAAAGCTCACAGCAGAGATCTGGGGCCAGATCTTCAATTAGGGACAAACTATACAGTGTCAAAGCACTGAGTGCAAGGGGCAGCAGAGCCTGAGTGCATCAGGCCATTATGTCCTATCATGTTGTTTAGTTGCCTCCAGCTCCTTGTGCTGGGCAGGAAAACAGCCAGACACCCATCACAACCTTCCAAAAGCCAGGCATGGGTGGGGGGCATGTGGAGGTGCTCCTGCCTTGGCTCTTCTGCTGAGCTGTGGTGGCAGCAGGGAGAAAGAGTGTCATGACAGGCCCCCTGCCAAGTCTGACACCTATTGATCCCCTGCAGCAAGGCAGTCAGTCCTTTCAAAGCTTGCTCCTTTACCAGCATGAATGGGGAAGAGCCTGAGTCCCCAGCCTCCTACCTCATGTCAAACCCATTCCAAAACCCTGATATAGGGATTGTGCTCTCATTGGTGAGCTAAGAACCATCATTAGCCCCAAAGAAGAGACTGCAAAGGGCTCTTCAAGACAACCTAGCCTTCAAGAAGTGTAAGTTTTTTCAGCAGTCACATTGTAACAGACTACCCAGTGCTGATTGACTTTTTTCTTTACACAACTGAATTATCTTCTAATTTCGGGTGGTTTTGGAATTAAGGCCTGGATCCCCTAATCTCAGCCCTAAATACTAAAAGCTAGTGTCAGTTTTGATATTTCAACAAAAGGTAATTTCATAATAAATATAATGTTCAAATGCTATTCTTTTGTATATAAAACCAAATGGGGAGTAAAGTATTTGAGGCTGTATAAAACCTCCTAACTGGACATCTTTTAGTCTGTTTCAGAAAGCTATAACGTAGGCTTGTCCATGTTAATTACCAGGATTTTATCTTATTAGGTTTTTAAAGATCTGGTGGTCCCTTCCTGATTTAACAAAAATGCAAGCAGTCCATATTCTGACAGTCAAGCTCAAGAGAAATTAATAAATCCAAACTTGCTAGCAGGATAGAGGAATACAAAGGAAAGACTGAAGTAGATTATGCTGCTTTGTTGTCAACAAAGGGTAAACAGATATGTAAGAGCAAAATAGAAACAAAACCAAAATCAAGACAGTTATCGAATTGGAAGTGGCACTCTAGAAGATTAGTCATAGAAGTTTCAAGTTGGAGATCTAAAGTTTACTAGAAGAGATTTCTTGAAGTATGTTAAATGTAAATAAAAAGTTTTCCACTGAAAGAATATTGCAGGCAAGGTTCTAAGCACGTGTTTTAAATGCTTAGATTATGAGTTATCTAGAATTATGAAGACTTGGTGTGGAAAAACTGCTTTTTGTTTCAGCATGAAAGAACTGCCTTGGTTTGATTTTGTTTGTTGGGGTTATTTTTGGTTTGTTTTTCTTTTTTACCCAGTGATCCCTAGTCCATTTGGGTGTATGTGCTACAGGACTGAGCCATTGGAAACAAAATTTAAAAAGCAATCTCTAATGATGGATACTTTTGATTCATTTATCTTAGAGACTTACAGACATTAACAAGCAGGCTCTGAGAGAAAGATTTTTCAAAGTGAGTAATGATTTTTTGTGCCATATCCAAGAGACAACTAAACCAGCTCAGTGTTCACAAGCCTCTACCTGTGGAAATTGATTCCCTTTAAATGCACTAGATGGTCCCTAAGACCATCATATGGTCCCTCATTCAAGGGAAAAAGTCATTCAGAAACTAAAAAAATACCTCTTTTTCTTCTTCTTTCCTGCCATGGGTCTTGCTGTAGTTGATTGGTGTATCCCAGCCTTCCTGTTCACAAAGAGCCTGGTAGAAGGCTGCATTTACCAGGATGCTGCTTGCTTTGAAAGGAGAAGAGGAAGGAGTGGGAAGTGCTGTGCTGGAAGAAGTGAGAGGCATAACTTTGTCTTGGCTGCGATTCTTTTTCATGCTCAAATCCAGAGTGCCATTTTCATCCACTTCTATCTCAGCTCCCTGACATGCAACAGGAAATAGAGACATGTTTAGATATGGACATGGTAAGGCTGTAAAATAACCATGTGGTGCTTTTAAAGGATAAATATAAATGCACGCTTTTATTTAAATTTATCTGAATCTAAACCCAGCTTTTCGATTTATGTCAGTTAATGTCCAACTCTTAGGCAGACTTAAGGGTAGCTTCAGTAATGGTGTCCTGCATCTCAGCTTAAACACAGTAAGTAGAATTTAAATAAGATGCCTTAAACCATAACCTATACACCCTAAATCTAGTTTTATTTAAAAAAAGTTTAGCTTTAAATCTTCTTGATCTTTTCACTCTTACAGAGAACTATGACCCCAATTCACAGTTAAAAGCATTAATGCATTGTTTAGGTCATCAACAGCATTACTATTATATATCCTCCCTTCCCCCACACCCTGGAAACATTACAACATCTGCATCATGGGGGGAAAAGGAGGGGGGAAGAAATATGTCTAAAAGTAACACAATAGGAGAAATTTTCACTAGGGTTTTCTACATCACTTTAGATAACATTGCCTTAATCATAATTTGACTAGGCCACTAAGGCACAGGTATGTACTGAGACCACTTGAGTGACAGGTACAGGAGGATCTTGAGGAGGTTCTCCCTGACGGAGACTATCTGCATGAGTTAACAAAGCCTTTGCTACCTGGAAAGTACAGCAAAGAGCAGCCTCTAATTGCAGAGGTGTGTGCAGTTTGGGGGGAGACACAACTTCTCTTTCCAGTCTGTCAGAAGCTCTTATATCAGCTTTTAGAGCAGCTTCTGCTCACAACAAGGGGCAAGTGATGCTTGGCTGTATAAGAACAAGAAAAGGAAACCTCACTATCCTGCCTCACCCTGCCTGATCCTAGAAAAAGATGACAATCTCCTCTTGAAATGATAAAAAGCTGCTGAAAGTGTGGCTTACTAATGGAAGCAACAAAAAATTTCCCTTCATGCTCAATATGTTATGCTGTATATTGACAGATTTTTTTTTATATAGGGATGAATACAAGACTAGTCCTTGCTGTTGCCAACAATTACTGAAGTTAAGTAGGGTAAGAGATAAAAGGTGGCTTCTAGAGGAATACTCGGTAGTCTAGTTCAGTGTGTTGCCCTGAATAAGGTGGAAAACATTTAAAGACCATGGAGATAAATAGCAGTGTCCTACATCTACACATAGAATGCTTTAATTAACACTGCTCTTTGCCTTCCTGTAATTGCCTTCACTACTATTTTTCATTTGTATCACCACAAATCTCAGATAACACTTGGGAATTTGGGGCTAGATATGGTAGGTGCTGTATAACTGTAGGAGACAGTTATATAAACAAGATTTCCTACCTTAAGAAATTTAAAAGTAAACTAATAGTGTAAGTGAATCACCTAGAAGTTGTGTTGTAAACAGAAAAGAGACAGGTATGTCCAGGGGGTAAGTTTTTCCATCTTTCTTAGACCTCTTCCTCAGGAAGACACTGGCAGAAAGAGTCTCTTTCTCTTTCTTCCCAATAAATATTGCTGGGGTTTAATGATTAGTTAACCATTTAGTGGTTAAAGATAGGACAGTGAAACTTATCCTTGCTCAAGGATCTTAAAAACAGTTGCGGTGAAACAGGGAATTCTCCCCTTGTGCTGAAAGTGTGACATGGCCACTGTAGTTGGACTACGGGTGTAAGCTTTCTTCATGCAGCCCTATCTTTTATCACTACCAGTGAGGACTCATTTAAAGATAAATCTTTTTAATCAGAAGGAAAATTCTGGTAGAAGATAACAGTTTAGGGCCCAACAACTTCTCCTCACTCAGACAGCCTGACTCCATTTTGTATCCAGGAGCCCAACACAGATGCCCACCTAGACCGAAGCGCTACCAAGCCATCTGCTTGCCCCTGGTTCAGAAACTCAGACACCTCTTATGTTTGCTTCTCCTGCATAACAAAGTTCCCATTTTCAATCACACAGCTTAAAAAGAGAGATGTTTTATTATATTTATGGGAAGTAAATACACTTCTAATATGTTCATACTAAGACGCTTTGGTTATATCTTTCTACCCCTTTTTAGTAAATAGTTTAATCTCCTGTGATAGTTTTAAGCCCTGAATTTGACAGTGCAGCTTATCCTGGATAATAACTTACTAACCACAACATCTTATGCCATCTGTATAATATCAAATACATTTTTATACCAGCATTAATAAACCTTAGTTACAAAAATCCAAGATATTAACTATATCAGTGCCAAGCGCACACTCCAGGATCTGACAATATAGCTCTGCCATGATCACCCTAGTGTTTTTTGGCTTCATAGCTGACATGTAACTATAGCAATGAAACAGAGCTACAGTAATCAAGTTTAATGACCAATGTAAAGTAAAATGCTAAATATTGTAGTTGCTGACATTTTTCATAATAAAAAAACTTGGGTTAAGTCTGCACAACCAACATTCACATAAAATTCCAGACCTCTGTGACAGATGGCTTAGGAAAGGAAGCCATGTGACTGGGCTGTGGTAGTTTTATAGTGCAAAACCAATAAATAGTGCAGATTCTCTGTCACTGACAAAATATCAACTACTTGGAAGGCAACAGCAACAACAAAAAAGGACAAAACCCAATCAAGGTCCCTTCCTCAATGCAACTTATCACAGAACAATATCAGAAAATCATTGTCTCTGAGAAAAAGATACCATTAGCCTCCACAAGGAGCTCTGGCTGATAAGCAGAACATTTCCTAACATGGATATTTCAAGCTTTCTCAACACTTGCCTGAAATTCATGTAGAAGTTGGGTTGTCCAACACGTACCTAATTCTAATCAGAGAAAGCTGGGTTGTGTGTTTGTGAAGTAGTGTGCAGATGGGGTTTAAGTGAGCTCACAGATGCACACAACAATTAAATAAAGTCATGGGAAAAATATCCCCCTTTGCCCATTGCAGGATGGATCACACGTTTACAGCATGGCTTTTTATTCAGAATGATATAAAAGAGCTATTGCTTTGCTGCCTTCATAACAAACTCCAAATGGCAGAGCAAAAAGAAGGAAGTCAGAGTTACTGCTCCAGTTTGTATTCCTACTCTCATCCTACCCTCCTCTCAGTATGTCTCCTTTGCTTGTTTTACCACATTTATTTTTATATTAATTTTAAAATGGAACTAAAAAGACAAAAATGACAAATGGAGAAAATGCTAGAGCAGTGCTATAACATACTGACAGAAAATGGCACTTGCTATGCTTAGCTCAGGCTTATAAAGGCTGTGTTCTCAGTGGAGGCAAGATCTTATTACTGTTGACTCTTGTGCATGTGTGAACAGGCCTATATTTATCCATTTATCATGACATATTTAAAATATAGCTACCAAAACAATGTAAACTGTTCTGACTCTTCCTTAAAAATATAAACAAAACAAAGATGCAAGTGTGTCTTATTATTTCCTAACTAATATTAGTTTGCAACTGTGTAAGTCTTTGGACCCTAATTTTGTTCTTATTTACATTTACATTTACACTGGCGTAAGCCAGGAAAATATCCACTGAAGCAATGAAGAAAAATCAGTGAGTGTAAGACGATACACGGTCTCTATCCACTACAAGTGCTTTGTACTTTAAAGTCAATCTATCTCAGTCTCCTTTATTTCATGAAATAAATATTACAGAATATTTTCTAGTACTTCATTAAGTCTTGTCCTTAGAAATGTACTACAACAGCTAGGACAATAAAAGATTGTGGGTTTTTGTGCTAAATTTCTCCCAAATTTTTCCATATGCTTTTGGTCCATCTGATCACTCACAACATTTAATATTCTCCAGTGTGTCTCTAGTAATGATTACAAGTTAAGCTTTATCTCATAGCTGGATCAGAAAGAGTAAATTATTGTGTCTGCATGGATCTTATTTCAAACCTGTGACATTAGGGAGATTTGTATCATGAATTTAAGGGATTGTATGTATTCTTTGGTTGGCATCAGCCATACAACTTAATACTAAGTAAGTCCAAAGAAACAACACGATCAATGATTTTGCATTCCCCCCAGCAGTTCAGTCTGGTTTGGAAAGCTCAAAACAGTTCTTAAGTTCTGGTATTGGGAATAACTTTGAGACTTGTATCTTGCCATGTGTATACTGTGAATATAGTGAATAGTGAATAGTGAATACTATTCTTAATGCAAGTCCATCCAAAAGAGTACAATCTTTTCTATTCCCAACCAACAAAAACATGTCCCCCTGGTCCTCAGCTCTTCACACTTTAATTTAAGCAATTTAGTCCTTCTGCAGCAAATTAAAACACTAATTTGAGTCAAAACAAGAAAACTTGTAACAGCCCAGCAACATTTGAGACAGGAATGGAGTCTCAATTTCAGCCCAAAGCAGTTCACAAATTAAAAAAAGCTAGCCAAGAAGGTACTCAGAGAGCAATATGCACAGCACTATTACAGGGTGGTACCTTGAATGATTTTTCATCCTGTATTTAGGCTTTAAGGTATTTGGAGTAAAGTACTGCCTGACAAACATGCTGAGTACTAACTACATTTTTTAAATAATTGATGGAATTATCACCATCATCAATATCCAAGAGTTGAGAGATGACATAATTTTGTTCAGAAACAGACTTTGAACTTTAAACGTTTTCAGCAAGTGTCATTTTTTTGTTTTCTTTCAAGGCATAGTGTGCATATGCCATTTTGTCTAAACAGGTGGGAAAAACACCAAAACAGTCAACAAAATATTTGGCAAGCAGTAGTGATGAGGATACAGATAAGCTGTACTGCTTGCAGCTACCTCTGTGAGACGTGTGTGGTAAGGGTTGTAAACGGGAGATCCCTGGGAGTTATGATGATGTAGACTCTTGCACATGCTAGAAGCTGCAGGCTAAGCCTTCTAGGGGAGCCCTTCTGTTGACTTCAAAGGGACCTGAAGGAACCTACATAAACTACAAATCAAATGCAACCAGGAGACTGGCTTAGGGTACTGACTGCATGAGAATTGACTGATCGGGATTATAGTCAGGGGAACAGTTTGCTGCATCCCCAGGTGGAGGTTGAATGGCTCAGACAAGGTACAATTAATGTGGTATTCATTATTTTTGAAAAAAATATCATCAAGGTATCTGGTGGTCTTAGGATTTTTTCTGCAACTGATAGATAATTAATGAAGCTTTAGGATTCATTTTGCTGCTCATTTCAGAATAAATTTATGCTTTAAATTGCTTCAATTTTAAACCATAATTTTTAAGCTTGGGATATTTGTCAGATCCCCTTGTACATTAGGTCTCTTTGGAAGTTTTGCTTACCGGTGATACTGTTAATATATAATCTGACTTCTCTATCCTTGCTACCCTTTGCTTTTGCTTTTGTTGTCTTAGAGTTTCCTTTTGGAACTGATACGTAGAGAAGGAGAGATACATATTTGAAAATCCATTAAATTATTGAAATTTGGAAGTGTGTTGTAAAAAACATTTATTTATCATTTCAGTGTTAGCTATTTATACAGGACAGTGGTGAACATTCAGCATAAACCATCCAACTCTTTCTAAGAGAGAGACAACACTCTGGAGGTCAAGAAATAAAATTTAAGAGACAGAAAGAAAAAAAAATTACTTTGGAAACACACTTGTGATAAAAAGTGTTTTGGTGTTTTCCCCACTTGTTTAAGCATGACAACATACGCACACCTTGAGCAAATACAAGAAAATGCCACTTGCTTGAAGCGTTTGAAGTTTAAGTTCTGCTTTTAAAAAATGGAAGCACAATATTTTTACATCTCTGACAATTGTGCAACTTGCAAAGGATTTCCAGCAAGCCTAAGAAGTCCTCTGCAGTCTCACATGTCCTT
Source organism: Pseudopipra pipra (assembly GCF_036250125.1). Taxonomy (NCBI): domain Eukaryota; kingdom Metazoa; phylum Chordata; class Aves; order Passeriformes; family Pipridae; genus Pseudopipra; species Pseudopipra pipra. The sequence goes on along the minus strand of NC_087549.1, from coordinate 40,879,369 downwards.
GGTCTAACACCACTCAGCCTCCCATCTGCGAAGTATTATGGCTTGGATTGCTGGGAGGCTGACTGACGCTCAAAGAACAACAAATACCTTTACAAGTCAGGAGCTTTGATCTGCTAAAGTATGGACGATGCTAATTAGGTTTTCTTAGACAAAGGAACAAAAGAATGTGGCAAGGGGCAGGGCTGAGAGGTCTAATACTGTGGGGCTCTGAACACAGCCACTCCACATAGGTATTTTCAAACCTGGTAAATGTGTGTGCTGTGGAGTAGAAGAAAGAAATAATTAACTCTGTAGCAATGTGCTGCATTACTTGTGTTCAAACACAAATAAAGTCTTTAAAGAGAATTTTTTTTAAATATAAAAATTTGTAAGGTATTCTAGCAAATAAACATTTACATTTTTGGCCAATTCAGAAACACTGATAAATAGTTAGTAGTCTCTTTACAAGTAGCCTTATTTTATTGCTTCATATTTTAAAATTAGGAAGTATCTTCGCTGAAGAGAGCCTGGCAACCTAACCCCACAATTTTTTTTGTTTGAATCCTATATGATCAACGTAATAAATATCCAAAACCAAATAAAAATAGGTTTTGTGTGGTTTTGGACACTAAATCTGTTTGGGGCTTACTTGTCTGTGTTTTGGCCAGAAGCTAATTCTGATTCTTCCGTCAGATGTTTTGTAGCAATATGCCCTCCAGAAAGTCTGGCAAAAGTGGAGGCAGGCAGATAGCAAGGTATGCAGGTGATTTTCTTTTAGGCTGGATTCCTGGCTGTGAAAAATGAGTAAGCTATGTGCCCCAAGTGTCCCTCCATATCGTTACTGTTATGTTCACTTCCATTCAATCCTTCCCCGTGATTTGGCAACTGTAAAGCAGGTACATAGGAGAAAATCTTTGGGTTATGCCTGGTCCCTTTACTGCTCGTCTCTGGCAACAAAGGTCTATTGCTGAGGTCAGCCAAAGGCTGCTGCAGCAATTTAATCCAACCATTGGCATCAGTTTCCATTTCCCCACTAGAAGAAGTCTCTATTGAAGACTGGTGGAAGGAGTGTTTTACAGCAGATATCAGGGATGGATCTGTCATAGTGAAATGTTCTGTGAGCAATCTTTGGGGCAGATAATGTCTGAGTTACAGGAAATGCATGTGGACATATTCCAAAGAGTCTACCCTGTGGCATCTCTCAACGTTGATTTCAAGGTCCAAAACTTCACGAGTAGAAATCAAAAGCAGCAAAGTAGGGGATACCACCCTGCAAAGGCACAAGACTCAGAATACCTAACAAGGTGTTATGCAGGTGGTAAAATGAATGGTTCCACTCAAAAAATAACAACTAACCTCTTAGCAATGGTGAATGAACACTCAACCTAATTGTAGATCAACAGCTCTGGAAGACACCTCTAGCCAGACTGAACCTGGTGCTAAAACAAATAAGGTAGAGTGACACTGACTCATAGAGAAACAAGCCATCTCTCTTTCAGAGCACACATCAGTACTGAGAGCCCACAGCAGAAGCGAATCTGCTATGCTGTATTTTGACAAATGTACCTCTTTTTACTTCCAAATGATTTCTCCTCAAGATCTTGTGATGACACCCTCTCATCTACATAGAGCTTTCAAAAGTTTCTTCGCAATGGAACATGTGTGACTTTAATACAAATAATAAACAACAGTGCTCCCACACCACTGTCATCAGAAGAAAATCTTGTCTATTTTCATCAGCATTATAATATTAGGTAATGGCACAGAAAATAAGGCTCATAGTTCACACAGTACCACTTGTATATCATAAAGATCTGTGAGGAAACGCAGAGCAGAAATCAAAACACGAAAGCCACACAAACATCTACAAAATTAGGCAGCTTTCCATTATGACAGACTTGCCCAAATTATCTATCTCCAAGCGCAGTGGGCCTGATTCTCCACTCTTGCCAGCAGAAAGGGGAATTTTACCAAAGTCAGTTGTTATTCCCCCCTCTCTGCCTTGCCAAACTGTTAGGAGCTCCAAACACAACAGACTCCATAGGTGTAGTGCTGTTCCATTGCTAGCAAAATATCACTCTGATTAATCATATGATTTTTATATTTTTTTTAAATCAGTCTCCAAAATGATCACTAATGGCAGGTTTCAGAGGGAGAAAAATTTCATCTTAAAACGTATCTAACGCATTATCCACCACAGATTGTTGCTGGATTTCAAATAACCTTTTTCTTTTTTCCTCCCAGAAAACTCCCCCCTTGTAATTAGGGCTCAATTATGAAAAGAATTAACAACATAATTCCTGCTATTTGTTTAGTTTTATCAGAACTGGTCACTGCATTACTGATTTATTCTCTGTCTCTCTTCAAAAGAGCATGCAAACAGAAGCCTCCTTTTGGGGGATTTAATGCAGTCACTAACATGAAAGACAGTTTATTCACACAGTTCAGTAGCTAGCACACCCTCCAGGTTCTTGGACTACCCTACCTTGGCAGACAGACTCTGTGGTTTGTTGGAGAGGATCTCTGCTGCTTCCCTGCAGCGGGTGGAAAGGTTCAGGATAGCAGCAGCTGCTGCTATGTGGGTGTCTTCACTACATTGACCGTAGCTATAAGAGTTGGCATGGCAAGGGCTCTGTGTGTGGGCGCTAGCACTAGGCAGTCGATTAGAAAATTTCACTGGATTTGAAAAATGCTTTGCTGTTGAAGAGAGATTTGATTAGCAATTGCATGTATGAAATTTTTCCCATTAAATAGTTTTGTTTCTCAGACTACAATTTCATACATAAAAATATTCAAAGATTACATTTAAAACAATCCTTTTCCTATTGCCAGTAAGGGTTTGCAGTAAAAATGGCTTAAAAAACACGATAATTTAATTTTTACTTGAAGAAATACACATTTTTTAACAATCAACTGAGTTTTTTACTCATATTTTACTTATCCCTAACTCAGGCATTAAAAATAATGACGTCCAAGGAAAGACTGAACAAGCATTAGCATGTTATCCATCATGATTTGACCACATGAGTGGGTAAATGCAATTGTAAGTGTATTCTTATAGAGGCTTCCTCTTAGAGCTCTATTGTGTAAAAAAAACAACAGTGACTTGTCCAGTCTTAGCTAAAACAACACTGCTTACCCTACTTAGATTAATAAGTCTGTTATTTAAATAGCTTTGCTTAGGAGAACAAGACCTGGCTCTTGAATGAATCAGAGTAATCAGATAAAAACAATACCTGTAAGGAACATTCAGTACTAATTTTGTGGAAATTTTTAGAAATTTAAGTCTATCCTTTAATCAATTAAAAAATAATGGCAATGAAGATTCCAATGATCTTGACTTAGTCTTTTGTTGGCTATATTTGGAATGAAATACTAACAGGTGAACAGAAAAGCACTTTCACAGGCAAAAATGGTATGTGTCATTCTTTGTTTTCTTCTCCATCAGCAGCACTTACTCTAAAACAGGTAGAGAGAACTCTGCTCTCTGTTCTGGATTTTGGAGCTTGAGATGTCATAAACTGTTACAGGGAAAACACAACACCATGATTTCAGCTCTAAGGAAGCAATAATCACTTCTTTTGTCTGTAGCTCTCACAGCGCCCTACAAAGATAAACTAAGCAAAATCCGATTTCTCAGCCTACACCCAGATACACCAAGAACATTTCTGCATATGGCCATCTGCTCGCTCCCTGAAGATCTGAGCCCCAAGGCTCTGGATCCCTTTGGATGTAGAGCTTTGGCTGAGTGCATTTTAATGCTAGGAGCTACACAAGGCATTGAAGGACTCATCTTTCCTCAAACTTGGGATGCTCTAAAAGAAATGCTTGTTTAAGTGCTTTGACTGTAGCTGAACGCCATACTTCATTTTTCTAAGCACTGGAGGCATCGCAGTAGAGCAATACATGAAAGCCTCATGATTCAGTACTCCCTTTCTCCAGTGCAAATTAAAAAGGATTTATCTGCCCTGTTTTAATACTATAGTGCAAGCAAGAGAGTCTACATTTTTTAGCACTTACTACAATGAAATTCAAATTGTATTTAAAGAGCATAAAAGTACATTTTCCATTACCCACCTTAAAAGATAAAAAAATCAACCAACCAACCAAACCCTCAGGCTGTAAAGGGTGCATGTTTTGTTAACAAAACAAGTTTACAAGTGCAGAATCCACAAAGGGCTAATGATGGGCTTTCAGCTAGCTATGTATTTACATAGGACTCTGAATCAGTCACTACATCATCAGCTTCTTATTGCCAACTTCTGTATACCTGCATAGTTAAAGCACTCACCAGCTCTTTTACTTTCACCTTTCCATTAAAATAATAGCTGCACACTGCAATCTTTGCAAGAACAACAGGCTGTAAACTTCAGCCCTGATATACTTCATAAATAAATTGCATATGTATGTATTTGCATTTGTATAAAAACATTTCAATCATTTTTTCTCTGAAATGAACCTGTGAAATAGACATACATCTGTGCAAAGAGATGGCTAATAGGGAATATTCAATTTTACAAACAAAATTGGAAAATCTGCCACCCAAGAAGCTGGCAATGCACATATTTGCTTTCATTTGAACAAGCCTATTTTCCAGGCCAGATAAATATCTACTTTTCATTTGCAATTTTAAACAGAGTATTTATATATATATATATACACATACAAAACACAGATACCTACAAACATATATATGTGTGTTTGTGTGTACTTGGACACATACACAAATAAACATAAATTAATACAAATTTTATAAATATATAAAACATATAATATTTTATAGTATTAGAGCTATATTTAATTATCTTATATATGTATTTATGAATATAGAAAATTTTTGCTTTTCTGTTCACCTTACTATGAATGTTTTCCTTTGTTAGGATATTTGGGATAGTTTTTTCCTATTTTATTTTACTTTATTATTTTGTTTGCCTTTAACAAAACAAAAGCCAACTAAAGAGTCTTTTGTCACATTGTTCTGGATCTATTTTCTTATGAACCCAATTATGGTGCAATGAAACCTTTCTTTTCCATTTCCCTCATGGCAACAGAATTATTTGTTTCTTTGAACTAAAAAATATTTTATAATGGTCAACACAATGACAGAATCTTGCTGAAGTTTCCCATGCAGACTGTGAAGAGAATCAGCAGTAAATAATCAGTGTCCACACTGCAGTATCTCATTTTTACAGAGTAGTACCTCAGCAGATCTGTAAGTGATGCAAGCAGGGGAATCTTGATAACAGTTTGATGCATTGGATATGTCTGCACTAAAATATGATGTTGTACAGTAATATAAGATAGCAAAATAAATTCAGTCCAGGCCTGGAATTAAAGCAGCTGAGGCATATGCTCATCTAGGAGGAATAATATCTGTATGGATGCATCTAAAAGGTACTCAAAGTGCCTTTGAAACCTAACTTGGATTTCTTTGTACTACAGTTCATTATGTCCTATAAAGACACATTCCATGGGACTTCTCATGACAACATCCTATATAAATATATCACAATTTAGCCAAAGAGGAATGCAACAGATAAAACATAAAGTATTCCTTTTTACTCCACTTTTCCACTGATAATTGCTTTTAAAAGAAGCATCAAAATAGTAAACCTTGTAGTGATGATATTTGGTGTTCTAGCATTCTGTATGTAGCCAACTAGTAATTCTATTTACCATTCTGGCCACAAGTGATTAAAAATGCTTCCTACAGAGCTTTTTAGAATTCTAGAAGTTTGAAAGTAGAACAAGCAAAAAAAAAAAAAAAAAAAGTCTGACATTCTGCCCCTTTTGCAAGAGATAACTGAATTTCAAGCTTACATTCAAGAAACTGAGGTGTTTTTCGTCCTTGTGTCACAGGTGCTGTTGTGCGTTTCCCAAAGACTTGTGCATCAAAACTGGCATAATCAAATGGTACTTTCCCAAACTTCTCCTGTTCCTTTGCCAAGGTGCCTCTGGAAGAGGTGACCGGCTGTGAAGTTCTGTAACTGTACTGAGACACCTCAGGCTGCTTTGCTAAATTTGTCCTACAGAAAGAAGAAAAAGAATGAAGGAGAAAGACAGGAATATCTTTAAAAAACCTTTTGACAAAAAATACATGGTAAAGGATATGGTTCCATGTCAATTAAAAAAATGTGCTATTGTCACATGTAAAACTTACTGGTAGGTGTATACAAGATATAAACAACATAAATACGGTGGCTGACCTACTAGTCAGAGTACTTTGACTACTTCAAAATGCAAAGATGAGGACATAAAAAAATTTAGTATTATTTTCTAATGGTTTTGGATATTTACAAGACAGCTACCAAGTTACTGCTAGGTTACCTCTGTAGGATGGGGCTTCCTTTATTTATAAAAATTGTCTTGATTTTTTCTAGTTAAAGGACTTTCAGGTTTTTTTAATCACTATTGTTCCCACTTTACTGTGAATGAGTGTGGTATAAATATAATATAAGATGATCTGAAATAATTGCTTGTGCTATTTGGGAGAAATGAATGATTTATGGTATGTTATTCTGTTTAGTTAATGTTCAGTAAGTACTTGTCTTTAGCAATTTCCTAAGGACTTTTCATATGTAGAGTTAAGGCACGTGCAGTTGGCAGACACATGGACATAATATTCTGTAATGGCTCTGAAGGAACCATTAGAGCTGATCATGTCAATAATCCACAAATTAAAGTGTCCCCAAATAGACCTGAATATAATAGGTTGTAATGGTCGTGGTGCCAATGATGTGCAAATTATGCATGTCTGTAGGGTCCATATAACTCAAACAAAATACAATTGCAATAAAAAGTGTTTCTCTTTTTTGATGTCATTATACAATTCAACTAATTAAACCAATAAACTTAAAATTAAGAAACTATGAATTGTTCTGATCAGGTTACTTGTGTGAAAGTAAGATTTAGTAGAATATATTTGATTGCTTGTCAAAAGATAGGTCTATTGTACTTAATGTCAGCCACATGCAAAAGAACTAGCAGAAAGACGGCTGTTTATTTTGAGATACAGTCAAGTTATTTAGCTTTGCAGAGGTTCATCTTGGAAAACCAAGCTACCACTGCAACTGAAATCTGAAATAGGGGAAAGACCTGAGGACCAATCAATAGAGTTTGTGCATAAATACTTTGGAGAGACTGGTTTGCAAGCACTCCTACCTATGAGTCTGATCATGGCACTGCCCAGCTTTTGGAGACTCGAGATGGTTCTTTTCCTGGGACATTGCCAACTTTTCAGCTGCAGCAATTGGACAACCAGAGAGGCTGTTGAAAAGCAAAGGTGAAGAAAAGAAAAAAAAAAAAGTTAAAATTAATTCTTAAGTAAAAGAAATGTGTGCTCTGGAATCCAGTGACTTTGAACTTCTCTGATGTTCTGCGCATCTATGGGAATTGCTGCTGCTATAGACCAGACTCATCTAGTTTTCAATCCTTAACGCAAAACTGTGAAATCTTTGTATTTTAGGTGATATATCTGTAAACTGAATCATGTAGGAGTTTTCCACAGTTCAGCTTTGATGTTTTGCGTCTGGCAAGTCACTAGTAAATTTTTTGACAAATGACATTTACTTTATCAGTTAAACCATGCATATAAGCCTCCTACTGATTAAAATGAAAGTGAATTTGGGAAAAAAAGAGGGATATGTGAGTGACTGCTACCAAAGAACACATTTTGTCATTTCAAGTTGTGCTAGCTCATTTTTTCTGTTTGCTTTATTAGATTAGAACATGTTTTCTTATCCTATTTATGGGTTGCTTATGATACAGCTGATGTGCTTCAAAGATGACTGGGGATTTAAAACAAGAAACACAAAGACTAAATATTTGGTGTTCCTTATATATTCTTGTAGACAAGCTTGTCATATCTCTGGAAAAAACTGACTTCTTATACTAAAGATTAGTAATATAGTATGATAATCCTCAGTTTCTGTGCCCTCATACAATAACCAATCAATCAAGCAGCAAAACCAAAACCAAATCCTCCAAAAATTCAGTTCAACAAAGAAAGTTGGTTTTGAAATTTTTATGTCCCAAGTTTGTTTGTAAGACTGATGTTGTATTTTTCCAGAAGCAGTATATGGAATATTTTGGCTTACTGGCTTCCAGCAGAAAGCATTACTGACAAGAGTTGTGCTGACAGCAGTGGCTTGCTGGACACAGAGTGCGTTGACTCTCTGCCTCACCTGCTGTCCAGCTGTGATTCCCCAGCTGCCTGTCTGGAAGGCTTTTCTCAATTTTACTTTCTCCCTGCAGGCAGCAGGTTAAACGGACAGGAATGTTCCAAGCAGGAAGATGGCATTTCTGAGGGTAATAAATGGAGCTTTTAAATGGATTCTAAAACATTCCACTTAAAATTTTCTGTTTTGCTAAAAGGTAATGTGCCTTGATCAGAAGTTCCTGCCGAGGACTGCCACGTATGTGATGCAAAACAAACGGCTTTTGGTTTCCACTGGGTTTCCCAGTTGCAGCAATAATAATATATTTGTTCATTCCTACCTCTTGTACGTGATGACTTTTCACTGTGAAGATTGTGAAGAATATATAGCTTTAAATCACATATCTGAAAAATACTAGTGGAATTTGCCATTCTCAGTGCTGCAGCCATTTTTTAGATAATGGAATTAAACACAATTTTTTTGTTGTAAATAACACAGGCTACCCTTGCAGTTCATAGACAGTCTGCAGAGTAGTACATCTCATCTAATTCCAAGATGATTTTGGAATTCAATTTACTCCTGAGTACACGTTAGATTTTAAGTGGACAGCAACTTTCTGATCTACCTTCGATGCGTGTTGCGATTGCTGTTGACATGTCCTCTTCCAGTACATCCTGGGGTGGGGCACTTTAAAACATTTTCATGCATGGCAAGAACTAAACAGGAATAAAAAAAAAAGATTGATACTAACACACATCAAATAAAAATACATATAATTAAAAAAAATTAACGTTTCCTCTTTGGACCCAGATTCTCAATTCTGTCACATTCTAACCACAGAAGAAGACAAGAAAAAGACCTACAACACAGTGAGTGTGGTGCCTCTAGCATATACCAGTTTATATTACTGTAACTTCTCACATGCACATCATTGTTTCTACAAACTTTAAAGAACGCAGATGGAAGTTAGCAAAGATATTACATCATGACACCCTTTTTCCTTTGATTCATACACCACTAACACAATCGACTAGAAAAGGCAGTGATAGAGGAGCCCTAGGTCACATGGTCATGCTACATATAGCTGCAGTCCCTCTCTGTCTCAGGGAGGCCAAACCCTCAAGCACAGGAAGGCTGTTTATGCATTTTATCAGAGGATCTGAGTATGTCCCCTTTGAACCCTTACACCTTCTGATCCTCTGAGCTGTGCTGAAACTACCTGTGACCAATTGGTCGTGCTTCCAAGCAGCAGCTTACACTCCTAGTGGTGACTGCAATGGCATGTACATTCTTATGCCTTTGACATGGATCATCTTTACTAAGACTGACATATGTCCGTGAAGCTGACTGTTCAGTCAGCTGGTTTCTTCTGTCAGGAACAAAATTATAACTTTTTTTTTCCCCTAGCAGGACAGAACACATGTGATTGGAAGTGTGATAATTAACAAGGACTTGCTAATTTTAACTTTTTAGAAAGGTGATGTTGTGAAGGCCTTCCAAATGCAGCACCCTGCTTAACTCAGCAGATGTTTCCATAAATATAGTTTAGCACTAGATTTTTAAAAATGTAGAGGTACAGTTAGGAAGAGGATGTTGGTAAAGTGCAAATATGCTTTTAATTTGTTGTTATGCATACCACCACAATGAACAATCTGACTAACTAGGTTGTTTAAGTGGATAGTTTCACATTAAATTTTGGCTTATTATTAAACATTTCATGGCATCATATTGCAGGATTACACAAACACACAAACCGATGTAATCAGAGTTAGAAATAAGCAGGGAATTTCAGGCTAGACTGGACGTAAAAGGATTAGTGTGATACTGTCATAAGAGAGGGACCTGCCATGGACCAGCTCTGGGATGTACTGATGGAAGTAACCTTTTTGAGCTCAGTGGTAAGGGGGACACTGGAAACATCTCTGCACAAGCGTGCCCAGGCCTCTCAGCTGTTGGCAATGAAAACCAGCAGCCTCGGTGTGTGATTGTGGCAAATGAGGCCACAGCTCTGAAACAAGCATGTGCTGTCGTGTGATGCATGCCTTAGCAAAGGCATGAGCAAGAAAGATCTTTAAGATTCATGAGATTACAGTGTGCAGGTCTGCTGGAAGGGTGGGAATAGCTGGGCTCTGATCTTTTTCTTCCCAGGCCTCCTGAGGAGCCTACTGCTGTTTGTAATGCTACTGCTGAGTGCTTGAGCTGCACAAGTGTGGAAAGTAGAACTACAGCTATGAGCTGGAGGGCAAAGAAGGTGTGATGGCTTCTCTCTCAGTCTCATTCTTCAATCTTACCCAGAAAAAAAGGGGTTCTTTTCCAGCATAAGTAAACACTATCCACAATACTGAGCCAGATCCAGCTGTTATTCTGAACTGCAGGGTGTTGATACTCACTTTCTAGTGGCACTCTAACTTTGTGTGGACAGCCTGAGAGACTGCGGTGGTGAGGGTACAGCCCAGTCACGTGCCCTGTGCCATCACATCCTGGGATAGGGCATTTGGTTTCTCTCTTTTCAGGCCTGGGTGAATCTGCAGAGAAATCAGACAAGGTTTTGTTTGGTTTTAGCCCCTGTCCGCACTCAGCTGAGTGATCCTAGCAGTGTGATATTCTCTATTTTGTACCTCAGATTTAATTCCGATGCAAAGTTTTAACAGAGACATGGAACTTAAACATCACTTTAGGTTTTCACACTGTGTCCTTTAAACAATTACTCCCCCCTCCCAATACGCCACTTATGTGCTAAACCATATAGCTTTAGGATTGCAGTGTCATTTATTCCATTCAGATCCTAAAAGAGGACAGAAGCCACAATCCAATAAGCCGGAAAACTGGCAGTGTCGGCCAACAGCAAGATCTATAAAGGAATAAATAAAAAAAGCAGAAACAATTTTTGCTCTGTTAATGTCAGACTCCAGGAAGCTGGGACAACCAAATAAAAGCTGAGGTGTGAAACAAACAAACAAACAAAAAAAGCATTTCAACCAGAAGCCATTCCTTAAATATCACAGATCTCTAGGCTGTAGGTTCTTTGTTAGGAAACTGAATACATGCCACTTTACATTTGAGAGGCAAGGCAAGCAGCTCCCTCTGGTACACATGGCAATGCTGCTTTGTGGAGCAGCCCACAAAGACAGAGAAAACATGGAGCAGCCGATACCCTTTCAAAAGTGAGGTCTCAGCCCAGACCCACAGCTACCACTCTGTAATGGCCACAGTGCATTCCCCTTTTTTTGTTTCAAGCACCTAAAATTGTGCAAGAAGCACTGGTCAGAAAGCCTTTATTTGATTTCCAATGCAGAATCAAAAGTCTGGGTAGGAAAGAAATGATTTCTGGTCCAGAAATTCTCTTGTGAGAAATCTGGAGGAAGTGGCAGCATAAATTGCTGAGGACGGTTTTAGCTGCATCTGTGATTGGCTGCCAACAGCATTTCGTGCTGAGGGAGAAAACAGCTGCAGCCAGCACAGTCTCCTTCAAGCTCATTTTTTTGGACTGTGAGGTAGGACGTGCTTAGGGATAGAATCACCAGAAACAGTTGAGGGTTAAACTTCCTGGCAAGTGTTTAGGTTAAAAAATAAAATAAATAAATAGGGAGGAAAGAAAATCGACTGAACATCATCAGGATACCACAAGCTTTTTACAATCACTGCAAATAAAAAGTGCTGCAATAGTGAAGAGGAAATAAAGAGGGATCCTGAAATATGATTTAGCATTCCCCTCGGTAATTGAAAAGGTTTATCATTAAATAGATGGATAAGTATAAACTTAAGCCATTTTTTTCTAATCTAGTATCCAAGAATTAAAATTAAGAGCTGATGGATTTGATGGTGGATTGCTTAGAAATAAAAGCAGTTAATTATATAAAGTGAAAAAATTGCGCGCATGATACAACATTGACTACAGTCATATGGTGTTTATGCAATCTGAACGAAGCCTAGAGTGTTTCTCCATGAGTGTTACCTCTGAACTCATCTGGAAACTACAGATTATTATAATATGAGACAAATCAGGAAGGGACAGATTCTGCCATTCTTACATCATTGCTCTTTCCTGTGTGTACTGTGAGAAAGTCACACTGACACCAATGTGAACTTGGTGAACACAGATGCTCTCAGGATAAGAAAGGATATCTGTAAAGTTCCTGCATATGGCATTGTCATCTGAGTAAATAAATGTTCATGTAGTTTAGCAAGAAGGTAGACTAATACCATGCATGCACAACTTAAGACATGCTAATGAAAAGACTGCTTGAGACACAAAACTGAGATGCATGCATTTTCCTCCCAAATACAACTGGAAATATTTTACAGTTGCAACCCCTAAAAAAAAAACCTGTCAGTTATCTTTCATTCTAAATGCTTTTGATAACTAAATTACTTTAATATTTGCAATATTCACAGGGACTACTCTAAAGTAACATTAGAAATATCAAAGTAAATCATTTATCAAAATCAGAAATTGCATCAATTCTGGGGTGAACTCAGTGTGTTCGGAAAGCCAAAAGGAAAAGCCAAAGGGCAGACGAATGTATTGTTACTTAGTACAGCAGGGAGTGTGCTTATAAAATGACATCTCTTGATGTTCTGTAATTATTCTTAATTGAGGAGTTGCATACAAGACAGCCCAGTTTACAAATCAAACCTAAATCTTTTAAATCTCCACTTTAAGTGCTGAAAATGGAGTGATGTTCCTACAGGTTTGTAGAATGCCTCAAACTCTCAGAAACAATAAGGATTTTGGAACTTAATGGTATTTCTGCTGATGGTGAATGGGGCAGAAGAGCATGGCTTGTGCTTTCCTGGCTCAGAAGTACTGGCTGTAGCAAAATGTAATGCTGATACATGAAGCAGAGAGAACTCAGAAAATTCATGGCTTAGGGATTAGGTGGCATCTTTGGAAGAGGCCAATTTTTCACCCTAACCTTGCCCTTGTGCACCATTTTAATGCCTTCTCTTTTGGCTGCTGAAATTTTGGAGGTATGTATTAGTGCCCTATGGAGGAGGAAGCAGAGGAGGAGGAAAAGGAGGAGAAGGACTGTCAGTGCCAGCTACACAGCCCTTTTAGTACCCATTACTGATCATTTCACATAGCAGTTTGGCACAAAGCCAAGTACCTAGCGTTTAACCTGGTTAGACGTAAGGCACTAGTGTGAAGGTACATAATTAACAAAATTACCAGCTAAATTCCAGATTCTTTACTGTTGCTATAAAACCCAGCTCAGAATACTCTATCAGTCACAGGATAAATGCTTAAGCCAGTAAGAACAGCCAAAAATACTTCCTTACGTTTGTTGTTAAATATCTGTCTCCCACCAATGTCAATCACTTTGGTTTGCCTCCTTTCCCCTGCTAGATGCTCCAGAAGAAACCTATCCAGTTCCTTGTAAGTGCTGTGAAACACATGCCCTTGCTCTGCCTGCAGAGCGATTGCTTGCTCTAGCAAACTCAAGTTCCCTTTTGTTTTGTCCAGCTCAACCGACACATCTGTGGTTTCTGACAGGCACTCGTTGTCATCTTCTTCGCTTTCAGGGAAGGGATTCTGAATTCTCTTCTCAAAAGGATCTGGGTGAGACTCCTGGGGTGCTTTCAGCTCTGTTTCTGAATCACAAAGTGTTTCACAAGGACCATATTCGACTTCTTCCTTCTTGATTTCTGGGACTTCCAGGATGCTGGGTTGATTACACTCTACAAAAAACTTCTGAGTTACATGGGGCTTTACACTAGTTTCTTCCGAGAAATTTGAGGAGCTATCCCACTCATTGTCCATAATTTCAGAGTTACTTTCATTTTCCTCAGATGAACAGTATTTTGGGTCAGAAATAACAGTCTTTTCCTTTCCTTCAGCTGAGTTAATCAGGTAACATTCGTCAGTGTCATCACTTTCTGTTTTTAAGGATTGAATGCCACTATCGTTTAGATTTTCTGCCACTGTTTGACTGGGTGCATCTTTTGCTAATTTTCCCATGTTCATCAAAGATTTGGCCATGGCATCTTGATAGCTGGAGTAGTTGTCTTGCCTTTGACTGGAATTTTCTTGCCCACCCAAATGAGGGGTTTCTTCAGATGATTTTGGAGTACTCTCTTCTGCATGAGAAAAAAGCAAGAGAAATATATTAAGAATAGCTGCTTGTTGTATCTTGTAGAAGTGATATGAAGATATTTACATACCAATTGCCATTTCTTTACTCAAAGGTGCTCTGAAATGATTGAACTCACACCAAGGCTGTGTTTGGAATGACTGCGTAGCTTCAGGAAAAGCCCTTTTAAGATTATATCTACTTTATATTGTAGCTCCAACACTATAAGGGAAATAAATATCACCATTTCTCACTGATGGTGAAGACCTATATTATCTTAGAACACACAAGCACACTCTCATATACATTCATATAGGTAGATACTACATATATACACATAATCTATATAATATATGCATATATATATATATACAGGCACACACATTTTAAAATTCCTCTAATCTGTTTTTACTTCTCCTTCATCTAAGATTCCCAAATATTTTCTCAAAATGGACCCTAATTACTTTCCTAGTCACTCCAGATCCCATGAAAAACCTTGATGGAAAAATTCTCAATACTTCACAAAGGGCAAGCTCCTGGTCACCATTGAAATTGTCATGTTAAATGATAGATCAGGTCATGCACAGGCAAACAGAAATGGTTGTTATGTACAGACTCATGAAGGACTTGTTAAAGACACCACTGAAGTGCATCCTGTCTTTATAAACATCTTTCTTCCGAAGAAAACCAGCAACCAGCAGGTAATAAAGGCTGCATGCAGGAGAGGTCGTCGGTGTGGAAGACAGTATGCCTTTTGTATCTCATTTAATTTTTTATAAACATTTCCTCTGACAAGGACACTCAAAAATACATCTCCATCATCTTCCTTTCTGGTAATTATCTCTCTAAAATCAACACTGGTTTTGCCAGGATCAAGTAAATATTGCCATAGTAACTAAAAGCATTTTTGGATGAAGGGAAGAATTTAGTCACAACACTAGCCCCTTCAATAATGCTGATTATAGGGTACATTCTTTTGTTGGGATCTATTCAACATAAACTGAAAAATTTAACATTTTACTTCCTAGAAAGGAGGATGAATAAACAAGCACAGAGTATTTTATAAGATGTGTCTGTCCTTTCCTGAATCAGAAGAACTCCAGGTTTAAATAATAAATTAAGCATAGTCTAAAATGCAAATGAAGTTTCTCTCAATAACACAGTGAGCTATTAAGAGAAAGTGTAAAGGGTTATGATAATTTTAAAGTATTATGAACTACAGAAAACAAATAAAAAGCATTTTCAGTGAATATGTCCAATTCATTGAACTATTCTCTCAATCCACTTAACTACCCACATGTGTACAATAATGATTTATAGACATTATACCTAATTATGCATATTTGGGCTGTGTTAGAGTGCCTAACAAAAGCTCTAGAAAGCAACAATTACCTCTGTTGCTTAGCTACATAGTTTAAAATATTCCTATTAAGTGCAGATTATTGTGGAGGGGAAAAGGGGGACAAAAATGCACATGTGCACCACAATGCATTTCACTTTACTGCTGCCAAACTGTTAGCATTTTGGGTCATTTCCAGTTTACATAATTGTTTGGTTCAACTGTTTGTTATATGTTAAAAGAAAATATTGATTAATTCTTATTCTTCTTCAGAAAATTGGACTCATGCAGGGAGAGGTGGCCTTGTGCACTGTGTGCATAAAGTTGTATTTAAAAAAATGTCTGTAAACCTTATTGTAACTTTTTAGCAGCTGGTCTAGTACCACACACATTGCAGTATTCTGGGTAAAGTCTGCTGTCTTTTCACATCTCAACAAGTAAGGATGGTGATATGGCTCTATAACCAACTTTAGTCAAATGGATTTTTATTATTTGCTCTTCTGCTATTTGGAAAAGAACAGAATCCCATCAATGGGTCATTTCAAAAAGTAACAAGATTCAGTTTAATAGAAATATCCCACCCTTCAAAACAAAACAAAGAAAACATTTTAATGGTAACAGGTCTTTTCAGTTACTTTTCTGTGTGAAAGATAAAAAATAATAATAACAGATTTTTGTTCCTTAAATAATCAGCAATTCTTAAAATGCTGTGTTTAAAAATCTGTTGTTGAATCAGTCTTAATGGTTCAGCTGTCTCAGCTTTGCTTTTTACATCTACAGGCTGTAAATTTACTTTAAAAATAATCAAAACTCAGTTTAGTTTACAGTTGCATCAATCCATGAACTGAAGCATTAACTAATCAACAGACAAGAATCATGAGTTCACAATAAAATGAACAATATTGTTAAACTAAGAGATTACAAATTAGCCTACATGGCCAGACCAACTGTATGCTTTAGCTGAAATTTGTTTTGTAGCTGGCAAAATTAATGCAAAAGGGAGTAGGTTGTATTATCATTTACACAAACAGTTGGGAGATATCATATTGGTATAAAATAAATCTTTTTGAAATAAAATGGATTTTTTTGTTTTGTCTGAAGGGCATGGTGCAAATAGAGTTCCTCTACATTTATATCAATGGATCTGGCCTAACACTTGCCCTTTTTTTGAAAAAATTCAGTTAAGTAACTTAGGTTCATCTGTATATGGCACAGAGTCTACCTTTACACCCATCATAGTACTTTCCCTTCATTGAGTTCTTCAAGTTGTGCAGAGGACAGACAAAGGGAAAGAAAAACATATTACTGAGGGCAACTCTGAGGGATAGTCAGGAACTAGGCTGAATCAATACAATTAAAATTTACTAAAATTCATATATCTTAAAAAGAAAATTCCAAACAAACAACAATCCTCCCCTCCAAACGCACCAAGTCTTACTCCAACAGATTCCCTTCTGGTGTCAAGAGATAGAAATACTCCTTAAAGGCTGAAGAGGCACTGAGAGCCTTGAAACTTTTTTCTTGATGAATTTTCCTTTGCAATGTCACCCAACAGAGGGAGACATTGTGTATCACCTTGCTAATTAATGTTCTCTTTGAAGATGGGCTTTACAGTGTGGGCCTTCACAGTGATTTTTGGAAGAAACTCCTAGAAGATTTACAAGTGACAGCTGACTGAAAACTTTGCTGTATAGAAGTGCCACAAAGACTTCCAGTGATTTTGGTAGAATTAGGATTTGATTCTTTAATATGAAAGACATTCTTCCTCTTTTATTTGTTTTATAGTATTCATATACAGAAAATTTGGGGAGAGTTGTTTTGTTTTAAGGAAATTCAATTTAGAATGGATAAATACATAAACTACTAATCTCAGTTTATCTTAGAATCATAGAACAGCCCAGATTGGAAGGGACCTTGAAAGACTATTTGGTCTAAACTTTTGTGGGGAAGAGACCCTAGATGAGATTATCTACCACCTTGTCCTTCAGAAATATTTGGTAAGAAGAATCTGAGGGGAAAATAAAATACCTTTAAACTCCCCTAGCAATCAACAACTGAGTGGCATTTAAGTTTATTCTTCATATGTTTACATGTTATCTATGATTACTTATTTCCCAGTGCCAGATCACATTGCTTTTATCTTGACATTTGCTGTCTACAGACAACTCCTAAGGTCCTATTCTGATATCTTCCACTGATATCTTCTCACTTTTCTAATTAACTATTTGGCAGAATATTCTTAAACAAATATGTGAAACCAATTTTTATTTTTTTTATATATTTTTATTTTTATTTTTTGTTCAACTCAAATATATGAAAAATATATTAGGAAGGAAGAGTAATAAAAGCATACTGTAGCTATATCTTTCTGTCTCCCCTTCCTCATCTATATTTTCTAGCATGCACATTGTAGAAGTTTCTATAAATTGTTGGATTTGTTTGGCTTAGCAGAGTTGGAATAACAAGTATAAAAGTGCTGAGTCTAATAATCGTGTTAAACAGAACACACACAGTAGTCACACAGATGAAATTGCTTTGCTAAATGTTAAAGTCAACAATATTTTGCTAAGCATTTTTTATTTTTTTTTCTTCCTCAGAGTTCTATATATTCCAGTGAAAATCTGCTCTTCATAAATGTGTTTTTCTCAATCGTGGGCTTAAGCTTGTTCTTTGACAGAGGTAGTGGAGAGGCAGGTGCTGCTCCATATCTGACCTGCTGCAGTAGTTGTCTCTCTGTGTGACCTACAAAGCATTTACTAGACCCCAGGAGGAGTTATTGTACAAAATAAATGGAAGTATGATGGTTAAAACTGGACAGAAAGGCACAAATCCAACTCTCTTAGAAGTCAAACACGTCCTGCATCCTGTCTGAAAATACTGTTTCGTATCCCTTCCTGTGGAATTCAAGTTTAAGTGGAGTTCAAGCAACTACCTTGAGTTGAGCTGCTTTTAACGACACTGATCTCTTCCTGTAACTCTGTCCTGTCTTCATTTTCTTCTTTGCAATCCAAGCTGGGGCTGTAGTGGCGGGGTTTCATCAGCAGGGACTTCCTTTTGTTGACAGGAACGCCTGATATCTGGTCTTCGGCTTTTCTCTTCTTAGCCATGGAGCATTTGTAGGCACTGCAATTACCAATTGCCAACGACAGAGAAAAAAATGGGAGAAGTGAGGGGTAAATTGTTTAAAAAGTAACACCATCCTTTAGTTTAGTTCTAAGTAAAAAAGTGAGGACTGAGAAAATATTAGTTCACTTGCAGTTTCAGCAAGTTTTACTAGTGAATATTTAATTTTAGCTCATGTACTGAAAATTCAGGGCACAGTCAAGTCCCATTTCTTTTCACTGCTGCTAAAGTCTGTTTGGAGGTAGGGGAATGAGGCAGAAGACAAAACCAAAGGAAACCATAACCCAACAGCCTTAGAGCAAGGATGAACAAAATTGCAGTCTGGGTTGATAGTCCTGAAAAACAGCTAAGGGGAAAATTATACCACCGGTTGTGGTAATACTACAACATCTTGAGCCTTTGGGTTCATTTCGTTTATATCAACATGGATATCCAATCAGACACTTAGAGTTCAACAGCATAAAACCTGTGTGAAACACACTGTACCTTGATAACGTTTTGCAATACAGGTCCCTCTCTCAATTCTAGTCCCAAGCATTGGTTTCATTTCATTAATTCCAGTCATAAACGCCTGGTTTAAGCTCTACTCAGCTCTACTCTGTATAGGCTCTTGGAAAAGGTTCCTACAAAATGATACTCACCTCACTTAAAATTAGATCAATATGATAAAGAGGGGGAGCCATTCCCTGGGAAAGGTCTTACTCAGTCCAGGTGCCTAACTTTCAGATCACTGACATAAGAAGAAATGGCAGGATTTTAAAGAGGAAGACTTTTAGCAGGTATAGGATACTTCTTTAATCTCCTAATAGACTCACATCTTGATCTGCATGTTAATTTGTTTCTACAGATATTTAGCCAAGCCTTTGTCATCATGCAGTTGATCTCTATGGCATATAGATGTTACAACATATAACGCATCACTAAAGAGGCCTGAACCTTCAACCCTCTTTTCTTAACAATTTTTCATGGAAGTGATTTGGCATGATTTAATTTTTCTCTCACACACAGTATACTAGGAAATTTATGTAGTATGAATAATAGTGCTCATATTATATCTGTCAGAGATGAAAAAACTACACATAGGGATCTGTGTAATCCACTCAATGGTTTCTCGACCTTATGTACCCCCAGGGTGCATTACAAATCTACACAATGCCCTTAGGTGTTGGATTTTGCATTTGGCTCACTGACTTAGCTGCAAGATTTGCAAAAAAAAAAAAAAAAAGCACCATGTATGAAGAGAACTCCTATTGGTTACACATATTACAAGCTCAACAGCATAAATTAATCCTTACAAGGTATCTTATATGCACTAAAGTGGCTCAGGTTCTGATTGTTTTGGATGAAAGCGTATGGGTAACTTCAGCTTTTTGTTAAAAAAAAAAATTTGGCTAAGCATCTTTTTGGCATCCATCATTGCAAACATAAAGGATATGGAAATACAAAAATCTGCATTTTAGGGGGACTGTTAAAATTCCACCATACACATCTCAAACACTGGATATGCTTGATCTTCTGAAAGTTAAAATGCTATGGGTATCAGGAATACTGGATGCTAAACACATGCTGTAGTTGAATATAATATAGTTTCTATGTTATTTCTCTGTTTATGAATAGACATTAACATGAATATCATATTAAAAATCAGAATTACAGTGGTATCAATATCTCACTGGAAATAATGCCCATATAAGAGATATCAGAGATGGATGTAGTGTGGAAAAATACGCATTTTTTTTTTCTAAACCAGCCATGTTGTTCCAGGAAAATTAAATAAATGGTAAAAGTTTGAAAACCTTTCATGCACAATTGTTTTTATCAACCAAAACCTTCCCTAGGTTTGCTTTTGATCTTTCTTATTTGTTTGCCAAGCTCCAAGTTTCCCTCCAGTAGATACTGTGAGCTTTTTTAGGACATGATGAGTTTCCAGTGTTTAATTCCGCTTTGACAAATCTACAGCTGTTTCTTACATGAGCATAATCAATAGATTTTTGGAAAAGAAGATCCAATTAGATCATGTAGAATGCCATCCTGTGAAATCCAGGTCACAGAACTTCCTGGAGTTCTTCAGCCTTTATCCTGTAATTTGTCTGCCAATTGTCAAGACTTGACTAACCCAGTCAAGTTAAGAGAAAACATGGTAATCTGGTAAACTCATTGTAATATTCTTTCTCGCTGAGTACAATCTTTTTCTAGTAACATACTGTTACAAGCCCCACCCTGTGGACTGGCATGACAGTTATTAAACATGTGGTTTTTTCACCACAACTGGAAAAGATAGTCAAACTCAGATGTCAGCAGACCACGCTCGAGACCAGTGTGGGAGCACTGCTGCCACCTGCCACCTGCAGATCTGTTCTGGGAAATGTGAGCACAAGAATCCCACCAGGTTGTAACCACCACAGTTTACAGCAGTAAATCAAGAGCTGCATTAACTTGTCCTTATTGTATTGTTTTCTGTACATGCGTGGCCTCTCATCCAGATCTCCTCTATAGTTTCCATCATTTTAAAAGAAGTGAATACATGAGATTCAAATTCTAGTAAAAATCATTCCTGACACCTTCCACTCCAGTTACAGGGAGATGACAAAATACAGTTGTCACTTGTTTCCTAGGAAGTTCAAATTGCTCTCCTTACTCCAGGAAGAGATTTTTCAGCTCTTGTTTTTTGCTTGTGGCTTTTTAACTGCTGGTTTTGAGCTTTAACTGGAATCTATTAGTTTGCAAAAGCCAGTTTAAAGACCAGTAATATATCAGCAATTCCTCTCCTTTTCTACCTTCTTACAGTGCTTAAAATTAAAAATGAAAGTAAAAACAGAAAAAAAAACTTCTCAAGTGGTAGCTTTTTCAAGTACTTACACATGATTTGTTAAAGATTTGATAATGGACAATGGGAATTTAAGTACTATGAAAAGAATATATTTATGCCTCTGTTACATTCATGTCATGCCAATTTCACCTTTGCCTTTAAAAGTTTCTATTTCTCTTTTTCTTATGTGCATTCATACATAGACACATGTAGGGTATCACAGATTTGTCAAGCTGTAGTTTGTCAAATGGTAAACCTATAATTTAGCTTCTACTACTCATCTCTTAAATTCAATGTCTAATAGTTTTGTTGCTATTTATCAATGGCCTGCTTGTTGTCATGGAACACTGATTCAGCTGTCAAGGTTATTTGGTAATCTGAGGCTCATAAAACAGGAGAAGCTCTTTTTGTTATGAGCCCAAAGCCAATACATGTTTTGTGGTTTTTTTCCCAATCTAACTGTACTTAAATTTCATGAATAACAAATCATTTTTTATACTATCTACAATGAGAAAATTTTTTATAATTATTTCTTTCAGTCAATGATTCAGTTACCAAAACCAGTCTTGTGTCAGTTATCATAGTGTGAGTCAATAAGTTAAAATCTAAGACACTTAGGACCAGATACATTAGCAGAAAAAACCACCCATGATGAAACTTTTGTATATATTTCATACCTAAATCCTTCTTTGGGGGGGAATTTACTGGGTCTTTCTCTTTCCTTTATTTCTTCTCAGATCATATCTTGTAGACACTGGTTGTATGCAGGAAGTACTGTGCATTGGCTCTTTGCAACAAAGCAATGTCTCAGAAATAAGAGAGAGGTTTTAAGCAGTCCCAACTACACAGAGATCTTCTTAAAAATTGTCATTCTTTTTTTTTTTTTTTTTTTTTTTTGTAATTGGTTCATTTAAGTGATACGCCTGTCAAGCCTTCAACCCGACCTTTAACCACGTTGTGGTGGTTAAAATCCAGCAAGGATTTGTCACAGTCAATCTGCTGGCAAGACCTCCAGATCTCTGGGGATTTTTTCCTTATTCACAGCAGCCTGCAGGTTGGTAAAGCATGATAACAGAGCAAAGAATTGCCAGAGTGGGTAAAACCAGGGGTACATTCAGCCTGAAAACTGGTGTTTACTAATGCTTGCAATGGATGCCATGTAAAATAATAAAACCTGAACACACCACAGCTCATGTACACTCCTTAGATTCAAGAGAGAAAATGAATGCCTTTGAATATCAAGGCACTTACATTTATTGTCTAATGCTATTTGAGAATCTCACTCCTCATGTGATTTCATGCGAGAATAATTCGTGATACATTTTAGTTGTGGAGAAAATAATTTTAAATTCTTAACCTGAATTGTATTTTGACTGTTTGCCTAACAATTGAATTGCAATTAAAGGAGACATCATCATCTAATGTGCAGAAGCATTTAACTTTATAGTAGTTACAAGGAGAAGGTTAGTTTTCCCACTCCTTAATCATATTGTGATTAAAGATATTACCAGACACTTTTCACCTTGATCAGGTTTTTTTCAGAAACTTTCAGATGCCCTAGGACACTGTAGAAGTCAAATACTGCATTTTCCTTACAGGAGGGAAGAGTTGGTATTTGAAAATTCAGGGACACTTGCCACTCTAAGATGAACTAGTAACTTAAAATTGTCTGTCATGCTTGGGCTTTATTCTAAGAATTTTAAAATATGATTATATGATACTGAATTTTATCATATGAAATATGATACTGAATCAGAGGTACCTAAGAGGAACAGAAATTCTGAACATCGCCCCATCTTAGTACTCTTTTATGGCTAACTCTCTAACACAATGGTTTCCAAAGGTTTAGACTATAGCTGTGAAAATGTCTGATCACCAAACATCACAGAAAAATCTTGAGTTCCTCATAAACTGATGATCAGGGGAATTTACTAACACTGGATACAGAAAGGGGATGATCTGCTCCTAAAATGGATCGCTTGTCAGTTCAAGTTACATTGATGATACTATTACACCAACCATGAATGCCAGAGGTTCAAAAAAATGAGCTGGAATGTCAGAATCTAAAGAAAGAGTGTTGGTAGTCTCATCACTGCACTTGAAACTCAAATGGATGTTGATAATTACAGTAACTTCGGGTGGACAACAGAGGTTGGGGAGGAAGGTGGAATGTAACTATGACTGTGACTTGTCTTCAGGTTAAAACAGTCAGATTTATGTTCCCTTTTCTTAATGAACTCTCATTATTTGTGAAGAGTGTATGTAAATTTTGTAGCTCAGTGAAAGTGAGACTGATCGTGTTCTCACTCAAGTTGCTCTAAAAGGGATAAGAGACAGAAAGTTGGTATTAACAGTCTCATCATAGCTAGAAGTTGAACTCTCCAAAGAAAGACTGAAAATTCACAACATTAGTCAGGTCTGCAAGAACATTTCAGCTGCCAGGGACTAAGATGATTTTTCCAATGTCATGAAATTATTTACTGAATATGAAAGAATTCACAAAATCCAACTGTATACAAACCCAAATCTTACATTCAGAAAACTAGATAGAAGTGACTTTAAGACACATGAATTAGCCATAGATTGTATATGTATATATATATGTAGAGAGAAAAGAATGTTTTCTACAAGGAAGAAAGTAAATGGCATCACTTAGGATCATGGATAATAGAATATAAAATTTACAAGGTTTATGTCCTTGAAAAAAATGACAGCTAAACAGTATTTCTGTTTACTCTATTCCATTCTAAAATCCATATAGGGTCTGGATGCAGAACTAAACAAGTTCTCACAAAGCACATAAAGAAAATTACTTGTGTACTAAAGAAGGACTTTTTTGATCAATCCTTTTTTTTTTTTTTAAGAAAGATACTCAATGAGATACTTTTCATCAGTGAGAATGGCAGTTCAAGAAAAGGCTGTAATGACTTCAACCCAATTCTGTACCCTGCTACCCTTAATCTCAGAAGGATCCTTTACAAACTTTCTATCTTGTCTGCAGTATGGATTAATATGTTAATTAATACATTAGGATTTCGACAGCACTGTATTCTGATGTTCCATCCTGCAATGCACTCACCATTTCCAAACATTCTTCTACTCAGTGGGATATGAAACTATGCTTACAGATGTTTTACAAGTCCATGAATTTATCCCTGAATAGTAGAATATGCTGGGATAAAAAAAAAATCACCATTTTACCTACTTAGGAAAAGTAAAAGTAAGATGCATGATTTGTCAGGTGTGGGAAAATTGCACGTCCAGAAGCAACATCTTGCTTTGCAAGTTATAGGTGGCAACACATGCTAGCTGAAGAACTTCAAGGAGTAAGACTGCAACTGAGAAAATTGTAATCAAGGGTTGAGCTACAATTCGTTGTCAGTCTGAGTTAAATCAGAAAAAGAGTTTTCTTCATAATTATTTTAAGTAATTATAATTATTAAAATACATTCAAAATTATGCAAATGAAAACATATGGCTTTATGTGAAAATATTAAAGAAGGACACTTGTTAACAGAACTCTGGTACGAGTTTTTACAAATTAAATTTTGGAGGCTAGTCCTGGAAAGGACCACTGTCTTCTTTTTCCTTACAAGAAGTTAAAAATGTATTTGTCCTGATTGCTAATCTGGGGCCAGAGTTATTGACATTAATGATCTTTTCTATGTTTTAAAGTAAACTAAGCCACAGTACTTTTAGATAATTTATAACATTTGGACTCCATGACTGAGTGTGTTTTATTTCACTGATTCAGACTAGGAGGTGAAAAACAGTCTGGAAAAGAACTCCAGCTGGGAATTCCTGAAAAATACATTTGTGAAAGAATTCATTAGGTAAAAATAGTTTCCTTCCATTTTGAAGGATTAAAATGGTAAGAACTTAAAGCAATATAAATGTGTTGAAAAAAAATTGCTCTTCATTTAGACACAGAGAATTGACTGTAATTGACTGTAAGCTTGGAACTATCAGGACTTACTTCAAAGATAATGAAAGAAAATCTGATTGATTCTCATTTTTAGACATCACACACAACACAAAAAATTCATGTCCCTTTACAACAAACTCATACACTTGGCTTCCAAGTTGTATCTGTGAAAGGGACAGAGGCTTTTCCTGTACACTGAAGCAATCATTCTACGGTTAAAGGACCTTCTCCAACTAGAGAAGTTTACTGCCATACACAGGCAATGCTCTGTTTTCTAAAATGCCAGAGTTATGAGAAGTTCAGTCCACTGCTGGACCAAGAAGAAAGGAATGCATATGAGGTATAGATGGGAAAAATATAAAAGGGAAATTCATATTTATGAACACTAATATAGAGCAAAATAAGATTAGTAACATGAGGGTATTAAATTGTCTTCTATATTCAAAATTGAAAGGTTTATCTAGGAAAAAAGGAACAGAATTGGACAGATAATAATGTGGAGAAAGTATAACATACCTGAAAACTGGCTGAAGCAAGATATTAAAAGATATATTTTCTTTGAAAAAGACATATAAGAAAGGATCTGTCATAGCCTTGTTTGTGAAAGAGGATTTATTAGACCCCGTAAGAAGAGACTGGAGAGAAAGGGGTAATGGTGTTGAATCATTATGTACTGAGCTTGGAGGTGTTTCAGACACTAAACTAAATGTTATAGGCCACCTGACCAAAAAGAACAACTGGACTGTGAAATGATTGAAGAGTGGAGCACGTAAAAAGAGTGGAGCAATGGTAAGTCAGCAATAATATAGGAAAAGGCATGCAGTTATGGTGAAATATACCATGCCTCAAGCTCATGTCTGTGATGCCTGAGGGTCCAGGACAAAAATTTCAGGCTGCAATAGGTCATGAAATGGCTTTTTTTTTTTTTTTTTAAGCATATTTTATTATTTTTTTTTAAAAAACTCTAGGTTACTATTTTTAACAGGATTCTCCCTAAAGGAAAGACAACTGAGAGGAGGACAGCAGAGATTCAACTTCTCTGATTTTCTTGTTTTCAGTTTACAAACTTGTAGGATCATAAGGATATCCAGATCACATAAAAAATAATGCATATAAACGCTCAAATTGAAATACTATGTTAATGAAGAGGATGACTTCTTCCCAGTGTCATTATATAGCTCATAAATTAAGAACTCTACATGGTTAAAGTTGCATAGTTGGACCCTTTTCTATCAGGTAAGTTATTTTTAACAAGAGTCAGTTTATAGGAAGCTTACCTTTTATTGTGTGAAGCTCAAGTTCTTAAACTCACTAATATGAATGAATGCTTAAGATCTGGGCCAAATCCAGCCTCCCTAGCCTCTTTTTCATTTACTCACTCAATCTGTCCAGGTTCAGTAGGTCAATAAATTCCAGTGGGACCCAAGCCAAGAATTTGGCTTAGAATGGATTAAGTTTCTAGGCAAATCTACAGATCATCCACACAACCTTTGCATCCAGAAAGCCTTGCACATGAGTGGTCAGCCTGCTAACGCCAGTAACTGCTTAAATAAAAAGCATATTGGTAACTACAGTCTGGTTAAAGAAGACATAAAGAAGATAAGCTTTGTGGGGCTTTTTTGACAACAGACAATAGGACTGTAAACAGTCCATTGTCAGGAAGCAGTACCTCCCTTTAATGTAGCAGGGGGTCCCATGGCTACATTCTTTTCCTTTCTTTGCTATCTCCAGGCTGTACACAGTCTGTTTCAGCTTGCTTTTGCTTGGCTGAATCCACCCTTAACATCAGTCAGATGCAGCAATTCAGCCAGCCATAATATTTAACTCATGATTGATATATATGAGGCAGAAGTTACTGGTTGGCGTTTCCATCTCTATATGGCTTGCGGTCATCTACAGAGAAAAGGTCTGCCATAAGAGGAAGCAACCATTTGGGGCTATAATGTTCTGATGCATTCTGTCATGCAGCAGAAGGCATGAGGGCATATGCAACTCTAAATTTCTGTGTAGGGTTGGGAGGATAATATTTACTGAGTGCTGATAAACACAGAAGTTGTGATGGGGAAGACTAGGCTCCTGTAATATATTAAATAACATAAAAATTTTAGTTCAAGGTAAGGAATACTCTAGGTCGCAACAAGCTCTCGGGTAGAAAGAAACTGAAAATAAATATCTGTCAGTCTGGCAGCCACAACAGAGTGATGTGGATTTGACATATAGTATAAAATTCTTACAGAAAAACATATATTGAAAGGAAATAATAATAATTTTTTTAAATATTAAATGGAGTCTTTAAGTAGAAAAAATGTAAAACCACAATCAAATGTAATAGCAAAGAGAAAAGAGACACTGAGACCGCTGGTGGTTGCTAGAAATGAACATCAAAAGAGGCCTACGATATGCTAGAAATGTATCTAATGCACTTGTTGAAAAGAGGTATAAAAGTCACCTATTAAGCAAATGCACATAAAGTATCCTCTAAAGCTAAACTAAAATGGAAATCTGTACACAAAACACAACCTTTAAATGTTCTAAATAAATCCAGGCAATAAATAAATCCAGAAAAGGCAGAGGTCATAGTACATAGATCAAAAGGTCTGAACGTGTACAGGAAACAAGCAAATTATGCATCATAATTAACAACTTCAACCTCAGTTGTCTCAGAAGGATTATGAGATACAGTTCTTATTTCAAACATCTTAGTGGTTATTCAGAACAGTTCACTAAATACTTGTGTCAAATAATACTGTGGCTTGTTCTACTTTAAAACATAGGAAAATACCTTGTCAACCTCAGGGTAACCTGCAAAATGTTAAAAGCCGTTATTTGTGGTCATCCAAAATATATGTTATCATTTCTTGAAACAGTGTGGAGGTTCTTGTTACCTTACATTCAAAGAAAGGCATAGTGATTGTTCGGTGTTTGCTTATGCTTGAATGTTCAATGTTTTTTACTGAACATCAACTACAAAATCACTTTTCCTTAGCAAAAAACATAGATTTTAGCAGATTCTTTGAGGAAAGTAATAATGACTAGCACACCAGAAAAAGTTTCTCAAAAACTTAACAGCATTGTCAGAAAATAATAGTAAATGAACAAGATTTAATGGGAATTTAAGAAAGTGTGATTCATGACAATATGACAGACTTGCTTATACCAGAAACCATGGAGTAAGAGGCATGGGTTAATATTTTCAAAGCCCCATAACCATTTCTATTTCCACAATGGCTAGGGAAGGAAGTTCCTTTTCCAAGCTAAAGAGCAAGCAGTAGATACTCTTAACTCATTCTTTTAAGAGACCTTGAGAATAGGTACTCTTAAGATTAATGCCCATTGTTTAACTGAAGATCAATTTTCAGTGGAAACAGCATGATACAGATCTTTGACTCAGGTGAAATGCCTAATCTAACATGTCATGGAAAAGTATTTAAATGCCAAAGTGGCACAAGTCTGCCCCAGCCAGTTACCATCATGAGGAACACCGAGGAGGAGAGATGGGAGTGTATGCCATCAACACTAAATCTTCAATTGCAAAAAAAAAATAAATTATTTTTTTGTGAAGCTCAGACATGTCTGGCAGTAGCTGTAAATATTGACCATCTTCATTTAACATTTACTACTAAGTCTATTTGAGTTCAGAGACACAACTTGTTTCAGCAAAGCACATTAAGAACTGTGAGGGTCCCACATTCTCTGCCAGTGGGAGACAGATGAGACAACAGGAAGTGCAAGAGTCCACCTCAGTTTCTATTCCAAATGTGCTTATTCAGGATTATGACAAATGTGCTTTACCACAGCAGTTTTCAGAAAATCAGTCTATGACCAACTCCCGTGGAAACAGAAGCCAAGACCAAAGGACAAACCTGACAGTTTTTCCAGGTATGGGCTAGGAACAGCTCTTTCAGTCTCTGTCTCTCTTCTAGGTAGTTCTATGAAGAATACTATGAAGGTGATAGCTACACAAATCAACCATAATCTCAGCTCTTACTGAGAAATATCTTTGAGTCTTTTCATGTGATTTTGTTTCATGTGCCCACTTCTATCATCTAAGTATCACTTTCACCTCCTTCTCCAGTAATCTGCCATGCTACTGCTTCCTTTTCATACAAGTACTTAAAAATCTGCTTGCTTTATGAAGCTCAGAAAAAGAGTTAACAATGAATCATTCCTTTCTAAATGCAGCTAGGCATGCACATTCTTTCATGCCACGAACTTTTCCTGAGTGGCCAAATTATCTTCTATCTACCAAACTCTCTACCTCCCTTCCACTACTGTCTGAAACAGAGTTCAGATATAATTGCAACCATATAATTTACTAGTTCTTAAAGAAAAACAGCAAAATATTCAACACTGTAGAGTAAGGAATAACCACTTCCCTTAGAAAAATGCTTTTTAGTAGGCCGTCATACTTGTATACTGTCACTTATATTGACATATCTCTTAAAACATTACGGATAAAGTTAAGGAATACATTTTAGTAACACAGACCTTCTGAAATGCTTCAGTACCTTTGCTTGCAGGGTAGCTTTGCTAGCTTCTCACCTTCCTAATCAATAGACAGCAAGGAAAGGGTGAAGTATTCAGTTACTCCTTCTAACAAGGAGACATCCAGACAGCTCTGCTCTATTACTTCCCTCTCTGCTAAAGTAGATACTCATAACTCTATACACTCACACCGAACAGTTCTTCTCTGAATACCTAAAATCTCTCACACCACCTGGAACAATAGTTCAAGATAAAAAAAGTGACTGTCCTTACTTTTGAAGAAGTGATGAAACGCTTCAGAGAGTAAGGGGATGTGCAACTATTCCCACTAAAGAGCAGGGCTACTCTCCACAACTTGAAACACCAGTATCTTGTGAAGTCTTCATTAATCATTAGTGACAGAAGCCAGAAACACTTGTTTTCACCTGTATCTAACTCAGAAACTATACCCTTTCTATTCAGATATGGACTTAGCCAAACCAATCTATGCTTTTGCAATGCTGTGCTTGGATCAATCCAGTTTGCTCTTCCTTGGTCTGACCCAGATGCCACTTCATAACCTACAGATGGTTCATTGTACTGTATCCCATCTGTTAAATAAAACACAGTAATGAGAATACATCACTCCAATATTCTTCACTTTCCTTTAGTTTCCATTCTAATCCTGAACACAGCTGAAGGTCCTGGTCCTTTCAGTGGTCCATGACTAAATCATCTAAGAGAAGACCTCTTCATTCTGCTTCTTGCAGAAGATGGATACAATGGAGCTTCTATGCCCAAAAGGTGTCAGCTTCAAACTTGAATGTATGGGACAGAGATCTCCTGGCTCCAGCACTCGCTTCTACCACATATTGTTGTTTGCTATGTTTAGCTTGTGATAAAAAGGCTCATCTTTGCTTAATGTAGTTTAACTACCAATGAAATCACCACAGCACTACTTTCCTAAATAAAAAATAGAACCATGTTCTTAATAACTAAATAAATAAGACTTCAAGAAGAAAGAGTTCTGTTTTGAAGGACATTTAGCATATTATGCTTCAACATTACAGGGTATGCAGTAGATACAGTAAAATAACCCTAATAAATGTGAACAAATAACACAGCAGTGTTAGCAGTATTCATGTATAAAAAAATTATTTTTATAATATTGAAAGCTGGGATTCCTTAAGACATATAATTAGATGAAATCAGTGCAACTATGACACATAAATAGTTGTGTATAAGTGGTCAGTATCTTGAAGAAAAGTACTGTCCTCCTCCTTGCACTGCAGTGTAAGAAAATTTTTAGTTATTTTATTAAGCAGAAAAAAACAAACAAACAAAGAACAAACAAACCCAAACCCCAAAACCCAGATTGCCCCTTAAGGTAATGTTTTTCTAAAAATATACTTTTTATGCAGAAAGGTGGTCCTATTTCTCAGGAGAAGATGGATGATAACAACAAAATTAGCCAGTTTTCTTGGTGAAATCTTGGCTTTCTTGAAACCAAGAGACTTTTTTGGCATTTAATTCTATTAAGCAAGATTTCAATGCCTGAAATTTAGAAGAGAGAAATTTTCATGCATTATTGAATTTAATCAGTGATTGAAACTCTTTGTTTTGCTTTTTATTTCATTCTCTACTTTTGTGAAACATAAGTTACAAAATAAGAAAAGGCTAACAAATGCTCTAGAACCAATCAATGTTATGAAATTAATAATAATACAATATGAGCATGTAAGCTTATGTAGTGCCTTTTATGTAGAAGTATCCCAAGGCACTTCGTAACAGAAACTCAATAAGGAGTGCAAAAGTGCTTTGTCAGATAGGATAAGCCAGGGGAAAAGGGGAAATTAATTAAGCATGGATTTAAATTTCTCAGCCAACACAGCATTTAGAACCTTGGTCAGAAAACAGAGTGGTTTCAATATCTGTATCCAGGGAACATAACAGACTATTTCACTCTTTAATTCTTGAGGAATGTTTAATGGTTTTTCCACACTAGTATGGATATGACTAATAGGAATGCAGTCCATCAGCTATGTTTCCAAAAGGCAGCCCCCGCCTCTCTCCCTCTACTTTTTTGTAGACAAATAGATTCATAGAAGTTGATCACCTGACTGGTATGCCAGTAAAATCTCTTGACTGCAGAGATACCCCATGAGGAATTTGGTACTGTAGAAATTAGAAATACCAAGTTAAGGACTGGACAACGCCTTTATATGCTGTTTAGTTCACTATTTTAAACCAATGTATGTTTCCTTATGGAGGTAGTCCACATCTCTGACAGAGTGATCTCTTACACAGTAATTGCTAAGACAGCATGTGTTTCACAGGGAAAAACAAAGTTGCTTGGGAAAAGCTGTAGCAATTGATAATACATAAATTACAGCTTCCCTGATGTTGCAGAAACTTGTACATCCTCTATTTTTCAAACATTTTTCTCTTAGGAACACATGGACCATCCTCATTTTTGGACGACTGCCTCTTCGGATTAATACATCCTTCTGGTGTATAAATTAGGGATGCAGAGAGGAAAAAGGAGAAGCACTAAATCTCAGGAAACTGAAGCCATACAGAAAAATGAGATTCAGAGTAGAGCTGAATGAGTGACTCACCATGAATAATTTATCCAAAAAGTTAGCCTACACTTCTGTTCATGGAATATCTATAAGAAGCTTATAATTTCCTCAGTTTTATTATAAAACAAAACCTTAAAATATTGTGTGTCTTGACTGCAAAATAACTTCCTGTAAATATTTCATGTCCTATCTTAAAAGGTAGTGGCATTTTGGTTGATCAAATAAATCACATGATGATGTTTCTGTTCCCTAGATGGATGAACCCACAAGCACATATTTTGGATACGTGCTGTGATCAAACAAGCAGCTCAGTAGCATGTGGTGGGTGAAAAGTGAGTGTAGGGAAAATAAGTTAATTTAAAAAAAAAACTCTGAAGAACTTTCTGCAAAAATGTTTTCAGTATTTATATTGTAGCTGTAGTGAATTGTAATTTTGATTAATAACTCTAGGAATTTGCAGCTACCTGTAAATACTTGTTTTCTTGGAGATTTGTTACTGAATAATCTGTCAGTCTTTCCCGAGTTTGTTCTAAATTCTAGGATCAGTTGTTAGGATTTGAGGCACACATTGGTAGATTAAGGTAGTAATGTTGAAATTTTATTAGAATATTTGTGATCTGGAATATCCTTGTGTAGTTTACGGTTTGGAAGGTACTACAATACATTATGCAAATTTGCAAATCTGCTACTTCCAAACACTACGAAACATCAACAAAAAAACTTAAGGAAGAATGAGCCATTAATGCATGTAGAATTTACAGTAGTTTACAGCTCATTTTTTTAAAAGCCATTTGGCAAAATGTGTTAGCATCTCTTAGAATATTCAGATATTGAGATACTATAATACATGTTACAGGAAAAAGAAGACTAAAGATCTGAAGATTGACCAGAAACTCTTTTGTTGTATCCTTGATACAGGCTGAAGGTAAAGACACCATACCTGAATTCTGCCCACTTGCAGTTACTTTTGATTATGCTTGTATAGTTATCTCTAACATTTTGCTTTAATTTTTGGTATATCTAAAAAGTGTATCTGCATCAAGTACCCTTTTTCAGTTCTGTGCTAAATCTTTACTTAATACATCATTTGCTGGATTCTTCATTTTATAGCAATACCAGTGGTATGAATTTATCAATATAATCAGAACATAAAACTGAAAAAATAAACATGAGTTCTTACCTGAGCTCTTGAGCTATAGAGTCCACTTGAACTGTTAATAAAAGCAGGAAAGAATTAATTAGTTCACACTTCCAGGCTTGTGCTTTCTGCAACCTTGCACCTGCCTATCTGTAATGACAGAGGAGTGGCTATCAAAACACAGGTGGTTATTTCATGCTAACCACAGGATTGTAGCTACTAGTGACAAATGTTAACTGAACATATAATTCTCACAGTTATTTTAGAATGCATAAAACCTGGAGTATGGTGTTCAGTGGAACAATAAGGAAAATAATAATAAAAAAATAAAAGTAAAAGAAGAGACCCTTTTACTGAACATAGAAAGACAAATCTCTGCTTTTTCAGAATATAAATTCAATTTTGGAATGCCGAAGGCTGGTGCTTACAATACCTATCCACAAAGTGATATACAGCCTATTGACAAGGCCAACAGGTGTCTCTAAGAACTACTCATATTGCAGAGGCAACTTCTCTTGTTTCTATTTCTGGAAAAATATTCTTATATATTAATTGCTATACCCTACATGAGTGTAAAATATATAGAGAGAAAATCCATGAGTTTTAAAATTGTGTTATTAGCTTTTTGAGTGAAAGGGTAAATACAATCAATGTTTGTTAAGCCAGCCAAACTATTTTAACTCACAAGCCTGACCAACTGAGAAGACATACACTAAAGCTGAGGTGTGAATAACTTCCCTATTCAGTGAGTTATTCCCTTGGGTTTAGTGCTTTTGAAATATACATGAATTTTATATTAATTTCAGAGAATATTACAGAAGTTTTGCTATGACAGTGATTATGTTTTTTAGAATGCTTTTTCTCTATTTATCCTCTTGTCTGAAGTCAGTCTGTGGTATTCAGCCTTCTTTCTCTGTCTCTTCCTAAGTGAAGTCTAGCACTTTTAATGTTTTTGATCATTTGAAAATAGAGAAGCAAACTAGACTTTAATTTTTCATTCTGACTATAACTTAAAGGCACAATATTAAAAATCCAGAACTACTGAGTTGTGACAATGAATTGAAGTAGTCTGTTTTGCACAATGCTGAGAGCATAGAATTCTCATTAAAATCAGAATGAAGGATGAGTACTTTCCACCTCTGAAAATAGTCATAAGCAAAAATTTTCACAGGGCAGGCAAAACTTAGACCTTTATTTTTAAGTATATCCATTTTTCACTTGTTATCAAGAGTCACAAAAAGCGGTATGAATTAAAAAAAAAAAGTTATTTTACTGGAAGGATTGTATTGCTAGTCAATCATGTTTTCCAGATGTAGAGATCATTAAGGGCCTGTTTATCTCTCAGTACTGCATTTCCATCTGTTCCTTACAAAAAGAGAGGAATTTCTGGGAAACAACACTATGCCATAACTTTGCAAATGAAACATGAGCACCAGTGCTTAAAAGAAAAGCACAAAATTCTCCGCTGCAACATACACCTGCACCTTTTGATTAAAGTAAATATGCTTCTGGACCATTTATGTAGCTGATTTACAGATAATTAATGGTAATAGACATAAAAACATTCAGGTGGCTGAGACAAAGTTTTGGTACATTATTTTGGAATCATCCATTCAATATGGTCTAGTTCTACTCCCTATGGAGAATCTTTATTTTGCATAATAAAAAGCATAACCTTTATTTTCTTTGAAAAATAACTCAAAGAAAATAGCATACGGTAGGTTTTTTTGGCTTTTCTTTAAACCATAGCTAATAACATCATGCCTCTTAATACCACTAGTCTGTGTCCTGCCTTGATTAAAAAAGCAGCCTTAAGGAAGCTACACACTCTCTTACTGCACATTAGGGACTGTGCACAGGAACTATCATATTTCATGGTGTTCTGGGCACAGGGTCATGGAGCATGCTTGCTAACTCACCCTTGGTTCCTTTTGAGCGTGTGCGCAGCTTTTTATTTTCCCCATCTGCATCCATCTGTAATATTAACACAAGGTCTTTAATTCATACCTTTTGCCATTGAGAAAAAAAGATACTCCATTTTTATTATTTTTTTTTTACATTTCCAAAGGCTAGACAGTAATAGAAAAAAAGAATAATCATGCCTTATTAATCTTGTCAAAGAGACAAAAAGCCATCTGTGAATATCTAGTAAATACCTAGGAGAGACCTTTAATGATACAGATTTGTTTAATAAAGTGATGGCTATGAGTGACTCTGTAAGGTTTAATGACAAGGTCTACAGGTGCTAGCTGAAGGCATAAGGTTAAAAAGAGTAATGCTTCATGAGTGCTGCTTTCAGCATCCACCTCCTGAAAGAAAAGGTCCCAGAAAGCAGCAGTGCCTACAGGAACTCTACATTTTTGTTGTAACTGAGGCACAGCTATATAGCTGTGTTGGAACCTGCATTTCTGACAACTTCATCCTTAAAATGTGAAAGCTTCTTGCTAGACAGTGCATAATTACACACTTGCAGCTTTGAAATACCTCACCACTTAATCAACTACTTCTTTAAGTTTTGCTTAGAGACAGTGAGGTACGGATTTATATGAGTTTTTGTGAGTATGTAGTGCCCAGGCTTGTATTTCACATTAAAAAAAGAAAAACCAAAGAAAAACCAAAACCCAAACCCCCCCAAAATTTAAAAGCTCAGATGCCCCCCCTCCCCCCCCCCAAACTCAGCTGTTGTCATAAGATTTCTAACTGAAATAAGAGAGTCCTTTCAAGATCAGCTGTTCTCACGACACTTTTGGCTACATCTAAACCAGCACTGGAAATATGCACCTTCTGGTCTTGGATGTGTCCCAGACACATAATTGTAGGGGCAGGCTTTCAATCCATGGATTTTATTGCAAACCCCTGAAATTCAAAGGGATTAAGATTTCATGTTATGGTGTGGAGAACTGCAGTGACATATAGCAGATTGTACAACAGTGCAATTTTGATCATGTCCAGGGAGGCAAACTCTTCTTTCTATAAGTAACACTTAATTTTTATGTAAGGAAGACTCTCAAATCAGGAATGTTTGTCTAGGCAAAATATTAGGAACTCTGGAATTCTTTTTATTCAGTCTCTGAGGGAATCTTACTACCTGTCTTCGCTTTGAATCTCAGTTTCCCTGTTTGTATAACGGCAGTGATCAAGTATACTCTAGACAAAGCAACTCCCATGAACCTCTGCAGATCCATTTGCAGACACCAGCATATGATTTATAAATCTGTGTTGGGTGACAGGTAGATGTGGATACCAGAAGTTTTCTGGCATCCCTGCAAAAGGCTCCAAGATAAATACCAATGTCAACAGAAGATCCTGTCTGTTATTTCACTCTTGCTTTCTGAGGATCAGGTGAACTGAACTGAGGGAAGATGCAAGAAGATCTGTTTGTGCCTTTTTCCATTTATAGAGTTTGGAGATTTGAGTATGCTTTATTTTTAGCTTTATATGACTCAAATAACTGAGATGTTTTGAAGGTCTTATTAGAAAGAACATTACAGAATATGACAAAATTGACCTGAGAAACAAAAAGAGTAAAGTCAGCCTTTCTAGGGAATAAAAAGTATTTTTTCTAATTTCCTGAAGTCTTTTTTTTGTTTGTTTTTATATAGGTTTGAACATTATAAACAGCTATTGGAATCAAAATACCTATTAGCAGGAGAGAACACAACCATTTCAAAAGGGTATTCATGGACTCAAAGAAGTCTAATTCTAGAACACACGTTAATGATATCTGAAATGAAAGTATAAATTGATGGAAATCATCAAAGCCAGACAGTGATATCTTTTCTCTGTTTAAATTTACATCTGATATTGATCATTAGCAGGGAAGGAACATGAGGGTCTTGTGTTTATGTAGTAGGGCTGATGGCAGTCTTTACTTGTTACTATCCTCAAAACATGGAGAACGAGTTTTCACAATGTGACTGCAATGGTAATGGGAAACATGGCTCTGTTCTCTGATGCTGAGTTGTGATTGAAGGCACTGACCTGCCATAGACTTATAATAGGGGAGCAGGTGTGGCAATGATGGACTTTAATTTCCTTTAATAAACCTTTTATGTGCCACACTTTTACTGCCATTCTATGCTCTCCAAGGTCCTGCACATAATAGGTTCATTACTTTTGATTACTATAGTCTATTGAGACAAACAACTCCAGAACACACTATATATTATGTTCAGTTAAACCAATATAGACTATTTATCCACTGTGCATTATTTCACCTGCAACTCTACAGACAAAATTAACAACAGCTCCGGTAAGCTAAAACTATTAAAACCACTGGTACTCCTTTGTCATCATTTCATAATAAATACCACACCAATCACACTGCTGCTCTTTTAATTATGAAACAAAAAGTGTCCACTGCTTCTACTGAACAGCAGTTACTTTGGTCTAAACAGCAGGTTGCATTGTGATGAATATTTAAAAGACATACAAAGAGTGAAAAACAATGATAAAATCAATGCAGGTGATTTTTCAATTCATTTTCTTTCCTTGTAAAAGTTTCAAACTATGAG
Source organism: Pseudopipra pipra (assembly GCF_036250125.1). Lineage (NCBI taxonomy): Eukaryota > Metazoa > Chordata > Aves > Passeriformes > Pipridae > Pseudopipra > Pseudopipra pipra. Next base: position 40,841,269 of record NC_087549.1, on the reverse strand, counting down.
AGATGTTTTTATCAACTCAAACCTAAAATTTATAGGACACTTTATTCTGATGCATACATATATCAAAATAATCATCATGTCTGTGTTGCATAAAAACCACTTTAACTTACAAAAAAGTTCCATACATTAACTTGAAAAATACACAAAAGTAACTGAACTCTCTTGCTCAAAATTTAAATACAACATCTTTGGGGTTTGGTAACTCTTTCAGAGATTGCCTGATACTGATAAAAAGTGAATGAAGTATTTAATTTCCATTTTTTATCTACATAGTAATAATTTTACTTCAAATTACAGCCAAGGATGGTCAGCAAGAAGCATTCAAACTTTCAAATCACCCATGTAACAACACAAGAATGAAATTCTGAGAAATTCTATCCAATTTTTAGAAGTAATTGTTATGAAGGTGTTGAGACATATATTGTTACTGTTATTTGCTGTAAAGGTTGGATGGATACTGGAAGGTGCTTCTTGCTGTCAAAGCTGGGGGATCTCAGCTCTCCCTCCCACTGGATATGTTTGTTGTCTTGAGAGAAGAATCCATAAGAGGTAAATAAAATGGTCATGTCTGCACAAAATCCTCACACAGTGTTTCACTACTAATTTTTTTAGCCATCAAGACCATAGGAATAATAAAGTATTTGCCAGGAAAATTTTACTGGGAGTTATAGTCCCATATTTTTTTAAGGGCAAGCTCCACAAAAATAATGGCAAGTGAATAGTGGATTTAAGTCCACTTAATCTTTGTGTCTTATACCTAGATTCTCTGATTTGATGGATTTAAAGCTCATCTAAACATTTTCCTTTCAAAATTACTTGAAGCTAGCTAATGGACTCTAAAGGAATTAGTGGGAGATAGACAATGAGAAACACAATGATATAGAGGTAGCAGCCATGCCATTCCAAATAGTTAAGGAAGTAGGCTAAGAAATAAATGCTGCTTCAGTTACACTCTATTTCTGTGATCTCAGAATTTACTGAGGATGTGGTTGTTGAATTATTTTCTGAAACCATGTTGCAACAAATCTCCCTAGGTTTATGAATGCTCTCTGTCTGGCTTTGTGAATTTCAGTCTGATCCTCCCTCTACTTTTCCTTCAATATTGGTTGAGACTTCAGAGGAAGTCAATAACTAGATCACAGAAAACTGATTGGAGTCACAGTACCACAAATTCTGCTGGCTGAAACTGTAGTAATTTGTTATTTGACTCCTACAGGGTATTTGCGTTCCTCTCCATCAACTTACTGGTGGAATAGCAGCAATCGTACTTTGTGAGGAAACTAATTCAGAGTTGCTGGCTGCAAAAACTAAATGTTGCTTCTTCTATTTGTACCATCCCACTGTAGATAACGGACTCGAGAGCACCACCTGGAAATACTTCCCTGAGTGAGAGAATCAGGATTTGGCTCTGAGTTTGGTTTTTTGTCTGCCTAGAGTCTGTCTCCGCACATGTGCATGTACTGATGTTATAATAGGATACAAGAAAATGACTAACAGCTGAAAAAGGGCATGGGCAATAAATTACAATAATGACAATAATAATAACAATAATAATAACAGTAGCAACTATTTCAGTTTATTTGCACATTTTTAAATTTGGATTTCAGAAACTAATTTGATACTACTATCTTGGTAAGATAGTTTACAGCACACTACAGTGAAATAAACTATGACACAGGGAAGCCAGTGTTGCTGATGTAGGTAAAAGTGAAATGCATCTCCTGGAAAGAGCTAATGTAAGAACTATGCACTTTGTAATTTCCATTGTAATCTTCACATAAACCTGACTTTCCTGGGGTGGGTTTCACACTACTGAAGTGTCAATCTCTTTCCTTTTGCATAACCAGCTAGAGGAAAAGAAATCACTATCTAGAGTATAAGCTTTAACATTGCATTGTGATTTTCCAACTAGAAGTTACGTCTGATTTTCAAAACAAAATTTGGCAAACAATTTCTCTATGACAAACTTTATCTGATTTTGAGAAGTTTGGAAAAAGAATAGTTTTTCTCTACTACCTTAAATTGCGAACTACTGGAGTTTGTATAGAGACAAAAGTCTCTAGCCCACTGTCACTAGCCTAGTGAACTCAGCCAGAAAACAACCAAACCCTGATGATTTTTAAAGCACATAAATCCATTCTCAAGTCTCATATACAAGCCACAAACTTCAAATTTGAAGTCAGACACTGCTAAACACTACAAACAGGACTGTGCTGTACTGTGCTCCACAGAGACATGACATTCTGTGTTCTTCTCCCTACAATAAATAATATACTCAGAGCAAGCTTTTCAGTGGTTTTGGTACTCATACTTTAATGTTTCTTTTCAATACCTCATTTAAGATTCTAGTGCATGAAAAGAGAATAATTTCATAAAGAAAAATATTAATAAATCTGAAAGCAAGATTTCCTATAGACTGCCCAGAAGTATAGATCACTGTTTGGCTATTGGTGTATATGTGTGCTGACTGCATCTTTCTCTTAGTCTACGTTAATTTGTTTAATATGAAGTATTAATTACAGATTGACAGTGAGAAGTATGGTAAGAGAAAGAAATGCAAAGAACACATATAGTAACTTCTAGACAAAGCTTGGAAATTTTGATTACTGGCAGTAAAAATAACCCAAAATCCAAAGACAAAATTTTTAGTAACATTGCTTTCAGTGTGGTTAAAGTTTCTTGCTCTTCTTTTTTCTTTTTTTTAATAACATATTCATGGCCAGAAAGAAAATTTGAATTGAATATTTTGCTTTAGTTTGCCCAGTGGTATGCCTGATTCCTCCAGGAAAAAGTTGAATGTCATGGAAATAATTGGTTCAGCTGTATTAATTTCTCAGGAATTAAAATAAGTACATCTATTGAATGAAGACTTTAAAGCATGTTTATAACACACATAAATCATCAACAGTTTGGCATTTTATAGTGTGATTTAATGGTGAAGACATTTTTGAGAAGTAGATTTTTTTATGTTGAAGCCACTACTTGAAAACACGCAGTGATAAAATAAGCCTTAAATCAGAGGCAAGCTTGAATAGCTTTGTAAGGAGGATGATTTATTTTGATTCTCGCTTCTGATTTCTGAGTTGTCACTGCTGTTGTATACTTCATCCATGCAACTTTGCACAACTGGCAGTGCTGAATATAAACCAAAGCCATATGTTTATGTCCTTTTGCCAAACGACTACAGCAAATAGTTCTATTATTCCCTTAGGTAATCAACGTGTGCCAAGTATTTCTATTAGTCTTCTTTACCAAGGCTTTAGAGGGCAGAGTCATAGCTTTATGAAATCAAGGGGCAACAGCTAGCTTTTTTAAATTCAGAGAAAAATTATATAGCAAACTACGCTGAAATGCATCTCAATACAGGCTTGTTTCTGGAGGCTTTTTTTCCCCCAGATTATTATTTTTGATGTAGTTCAATGTCTTTTCACTATTTCCCGGGTTACTATATATTAAATATAATTTTTTAAAAGGAAGAAAGTGTCAATATTCAGAAAAAAATACTTTGATGCCTTGGGATCTTTTTAAATACGCTTAAGTGTTTGCCCACCCAACTGATATATGGTTTAAAAAAAAATAAACATTACATATTTAAAAAAAAAAAAATCACAAATAAGCTTTCCATCAAAGATTAAATTTAAGCAGTGCATTATCAAGTATATTCTCCCTCCAGAAGTCATATAGATTCAAAGATAGTTGTGTTCCTGACAGTATGTAAGGCTAACAGAGTGTAATTTGCAAACTTAAAAATTAGAATTTCTACATATTTACAAACATTTTCATCTTTTCAATATTACTGTACTTGACTGTTGAAGACCACTGTTCTTGAAACAGCAGATGTTATGTGAGAAAAGTAGTCTTAGTGCATAAGACATTACACACGAAACCACATAGTATTCTATTCGAATTCATTTTTCTGAATAAATTATCCCACCTTTGTGTGTTTCCAGGTGAAAATATGTGCAGATTCCAAAGGACCAAATTCGTCACTCAGCCCAAGATGCCTTGACTGGTTTAACAGAAAACCTTCAAATTCATTCTCTGGAAAAAAGAAAACCAACAACAGACAAAACAACTAAAGAAAACCAAAACCCAGCTATACTAAATAAAATATAGATGAAACAAGACACTCTTTAAATCAAATGGGTAAATAATCCAGGTGCAATATTTTCTTCTGAGGTTTCACAAAGATAGGCTATAGAGGCATAAGTTATGATTCTGAAAGGCATAAAGAATAACATTTTTTCTTTCCTTATGATATTTTCTTTATATTGTTAATGCCCATTTCAATAACTTATGAAATAGATCTTCTCTAAGGAAAGTTTTTCTTCTTCAGTGGGTAAAAATCCACAGTTTCTATATGTAGCAATCCTTAGTCAAATGTTTTAATTGCATCGGAACCTCTTTGATGAAGTAGTATGGTTCAGTACATGATGTAAAACAAATGAGAAGCATTCTGAAATATTTTAAAAACGGAAGAAAATCCCTCAGTTTTATTTTTTCTGATTTTGAATATTGGAGTTAAAAGTTTGGCAGGCTGATAGTGTTCTCAGCATACGCCAACCGAAGGAAATTCTTGACGTTTCTCCATGCTCAATTTTTATTCTTTTCTGTGAGGGGCCTTATGCTAAATCAACAGTACCAGTGAAGGAAGTAGAGCTGCAGAAGTTTACATCTGAGTGCACAATACTGAGATCCTTGTATTCAGAAATACTGAATACCCAAACCTTTCTAACATTTAAAGTTGCAGGCACTTGCAACCTGGGAGCATCTGATGATGAGAAGTTATTAAAAACAAGTTTCATTTTGGCATAACTGCTGGCACTAGTGATCAAAACATAAAAATTTTGCTATCACTTGCAATTTCAGAGCTCTGTTTCACATATTATCCACTGTATTTTGTAAAATAGATCTATTCATTGAACTTATTCCAAACATGACAAAGTTTGCAGATAAATTTTTGGAACTTTAACTGTTCATTTAATGATATCTGATGATATTTCGTAATGTTACATTTCTGAAATTGGAAAGGCTCATTCTAAACAGATTCTCAGGGAAGCTAGAGTTTATTGAATGACTAATTTTTGCTCATGTCCCAGTAGATATTAGTTACATCCCATTGATAATTTTTACTTAAAATAAATAAGCTTTTATCAAATAGTGAAATAGACAACAGATTTAAGATGACAAAGAAGGGAGAAAACCTAGAACAAAACATCCCAATACCGTTAAGATTTTTTAAGCACTTTTCTAGCCAATATGTTGCTGGAAAGAGGTGCTGTTTATCCTCAAAGGCCTCTTTTTCTGTTATTCTATTTCAACATTCATGAAAAAAACAAGAGGAGTCTCAAAGCCTTCTACCTGCCTCTTCCTCTTTGTTCAAAAGACACTAACCTAAAACAAAAGATCTCTGAGAAAACTACAATGGTGAGCAAAGCTCTTTCTAAAGCCTAAAACTTACCAGATTTTTGTCTAAAATTCTATCATTTTAAGTATTTATTAACAATATATTTTTCATTTATTTTCTTTAAGATTGCCAATAAAGAACTAAATCACATAAGGGAGTAGCTGTAAACCCTTTGAGTTCCCTAATGTCAAACTCATTAGCATCCGAATAACCACACAGCAGCACATCATCTGCACAATTGCAATTTTTTACTACTTTTAATAGCGTTTCTCAAAGGGCTCATTTTCAACTTTCTTCAGTGGTTAGTTGGTTCTCTGGGGAAAAGAAGCTTCCTGACGCTCACAGCTTCCACTCAGCAACCAGGCCGTTTGCTGTCAGAAGTATCAGCCCTCTGCCCCAACCCCATCTGCTGTCTCTCTCATCCTAAGGGACCGAGAGTTAAGACAGCACAGCTGAGATCCACTTGGAAAAGTGCACAAAGGACAAGAAAAAAATATACAAAACTTTTCACGTTTAACTTTACAAAATAAACCAGTACACTGAAAAGGAGTTAGGGCTGGGTCAAGTCTGGAGAGCAGGTTTTAAAATTTTACTGAAAAACTACATGCAACAGTGCCATTTTCTATTTTACTCCCATCTGCCTTGCATGCGACACCATCAGATAACTTTGTGAGGCAGAAAGTGTTATAGTAGGACAAAAGCAAGACTTAATATAAAGTGCAAAACCTGGACCCCTCTGCTGTGTTTAATCACAACAGAAGTTACTGGTTTGTAAGTTTAAATGTGCTATTTTTTATTTCTTTCACATAACAGGGTGCTGGCTGTCATGCAGCTGATTCATGGCTGAGTACCCACATTTGAAGGTATGGTGTTTCATAAAAAGTCTAATACAATGTCATGTATCTGTCATGCTATAAACAGTGTGTGTAGGATTATTCTGTGTCATGGGATGTGACAAACCCCTAATAGAATATAAACTATGTGTCACACCTGTCCACACTACAAAAGGAAAGTTACATTTCAAATATAAGTGTTGGGATCCGATAGCTCAGGTAGCAAACAAGGTTAGTGCTGATTTCAAAGAATGATCAAGGTCTAACACTAAAGTTATTGAGAAACTCTTTATTTTATTAAGTTTTATGAATTATAATATTGACCATGGGCCAAATTTTGAGCTATTGCAAGTGCACATAAAAGTGTGCAATGCCAACCGGAAAAAAATAATATCTCAGCCTCAAGAGCCCACAAAGAACATCTAACTAGGTTACTGGTGACTTAGATGATAAGATCATTGTTGATGGAAATCAGGTAGAGCTAACTTACTTATTTGTTAGTCGAGGTTCTTTGGTGGGGTCCACATGAGTCCACATGTATCTTCATTTGGCCCAATCTATTCATAAATTGTATTAACTAATTTGTCTTTTTTAGTAAAGAATTCAAATGGAATTAAAGACAGCAAATTATTCTTATATTTCAACTTCCTATCTGTCTGAACCATATTTTTTATTCTAGAAGGTGAAGCTTGCCTGTCTGCAAAGAAAACTTTCACCCTTTTCAACCAACATCTCAATTCAACTAAAATTACAAATTTTATAAAACCACAAGGATAGAATGTATGAGTTGCTTTATTTGTCAATGTAATTGTTCAGTTAAGTCACCTGGAACCTTTGCAATTCATTCTTTGGTTTATAGCCATTTCCAGTGCAACATGATTTTGTACTGACTCTGAAGTGCCATCCTACTGAGATCCATGAGTCATACTAGGATACTGATGTGAATCACAGTTTAGGTCCTGATCCTCAACATCAGATGTGTGTGACAAATCCCTTCAAACAACCTTTTTTGTTGACCCATTGTCTATGGGTAAAAGTCCACTCATTCAGGTCAGATTACTAGAGTTCCTGACAATTTAATTATGAGAAAAGACATATTGTACAGCCACAAATTATTTCAACTGAAGTCTGAAATTGTTTTCTCTGTCAGAATTTCAATACTCAAAGTTGTACTACATCTGTAAGAGACCCCAAAAGCTTTTTTGAGCATAATACATTCATTTTCCAACAGATTGATTTGATTTTCTCTCATTTACCACATCACTAGTTGATATATTGCAAATATGGAAATTAAAAATTACAGCAGTTTGTGATTTGTTAACTCAGAATACAAGTAATAGCAAAGGAAACAAAGTTCAATGAGCTCACCATTATGATCCCTAAACATTTCTTGTGTTTCTACAGTGACAGTGATTTCTCTTTCTCGAGACAAAGTAATGCAACATATTTAGTAAACGAGAAAAAAAATGTGAAAGCAAAAAATACCATTACAGTATATAAAAATATATTTAGCTCCTTACTGCAGTCAGATCTTTATCCCCTGAAGTTCTGCATAAACCTCAGTGAGATCTTGGAGTGCATATATAACATTCAACACATGAGTAAACGAATTTCATTTGTCCTACAGCCTCACTGCATGGACAGCCTTGGAAATCTGAAGGACTCTGCTTGGAAACATATTTTTTGTAATTTGAGCTTCGGAAAGGAGTTTCCTTGGGGCAGGGTACTTTTCTTTGCACTTGTTTTATTCAGTGCAGAGTATACTGGAAACAGAATTATTACTGTTTCAACTATTGCATCTTCTTTCCCAGCTATAAGGCTAAACTTCATTTTATTTACTTCTTCCCTGCAATAAATAGAGGTCACATTAGCAGTGTGAGACAGGCTGGTAATACAAGCAGTTGTCCTTCTAGAACCCGTAAAAAGAACTTCACTTCCACTCATCCTTTTTTTTAAACAGAGCAGTAATTCCAGTGACATGTGCAAGATCATATTTCACCTAGCAGAAGAGTTTAACTTTCACCTGATTTAAGCAACAAACTATCCCTCAAAGAAGCCGGAGGCTTTGCTGTAATTAACATAACTGCATTTAGATGCTACTCATGACCGATAATTCCAACACCTTGTGAAAAAAAAGAAAAAAGGTTGCAAGCTGTAAACATTATAAACATATTCAAATAAGCTTAACGCAATCTGCCATGCTTATTTCTGCCTAGATCATGGACCAGCGAAATGGTTAATGCAAATGGATTTATAATTTGCTTTGGGGGGCCAGTTTCTTCTCCTTATTTATTAGCCCAGCTGATGGGGCAGATTTGATGAGGCACTTCTGGAATAATTGAGTCATCACACAAAGAAGGCTGCTAGCATTCAGAGTGGTTTTATCAGCAGCAAGCAGGCCTGATTACTGACAATTACACTCTGATCCGGTGATGGAGGAGAAAGAGCCAACGAGTGGGAAATGTCCGTGTTTCTATCCAGGAATAATTTCTACATTCATTTTACATGCTAAGTGTTTCCTATCTCTGCATAATAAACTGTAAACAGGAATAGATGGCACAATGTCCCTTAATATTTCCTGGTAATGAAGACACAAATGTACAGTGAGTGCTGATAAATATAGATGAAACATAAGCTATTCTCTGAGTCTGTATTGTTACCTTTAAAATAAATGCATTTTGGTGGTAAAAGCATAATCATAGCTAATGCAAAAAAATGACAGAAGATTGAAGCTGTCCTTGTAACTACACAGAAACTTTGCAAAAGTCCTGTTAATCACTGCTGCTCTAGAGGCTCACAAGCTGAAGGTGATATACTGGAAAGAACATTTTGTTTCTCAGTAGTCAACTGTGCAGGAACTCTTTTGCTTTGACATAGCAAAGTAGAGCAACAGCAGTGACCTCCATTAACACTTCAGGGATAGAGCACATCTCAATGCTAAACTGAAAAACAATGAAGCTCGTCCTAGAAGACATCTTCACTATGATAAATTCTCGTTTCCCTCTCATCAGTTTTAAGATAGTGTTTATAATGAATAATAGAGCTAGACCACAGATTTCATGAGTAGTGCTAAGCAATATATTATTGCCTTTAGAACAGTACTGTAGAGCAGCATAGGTGATGTAAAATGACAGTTATTAACAAACTGCTGAAAGCAGAACTTTTGAAAAATCTGCTTCTTCAGGAGAAAAAATGGGGGGGAAACATGAAAACAGACATAGTAGGGAGTTGAAAAGTAATTTCTGTGTTTGTTGATGGGCAATTAGAGATTTCAGCTGGAAAATGTTAATGCCCTGGTCTAGGGAGAGTTTGCCTTTTTTAGAGTTGATCAGGCATGAAACACTGCATAATAAACTTTTGCATGCTTGTTTATTCCTTTTCCTCTTTTTTAAAGTAATTCATAGCTTCAAAAGAACTAAAAGTTATTCTCTGTTCTCCTTCTGGTAACTATGGTAACTATGTTTCATTAAAGTAGCCACTTAACTTCAAGGCTTGTGTTACAATGATATGCATTATTTTGAGTAAAACCACACTATAACAACCTTATGATTTCAGAGCAATTTTAAAAGAAAGTTCAAAGAGCATGCGTCATTGACTCTGGAACACAGGGTTCGTTTCCTTTTAAAACATGTTTACTCTGAAAGCCAGGATCACTTTTACTGTGTGGAGTCATCTCTGTTGTGAGGTACTATTGGGGGGGGATCACTGCTGACCTCAACAAGCGATGACCATGCTCTGCTCATCGAAGGGATGCTCAGTAGTTGCAGGATTGAGGCCAGCGGGAGATGCCTGAGCACACAGATCAGTAAAACTAAGAACAGAGAAATTGTGTTGCTTTAATTACTCTGTTACAGCTTCCTTCAGTATAAGGAAAATCCTGGTCTGGCTCTGATGTTGCTACATACCTGCTGTTTAGCCACCATTATTAGTCTTTGTACTGTGATTTACTTTCAGCAAGCTAGTTAGGAATTGATGGGTTTGAAGGGCAATTTTGTGGGGGTGCTGTTATGGTTGCACTGAATTTCTATTGATGTACTGAAGCTGATTAGGTTCGAAAAGTGGTCACTTCTCAAATACTTACAGCCTTATCTAGGTTACTGTATTCCTTCTCTGTGATTTCTGACTGTTCCAGACATATTTTTTTTTTAATGAATTAATAGTTAAAATTAGGACATCACAATACTTGTGCTAGACAAAACCCATGGCTAATTAGCTCATTGAATTTTGTGACATGGAGTCAAAAGAAACAATAAACCTAAAATTACAAACTTTTTTTGTGAAAAGAAATATAACTGCCATTCTGTTATCCTATGCATTCATCTTGCCCTTTCTGAACAACAAGGCTCTCTTCATTAAGCATGACAAACATGTCCCAAGAAAGGGAAAGTCACACAAAGGGAAGAAGTGTGCCTTCCCTCAACATGCAAATCACATACGTTCATTAACTTCAAGAGTGCCATGTGAAGTACAGTCTGCCACCATTTAAAAGACTTGTAATGACCCTAACTGCTAGAGATAATGGGGCTTGCTTGCAGTACTGCACTGCCCTGAAGATCTTAGTAACATGCTGAAGAGCACAGGAAAAAAACAACCCAAGTACAAAAAATACCACCTCGAAAATCAAAGTAGTGAAGACTATCCAAAAAATTGACTAATAACTGTCAGATACCAACCCAGTGTTCCCCAGGACAGACTTCTTTTTTGAAAGGTTTCACTCATCATATGTTTGGGTCAGGTAAGTGGAGCAAGGAAAAGTGTGTTTAGTTTGTTCAAAGTTACGTTGAGAGGTCAGCAGCACCAGAAATGGTGGTTTAAATACTCTTCTCAGAGCTTTTTATGATTCTAAAGTGGGGGAAAGATTATTTCCTAAAATGACACCTGTCTTCTGTCACAGACATAAATAGAAGTCACCATGATTGAGCAAGTATCTGGAAAAAAAGAGATTGTGGAACTCTCTTCCTGCCTCTACCGCTAATCTATTCTGTACCCTTCATCAAGTTTGTTCACCTTTCAGCTAAATGAGAATAACTACATAGAGTGCTTTTGTGCATTTCTAACCATACTTTAAGGTAGTGAATATTATTTTTATCATCATGCATTTGTCAGTTTAGTAGCTTGGTCATGCATTCACTGCTTCTGAAACTCAGTCTGATACTTCAAGGGTATGACTTGAGATTTCCAAGAAAAAAACCTTTCCTCTTTCTCTGCAAGCTTTTTTACTAAAACTAAATTTGAACAAACAAAAAAGGACAATACTGAGGAGGATAGGTACGAACTAATATATGGTGAATGACAAAATAATTGAAAACACATTTCCATTCTCTTTTGTCCTAATGTAGTAGGCAATCTGGAGGCAACCATACTCTTGACATGTCTGATGTTTATCTTAAAAATCTGTTTCACTTGTTTTCCTATACAGAGAAACATTCTCTAAGAAAATATCTTTAACTGTTTTCCTTTTAATCGTTTTTGCTCCCGGTGTTGAAAATGTCAGTAAGGTGTATATATATATATGTATGTATGTATATGTGTATATATATATATATATGTATGTATGTATGTATGTATGTATATGTATTGTATATGTATATATTTATGCTTATATACATATATTTATGTGTGTGTAAATATACATACATATGTTTGTGGTAACATTAATTTCAAATATTGCACACAGCAAGCACTGTGTTTATTTTAAAAGGAAGTGAAAGAGGAAGGTTTCTTTCAATGTGAACATCTTAGACGTGTGGCAAGAAAATGACCCAAGATACCACTAAACACTACTGAGTTGAAAATAACACTACAGAAACATATATTTGTAATATTACTTTGTATTTATATAATAATAATAATAATAATACTATTGCAGCAAATATGACTACAGCAAGATGAAAAAATCATCCTATGGAGAGATGTCTTACAAACTTTGTCAGTTTATATAGAGTTACCCTTCAGACTCCCTATTGTAAGCCTGGCTGCATGGAAAACAACCAGAACACTCTCGTGGACCTCAATAATACATGTTATTTGTATGTGAAAGCACTTACATACATTTGGTGTTAAGTCACACAGGTATTCAAAAATACAGTCCTGGTCAGAAGATCTTACAAAGTAAGGCGATCCAAAACAATTTTGCATGTAACAACTGTAAATAATAAACAGCAGTTTAAAAATTCCAACTGCACATTAATGAAATTTTATTATTTTAGGTGATAGTTATGTCATTCTTGATAAACAGGACTCTATCAGGTGTCTGAATATCTATGTAATAGTCTGGCTTGTTGTTTGGATGTCACATTAAATCATGGGTTCTGTCTCTTATGTTGGAACCTCAAACACCAAAATGTGTTCAGGAAAAGGGGTGGGGTGATGAGTGGCTTTTGTGCTCAGGCTGTAATCCTTTTTTTTTTTTCATAGGCTGTGCTCACCTACCCAGGAGACAGATTTTTGTTTTATTTTGAAGAGGTCTGCATCATTTTGCATCAGAACTGTGTCCTGATACAACAAGTAATAGCTGTAACTTTTAAATAATCATCCTCACTAAAGACTCCATTATGGCAACCAACAATGTTATACCTTAAATCATTTTGACAGTGCATTCTTTGCACTACCCATAGACTTGGAGGGTGTCCTCAAAACACTGAAAGCTGGGACAATATCCATGGTTAAGAAAAGTCCAGAAGCAGCCAAACAGGTGGGCACTTCTCTGAAAAAAGATCTTTTTAGATAGAAGACCTTTTGTACACTAGTTCTATCCTAGGCCCCCTTCAGGGGCTACACCTGAGAGAGAAAGTGAATTATCAATGACATTTTTTTAAAAGAATCAGTGGTTTAACACTAATTTCTAATCAGATCCTACAGAAAGGAACAGCTCGTATGGCAGCTGTACTTTTCCCAGGGTTAATTACCTTTCACTGCTCTCTACTAATGAGTCAGCTGTTCCTGTCATCACACAACTACACTGTGTTCATCTGTAGCTCTAGCTGTGGACAAACACAGTAGCTAGAGCCCTGTTTACATATTGGCGAGGTTTGTTGTGCAAAGAATTTGCAAAGCAATTTAAAAAAAATACTTAAAACTCCTTCCATTCCCATGTCTCTTTTCATGGAAACAGTAGTATTTTTAAGACCATCACCATGTTCTCTAGGTTACTAAATTAGCCAACAGGGGTAGAAATCTAAGGACACGAAAGCTAATGAAAACGGGGTTTTTTGCAATATTGCATAATAGTTTATATAAGGAAGGTTAGGTTCCCGTAGCCATCTTGCTTGTCTTACCTGATTGTTGAGTGAGGATGTTTATTTATAGCTTGCTAGTCTAGGACATAGAAAACTTCTTAATAAAATATGGGTTTAAGCAGTATAAAGGATAATAGCAGAAAAAATAATACACTTAAGGAAAGAGTTTGTACTATTTTTTATGGCAAACTCTAATGAGGCAATGATTTAAGACTTTCGGTAACCTGCTAATGTTTCTACGTAATTCTAGCAGGTAATTCAATAGCAAGCAAATAGAACACATCATCTTCTGGCTGGGGTAAACAGGATGTATTCTTTATAGCCATATAAGATCAAGAATGATCCTCAGACATCATTTTCATATGTCCTCTTTATGGACTATATAAAACTTTGGGGGTAACAGGGAAGCGATTCACACCTAAATTCCATTTTTTTTCAATAAAGTAAGGGCACAGCTAGTGAGAACCTACAGTTAATCACTAGTGGTTATTTCAGCTTTCTCGTGGGAGGCTACAAAGACTATGGTTAAAGATGGGTATTGTGAGCGCTCTTCCAAAACTCAAGTCCTGTTTGGGTAAACATTCAGAAAATGTTTGGGTTTCATATAACCAAGTGTAGAACTCCAAGTTAGCACTGTCTTCGAAGCATGATTTTATGCTGAAAATATCTGTACAGAGGTTGCCCTGATCTGATCAGATTTCCTTGTTGTAAGATCTGCAGATGTTAGCAGAGAAAGTAAATTTTCACCAGACACCAAAGGGACAACACGCAGTACACATCATGTGAGAATGAGCTCAGCTACCTGCAGTTTTATCTGCAACAGGCCTGTTCATGAAGATATTATTTGAGTCTGAATTCCTTGCTAGCTGTCACATGAGATAATGATAATTGACAAATTTAAGACAGGAATACAGTCATGTTAATATGATGATGGAAGAAGAAACTTAAGCTTCCTGCTCCAGGTTAAACTTGCAGGACTGGCAGCTCAAAAATACAATAAATTTCCTTTTGAAAATACCAAAGCAAAAGCACCATAGCATTCCAAGGGATCACTTGAATGGTCATCTGGAAAATTAGTAGTGTACTTTCCTTTAAACATTACTGTAATGATCCACCTCTGTCTGTCAGGCACTTGAGGTTGTGCAAGCTGTATTGACAGCTTGAACACTCCAAGCAGAGAGAAAATGTGAGCTGTGTGATTACGCTCTTTTAATAGGCAGATATTTATTTATTGCTCTATTAGAAGCAATTCTCCTGCTTGGTTTTGTAATTTTAAGTGAAAGTGAATTTCCTGAAGGTGCATTAATTGAGCTTAAGGATTCAAAGAAACCTTGGATCACTCAAGTCAGGCCAGGGAAAACTGTTTTATGTAATGTCCACTTCGTCTCAGATTCTTCCCCTGACCAGAAGACTATTCCTTCTTCCAACACACTGTATATCACTCACTGCTGATGTTAAAAAATAAATTCTCAGGGATAGCATGGCCATTCTTCACCCAGTCAAAGTCTTCACATGTTACTAGCTTGTCTTGGGTTTCCTGAGTTCTCAAGAACATTATTCCTTCTTTATCCACAGGCAAGAAATAGGGAAAAAGTCCTCTTCCCTTAGTGAATAGAAAACCCCAATGACTTGGGATGAGTTTCATCCTTTCCTGAGATTTGGTCTGCTTAACTTGAACTCTGTCAGTAGCCAGACTTACTAGCTCTCTACTAGAAGTAGAGTTCACGCTTTACACAGAAGCAACTGCAGTACTAGAAGGCAGCTTTTCTAAAGAGCTTATTGGGCTGATGATAGTCCTACTACTGGGAGGAATCTCTACTGGAGATTCAGGAGGAAGGAGGATAAAAATGTAGTGCCAAAAATCATTATGTCTTCCACATTGTGCCCACTTATAAACTTAACTTCTTTATTCCTAAAGTTTTATCTAAATTGCAACTGATAAATAGATTCCAATCACCCCAGAATAAATAGGGAAGTAACCTGTGTGACCTGGAGGGTGTCTGCATGCTGAGCTTTCTGTTTGAAGGTAGCACTTCTTCAATGATCACAAAATAGTAACACATTATTCACATTAATAACAATAAGTGGTAATGCTAACATTGTTGCTATAAATAATACTAAGCCCAAAACATTTAGGGCTAAAGCTCTCACGCTATTTAGAATTATTAAGTCTCTCACACTATTTAGAATTAGTTAGAGATATATAAGGAGACACTTTTTAATGACAGCCACTGAAGGGTTGATTTTGGGGAAGAAAACTCAGAGATTATATGTGAGCTGGTTAAGCTTTTCAGGATAAATGTTACAACATTATCAAGGGTTATGTTTATTGAACTGGTGTCAATTTATACCATAATGAACTTTGCATTACCACAATTTTGGGCATTATTTTTACTGATTTTGAGTTTCCCCTGTGAAAGTGCTACTGAAGACAACACATAGTTACTTAGTTACTAACCCTTTTGCAAAATTCATTGTTTCAAAATTAGATCAAGCTGAGCATTATCTTACAGCAGAATTTACTACTGTGGCTATCCTGCCCTCAAGGAAAGAGTCTGAAAAGGTAAAGCACTGTCAGAGACCTGACTATGGCTCCTTGCTTCCAAGGACAACCTGCGCCTTCCACGGTATGGGTTAGATCAGCGCTGTTCCACGTGCTGTTCCATAGGGACCATTCACTACATAAGGGTTAGCACAGATTTGTGGAGTTCCATGCCGTTCTGAACCCTAAAGGAATTTAGAGTTCACCACCTAGAAACAGAATTTAAGAACTTTGCCTTGGTCTGAAGAAATTTTGAGAACCTCTCCCTAGAGATTCAAAAGATGAAGATTTGTTTACCACACATCTATGTGCTAAAATCATGGGGATGAAAAATAATTCTGTAAAATTCAAAATTCTTGTCATCAAATCTCTTAAAAAATGAAAGAAAATAGTATGCACAGCAAATGAAATTTTTATCTGAAAGCTTGCTTATAGTTTTTATGATAGCATGGGGAATATTCAATCACTATAATCATCCACTGAAAGAGTACAAAACCATAATCAAATCTATCCTTCTATTACCTTGAAGCTTGAGAAACAGTCTTGAAAGCCTGAGGAAAGAGAAAAATCACCCCTAAAAGTGCCTATGGACTCTGAGTAGTGACCAACAGGAAAATGTCTGGAAATACTTCTATCAGCAATGTTTAAAAAAAAGCCAACTGATTTAAGGTAGAAATATTCACTGTATTTTGAAATGAATGGATATTGTTAAAACTTTACAGCTTTCTTTTTAATTTGTGTTTTAAGAATTAGTTTTGAGAAGAAAAAGACTTTCCTTAAAGGAAACACAATGCCTTCTAAGAAGAAAGTAGGTAGCTGACACCTTCCCTTTTGTAAACATCACATTTCAGGGGCAAAATTTGGTTCTCTGAGTTGCACAGCAATATTCAGTTTTGTTATTCGGCTCTCCATTAATATCTGAACAGACACAGATTTTCATCAGTGTCACATATATGCAAGAGGAGACTTTTGGTCTAAGATATATCATATTATTCATATCACTGTCTTGTATGAAAAAATGAGGACTAGTATGTTTTTCTGTAGAGAAGATATAAGATGAAATAAAGTCCAGTTTGTAGGCTGGATGGAAATGACAAGATTCATCCTCATAACTTTACATGCCTGAAATGCAAATCCATACTTCTGAGTCAATAAATGCTGGATTCCCACAGTCTCTGTGGGCAACCTGCAGGCATTTCTGATGCTACGTACACGTGCAATACTTTTCATACTCTACTTCAGGATGAGAGGAATGACATCCAAGAGACGCCTCTTTCCACTGACTCCAAAGCGAATCTGTATGACTGGCTCAGGTCTGGACACTTCCACTGTGCACACTGACATTTCACCAAAGGATTTCTAACCATGGAACCTATGGCAATCGCTGAGCAGCATCTTATAGATTAAATAACATGCATGATATGTGGCTCTGAGCTGTATTGTAAAATAAGGTTGAGAAGGCAAGAGAAACAGAGTAGGAAACCATCCTCCAGGAATGAAGGCAGTGCCAGTCCTCGGAGGAAAGAACTGGCAAGCAAAACGAAACCGATGAACAAATAAAAGGGAGCACTAGTGGATGGTGTAACTTACAGAAATGTGGAGTTAGCCACAGCTTTGACATCAGCAGTGTGGCCTCAGAGCCACAGGAGAATCCAGTGCCAAGAGGCAAAGAAAAAAGGTCAGCATGATAGGGCAAATATTTCTTATCTAGATATAGCAGAAAGAAGACAATCAAGTTCTAAGCACAACAGAGGGAAACTGAACTCTAAGAGTTGCTATGGACTGGAATATCATTTCAGTATTTGCATTGGACAATATTTTATGAAGGAATAAATGTTGTCCTGATAAGTAAATGCAACACTGGATTAGTGTCTGATAAATAGGAAGTGTGTCTCAGCTTCAGCTATTGTTGTCTGATATGAATAAAGTTTGCTGTTAAAGCTTATCTGTGTTTCTTGCTTGGTTTACTATGAACTGTTGCATACTTGAGAAACCTGATGTCACCAGTGACAGTGGATCTCCATTTAATTCTTTTTTATTGGTTTGTTTGAACCATACATAATTCCACATGCCCTGTTTTATTTTGTGTCTTCTCTTCTGTGCCAAGTTTTCAACCATAAAAGTAAATAAATTAAAACCCAAATTCCTTCTAGCAACTTTTGCTGACCCTTGGGAGCTATAAGAGCCAAATTTTCAGAAATGAAAATGTTATCGTGCCTACATTGCTTGCCACAAACATACACTTTTTTCAGAATGTAAAGGTGAATCTTTAGGCAAATAATTATTATCACAATTCTTTGCTTGATTTAGGAATGTCAGACAGAGCTGTGTCCAGTGCACTAAATGAAATGCAGTTTAAAAACAAACAAAAAACCAACGAAAAGTTTAATGTCTTTTTTTATTATTTTTATTTTGTGTATTTACTCCAAAGAAAAAAAGTCTTGTTAGTAAAATTAATCATATCCAAACAAAAGACTGGCAGCTTAAGTAAGTATATGAACAGGGGGAAGGGAGACTTATTTCCCGAGTTTCAACAGATGTCATACTTAATTGGTTGTGAAATAAACCAGAGCTACTCTCGGCCTGTTTCCCTAGTTTCAGCTGTGAAGACACTTTCAAACATGTGCATTTCCCTCCTGCTTGTCATAATGAGGGTGTGGGGTGAGAATCAAACCTCCGAAAGGAGTAAAGCAGCATGCATGGTGCATACAGGCCTTAAGATACACTAATTAAACAGAAGTGAGAGCTGCATCTTTTATTCCTGAGAGATACACATCAATATAGCATTAGCCAAGACAACTCTGTTGAAGGGTAACTGCCTTTGCCTTCTGCTAATATCAGGAAGTCACTGGACTATCCCATTCCACACCAAGTTTTTCTACCTTCATGCATTTTTTCTCAAAAACACCCTTTGTCCTAAATCAGAGCACTGACAATATCATAAAACTCATTGAAATGGGATAATTTTTGTATTATTGACAGAGAGAACATTAGAGGGTTTTTGGGTTTTTTTCCCTTGTGGTTGTTTTCTGCTAGAAGCAGCAGAGTAACACCACATGAAACACAATGCCAACAACAACAAAGATTTTTTAAAAAAGAAAGAACTCTCAAGTATAAAGTAGTTTGGCTACACATGGTGAAAATTGAGAAGTAAACTGCTCCCGAACCAAAACCCCAACGTTTGCAACTGTGTCTAACCACCAGTCAATGGTATGCTAATATAGATAAAGGCATTTGTTTCTAAAGGACTATAGTGAAGAATGTTAGTCATGAAAATGCTCTTTTGAGCTCCACAGGAAAAAGCTAAATATGTGATAGGTGTCTCTCAGTGGAACTCAGTACATAATTTAAAAAAACCCCTGAGAATAGTGTTTGTTAAAACATTTCAAATAGAAATGCAATGAGAATTGTGTAAAAAGAAAAATTAAGACCAAGGTTAAATATGTTTAATTCACCTGTGGCAAGCAAACTGAACAATATTTGTTCTTTTAGTTTAGACTTGGAACCCAGATCCCAGAGGTGCTAGGAGAGAGCTTTAATCCATAGAAAAAAATTCAAATTCCCAAAGTGTACGATGAAAACCTGTATAATCCTTCCTGAAGTGAGAAATAAAACAGAAAATACTTTTTTTTTTCTATTAAAACAAGGGCAGTCATCATGATCTTTATTCTTTTAATGTTTTACAGGTCTGACTTTCGGCAGATGACCTCTCTTGTTTGTCCCTACATGTTTTCCAAAATATAAAAGTGAAATAGAGTCCCAAGGGCACTGTACTTGAAAGGTTATGAGAGTTAGAGAATTTTAACCATGCCTGCCAAATCAGCAGATGGCTTGTGATTATAATTATATGCATCAATAAAACGAATAATCTTTACAAAATTTGAATTTCTACTAAAGTAAGGGATTTAGTAAGCAGATGCAACAGAATGCATTTTCTTTAACCCTTTTTGTAGACAGTACTGTTTCTCACAAAAATAATGGGAAGGTTCTCCATAGAGTAGCTTGAGCATACACTTGAACCATAAATAAATGTTTCTTTTGACCAAGTGTTAGTGCTGTTTAGTGTGATTTATGTGTTCAGTTGCACTCTGTTCACTAAATGTTGAATGTCATGTTGACTTAGTCTCTTCATTTTTGTCACAGTGCTCGTTCCTTCTCTTTAGGATTTGGTGGCTTTCCGTACCTTGTATAGAGCCTGAGTTAACCACATTCTTAGGGAAGAAAATACTTTTTCACCAAATGTGTTAAATTTAAGAAAGGTTTTGTTGGGGAGTTTTTTATCACAAGAAATTAAATCATAGGAAATAAAAAAATCACAACTGTGGATTTCTATGACGGCCGATTTTACTTTCAAACTTGCTTTTGTAACAAGATCATGTGTGTTAGAATGTGTCAAACTTCTGCCTGAAGTAGGAGAAAGTCACACAGTAGAAAAATTAAACAAAACAAACAAAAGGGCCCCTAAACCTAATCTATTTCTAGGCTACATCACAAAAATTCTAGAAAATAGTATGTACATACCCTATAACTCTTCTAATATGGCAAGGAAAAAAAAGTTGAGAACAATAATAAGTACATTTTCAAAAAAGTCTCGGTTTGGCATACTGTAGTTACCTACCTACATTTATTTTATGCAAGCATTTAAATGAAAACCTTTATTTGAGGAAGTTGCATGTGTTAGTGTTATTAGCTACCTTAGTATTGCCAACGTGAAGAGTGAAAACCAATATTTTGATGCTCATTAAAAGGTGGATTTTTACTTCAGAAACAACAGAGCCATTACTCTGTATCATGTAAATCCTTCTTAGCATAAGGATTATTGACCTGATAGTCCATAACGGTGCCTTTGGAGCCATTACTACTTTGTTGTGCCAATCCAGATGCTGCACATGTACTCTAACTTGGGGGTAGGAAAGGCACTGAAAGTGTCACATTTTCTTGTGAGATTTAGGGAACTGACCTAGTGACTCTACCACTTGGAAAAATACCATTAAGAAGAATTGGGATCTCTGGTCCTCACTTGAAATTGTGTTTTGGAAAAGTCCTAAAGCATTTTTTATAATCTAATGCCTCACGGAGCAGAATTTAAATACATGTGTTTAAATGAAAATCTAGCTCTTTTTAACCAAAATTCCTTAGCGGAGGGAAAAGTTCACATATGAAACCAAACCTGAAAAATGTGTTAGATGTTACTTGAATCTCCTAAGCAAATCAACAATCCCTCATCTTCAAAACACTTACCCACCTGCTTTACTCTATTAAAGAGAGCCATCAACCTCACATCAGTGGAATCACTCAAGTGTACAAATGTTTTTGTCAGTGTTCATCTATCCAAGAAGGTAAACTCTGTTTTTTACTGTAAAGTAACTTTTGCTGTTAGGTTATCACCTTTTTTTAGAACCAGAAACCCGTTATTTAGAAAGGCAAAAATTGTTACATCATTAAAAGTCTTCCAGAACATAAAAGAGAGCAATTCTCCTACAAAGATATTTTATGTAAGTACTAAAAAAAGTTAAGAAGAAGATAACCTTTTTTATTTCTAATTAAACAGTGTCTTTAGTCTGAAATCGTTCAGGATAATTAAAATCCAGAAGCACTGATCCTGCTTATTTGGTTTTCAAACATCCACAACTATGCGTACAATAACTAAAAGGAAGTGACTCAGTCCCAGGTATACATATATACTTCCAAAATTAATCAGGTCAGTAAGAGATTTTTATCTAGATGCTCTATATTCATACGGATATAATAGAATATAAAGTTTACTCTACATATTGTCTGCTACATTTTATTTTGGAGCCACAGAACCAGGCTTTTGTGAGGATTGTCAGTGACTTTGGAGATACTTGCTTGACAGGAGTATCAGATATCTTGGGATTACTGGCCTGAAAATCTATAAACACGCAAAAAAACCTGAATTAGAATTATTCAAATTAGCTGTGTAATGCCATAAAGTTTTTCAGATCATATTGTTGTCCACTGGAACTGTGCATGAAGATAAGGACAAAGTCCTCATTGGATTATAAGGTCCAAAAAGTCAGAAAAGTAGTTTCTGGAAATCTGGTGTGTTACAGCTTATCCGGGAGATCAGATAAATGACATTAATTGTCAGAAATCAAGTTTTCTTTGTCTTTTCTCTTAGGTGCATCAAGGAAATTACAGAGAAGAGAAAAAAAAAGAAGCTGTGAAAAACTACTAAAACTTACTAAGACTCAACCTGTCAGATCACAGTAGCAGTATGATTTTTGTAACTGCTGCATGTGCATTACCCTTGTGAAATCACTCTACTTTCAATAGTATAAACAGCAGAACTTACTGTTTGAATGCTGAAATTTCAAATACCCTTTAGTCTTGTTCAGGTAGGTATGTAAAAAGCATGGTGAGTCTGTGATAGGGATATGCTAATTTTTAAAAGCTGCAGAGATGCCCCTGAACATCAAATATCTTTGAATCTTTTCTGTTAAAATAAACTGAAAACGTTATATCAATTACCAAATTTCAAAGCAAAATTGTGTTGTAATGCTGTAGCTTACTAAATCTCTGCTGATCTAGCATTTAGGTTTGAATTACAGGACTTAACTCAGAAAGAAAGCTTGCTTTCTGATGCCTGCATATCTCATATTTGCTGAGGTAGCATAGGGAAAACATTGCTGAGACGCACATAACTTTAAAAATATGAAAAAAATAAAATAAAATACTAAATTTTACTTGAGTTTGTTTACTTCCCTATTATATTCTCTAAGTTGGAATTATTGTGAAACGCAGAAGCAGATATAACTGCAGATATACCTAATATATACTGAGTTTCAGCAAACTGGGATGCTATATAGGTGAACACAGTTTTTTGCATATGTACACCTTTTATATAAATATGCACACACGGATTTGTATACATGTATGTGCACATATCCCTTTGCAAGGAATCATCAAATGTATATGTTCAAAAGTCACATTTTCTCCTTCTGTAAGCTGAAGTGGTAATTCTATTGCCCATGCAGCAAAAAAGGATGTCCCTGGGTAAGTGACATATTGTAATGAACTGACTTCTGTAACCTGTGAAAGAGTTTTAATTAAGTTAACAGGTTATCCTGATATGTCTAAATACACAGATATTAACAAGGGTTTTTTCTAAATTAAATAACTGTCCCAAAGCAAAACAAACAAACAAACAGAAAGAAAAACAACCGAAAGACCCAATAAGAGAGCAACTGTAATGCACACTGATATCTAAACCCTACTTCTTTAACCATCTGTATTTGAGAAAACATTCCTAAAACATATGGTTTTCAGTGGTTTTGTGGGGAGCACAGGAGAAGCATTACTTAATTCACACAGGCATCTTGCAATAATATCATGTTGTTTTGAGCCTAACATCCCCTGAGCCTCCAAAGTGCAAAGCAGACAGAAACATTTTAGCAATGCAAACAAGACTTTCCGGCAACTTCCTGTTGCCATTTTTCAGCAAAATAAAGGGTCCTGAGGTACTAAACTGAAACACTGCTAGAAAAGATTTTATCATTGGTTACATAGGCAGGCACCTGCTATTCTATGATATCAGCTGAATAATTTGCTACTGTGCAAATAAAATAAGTAATGACTGTGCAACTGTTTAACAGCAGTCTTCAACTCTTTTAATTTCAACTCATGTAAAAGACAACACTGAGAAAGACACCATGTAAAAATCTGTTTTAAAAAACATCCCAAAATTATAGTAGCAACTTCATTATAAAAATTGTACCAAGCATTTAGGGGTGCAGAGTAGCTGGCTAGTGGCTTGAAATGTGTATTCATATATATAACACATTTTCAGCACATTTTTACAGAGAAGCAAAAAGAAACTTTCTGTCTGTAAAGTTCATCAGACATAATGTACATCTGAGTCAATGCTCACTGTGTGGCAGTTCCTACAAAGAATATTTATTTCACTAGATTATAACCGAAATATCCAGTTCACAAAACATACTGTTTCACCTTACTTTCGGAATTCCAGAAACTTTTGAAAGCTGGCAAATCAGACTGAGAGAAAAGGAAACAAACAAACAAGAAACAAACCCAACCTTGATTCCAGAGACATTTTTCTCCCCTTCATGAAGTGACGGGAGGGGGAAAAAAATCCCTTCATTATGACCTACTTGTCTAGAAAAGGACTTTCAACCCCATGGTTAGGCTAAGATTTGCTCTACTTTCTCCCTAGGGCATAATTGTCAGACTGACTTACCGTGTGCCTTTTAGCCTTTGTTCTGCCTCTCACGCTGACATCAGGGAAGCAGTGATGTAGAATAAAGCAGGGGTGGGCTAGGTTAGTCCACTGTTTGTGTCGTTGTGTGGTGTGCAGGGACACTCTGTGATACTCTAGTGAGCTGCTAAGCTTTTTTTGTAGGCTTTGTGTCATTTACTTAACGACCAATCTCATTAGCTGCCAGGGTACAATGGGCTGATGCATTTTCTATGTACATACTCTACACAGTGACCCTCAAGGTTGCCGAAGGTCTATTTAATCAGTCAAAATGCTGAATATATTTGCAGTAAATCACTAAAAAAAAATACGAGACCACAGAGGTATCTCATGAGTGTTTACTCTTTCCTGGGAGTTATTTGCAGGTAATAAAGTGATAGGAGTTGTAGGCAAAAGCAAGGGCAAAGAATAGAAAAGGGCACTCACTGAGTTTACACTGGTCACCTTTAATTTAGGGAACCTTGGGGGCCCTGCATATCACTGTGTCTCTGCTTGTTAATTTCTCCATGCAGTTCATGCTTCAGTGTAATCATGTTATCACAATTAAACCCCTGTAAATAAGAAGAGCAGCACTAACAAAAAACACAGCCTTTCGCACACCGGAGAGGGGATGTGTTTGTGCATCTCTGTGTGTGTGTGTGTGTGATATTTATTTATTAACTTCTTTACTACAGGCAACCTCAGGGCTGGCATCTTTGCATTTCTAACCTCTCGTCAGTTACAAGGTAAAACCTTTTTAACTCTTATGAAAAATGAAATGCTGAAAAGCCCTATGAATCACGACAGCTGTCCATAAGTAACAGGGAGAGTTCTATTGTCCAACTTGTCCCTGGATAAAATGAATACTTTACAGCAGAGGCTGTTCAGCTTGGCTAAAGAGTATGGGGAGAAGGGGAGGAGGTCACTGGAGATTTCGCACACTAATTTAATCTGGGAAAAGGACAGGCACTGCATCTCACTTGAACAGACTGGCGGCAATCTGGGCTCCCACAGAACTATCTCCTTTTGCCTGTGCTCTATTTATTCCTTATCTCTGTTTACCAACCGCTAGGTCCCTTTCATTCACACCACGAGGCCGTTCTCCTACTATCAGTCAGCAGCTGACACTGTGGAAGAGCCTCAAAGGCAAAAAAAAAGGGATCAAAACTAAACCAAAGCTGTATAAACAAAGCAACAGTAGAAGTAAATGCATAAATCCTAATTCTTAACCCAACCCACAGGGTGCGAACAGAACCTTTATAGTAAATCCAACAAACCCACCACAGTGAGCTATGGGCTACAGAGGAAATGGGAAAAGCCAAATATCATTCATGAAATCACCATCTCAAGCAGAAACATTGAAAATAGGCATTGGCAGACATTTAGCTGGTTTCAGGATAACAGGTTCATCAGTCCTATGTATTCATCAGCAAGTAATGAGGCACAGGTTTACCTGTGTGCCTGATATAAGATGAACAAGAGCCTTTACCGCTTGACCACCTCACTGTTCAAAAGCTTTAACTAACTCTGCACTCACTGCTTGTGATTTAGATTAAAGTAAGTAGAGGCAACCTTTAAAAAACTTTCAAAAAAATTATCTGGAGGTAGTGATAATCTGGATAACTTTATAGCTAGAATTTAAATGTCAATTTATTACTGAAGAATTTGTCCAATTAATTTTGCATTTAAAACTTTGGATCTTTAAAAATCACTGTTTCTCAGTTGTTAACTTATATTTTTCACTCAAACTCCAAGTTTTTAGTGTTTACCATGAAAATAAAATGGGTGAAAACAGGAAAGAAAAGATGAAACTTGTAACCTTAACATAAAAGTGAAGTATTAAACTCTTTACATTTAACGTTCTGGAATTGGATTATTATGGTGACTTAACTGTGCATAAGTCTGTTTTATAATTTCAATGGTAGTGTATTTTGTATTCTTAAACTGAGTTAATAGGAAAGAAGTTACAAATATTCATAGACAGAAATATTGTTTCAGTGAAACAACCTGAGTACTTAAACTACACAATGTGTAATTCACAAAGTAGGGATATTCCTCCCAGAAGAGGAATTCTTCTTTCAAACTGTTCTCAACTTTTTGAGACATACAAATACTGGCAAACAGCATATATCAATATACTGTCAACTGCCTGATCAAGATAATAATAACAATTACAAAGAAAATGTCCCTCATTATCAAAGATGATCAACTGGACCTAATTTCAGTTCTGATTTTCACCTATGTGCATTATGAGCAGTGCAGTCTTTACTACTTGGATCCTTTTTTCCAAATGAATTAATGAATTAAATTTATCCTTTCACCAGCTGCTAGGCAGCAGATGGAACCATTTCTGAAGCCTTGTTGAATTCAATCCATAAAACTCATTTCCTAGGATTAGCAGTCCAAAGTTTCTTTTAATGTTTATATACCGCTTGGGATTTTGAATTTCATGATGTTAAACTTTCAATTTAACTATTTTTTTTCATTTCATATCAAACAAATATGAGCGTTTGGATTTCTATAGCTTTATAACCACACATTTCAGGTCACATAAGGACAAGAATTCATTTCAAAAGCAATCAAGTAATGTAAGATTGGGATCTGGGGTTTTTTTGTTGTTGTTTGTTTTGTTTACATTACAGCACTACCATAGAAACCGTTTGTGTTATGCACATGGATTAATTTAGACCAGAAAAGTTTTATTGTCTGTAACTTTGACAAAAAACTTTGACTAAAAATGTAATCTTAATAAACAATTTTTGAAAGCTACTGTGATATGAGGGTGTATTTGCGATTAACAGAAAGATGACATGCTCCTGAGTCAAGTTTTTCATACACATGTCTTTTATAGTTAACTTCATTATAAGGTTGGGGTTTTTTTTCTATTTTTGAGAGGAAAACAAGACGTAACAAATGGTGGCAGTTTTGTGAACACTTCAGCAAAGATTTTTTTCGGTGCAATAATAGGAAATATTGGTCAGCTGCAGTACCCTGGACAGCTCCCCGTCTTTCATTTTCGGTTTTCTCACCTCTGCTACACACCTCTGTCACGATACCCAGAGATCAGGGGGTTGAACTGCAATTTCGTTCACAAAGGTCCCTATTCATAGACATCTGAATGAATTGATCTGTAATTTAACCAAAGTTTCTACTTATTAGAAATCTTCAAAAGAAAAAGCAAAACAAAAAGGCACACTCTCCCGCTCAGCTTTCAAAGATATATTAAAAGTCTTAAGAATAAAATCTCATAATGTCAAAGTCTTCCTGTTATTCAACAAAGTAAATAAAACTTAAAAGAAAAAAAGTGATTCGTTGTTGTGTATAACAGTGATTTCCGCTAATTTGGCACAAGAAATCTATATTAATCTAATAATGCAGTAAGCCAAGAAGGCCACATAATAATAATTACCATTGAGTAATTGAATATTTAGAAGGAGGAGGAAAAAAGGAAGACTGGTAATCTTAGCCTGCAGGCATGAAAGTACTGTAATACACAGATGATATTTACAAGTCAAAATAAAATGCTCCAAAGTGGGAAGTTAAAAGGCAAAGCCTATATTTAGAAATTCCTGATTCCAAATCTGTATTATTTGCTAGTCACCTTGTCGCAGAAATATATTATTGTCTCAGAGAAAGCTTTCATCACAAGTGCTGTAATTTTCCCCAAGAATTACAAAACCATGGCACAGCCAAACCAAAGAAGACACATCTACACAATTAACTTAACTAATTTAATTGAGAAAAGAGGTAATAAATGGTCATTTTGAATCCTACAAAGATTCTTAGCTGACAAAGTTCATCCCATACAGTTTTACAGTTTAAGGACAAAATCTGGGATTTGTGCTTTTAATCTCTTAAATGAAAAATTCACAGCACCTTGCACAAGATTGTCTTGTTATTTACATATGAAGGAAGACAAACATCTGAACTAAGTGCTTTGTTAAAGACAAAAGAAAGTCAGAGAGAGAGAGAGAGAGAGATTGCTGATCAGAGTGTTAAACAGACTTTCTCTAGCATCAAATGCTATTTCATAAAAATTATCCTCCTGAAAAATGTTGTCCCAGAAGGTTCATTTCATTCTTCAACCTTTCCTGATATTGCTGTGATTTAACTTTCTAAAGATTTTCCTGAGACATATATTCATTCTGCATTCTGAAGTACAGTATTCGCTTTTTTAATCAGAAGCTCTCAATTCACTCTCTGAATCCCAAATAATTTAAAGGACTGAAATTCCATGCTTTGAAAGACTCTTATTTCCTGTAGAGTAAAGCTAATAAATATCTTGATCAATAATCTTAATTTCAAAAACCTTATGCATGATTTTAAAGCATTCAAAAAATCATGAGAAAGCTCTTTGGTCTGTAATACATAACTGCAAGTGAACCTGCTTCTATCGAACAGTTCCTACAAATACACTGGTCCCACTCTCTCCCTCTCCCGCCTCATTATTTTCTCTCTCTTTTTTTAAAAACTAGTATTTAAGTTCAGTAACTTTTCAAAATGAGAGGAAAAGTATCCTTGTGATCATTTCCTCAAATCAAATAGCTAGAGCTGCAAATTTGCACAATTGTAAAATGTATATGAACAAAGGCTTTACTGAGGCAGTATAAATGCAATTACACCATGACATTTTATTCAGAAAGCTTTCTGAAAGCAGTTACAAGTAGCTATTTTTTAATTGAGGCCCAAAATAGCATTTAAGATAATGACCAAGCATACATTGTAGAAGAAACAGCATTAGTGTCATTTAAACGAAAAAGAAAAGTTTGCAGAGAGCATTTTAAACACGGATTAAACCCCCTCAAACTTCCTAATACAAATCTCTCAAGCTTTCAACATCAATATATGGACAGGATTTTTTGCTTTTTGCAAACTAAAAGCACAAAAAAGAAAAAAGACAGAAAGTTACTAACAGTACAAGTCGCTTAAACATCAATGGGTTCAGAGTAGTGTGAAAAAGTTGTTAAACTTACTTTATTTTTGTTTCCAAAACTTATATGTTTCTCCTCCCTTGTGTGCTGAACTGTGCACTAAAGCTGTGTCTTTGAAAGGTAGTTCCCATGATATGACATCCAGCGCCTTTGACTGCCTAGAGATAAGCACCTGCGTTTGTGTCCCCTCTTTACGTCACACCTCCCTATTCAAACCTTCTCAATATGATTCACATTTGCACATCAACAGCCTCATGCGCATACACAGATTTTTTTCGGCTCTGGGCCCAAAACTTTCACTTTAATTTTCATCACATGATTGCTGTGGCATATGTCCTTCCAAACCTCCCATATATCAGTCATCATGCAAATGAGATGGAATATCACTCCTCTGCAGCAGATGGCCAGGGATGATAACAATGGCTCAACAGAGGAGATTCAATGTCCCTGACTTTATCGCCACGGCAACAACAACCTAAAATATATGTAATGGAAGTGGTGCTTATTAATTTTGCAGGCTCGAGTGTTCTGATTTTGTGAGTGAATGGGCTGAGTTAAAAAGGGGGCTGTGTCCTCCTGCCTCTAGAAGACTATCTATAAAAGCCAGGGACCTGGAAATTATTTTCAGTGACTAAGAAGGCAACAGCCTAGCAATTATTTGAGTAATTAGGTGTAATTCCTCCCTGTAGGCCTTGTACCCTCCTGTGCTTGTTTCACAGAAGCTCGTGAATTAGACAGGCACAGATACTGAAAAGAAAAGTGCCTCAAGATATAGCAGGAGAGCTTGCAGGAACTAAGCTTCAGTGATATGACACTTGGCCTCCACCAGGCTTGGTAAACACAAGCCCCAAGCCATAAGTAAATAGAGGCCCCACTCCACAAACATAGACCAATTAAAATTACAAAGCCAGCCACACTTCTGGGTGGGGCTGGGGAAAGCTTTATTCTGCCATGATCTCACTATGAGTTGTACACATAATGGTCTCTCAGTTCTGAGCACTAAGTACTGCACTCCATTGCTATCTGTCACTATCAAACTCAAGCACAAGGCTCTCTCCAGGCTGTGAATTTCTCTAGGGATTGATCTTGCACCTTTAAGGAAATGTTTCAAAGTGAATTTTCTATGTGTTTTCTTCTGAATGCAAAGCATAGTGAAGAAATAATGGATCACCATTTTACCTCTGAGCAAGCAAAATATCCACAAAATATCTTTACTCCATTGATGTCATAACTTTCACATGCTTTAATATTTTGAGTGTTGGAGTAACCATTTGATTTCTCAGAAACAAAGTTCAGCTCTGAACTATATAACTAAGAAAATATACAAACTGTATGTCTTTTGTTCTTTTCCTTAGAGAATCCTTTGTCTCCCTCTGTGGTAGAGGGGAGGATGTTTAAGTAAACCTGATGAAACACTCTGGCAAAGTGGTGGCTCCATCATGTGTTAGAGATTTAGTGCAGGGTTGGACCAAGGAAGCTTGCTACCCCTCACAGGAGTGAATTTCTCAAAATTGGTAAGATCGTTGAAAGTAATTTTCAACCCTCTCCTAGGAGACCACAAATCATGAGCCTCAAATTCAAAACCAAAGAGAAAACACCAAGTGGCATTACCTGGAGGAGAAGTGGAATGCAAAATGCTTTCTTGAAGCAAGTGATAGGAAACTCCAGAGGCAGTTCTGGGCCTGTGGATCCTTCTCCTGTTTTGTCAGGGCTCAACATCACCTCACCATTGTTGATTGTTCTGTATTAGCATTTCCAATCATCAATTTTAAGAAATTTTACTTCCATCTAGAAAATTCACAGGCACATTCTGTTGAGCACCAATTTCATAAACTTCCAGAACATTTATTTATTTATTTATCATACGACTGTTCAGCACCCAGCACTCTCACCTTCTGACCTTGTAACAGATGCTACCAAATGTTCAGTACTGAATGACCTCTCCTTTTCCAATATGAAAAACATCTTCTGAATGTGAAAAAATGAATGGTTTTTTTAACCCAGTAAAAGCAGGAAGCATTTCCTTTCTGTCTTTAGTATTGCCAACTACTTATTAGCTCCCAACAGAATTATTTAAAATACAATTGTAAAGTAAAACTAGTTGTTTCTCTTTTACCTCACACTGTGGCATAGAGTTTGCAACTACATTTCCCAAATATAATGTTGCTGAAGAGTTTTGTTTTCTGGTTTCAGAAAAGCTCAGTTGAAATGAAAACCCAGAATTTTTCTTTTTTTGTGTGAGTTTTTTTTGTGTGTGTGTGAGTCTGTTTATGTGTGCATGTGCAATAGGATTCTAGAATTTTATATGTCAATATTCTTTACTTCTGTACATTTTATTCTCCACCTTGTTAATTTGGTAACAACTCATGAATGTGTCACTTGTGGTGAGATGAAGAAATAAGTTTGGTCCAATCCTATGCAAAGCTCTGAAGCTCCTTTTAGTGGATCTGTAGTTGGACAAAAAGCCAATACACAGAGTACTATAGGAATGATGTTTTCATGACAGCTTGTGTTATTTATGGGACTGGCCACTGTCTTCTGAACCAGATGGAGCTTTTTTACAAGTCTTTTTTTTTTTTTTCTTTTTTTTATGATCTGCTGTGTATGGCCTTAATTGACCATAGAGTGAGATTGTTATTTAGGTCACTCTCTTTATTTTTTCCAGTGTTAAGTATAGTCCTGGGTTTTGAACCATCTCATTTATCTTAAAGGGGCAGCTTGTTTATCAAAGCTATTCCGATCCTCTCAATCATGGGAAGAACATGGGATGAGAGGATAAGTAAAATTTGTAGATACAGATTATTGTTTACTGTATGATTACTGTCTATATAGTTGTAGTTGTAGTGCCATGTATATTGAAAACTCTTTACTTAAAAAAGGGTTTGTCTTCCGCTGAGACACATAAGTAAGAAAGAAAAAATCTTTGCCATTAAATCAATCCTAAATTCAGATTTAACACAACTTTGCATTTTGCATGGTTTGCAACCCAGTAAGTAATGAAAAATTGGCAAAGATTGGATTGTAATGAGAATCCCTTTAAAAAACACAAATATGTACTTAGGATATAAGTGCTTAAAAGTTAGCAAAACTTCAGGTTGCAATAGTCATCCTATTTTAATCCTCTAAGCAACAGGAGGTTCAAAGTTTACAAGAATAATAAGAAAAAGGTAAAAAAAGTTAAACTGTCTCTTAAACTACTACTCAGGGAAACATGAAATCTAATAGGAGAACGATGTCTTTTTGCAGAAACAAAAATGAAACAAATATACATTCCAATACGCAGCAACTACTATTCAGACTTGTCATAGTAAGAAATTGTGCAGGTCTAATATGAATGCTCAGGTACAAGACTTAATAGTCATCAACTGATAAATAAAATACCCTTTAAACACCATAGACCAAATTGTAAATTAGTGGTGGCACCATATCTGATAAACCAGACTGACAAAGAAAGCTTTCTTGTAGACTGTACAGCAGTTACCTGACTGCTATTCAAGTTCAGGGAAAACTTCAGAAACTGCACTTTAATTAAATACCATCTATTAAATAGTGATAGAATTTTCAGTCTTTTCACTTGAATTTAGTTTATCTTCAAAATTACAAAGGAGACACTGATACAGTAAATAAGAAAAAAAAAGTTTTCCTTCCTCTGCAGAAATAGAGGTACTTTGTGTATTCCTGAATCTTACCAAATGATATTCCAGATCTATTTTAAAAAGACAAAACTTGTTTATGATACAATCTCCAGAAAAAACAGAGATGACCAACAAAAGACATAGTGAGAGAAAAAATAAACAGTGACAATAATTATAAAGAAACTTCAACATAAGATATATATAAGATATATTTCTACTTCTATGAACAGCTATTAGCTCAGAAGAATCATAACTAAACATTCTGGAAATGATGAGGTATCAAAGAAATCAGAGAGATTACATGAGATGTATTGAATAGCAAGCAATATGCAAGACGAAGCTTGATTCTTCACAAAGAGATAAGGGAATGAAATATTCTCTGCTGGTGCCAGTAAATTCATTGCACACATTGGCATCATCAAGCACCAAGGGTAAAGTCATTATAGACAATAACATTGCCAAAGTTGCCAAACCCAGGAAGCACCTGGTTGAATAAAATAATAAATCAGCCTGGAGTGAGTTATGTTAGCTGGCTTATGCTGAGGAAAGCTGCCAGATATATACATAGCAGAAAAACTACAAATCATTATGCATTCAACTTAGAAATGACATTTAGGAAATATTTGTGCAACATGTTACTTCAAAAGTGTCAGTTTAAAGGAATAAAAAAGGAGGAAGAAGAAGGGATACCTGAACTAATATTAACAAGGGAACAATTATCCTATTAAAATTATATATTGGCTCATGGGAAAATTAAGGTTTTCAGCATGTTCTCTCTGAAATACTTCATTAACTGAAATAACAGAAAGATTTCATCTTCTTTCTAGCCAATTTCTTTCTTAAATGTTTACTCAACAGTATCCTAGAGAAAGCCAGCAAATTTTGAAATACTCCTTTCCTGCCAAAAAATTCTGTCACAGAAAGTTGGAAACAGTATTTCAGGTGAGTTTTCTCGAAGCCTCTGAGTGCAGGCATGCACCCAATTCTATTAGTCTTTCTATGAAAATACTCAAAGGACTGTGGAAAACTCTCCATGCAAAGGATGTAAAAAAGTAATCTTTAATGGGGCTTTTGGTTGGGCTTGTACCTCACTGAAAGCGAGAGTAGAATATTGTAATTTGAGTGACAGTTTTATGAAACTGAGGCTGATCTAAAACTGGGGAAAAAAGATATTTGTCTCTTTGCAGTCTTATTTACTTTAATATATAGCCTTAATAAGTAACTGAAAGCAGTTATTTAATAAGCACAGAAAATTAGGTGTAGGTGATGTCAAATATGGATTAAGCCTTCCAAAAACTCTCATAATAAGGCTAAATATTGAGTAACTAATATTCTCAGCTCTTGCTGCTAATTAAAAAAAGCCTCAAACACATTTTTCTCCCAATCATTGTATTATTAAATGCATAAATAAAAAACCAATAATCTTTAACTTTCTATCATAGATACTACCAGATTTTCATTTGCAATTTAGATAACTGATCAGCTGGAAAAATTCTTTTGAGTCACAATATTGGATCATATCAGTAGTTTTAAAGTCTTGATCCAAAAAGCAAAAATATTCTGTTTATATCAATTGTAGTGAACTTTTGACTTCTAAATTATTGATCTGTTTACTATTTTAAGCATTTGTCTCTATGTGTGCCATTCCCACCTTTCTCAGACCATCACAAATGTTGTAAGAAGTAGGGGTGACACTTCTAATACCTTCAGCATTAGCCTCTGAAAATTTCATCATGAGCATTTGCAGCATCAGACTAAATCTTGTTTGGGAAACTAATTATTTTAGACAGAGCAAATTAACCCTGAAAATATTCACACAAAGTTCACCTAATCTCACAGTCCACATAGTCTTGAGAAGTATAAAACTCAACAAAGTTGTATAAATATCCTGAGCTCTGACAACTGCATCTTTCCTTCAATTGCCTTCATGTTTTTCCTTACATATTTTTTTCTGAAGCCTACCTATGGCCATCCAAGTAGGAGAATTACAGTTTCTGTTTGGGAAACATTCCTTCTTTGATTTGGACTTGTCTGATTTTGTTTCTGTAGCCAACATTCCACAGTTTTCTAGATTAGAGAAATCAACAGGTAAACGCTCATCTGCTGAACACCTGTCTTTCAGCCTAAATGCTTGCCCTCAGATCTTCCTAGGCTTCCAGCTGTGGCTCTTCAGAGTTTTTTAGTTGATAGTCATGTCTCGAGAAAGTGCCTAGGCAAACTTTTCTGCTGCTCTCTCAGCAACACACACAAAACTCCAACAGCTATTGCCAGCAATGTCTTACCTGATCCCTGACAGCTGCTTCCTTCAGGGGAATTGTGCACACAATTTTCTTTTCTCCTTGCTGCTTATGTGAAGAACATACTTATTATCCAAAGAAAACCCTAATGACATTGTATAAACAGTGATATTAGTGTTCCTGGGTTTTAAGAATTCTGAATGGTGAAAGAAAATTCAAATGGGTCTCAACTTTAATTATCACAATGAAAACAGCCAGCTAAAAGAAGAATTTAAAAAATTATCTTATATGGCTATAAAGAGAAAAAATATTGGCATCTTTTCCCTACTTTCCAGTATTTTGGCACAGGATTAATAGTTTTCCTTCTTCTAAATTTTTAGGATTTATTTTACAGGTATATCCTACTAAAACCAGTCTGATTTGTTCAGTAGAACCATCTTTCTAGTAGAGAGGTTTCTATTATATTTTTAAAACCTTTCAGATGACATTTTTTGTTAAAACCTCTAAATTTGTAGTGTTTTTTTTTAATAACATTAGAATAATATTGCTGAACTTTGAATAACTTTACTGTAGTATGTTCAAAGAGTTAAGTTATACTATAAGACACAAGGGTATCTTAAGCATTACATGAAAATAATCCAAAGTCGGATTCATCCGTGTATGCAATATTGTGTGTTTATGATCACAATAGCATCTCATTTTGTATTCTGATGCATCTTGTCAGGACTTTAAAATACCATACTAATGCAACAAACAATTACAATACTTATTGTTATAACAAAGTACATGACAAACTTTGACTCTCCAAACCTGTATAAATAGGTGTAAATATGTAAAATAATCTCTGGTTTCAAGTATCTCTATGGAAATGCATATTTTATATAAACATGTAAACATATATATGCAACTTTTTATGCATAATATGATTAAGCCTTCATGGCAAAAAAGCCGCCTTTCTAACACAGAAGAGGTAATTTTAATAGAATGGAAATAGTACTATAAACCTTTTCTAAAGAGTTTACACAAAAGTAAAGGAGAGCCATATATGGGGTGTTTTGTCATTTTTTTTTTTTCTCCTCAGTGAATCGATGAAATCTACAGGAATTCCAGGTCTTTAATCATAAAGAATTTAAAATGCTTAGATACAGACAGGGATAACAACTACCTGAAAAAAGAGGGAATTATGTTTCCATGGACTAGGCTTGCTTTCTTTTCTTACACAGTTTGCTGAAGAGCCTATATGGCCAAGGGCTATTCTGGACCTAATCCTAGGAAATGAGCCAGGCTTGATAAATAAGGCTGAATGCTGGGAGTGGCTAGTGTAAACCACAGTGTCATTAGGCACTCTCTAGATTGAAGTCGCTAGCCCTCGGTAACTAAGTATATGTTTTCTTCTGGCATTTCTAAAAGCAGTCTTTTAATTTAATACTTAGTCATTCCCTCTGTGATGAAAATTCCAACCAATATGATGCAAAGAGCTCCAGAAACTTATCACGTGTCAAAAACTCCAGGTAGATCAACATGTGCCTTATACTTCACTTTGAGATACACACCACACTCCCAGATGTGATTTGCTTTTGAAAATATTGATCAGATTGCCGAATCCTATATTTATTAAAGTCATCAGCAAAATATTCTTACTGTTATCATATGCAGAAAAAATTAGTTCCATCCCTCCTAATTGAGAAAGGAATGGGTCGGGTTTATTAAATTAGTTGAAAATAATTTCAACAAATAAGGGCAGATATGGCACCACCACCACCAAAAAACTAAGTAAAAATTTAAACAGGATATTTTTTCCTCACTGACTTAAACTTTGTAACAGTCACACTATTTTTCCTCAAATTGCCTCCCGAAAAAACACCACTTGAAACAAAACAAACAAACAAACAAACAAACAACCCCCCAAAAAATCCTAATCTCCCCATCTCACCATATAAACAAAAAAATCCTCAGCTACTCTTCTCTTTTGGAGAAAATATGGCAATTTGTATTCCAGTTTTTCAAGCCAAAGTTACAGGGGGCTAAAATAGGGCTTTATAATGGAAGTTGATTGCAACCCTTACTACAGAGAGGCTACTGCCTTTCCATAATAAAGAGCTGCACATTTCCAGTGAGGGGAGGAGAATACTGCTCTGCATGACTTCTTGTAATTTTGTTTCTTTAAATTGAGGTTGTGTCTTGAGAACTTTCTCAGTTCTTTTGAGCATGAAGTTTGATATTTCACTTCATGTGGTTTTAATTTTGATCTAACACACTGGCATTTTGCAGTTGATACATTTTAGAAATAGGGAAAAATATGAAGCTTTGCACTTTTTCAGAGCTGTGATCCCAGTTTAGTTTGGGGGTTTAGTTTCTTTTTTTTCTTTTTTCTTTTTTTTTTTTATTTTGTTTTGGTATGAATCATATGAAAAGGCTGTGGAGGCTAAAGCAGCAATTTAAACGTATTTGGATTTAGTTTCCTTGTGTTGTATTGTCTTGCTTAATGGTAGAATGATTTTGGCTGTTTAAATTTCAGTCTGGAATGTGTGCTGGCAGTTTTGATTTTTTCTGGGCATAAAATTGGGGAGACCACAGAGACGGTGTCAGGAATGTAAACTGTGATCATAGTAACCAGTGCCCAGGTATGAGATTATTAGCATCAGTTTCTATTGCACAAAGGTTTGACTAGAATTAATTTTTTCAGTCGTGTGGATGCTTCACCACAGTTAAAGGTTGCTGAAAACCAACAAATAGCAAGTAAAAGAATGATTTTATGCAAACATAAGTTTGGATTGTTTTATAAGAATTAAAAGTCAAATTGGTGTGTGTTTTTTTTCAATATCTTCAAGGGACCGCAAAAGAGGATGTCCTTGGAGGAAATATTTAGGTGCATTTAAATCCAGACATATGGCCTGGTCTCCAAAACTTTGATGCAGATTCAATTCCATTCCTATCTATTGCTCTATTGCTACTAATATCTGCAAAAAAACATTGAGCTAGTGTTTGTGTTATGTCTATGATTAGTGAACCTAACATTTTTAAATATTTTCATTATGGTGATAGGTCAGAGCATCTTCTAAATTGGAGCCTTGCATTAGGGCATAAGGTGTGTAATTTAAGAGTCTACCACACTTCCTAGCACTCCTCCTGGGTAAAAAGGCTCTCACATTTTTAGAGACAGTAAGCAAAAAACTTCACTTTTACAAAAGAGGGTTTTTTCCTCAAAGATTGAAAACTCTTTGGAGCAGAACTATAAGGTACCAATGAGCATCACTAAAAGATTTATGCATCTTAATTCTTTTCTCTAGTATTAAAATCTTCAGTGACTATGGAGGAAATTAGTTTAAAAATTTAATTCTCTTACTCACTTATTAATTGAAATGATGGAATAAAGAACTGTATTTAAAGACAGAATTTACATTTCACACTTGCAAAATGTCTCCTAATATTACTGCCTAAGCATATTCCATGTATTTAGTTACTGTGTATCCATGAGTAGTCTTTCATGTTAAAATTATCTTTTCCAAATATTAATGAAAACAGTAATATTGTTTTTCAAAAATATTATCTATAAAACAAGAGTGTGACATTTCACAGTTGAGAAGAGTATTATTATATTACTAGAAGAGAAAACTGGAATCATGCTTTTTTGGGTATCCAGGAAGAATATTTTCTTTCTGGACTCAAAGTGGAAAAAAAATTAATTATGAGGTCTTGAAGGATCAGTAACACTTTTTTTTCTCTTCAAGTCTATGTGTGAAAAAACATGTGAAAGACCATTTACTGGTCATAAAACAAAGCACGTGTGGACCACATAATACCTTTTTATGTTTTACAAGTCAGTTCTAAATGTAGAATGTTTCAGCACTTGTTATAATGTATCTAAACCATAATTTTTATGTAGCAAATGTAAAAGCAATCTCTGATTGTATACATACCACATCAAATTCCCATTTCCACACAGAAAGAGTGACCCAAATTATAAGAGTTAAAATTTAAGTCCCTTAAATAAAAAATGTAATTTTCCCTTTTCAAACAAAATACACAAAATAGGTAATTGAAGAAATGTACATTCAGAGGATTTTATTCAAATGTGAAGCTAGTTTATTTTCCAGGTTGTCAAAAAGAAGTAGCAAATGTGGTACGACTCATGCTAGTTGAAAATCCACATCTTTATAGTTCAACCTTGCATTAAGAAAATAAGTAAAAAATAAATTCTTTGAATTAATCTTTATTGCTCATTTAGTCAAATGATAGTAAGAATTAGATATTTAAATCGCTATGATTTGCATCTGTCTCTACTCATCTGGGTTCTGCAAGAGTTGACTAAAATATTATGATATAAACTCTGTAGACCTCTAACTCCATAGAATGCACTGGCATTAAATTAAAACTGAGTAAGGCCAGAAAAAAACACCGAACTGTGAATGGATCAACTGATATTTTTAATTCTGCTTAGTAGGTGCCATTGACTGAAAACCAAAATGCAATCACAAATGCACCAGGAATGTAGTAAAAATAACACATTTGATTGTTTTACTAATTAACTTGCCAAAGATATGACTAATTTTATGATGTTTTAAAGCATTATGCATTAACTTGCACACTGCTGCATCTAGAAAGTCAGTTAAGGACAGAAATTTTGGTAGAGTAAGCATTGTCAAACACAGGACAAGAACCAAGGAGCCTGTAGGTACCAGTATAATGTCTTCTTCACAAAAAGTCATCTTAAAATAAATCCATGATAAGAGTTAAATCTACTAAAGCCAGAAAATTGAAACTTAGGCCTTTAATATATTACTCGCTTGCTTAATTATGTACTTTTGTTGAAGTTATTCTGTTCTTTGCCTTGGAGGTTCAAACTTTCCATACATAAACAGTACATCCAGGAGTTTAAGACACACCAAACCCAGTCATACAAACCACCAGACCTTCCATCACTAAGAAAAGGCCTGTCACTGGGACTTGAAAAATACCAGTGTGTCTGACAGCATTCCTGGGGAAAAAAGTGCAATTCATTGGCAGATATTGAGCAGGAACGGCACATCACTAGTTCTCAATGGGTAGTTTGAGTGCTATAAACAGTCTGAAATTATGTTCCCAAAGAATAATAAACACAAAGTAGTCACTTCTATTAAAAGAACAAAATAATTAAGACAGTACCAAATCTTAATAGCTTTTTTTTTTCCCAAAAATCAGCTGATAGCCACTGTTTGTTAAAGAGACTAGGTTTAGTGTGCTAGCTGTGAGACTATATGATTTAGTGGTTGTTCACTTTTAAGTTCCTACATGGAGCATTGCAAAGGGTTACCTGACCTTACACACTATTCAGATAGCAATGCTGAGACCCAGTGCAGAACCATTACCTAACAAGCTCAGAATTTATCTTCTTTCATTAACCTTAAGACCTTAAACATAATATGACAATTTTTGTGGCTTAAAAGTATATAAGCATCTGTTAGCAGAAGCCCTTTATCTCATATAACAAGAGAATTCTGTTTATAATGTGTCACCAGCTGCTCAGTCAAAATGGGTTCTATTAGAACTAATTTAATTTTACATAAGTTGATCTATTTGCATTCTGAGTCTCCAGTTAAATGACTAGGTACTATTTTGTAGACTGATCCCGCTTCAAGCCTCAGTGTGTGGACAATGCTTAATCAGTGTGTACATCAGGAAATAAACGTAATCAGCAAGTGCACTAATTAAGCCAGGAAAATTTTGCAACATGCATACACTGTATGGATTAACAAGGCAATTCATTAGAAATCTTAATTATGGAATATTATATTTTCCGTACATTTTATTTTATGATGCTTCAGATGAGTTTTCTCTAAACACAGAAGCCAGCTACACTTCTCAAAGTAGACAGTGAGATGCTTTTAACTCAGGCACATCTGTGTAGCCTCTAGTCTGAAAGCCTCTATGGAAAACATGCTTTGTTATCTCCAGCCAGATAACCTGATATGCTCTCTTAAACAAGCAATTGCTAATCAGATGTTAAGATGAAGATGACTGAAAAATAAATACAAAATACAACATATAGACAAAAACTTCATTTGGTGATATGGAGCCTTTTCTCATCCTTTAAACAGGTTTTTAACATGTTTATTTCTGAAAAGTCAACAAATAGACACCTTAGAGCTTGAGACACAGCACCAAGGTTTTAATGAAAAAAGCTTCCGTGGAACTCAGAATGCTTCAAGATTTTGGTATAAATTGGTGGCAAGACTCCAGTCTGAAGCACAGATGTCAATA
The DNA here is from genome assembly GCF_036250125.1 of Pseudopipra pipra. Lineage (NCBI taxonomy): Eukaryota > Metazoa > Chordata > Aves > Passeriformes > Pipridae > Pseudopipra > Pseudopipra pipra. The sequence continues at coordinate 40,799,991 of NC_087549.1, read as the reverse complement.
AATTCCAAAGATGCATGGTGGTAAATATGCGAGCCCTTCTTCTTTGGGAAAAATCTCTACTTCTTTGACTCCCTGTCTAACAAAAGATCACATTCTAGGGTACAGCTTCATGTAAACTTCTTGCTGAAGGAGTTTACTTGTGGAATAAAGGAGATTAGTCTACTTGATTGTACAGGGAATCAATCAAGCAGTTTGTATCAGCATAAGTGGACTTTAAATAAAGCATTTTATCTGTCAAACAGAAGTATTATAACTGACTTCTCCTGAAGCTGTCCTGTACCGATAGAAGAGAGCTCAGAATGTCAGCATAGCTTTCTTCTCTGTATCCAAGAAATAGGCTGTTTCAGAGCTGCACGTGGGTAAGATCATTGTATTACTTCTGAGCCCTGCACACACAGCTTTCATTTTACAGGGAAGACTACCATGATGTTAAATAAGGGTGAAGTGGTTCCTGCAGCATGTTCTGAAGATGGAGACTGCCCCCTTTATACAGTAAAAGGATACGTTACTATGCTTAGGAAATAAGAAATGTCTAATGGGATAGAAAGCGTATGTATAGCTATTCATCTGTCAGGTGTTCCAGGTCCAAATAGTCCCAACAACGTCTCTTGGAGCAGGTGCTCATCATTACAGTGAGGAATGGGAGAAAAAACAGAGTTGAAAGTCCCCTAGCATATTCTTTTTAAACCTTTGGTGAGAATACCAGGGAAGGAAGTTTCTACATAGGCCCAAAACATAGATCATCCATCTCTAACATGATATAAGTTATCCTTCTTGCCCTTTTAGTAACTCATTCTTTTCTCCATTTCCATCTTTATCTCAAAATCACTTGTGGGAGGTGCACGTATATTTTCAGCTCTATAGATGCAATCTGCATAAACTATCAACAGATTCACTGTAGGGGAATATTCTAGCCATCACAAGAATAGGTGAAATGGTGTTATGAATCTTTGCCGTTATTGAAACCAAGCTTATTTCTTAGAAAATAAGTGGGATTGAATTCCAATGTTAATTCAGTTTAGGTGTGTCTGAATAGTGGCAAATGGGCACACTTATTTGTTTTCCTTTTACCACGCTACAGGACAAATTTTGTTCTTGTTTCTACTATGCCAGTGTTCCTGCCTCTTGCTATCTCTTGTATTAAGTGGAATAAGTCTGTTGTAACTTAAACATTACTTTACATTAAGGTTAGAAAAGTCTATGGGCTTTAACTGTAAACTTAAAAAATACTGTCAAATAAGAGTTACACTCTGAAATGCCAAGCAGTGCCCATATTGGGATGGTCCCTTGGCATCTGCATGAGTCATAAACGTGTCTTTTGGCCACTGCTTCATTTATTGCTCATTATGTTTGTTGTGGACTGGTAAAGGCAGATATAAATAGAAAAATGCTTACGTAATATGACGGACAGATTTTGTTTAAACATTTTCAATAGCCCAGCCAAAACCTGACAAAGTAGCTATTATTGGCATCTGAAAATTCCTATTCCATAAAGGATTATTTATGTAGATTTAGGCCACACTTACCATTTTATTTGTGGCAACAGGCATGACAAAAAAAACAAGGAAAAAAAAAAAGAGAGATAGAGGAAACCAGGGGCTAATATATTCAGTGAAAGCACTTAGATATATGAAATATTCATGTGTGGGATACAGGGCTTAACAGTACAATTAAAATGCATTCCCAAAACAGAGGCCAGATCACTTAAATGAGATGGAAAAGGATATGTGACAGCACCAAACCCTTGTCCAGAGTTCTGGCCTAAAGGCAATGAAATAAGTGAATTGACAATCTGGGTAAAGCTTTTGTTGTTGAGAGCAATAATTCACATATTCTTTGTATGAACATGACAAGTGGAAATTACTTTTACATCCAGTTCTTCCTTCTGTCCTAAATCAGCCTGTAATACAGCTTAAGTTTTTTAAAAGGACATTGGTCATCATCATAGTCCAACAGTATAGAAAATAAAAGATTTAAGTTCTGAAACTTCCCTAATCCTGTAGTAATACTTCTTTTCACATCACAGATTGTACTTATTGCTTTCTTGAGACCACTAAATTATGATAGTGCCTGGTTTTTAATTTGAGTTTAAAAATAAACTGTCTTTTTATAAAGTTCACTTGAAGTATAAATTAATTTGCATTAGTTTATCAGTTACAAAGTATATTTGCCTTTGAGCAATGACTTTGTCACATCATCAAGTCATGGAAAATTCAATCTGTCATAGGCTGAAGGGCCAAACTATAATAACTTCATTACAGCATCACAAAGGGAGACACGGGAAATTATATTGACGGTAAATTATTTCTCTCAAATCTCAACAGTTAGAGGACTTTTCTAATAATATCAGTTTAGAAGAATACAATCTATGTCATTGCAGATTTCACAAAGTGCAGAGGTCATACTGAGCAAGCGTGGACAAAAGTGATTTTCCATTTGACTGTATGCTATAAAGTATGAATTATCCCAGACTTGTTTCATGGACCCCTTTTCTACCAATATTATCAGCATATGGTGATAATATGCTTATTCTACCATATGACATCAGCAGTGGTGATAAACAGCAGTTGCTTACATCTGAACAATGTAAATTGTTGGATTCTCAAATTTTACAAAAAATTGGAAATAATTTGGAAATAATTCTCTGGAAATAATTGTTAGTATAAGCCTTCACAGGGCCCAAACACTTTGTTCAGAACTGTGGTATTGCTAACTGGGTTAATTTAATATATTCAATAATTAATTTAATAGGTATTATCCTGAGCTAAACAGCTAGGGGATTGTACTGCATTAGTAAAATGATACAGACAGGTGGAAATTGCTATCAGTGTAGTTGTGAATTGAATAGTAGTGGAACTGATTTAAATCAGCTCACCTGGTTTAAGCCTGTGCCTCAATTTAACTCAAATAGTTAATCAGTGAATTTTTCAAACCCATCAGCTCAGTATCTTACAAAAACTTCCTGTAACCATCAATATTTACACATACAAATAAATATTTTTGACATACAAGATATAGGGTTACCAGATGCCAAGTACTGACATTTGAAAATATGGTCCTGAGTGTCATACTACCCTTGATTGATGCATACAGATCACAATGACTTCAGAGAGTCTTCTACACACAGATTGAGGGTAGGATACGATGGTAATAAAATGAACATTAATCTATGAATAGAGTTGTTCTCCACCATAGGGCAATGATAGATTCACTGTAAACCTTTTCCATCTGTCAAGTGCACTGCAGTTCTTGTGCTTACACTAATATTCTTTTATATTTATAGCAGTGGTTTTTGAACACCACATCAGACTGAATTCAAAATATTCCAAATAAAAATAGTGTTATAAAAATCCAAAACTGGTTTGGAAAGAAAAAAAGACTGTAACTTTCAAATGAATCTGTCTTCAGACTGAACAATGAATTCCAACTAACAACATTAACATCACTAAAATACAAATATTGAGAGTGTATTTATTGAAATGATTGTCTATAGTTCTTCATGTGGGAGAAATAAAAAAGCTAAACCACAGACAGAATCACGGTTCAGGGGAAATGACCAACCTCCATACCAACAATGGAGAAGTGAGTACTACAGTACTTCTCCAGTACATTTGGTTCACTCCTCAGTCTGAGTTTATATTAGTGGTACATGTGAACACACAAAACATTTTATTTTTATGGGAAACATTTCAAAGCAGGTTCATGGCATAGGTAAACGCATTGAAGCAAATAATGAGAAACAATACGCTAATACTGGTTGCATTATTTGCTGATAGTAATTGAATTTAACTTAAAAATATTATTTAATCATTTAAAAAGTTGGTTGAATAATGAAAATAATTACTTATGAGTATTTTACTGTCAATTGATGTAAAAATGTGAATAAGTCACATAATTAAACATTATTTGACTATTTATACAACTAATTGAATAATGGAAACATTTATTCACCAGTAACACATTCATCTAGTATAGAAGAAAGGAAACAAACAATTTGCAAATCAGACCTACATTAAAAGGATGTGGTGAATATCTGTAATATTGTCCAAATTTTTCTTATTGTTACAAAGAATGTGAAAGCTTACTGAAATAATATTGTCATTTACAATAATAGAACCTCAAAAAGGAAATAATTTGGCTAGAACACACTGGTATCATTAATCAACTGTATATTTAACTTGATGAATGGGACGACATTTCAAAGCACAGAAGGAAGAATAATCTCATATTTTAGGTACGGGACCAAGAACTAGATGACCTGTTTTCTACTCTTAGTCTTATCATCAATTATTTTCACAGGATTTTCACCTCTCTAGCTGGAAATTACTTGTCTCTGAGCTAATTACTTTCACCTAAGGCAAAGCTATGAGCTTTATTCACAGTCCAGTGAATAACCAAGTAGCTTTAACTACCTTTGAGTTAGGGCAACTGTACTAACATGGGTATAATTAACTGAGGCTCAGAAGAATAGAATGCTCAAAAGAAACATTATTCTTACAAGGTGTCTCACTTCAGCTTCCTAAAGGGTTCCTGTGAGGGGATCTTTCATCAGTCAGTGAAATCAATGATTAAGTGTGAATAACTATCATTGCTGATGTTACTTGACACTTTAAAAAAATAATCTGCCTGAAACACATGAAAACAAAGCAGTTGGAAGCACAAACATAAAACTGTGAAAAACCACCTGCAACTGGTGATTTATGCAGTATTCAAGTTCACTTAACCAGTGCAGGGGCTGAGGTGATGAATACATCCATTTCATCAGGAATCTCAGTTTATCGAAAATGTCAAGTTCCCAATGTCCTTATCTATGACAAAACACCAGTCTTTGGAAGACGCAGAGTGCTTTCATTACAGTATCTGTAGTCTCTTGGAAAGCAGTGGGCAGCTTCACCCCAGATGAGCAACATTCAGCTCTTCTCTCTGTGGTTCATCTCTAATTATTATTAGACAGCTGGCATAGTACTGGATTTTATAAAGAATCTTTGGCTGATTCACTTCACCAACCTCAGTTCTATTGTCTGTGTTCTCTACTCCTCAGCAGAAAGCAGACTTAAAAGGTCCAAGGCATCTGCTCTTACTCAGCAGAAACAGGATACTGGTACCACAGCAGGAAACCAGAATTAAGAAAAGGGTAATATTGTAAAATAATAAAAGTAGAAAAATTGTTTCTCAGGCCTTGAGAAAGAGTCTAATTTTATCTTTGTAAGGTCAGATATCTGTTTATTTTAATCTCAAAAGGACTCTAAAACTATGTAAACAAGTTTAAGACTGCAACTATAGCTCTTTTTCAAACCAAAGCAAAGGCTAATACAATCAAAAACTCAAATGCTAATTTCTGATTATTCAGAATTCAGTAGCAATCGTGTTATTTTGTATTGAGGCACAATACCAAATGTCAACAAGAAAAATCAGCTTAATGTTTTAACCTTTTTTGTTCTGACAGAAATGAAATTTCGCCCTACACCTTTCCCTTTCAAACAGAATTCATGCAAAACTGGCCACTTCAGTGAAATATTTTGACTTTGACAGAACTGCACATTCTCTGAGCAGCAATACTGGTCAGCCCTTAGCTATAAAGCTGCATATTAATTAATGACTTGAACAAGCTTGCAAAGCCAAAAACTGAATTCTAATACGGACCTGTACTTTTTTCTGTATCTTCCTCTTCAGAGTACAGTATAATATAGTGCAGATGATGAATATTTATTCAACCCTGATTATACTTGAGCTGCATTAGTGCACTTTAGATTAAAGCTTTGTTGTTTCTACTGCCAATTCTCGTGCATGGTAATATTTTACATTTTAGATCTTTTGATTTATACGTAAAAATACACTTATTGTAATGTCTGCCTTATTAACCCTCTTTTCTGTTCTACATTCTATTCATGGCAGTATTGTATTCATGCGGTGGGTTATTATATTTACAAACTTCCTTATTTACTGCAAATGCAGAAATTAATATTATTAACTATGCATTCAGTACAAAACTTAGATGTCCAGACTTAAAGTAAGATCTTATTCTGCTTAAAACATTTCACTCTCAAGAACACGGACATGTTTATTTTTCATTTTGAATTAATATAGAGGTGAAGCTATTGTGTAGTAAAAAGTGATGGTGCCTCCACAAACAACACAGGATCCTATAAGATACTAGCAACAGGAAACCTGACCATACAGCACCTTTAGATGCCAAGAATATGGTTTATTGAAGCTATACATTTAGTAATGCATCTGGAAAGGCCATCCAGATGTCATCGGTACCCTCCAAGACATTATTTCCTTAACTGGTCCTCTCAGAGTCCAAACGGATTTTGGGACTTTTTTGACTTTGGTTTATAAGATATTGGAGAGAGGGAAATTTCAGAGTTAGACAGGTTGGTATGACTAGATGGAAGGCATGAAGTGCACAGCCATGTAGCTGCTGTATCAGGTAATGCCTCGTGAGCTGGTGCTACAGGGAAAGCTTACTTATGGTTTTGATTTTTGTTTTTGGTTGGTTTTTTTTAATGGCATTATAGAGAAAGGAACAAGCATCTCTGCTAATCATTGTCACCTACTATTCTGAACTTAACTTCATCATTCACACAGCTAAGCCCTACTGAGAAGAGGAGACTCATTCACACAGCTAAGCCCTACTGAAAAGGAGACTCATTCACATCTACAAATTCAGCACTGAGGGAAACATTTCTTCTCAACCCCAAACGACAAGTAGTGCAATTGTCAAGAGTAAGCATAATGCTCACTATAAACTGGGTAAGAACAGAGCAGAGTAAAAGTAGTATCTCCACCCAATTATACTGGAGAAAAAAAAAAAACACACTGAAAAATTTATTTCTCTTACTGGCTTTATATGTGCTCTTTACTCTTCTTTCCATTTCTCTTCCTTTCTCCTCACATGGAGATTTTATAAGACTTTTAAAATATAAGAACAATGAAACCAGAACTGGACATGTAAAGAAAAGTCTAGATAAGCATCCTGCAGCATAAATATCATGTCAGAATCTGATAGTCCTCAAAGATCTTACTTTCAGTACAAGCATCATGGCGCTTTCAAGGTACAAGCACAACTCTGCCTATATAAAAACACAGATGTGTTTGGTATATTGCCATTGCAAATACAGAACATTTTCTTATGGTTGTGCATCTGCCAGCACCAGTTCCTTCAAACAAAATTATCATGGTGTGCTATAGTACAAACAAAAAAACCAGCGATGTTAAAAAACATGATATCCGAAAATGCAACTATGCGATAAATGAAATAATGTGTGAAGTAATGAAAGGATTGAAGAGAGAAAGTAAGTAGGTCATTATTCATAATTTGGACTTTTATATTAATAACATCTATTTATCTCTATATGAGAGCATCTTATAATGCCAGTAAATCTGTTTACAACATACAGAAAAACACACAAATTTCCTGATCTAAGGAACTAAGAGATAGTCAAAGCAAAAGAAAGAATAAAACTGTGGAAAACAAAGTGATGCAGCCCAACAAAGGCAGACAGTAACAATAATACAGCCACCTAAAAAAAACTTAGAACATTTGCAAACTATTTTTACCTATGTATGTGTAGAAGACAATCACATTCTCAGTTACATTTCTTAATGAGATGGTCTAGAGACAAAGTGAGCAAGTACACCCCTACCAAAAGTTGTGTTTCTGAAGAGTGGGTTTCAGCATTCCCTCAAGAGGGCTGTCACCTCACTGCATCTGAACATCTTGGGAGCACAGGTACAGGTCCATTTGGACACTCAGCTTGTCTTAGAACAGCAAAAATTACAGAGACACAAAAGACAGTTATAAAGAACTTTTAAGACCTTCAGCATCCTCAGACACCAACTCAAGTAGTCAATTATCAACCCCCAAGAGACATTTTCCTTTATGAGAAAAAATGTAGAGTAACCAGAACCAGATTCATGGTGTTGTAACATAGCTACTCAGAAAGTCACCATAAATGAAATATAAGTGAGACAGTGGATCCCAGAGAGCTCAAACAGCATGCGCTACCAGAAATTAAATTGTTAAATATTTTGGCTAACTGCCATTTCAGTGATCCTTAGTCTGAAAGATTTGGCTAGTAAATACAGTATCTTTAATTTTAATCAGATTTGAGTGTTTGTAAATGATGCAGCTGTTGCTATAAAGATAATTAAATAACCAAATAACCAACAACTTTAATTTTAAGGGTTTTTCTTGAGAGATTTGAAGATTAGAGTTATTTGCAAACTCCTCAGACCCCACTGCTCTCATCACTGAGAAAGAAATAATCTGAATGCATGATCTATGTGAAATATATTTGCTGTCTTAGCCCAGTTGCGAAGTATGACAGACTTCACAAATCTCACCATCGTAACAGGCATCTTTGTCTCAATCTCTGCAAAAAGCCAAAAGAAACCACAGAGATGTAATTATGCACTTCTCCTTACAGTTGGTCCCACTATGTGAAAAGCAAGCCGATGGCATGGATCACGGAGAAAGAATTCACAATTCTCAATGCTTGCACTGACTTGTTTGTCTGTTAGTAGTCTCTCTACATCAAGTTGTGGAATTACAAAAAGGATTACTTTCCTTATTTTGAATATGAAGATTTTACCGAGTAACAAGTGATCTCATTGCAAATCAATATATATTCAAAGAAAATCAACAGACTCCAACAGTTACCCAAAATTTGTAGTTATGATGGCACAGTAGTTATGATAACTGGCTCTACAGGCTACAACCAATCTTTGGCTTGGGAGCCAAAATCAGGCTTAGTCTTTAATATCAGATGCAGCAAAAGTTTATCAGAAAATAATGCAAAGTACAGCTCTCTCCTCAAGTTTACATCATGTTGCTTTGATTATACTTGAATACAGTACCTCGAAACAAGAGTGCCATAATGGACTGTAGCTTACCGGTACTATCCTGATAGATATTCTATGAGTGAGAACTCCAGGAAGCATTAAATCCTATGGAAAACAATAGTTGTTTATGTAATTCTGGATAGTGTTTCTATTCTCCAAGTACAGTTGCCTTCTTTGCATATGTGTGACTTAAATAGATATTCACATTCACAATACCCACAGTATGGTAGCCCAGAAAAGGTCAAATTCCTAAACATTTTTTGGTGTCTCCTTAAAGGAGCACAAGGCACAACATGAAATATTCCAGGAAGTAGAGACATAACCCCACTCAGTCGTGATGATATTTTGATTCAAGAGAAACAAGAGTTTTTAATTAAAGACTCACCTTCAAAATAACAGAATCTCTCACTAACACTGGCATGAAAGTCAAAAACCCATCCTAGGTGTCATCAGGGTAGCTACATATTTTTTTGTTGCATTTGTATGCTAATCACATAAGAAGCAAAAATAGGCTTAGATTGGAAATCAAAGATTGGTTGTATACAGGTAATAGAGTGCTCACATGCCTTATTTAAAGATAGAAGGCTCTTGAACCAGGCTTTATTATTGAACTAAGACTATCTATCCTTTTTGACACTTTTTAAATTAAGTTCTTCCTCTAATTTATGTTTTTGTCAGCTTTCCTCCTTACCTGGCTTTAAACTGATTTTTTTCTCTCAAAGTAATAAACTACTTCAGAGAGGAGAGAAAAAATTTTAATGACGCTAGGAATTCAGATTAACAAAATGGATCATTTGTATACAGCTACAGAATTATGAAACCTTTTGAAGAGAGAGAGTCTCCAGCAATACACTGTTTCTACACATTGCCACAAAATTCTTGTTAGTGCTCCCTACATTCTCAATTCTTGGCATGTTTTAGCAGTACCTCACCCCTTGGGTGCAAAATTAGGAGGACAAAGTTAAACCAAAGGGATAATATTAAGGTCAAGACCATCAAAGTACTTTCCCTTTTATGTTGTTGTTTTTTTTTTTTTAAGGCTGTGATGGGTAAACCCACAAATCCTTGTACTAAAGCACCAAACAAAAGGCTGAGTGACCGTGGATTTGCACCACCACTCATGTTTGACTCTTTATTGGTGACACAGTCTGACTTATTATTGCTAATCCAGCCTGCTTCTGAGCGTGGTCTGCACCCTGTCTGACTTCAGCAGAGATACAGGGAGCCAGTACAGAAAAGCAGAGCAGGGTAGCAGCTGCAGCCTGATGAGTGGTGGCAGCTAGATAATCTATTGTGATGTCTTGTTGGAGAAAATTTGGGACAATGCAATTTCCTCAGTTTGACATGAAACCCTTGTCAGAGCAACACCCAGCCTCCAGATGCTGTAAGCAGTATTTGTTTCTCTATTACAAGAATTAAGATTGCACATGGATACTCCTAAGGTAACTTCAAGTTTTCAATAGTTTAAGCGTTAAAGATATGAATACAGTTTGAAAAAAGAACTATCTATTCAAGAGGAAAATTACAGTAGCTCACACTTTTTCCCTGCTTCTTTTCTCTCTTTCCCAGTTTCCAATGTGATCTTAATTCTTCCTATCAGTGGGTCATGCTGCGGGCATTTTTTGAGATTCTTTTTAAAGTGAATAAAGGCAAAATGATTTTTAAAAAAGGAGTTACTGATGTGAAAAGTGATCTGGGTTTCCTCTATTAAATAGAGTCACGCTCACAAAATTATAGAAACATCCACCTCTCATGCTCAGTCAGGTTTCAAAGTGGTTTCTTACTTTAGCACATCTTGTAGAGTTCCTGATTTAGCAAGAGAAAGAATTATAGGTTTTAAGAGCTCTGAATTCTTACATAATAAGGCTTCATTAAGACAGTTTCACTCAGAGAAACATCCAATAATAACTTTAATGGAAATACTATTTCCAACCAGATCCCTCTGTGGACATTCTCTTTCCACGTTAGGATATATTTTCAGTAAAAAGTATACTCAACTAAAATTTAAGCAGCAATTAGACAGGATCTTAAGTTGCCTATAGAACCCTAGTGTGTCCTTTTAACTTTTGAATAAGGTTACTATGACTGGCTGAAACTCATATTCCCTCCCTAAACTCTTCAGCAGATGTTGATTCAAGTACATTTTTCAGATTTATTTTGTAATGATGGGTATGCTGGTTTTGTACACCTTTTCATCAACTTTGGCTTTCAGAATTTAGATAAACGAAAAACAAAACCTCAAGCGAAGAATATGAATGCCCTGTACGCTTCACAAATTGCATTTATATTCCAGATTATTTCTAGAAGTTTCTGTGTGAGTATGCATCCAAAGATACAATCCTAATACTAATACTTTTTTTACTTTCTAATGTTGAAGCAACAATATCTGACTCTGGTATGGCCTTCTATAAAAACTGAACCATGAAGATGCATGGTAGATCTGAAGCCCACTGTGATTACACAAGCACTACCAGATCTGATGATACAGAAGTAGTCTAAATTCACCATTCTCATTTCTCTGTCCATACCTACACAAAAATAGAGGCCTAAATATTCAGAGAATAACCCTTAAATGCCAGACACACAAGTAAAGATCAAGTAATCTGTGTGAATAGCTTAATTTGGAAAAAAAAATGCTAAAAGCATTCAATGCCCATTACAAATAACTAAAATTCAATGAATGAAAATTAAATATAATTTAGGTACTTTGACATAAAACTTCAGTAATTAACAACAATTTGTGAAAGTTGTGCAGGCAAAAAATAGTACAATCAAGTTCTCTGTTTATCTGTAGATTAAAGAAGTTGCCTAAGTTTTGCAGCCTGTATGCTTCAGATGTGTTTTACTAGCATATTACTCAGCTCTTCCCTGCTTTGGGTTTGATGATTGAGACTTCTCCATACATGGATGCTGTCTGTCATTTTGTGAGAAACAAGGACATGGAAGTCTACTAATATTGAGTGTGACTGTATTTGTAGTGTTAAACAAAAATTAGAAAGCATTGTACATTCCCAGTGGTCATTACAGTCAATAGAGAGAATAAAGAGAAAAATGAACAAATGCAACTTACTTTGTTGTTATATAGCTATTAGTTACACAGTTCTTTTGTCTAAACTGAATTCATTAAATTTTAACTATATTTGTCACTAGATTCTCCCTAAAATACCCAAGTATGGAGTCAAGCCAAGGGGATTTCTGACTTAAAATTGTATTTCTGCTGCAGAAAAGGTTATAATTGAGAAGACTGGAATACACTGTAGCTTCAAAAGTTGTAACAGCAATTTAGATAACTAAGTATTCACAAAGAAAGAACCATGAAACATATTTATGCATGATAAAGGCTGCTCTCAATATCCCCATGAGTGCTGACTTCTGAATGAAATCAAAGAGTCTGATGCTACTGAAGCAATTGAATTAATACTTTTGGGGCTGAACAGATCTGTCAGGAAGAGAGACAATGCCATAGAGTGTCATTGTCTTTTCCACTTCATTATTGATTCTCTGTCAGCATACAGTGCCCCTGCCTCACTGCATGGTGCCCACCGGTGTCATGTGCCATGTTTAACACCTGGGCTCGTGATAACTGAAGAAATGCAGCTCGACAGTCCTTGTCACTGCGGTATCTGGACCAGAAATATCATTTATTCTTTACTTAAAAAAAAAAAAAAAAGTGGAGGGGGGAATAAAATGCTTTCTTGGTGGGTTTTTTTTGAGCATTTACAGTAGTTAACTGCAGATATGATCAACTTGCTTAATTATCATTGACTTCTAAAATGGCTGATATCTAATTCTACTATGATCAGCATGCTATGCTCTATGCTGTATTATGTTGTATTGCACCTATACTATCTCCTGTGCAGAAAAAGAAACTCTCAGTTGAATTTTTGAGGCAGATTGTGTTTCACACTCACACACACAAATACAAAGTGCAAAGGTATTATTACTGAGCAGCAAATATGATCTTTTACAATGGCAGAAAAAGTTACATCAAGTGTCATGCATACAGAATGCCCAGCGAGGTCAAGAGAAATTATGCATCTGAATGTAAACAACAAAGTGTGTGCCCTAGCATTATAACTGCTAGGCAGCCTTGCTGTGTGATTTGGGATGTTAGTCACTAGGCATGCATGTGCTTTTGAAATAGGTAATAGCATATTTTTTCAGAGTAATATGACAGAGTTAGTAAATGTACAAGGGTAGATATTTCAAAAATGTTAAATTTTTTTCCAAGCTAGATGGGCAATATCTATGATACATCACTAAATATCACATACCTGCAGATTATCACAGTCAGTCCCATTCACATCTGTGTTGCTGGGCAAAGTGAGTTGGAAAATAAAAGTGTGTTTTTCTCAGATCGTGTGCAAGTCACCACAAAGGACATCCTCGTCGGCACATGAAGGAGATGTGTTTATGTCATTGAGCTCTTGATTTGTATTCCGTTCAATATGTTTTCTCAGTTCTACAGTTATGCTTCATGTTCATGGTATTGTGATGCCTGGAAAGTAGAAAAGCTAGGGCCTCATTTTTCTTTCATATAGTATAATGGGAGTGGTGATGGTAAAGTAATTATGCTTCTGGACTGCCGTCTAGATATCATTAGTATTAGTAACAGAGATAAGATGTGTAAAGCTGCCAAGGTATTTAATGCCATCTTTGTTACTGACAGTAAAACAGCAATACAGTTGCATTCAGTTTGTTCACACACCCAATTATTCCAATGTAGTGTGTGTCACAGTACATTAGAGTAGTTCAGGATTTTCATTAAGTTTTCTCTTTTCAGTGTGTTGCAAGGTGATCTTAATCATTTGCTTTGTTCCCAAAGCAGATACATGAAATCTCAATTCAAATGTGAATTTCATTTGTGTGTGAGAATATTTGCCAGAATAATAATAAAAGAAAAAAAAAGTAGACGCCACTTGCTTTCCTGCTTTAACTAAGAGGTATCTTTAAGAACATTTCTCCAGTGAATTTTCCAATATGAGATCATCTCAGGCAAATCTGGATGTGAGGAACAGCACCAGAAAGGAGGTATGACTCAAAGGAGTCACAATTCCCTGCCCAGCCATGCATGTATGGGGACAAAAAAGGCTGGCAACTTGTAAAGGCCTGTTGCTGTATAATTCTGATCAACTCTGCCATATGGAGAAGAATGCAGTCACAGACCTCAGTACTCACAGGTAAACACCTCGTGGTGGAATAAAGTGTAGGCCAGTGGGAAAACATATGGTGCAGAGTACACTATTTGCTCTTCCTCCTGTGTTCAAGACACAGTCTGATATCTGCAACATGAATCAGGAAGTTAGAAGAGCTTTGGATTTTACAAACCTATATTTTCACTATATGACTGGCCAAAATCTAGCATAATGAGACTGTAAGGTTTTGAAGAAAACTCCTTGCAGAGTCCACATCCATATTTTTTATCACCACTTAGAAACACAGCTTGTGGGGTTTCAACATTTTAATCTGTGTTTTTTATAGATTTTTCATAAGGATTTGTGGATAGGTTAGAATAATAAAAGTGGTCACTTTGATTAGAGCTACCTTGATTTCCTTAAAAGTATGAATTACAGTTTTCTTCACTCATAAAAAGGCAAAACACACTTTTAAAATACATATTTACAGAAAAAAATCAAACAACAACCCTGAAAGACTAGTAAAATCACTTAAGTGTCTTGAAAGCTTTTGAATTACTTTGAACAAATACTTCCTTTAGTATCTTCTCTCTTTTTAAAGGGGAAATTAATCGTTCTGCTGGTTTAGAAGGAAACGTGGTTACACATATGTCTTGTTCACCCACCTTTAGGTAGCTTCACCTTCAGAGAGGCTCAAATTAATTTCAAAGTGAATCATCTTTTATACACCAAAAGTGTAAGATCACCTGTTACTTGCTGCTAGATGAGTTTTAAATTGTACATTATAAATTCTGGTACAATGATTTTTAAGCAGGTGGTAACTGCTTTACATGTGATTTTTGAAGGTTTTTTTTCAGTTGGCATTAATTTAAAAAGCCATAAAAATTTTAACCTGTACATTAAAACACAAAATTATACCAGAAATGAAACCATAATAAAATATGTGAAGAATTTTCATTCTAAGGGATTTTTCAAGGAATTATTTGGCAGGGTTAAATGCAATTCTGTGCAGAATCATTTGTTCTAAAAAACCAAAAATAGCACAAGATATGTGTAACTGATTGTATGAGACTAAAGTATTGATCTACCGATATATGACACCCTGTTTTATTTGTGACCTCTAGGGTCACATAAAAGGGCTCAAAGATTTCTATAATTTTTCTTCTGGAAGATGTAAGAAAAAAAAATGAGGAAAATCTTTTCGAACCCTCATGAAGTACCTAAAGCTAAAGAAACTAAAGGATAAGAAACTATTAACTCCAAGCTACTACATTAACTTCCACAGCAAAAAGTGTCATTAAATCTCTGAGAACAACTCAGTATTCTCTTAGACCTCTTTCACAGAACATATGCCACATAGAGTTTCACACCGGGTTTTAGAGGAATCATAGTCCTAGTTCCAGTAAAACCACAGAATCATAAAATCATAGAATCATTAAGGTTAGAAAAGACCTCCAAGATCATTGAGTCCAACCTTTGACTCAATACCACCCTGCCAACTAAACCACAACACAAAGTGCCATGTCCAGTCATTTCATGGTGACTCCATCACCTACCTGGGCAGCACATTCTAATGCTTGAACACCCTTTCAGTGAAATAATTCTTCCTGATATCCAGCTGCAACCTCCTTTGGCACAGCATGAGGCCATTTCCTCTTGTCCTGTTGCTAATTCATAGAATCATAGAATCATAGAATATCCTGAGTTGAAAGGGACTCATCAGGATCATTGAAGTCCAACTCCTGACCTGCACAGGACAGCCCTAAGAATCACACCATGTGCCTGAGAGCACTGTTCAAATGCTTATTTAACTCTGTCAAGTTTGGTGCTGTGACCGCTTCTGTGGGGAGCCCGTTCCAGTGCCCAACCACCCTCTGTATGAAAAAATTTTTGTAATATTCGTAATAATATTTCGTAATAAATTTTCTAATCTAAACTTCCCCTGACACAGCTACATACCATTCCCTCAGGTCCTTTAATCGATCACTAGGGAGAAGAGATCCATGTCTGCTCCTTTGCTTCCTCTCATGAAGAAGGGGTATGCTGAAATGAGGTTTCCTCTCAGTCTGCTCCAGCTGAACAAACCAAGGGACCTCGCCTGCTCCTCATATGGCTCCCCCTCAAGGTCCTTCATCATCTTTGTAGCCCTCCTTTGGGTGCTCTCTAATAGCTTAATATTTTTTTTAGATTGTGGCACCCACAACTGCACACAATATTCAAGGTGAGGCCGCACCAGTGCAGATCAGAGCAGGACAATTGCCTCCCTCGACCAGCTGGCAATGCTTTGCCTGATGCCCCCCAGGACACAGTTGGCCCTCCTGGCTGCCTCAGAGAAGAGACTGACCTCCTTTTACATAGTGGTAGACAGTGAAAAGGTCCTCCCCACTTTGAGCCTCCTTTACTCCAGGCTTAACAACCCCAGCTCCCTCACCTGCTTCTCATAAGACCTGTGCTCCAGACCTTCCACCAGCTTTGCTGCCCTTCTCTGGACATGCTCCATCATCTCAATGTCTTTTTTGAAGTGAGAGGTCCAGAACTGAACACAGAATTCAAGGCGCGGCCTCACCAGTGCTGAGTACAGGGGGACACTCATTCCCTGGTCCTGCTGGTCACATGATTCTTCCTACAAGCCAGGATGCCCTTGGACTTCTTTGCCAATCGGTCACACTTCTGACATGTTCAGCTGGCTGACAAACAACATTCCAAGGTCCTTTTCTGCAGGGCTTCTTTCCAGCCACTCATCTCCAAGTCTGTAGCATCACCTGTGGTTGTTGCGACCCAAGTGCAGGACTCGGCCTTGTTGAAGCTCATACCACTGGTCTTAGCCCATCAATCCAGCCTGTCCAGATCCCTCTGCAGTCTTCCTATCTTCCAGTAGGAAAAGCCGAAATTCCACCAATGACACCAGCCTTTAGGCCACATGTTTTTCAGGTGGGTTCTCCTGTTCCTTAAATTTCCATGTTTCTGAAAACATTTCATTACACTCTCATTTCCATAAATGATAATCCTACAACCCTTACATGAATTAAATTTCTTCAAAAAAAGGCTAGATAAGTACAAGATGGTCATAATTTGACCCAATATTCCACTGAAAAAATAGCCTAAAAATTAAGTGCAAAGAAGTGCTGTATACAGAGTGAGCAAGTTGGCATTTGTAGCCTGACAGTTGAAGGTAATAGGTAAAGAGAGAAATGAAGGATGAGGTAAAATAGATGCAACTATTATGATCACCTTTGATTAAAATCTGATAAGAACTGTTTAGCATTAACACAAACACAAAAACCTGGAGCATGAATTTAGATTGTCCTGGTATTCACATGAAAATTAAAGAAAAAAAATGGTGTGAACGATATTACATAAAACCCCTATTGAATCAGTAAAAACTAACATGAAAGGAGACCTCAGGATATGCCTGCACAAGAGTCCAACAGACAAAACATGTATTTTTCTCTGTGTTAAAAAGGGGGAAAAATGGTTAACTAGAGGTAGAATATGTGCATTATCTTTGTTTAACAGGTTAGAATATCTCCTGGCTGGAAGCTCCCTGGCATATGTGAGGGTGAATCAGGACATGTAATTCTCAGCAGTTTCACAACTTGGTGGCATGCTGCCAGAAGAGCCAGCAGGTCATTGATTGTTATTGGGGAATCCCCTGACAGTTCCAACCCCCAGGAAAAGAGAGAGAAGGCTGGGCAGCCAGCCAGGACTTCACTCCTGAAAAAATCCTAAATGCTGCTCCCTGACTAGTTACGCAAGAATCACATAAACATTTAGTACTACTGCCACCCATGAAATTCATGATAAAACACTAAGACAACATAGAGTTTACTTAAGGTTTGAACTGTGGCTGCTGCTGACATTTTTACTTGACTCAGAGCCGTAGTTCATTACACTAACAACACTACCTCAAAGGGGTATAATAATACCTTTTAGTACACACCTTCTATAGCATGAGTATATACTATTATATGCTATCTGAACCCCCAAACTAAATTATTGAATAATCTGAGTATGTTCATGTGATGGTAGTACAAGTGATAAAGGCAGTGGTTGTCTCTCTGATCATTTCAGTGCTATATGATATACCCGATGGGCATGTGAAATGTATTTGACTGATGCAGGTGGATGTATAGGTTACTGTACATTTTGATATTCCATCCAAATGAATGAACTATTTATTCAAAGCTGTTGCCACTGCTAGGATGGGCTTCTATCTTCACAACACTGCAGAGGTTAACAGTTGATTTTTCATGAAAAGGACTTCTGCACCATAGAAACACAGTACCACACAGTACAGAAAATATAGTCCCCACCTAAACATCAGCATGACAAAAGTCAATAATTGTTTTAAAACATGACCAAGTAAAGAGAGCATTTCCTGGTTTGCATAACGCCTTGTTTTCTCAGTGACTGCAAAGGAAAAAAGAATTACCCTGTCAAGTTGTGTTCCTCAGTCTAATTTCTTTGTCTTGTCCTTTTAACACACTTGATTTTCTGAACACATTCAGATTTCCAGAGACACTGAGTTGTCTATGCAGGACTCAGAATATAATGCTAAAAATTTCCATATAGTAAGTTTTCAAAATACATCTCCAAGAGCAAAGATGGGAATTATAAGAAGAAAATAAACTGGCTATATATTTGTGAGATCAATATTTTGGATTTTTTTTTAAGGATAGTGTTGCCTTTGAATGTGGTTCATAAAGTATTTGTTAAGGAGTGAATGAAAGCAGAAAGTGAAATGAATGGTATTTTTTAGACTTCTTGAAGTCACTGAGTGTTTCTTTACAGTCCTGGAGTATCTTGGGAGAGATGGTCTTCTCATGAGGTGTTTAGTACTACTGTCTAAACGAGCCAGTTGCCTGGTCTTAGGGCTTGTAAACTACCCAGTGATGAATGGACTGGAAACTGTGTACAGCAGTTAAATCTTCGGGGAAATGTAGAAATACAAAGGAAAACAGTTACTAAACACTGAAAAGTTATCAGTTGCTATTGCATATTGCTGTGGAAACAGACTAACAATTTCTTGCAGCTAAAAATCAATACACAGCATAAGAGCATATGTTTCAGCTCAACAATTCATTCAATTTAACTTCCTATTGCTAATAAGTCAATATTTCATTTGAGGTGCTGTAACAATATTCACCTACAAAGCTAGTGATAGGCAACCAGAGATAACAGGGCAGCAGTAGCTTCTTCGCCTGCAGACAGCTGCAGGCAGTGGATAATAGCTAGATTTTATCTATTCAGAATCATAGAATCATGGAATTGCTTAGATCGGAAAAAACCTCTAAGATCATTGAGTCCAACCATTAACCCAGCAGTGCCAAATCCACCACTAAAGCATATCCCTAACTACCATATCCACGTCTTTAAATACCTTCAAGGATAGTGACTCCACCACTTCCCTGGGCAGACTGTTCCAATACTTCACAACCCTTTCTATGAAGAAATTTTTCCTGATATTTAATCTAAGCCTCTTGTGGTACAACTTGAGGCCATTTCCTCTTGTCCTAGCACTTGTTACTTGGGAGAAGAGAACAATCTCCACCTCGCTACAACCTCAGTGCAGGTAGTTGTAGAGAGTGCTAAGATACCCCCTGAGCCTCGTTTTCTCCAGGCTAAAGAACCCCATCTCCCTCAGCTGCTCCTCATAACTCTTGTGCTCCAGACTCTTCCCCAGTTTCGTTGCCCTTCTCTGGACACACTCCATCAGCTATTTTTCCTGTAGTGAGGGGCCCGAACACAGGATTCCATGTGCAACCTCACTAATGCTGAGTACAGGGGGATGATCCCTGCCCTGGTCCTGCTGGCCACACCCTTTCTGACACAGGCCAGGATGCCATTGGCCTTCCTGGCCACCTGGGCACGCTGATGGCTCATGTTCAGTCAACTGTTGACCACTAGCCCCAGGTCCTTTTCTGTTGGGCAGGTTTCCAGCCACTCATCCTGAAGCCTGTAGCACTGCATGGGATTATTGTGACCTGAGTGCAGGACCTGGCACTTTACCTTGTTGAACCCCATACAACTGGCCTCAGCCCATCGATTCAGCCTGTCCAAATCCTTCTGCAGAGCCTTCCTGCCCTCCAGCAGTTCAACATTCCCACCCAATTTGGTCCCTTTGCGAACTGACTGAAGTTGAACTTGATCCCCTCATCCATATTGTCAATAAAGATATTAAACAGGACTGGCCCCAGTACTGAGCCCTGGGGAACACCACTAGTGACTGTCTGCCAATTGGATTAACTCCTTTCACCACCACTTTCTGGGCCAGTCAGTTTTTTTACCTCATGAGAAGTGTACCTGTCCAAGACATGAACAACTATTTTCTCCAGGAGAATGCTGCGGGAAGTGGTGTCAAAGGTTTTACTAAGGCCAGGTAGACAACATCCACAGCTTTTTCCCTCATTCGCTAGTCAGGTCACCGTGTCATAGCAGAAGATCAGGTTGGTCAAGCAGGACCCATAAACTTATGTTGTCTGGGCCTGATCTCCTGGTTTTCCTGCACAGGCCGTGTGATGGCACTCAAGATGATTTGCTCCATGACCTTCCCTGGCGCCAAGGTCTGACAGGCCTGTAGTGATATATTTTCAGGATAATGGAATCAGAAAATTTTTGAACAAACAAGCCTTGTGTTTAAGCTTTATATAAGCTACTCTCTTGAATTCTTGCTATTAGATCAGCATCCAAATAAATCCTCCACCATTTTATTACAGTTGTGTGTAACATGGAAAGAGTCACCTCTGCCTGTACTTTTCTAAAGACGGCTACACATAATTCTACTTCAGAACTTTACACTGAAGTTCTATTAAATGTTTATTATAAGCATTAAAATAAATGCAAACTCTGTCTTTGAATTCACCTTCAACATCAATATCAGAATTTGCAGGTCTAATTTTGTCTTCACATAAACTGTAACAGCAACATGGTTATTAGCCTTACTGCTTTAGAAATGTTGAGCCGAAGAAAAATCTCAGTACAAACTTCATAACAACAGAGTTGGAACTAAGAGGCCAAACAGAAAAAGATATATTCCTAGTTCTTAAGTCTCTCCCATTAAGCAGTTAGCACACACAGACATGTCCCAGCCCCCTCCTCCTTCTCAAACCTTTTGGGTTTGCCTTGAAGTGGTACCAAAACTGCTGTTGGCATCACCTTAGCAGCTGATTCCAGGCTTGAGTACATACAGGAAAAGAGATGTCAGACCACAATTCCAGGTACACCTGCAAATAGTGAATCAGGACCATTCTAGAAGAGCATTTGGTGCCAGTGAAATAACACAGTAAAGTAATAGAACTTCTGCAGATTTCCTGAGAATCGTCTGAACCCTCTGATAAAGTAACAAAATAGCTATCTGAGGTGTAATATCAAGCACAAACTAAACACCCTGGGTGAAATATGAGGGAGAAACCTAGAAAAGCATCCTAAGAAGGAGTGAACAGAAAGTGATACCGCAGAAAAAAAATGAGAACCTGGAAATGTAAAATATCCTACTGACGGCTCCATGTAGCTAGCCCTATTTACAATGGTGTGCAAGCACAAAAAAAACCATGTAGCCCACTTATGCAATTAAGGCTTGGCAATTTGATGAAAATATCATGGAACAGAATTGATGTGAATTTGAGCACCCTGCCAGCTCATTGGGATGGAATTGGCAGTCAGGGGAAGAGACGGGTGGTGTGATGTGCACGCATGAGCCTGCAAAGGCAAACTCTGGGCTCCAGGGCAATTGCCAGGAGTTGGTTATCCTGCAGGAAAGCAGGGATTTTAACAACAGTTAAGCTCTCAGGGGAGATAGGTTTTTCCAGGCTTCAGATAATTGAAGGAAAAATAGTGGGAGATAGATATATTACCAACCTCTAATAGTCACAATGCCCAGGCAAAATTAAAAACGTTGTCATCACATAGGTAGTGGCAAATTAAGTGATTTTTCTCCTAGACAAAACTGCATTTAATTGCACAACTTTATGCACTTCATGGTCATGTTTACATCTACAGTGGTTAAATTCTTCTTCAGATTAGTTCAATACTAAATAAAACCAAAATGTATCACACAGGACTTTGCATATGAATGGTTTTCTTCAGTGATTTCAAATTTATGATAGATGCTAAAGGAACTACTGAAGTGATTAAATCAGTTTCATGTCTAAACATTTGCAAAAATTTCAGCAAAAATATTATATTGCAAGAGATCTGTAGGATTTATGAAATGCTACTTTAGGATTTAAAGTTAGAGCACTGTGTTTCAAAAAGAACAAAGAAGTCTCCCCAATTACAGAATGATTATTACAGTTATAAAATAATATTTTCTAAAAAATCTTTTCTTCACCAGGAAGCTTTTTGCTCCACCAAGAAGCAACAACTGACCATTCCTGTAACAGATTTGGCACAGAACACAAACACAATGAAAAGTTAATTATATGCCAATGTAATAAATGTTTAAGCATCCTGAAAAATAGTGTTGTACTACATTTCATTTCAAAAGGAGGTCTATTTTATAAGGATATTTTTTACTTGTATTCATTATTTACTGTCAGACAGCAAGCACTTACTGTCAGGTCTCACATTGTGCATATTACTGTATGATAGCAGAATGGTCACAATTCTGCAAAAGCTTATAAATTGTGCCAATAACTGGACTTGCTAGTCAAACCCAATTAACTTCTAACACCAGTTTGCCTGGTAAAGCATCCACTTAGTCAGAACTCATTTATGCTTTAAAACTGAAGCATTATACATTTTTTGAAAAGTAAAATTTTTTCAGCACGCCATTAGAATTAAATATATATATATACAGAGGATTAGAAATTCTAAAGTTAAAAATAAAATTAAGCTGAATACTTATGGTTCACAACATCTGAACGTGCTGTAAGTACACAGTATTTTGAAGCATCAAGCAGTTCTCAGCTTCCTGCTGTGTCCCATATAGAGTCTCCATCACTATCATCAGTCATGCATAAAATAATTGTTTTTCTGCTCTTACAATAGGACCAAGAAAACCCTGCATTCTGGTTGAAATGAAAATGAAGGCAACATGAGTAATCACATCATGATGGGTCAGCTGTTGTGTACCGAACATCCTTAAAAGCAGTTCAATAATGGTATCTTTAACTAAATGTTTATTTACATAATCACATAGGTAAAAATGTACAAATAATTTTTTAACAAAATCAATATCGTTTTAAAAGACATTTTGAATTAAATATTCAGCAAATCAGTGATGAAAAGAAAATCTTCTTGACAGTGTTTATAAAAATGATAACACGATATTTATTAAGAAAAAAGAAGCAACATCTGAGATAGCATGAATGATGAAATGAACAACTAGTATTAAAGTTTCAATTACCTACTGAATTGCATTGTGACAAAATCAAAGTAAACTGATCACCAGATATTATTTTGACTTTTTTTCTGAAACATATTTGAAATAAACATATTTTATTTGAACAATCCATTGTTGCTTAATCTATTAAAAAATATGAGAAGCATTTCTGTAAATTTTTTAATTGGTAGACTGTTTTCACTCTGGCTACTATCTTAATAAAACCTTACAAGCCAGTGAATCAAAATATATTCCAGTTACTTAAAAAGTAAACTGCATCTGGATTAGAAATGAGATAATTCCTCCTCCTTTCCATGAATTAACAGCAGATCTGGGATGCAGAATATTATTATTACAGTTTTTACTTCTTCGTACCATGGTACAATGGGATTCCATATAAGTGCAGATCAGAAAAGATTTAATTACATTAAAGAACTTTTCTATTGGCTTAGTGTGTGTGTTTGACTCAAGTCAGCTCTTCAATTTGTTTTATAATAACTCCTTGACAGGAATATCTGGCCTCGACCCTTAAAATGCTTAAATATATGCATTGCTTTAAACACCTTAATTGCCCCCTTAAACTCAAGTCAATTTAAGCATGTGAGTAAGTGTTGGGAGTGTAAGAGATGAACAGGTTTTTAAAAGCACCTCAATAGCGTGAAGAAAAAAGCGAACATCATACCGTGATATATAAATACAACAATGGAGAGACAGTGTACAAATAGGAGTGTCATGTTAGATTCGTGAAGTCATCCTTCCACTCTACTTGGTTCTGGCTGTATCACATGGAGTTTTTGGCAGGAAGATGTGAATCAACTGGAAACAGTCCAGAGGAAAGGAACAGCAACGAATTAGGTTTAGAAAACAAGATTTAGAAATAAAGACTGAAGAAACTGAGTTTGCTTATCTTGACAAGTGAGAAATTTCAGAGAACGCAGGTTGTTTCATGGAGTTTTACAGGCATTATGTGAGAAAATACCCTCAGAGCTTCAGTGCAGGTCTTTGATGTGTAGGTTCATAGCTACGAGGTTACATGGCATATCTCCTAAACCCTTCTCTATATATTGTATGAGGTCCACCAAAAAAAATCCCACTTAGGTACTCAATAGATGATAATAAAAGTGCCCAAGTAGTTTTTGATTTTGCTTTTGACTCATCAAAATTGTACAATCTATTGATTTCTCCTTTGTGATGGAATTAATTTAAATGCCCAAATAAAATTCAGAACTGCACTTTTTTTTTTGTTACAAATAGCTGTTTTTCAAAAAGACTGTGGGGGCCCGGAGGGGAAACAAAGCAGATATTTTATTTTCCTTTTCTGGATTGTCTTTCTCATTTGTAGGAAAAGAAATGCCTCTGAGGTAACTAATTTGATCACAGTACACAACTGTGGTGGGTCACTCCCACCATATTATCTATGGATTACTGGAGTTTAATATTCTTACTTACAGAGATTAGGAGGAGATCAAAAATGAACAGAATGGGGATGCTCATCCCTAATTATCTTTATTATGACAGAGAATCATTGTTTTAAGTTGCAAGGTTATTGCTTATGAAATGATTGTGTATAAAATATTGATATTACAGTAATACTGTATTTTGACTGTTAGCATGGTGCATGCCGTCTGTATGAAACATAAGATCTGGCAAAAAAAATGTTTTTCGAGGAGATTTACAAAGTGACAAGTTTTTTTTATTATTTAAACAATCCTAAGGATTGAATAAATACATATTTTTCTTGTAACTGTATTCCAAGAGTGAATGTCTCAGTAGCAACATTAATCAGGAAAAAAATCTGTAATCTGTAGCATTTGTCATGTAATTAAAATGATAAAAAGCCGGTAAATAGGAGGGAAATGGCTGTCTGAAAGGAGCTACAAGTAGGCAGACATCCAACACATGCTCCTGCTATGGAAAACATAAAGCAAAAATAATGCATTTAATAATTTGTAAAATTCCAAAAGCAAAAGCTCCTCAAACAGCAAATGTACACGGAAATATCCCAGGAGTTCCAGCTCTTTATTTTTCCTGCAGTGTTCTTGGATGCTACCTGGATTTTGTTCAAGCCTCTCTAAAATCACGGTGCTTCATATGTAGTGCTGTCTTTCTTTCTTCTGATTTTGTGTTCCTGCTTTAGCTCAGCCTACATTGTAGGCCATCCTATTGTCCTATAGCAGCTCACTGTTCATCTCTTACACTTTGTGGTAGGAAGGTATTCACATTTAACCTCTGAACTTCAAAATAGAGTTGCCCTTCCCCAAGCAACTACTGAAGAGTGGTCAGACTGGAAGGTGACTTGAAGCAGTTCTTATGCCTTGCATAATGTAGTATGAAGACTATATTTGGTATTGTCTACCTGGAAAATCAAAATTATCTTTAGTATCTAATGATATTATGTTATTATTTTCAACCAGACAAAGAATCAAAGAAGAAAAAAAGATTTGGAAAGAAGACAGACAGAGAAAACAGGAAGATATTTTGGGAAACCTGAAACTTCTATCTGATTTGGGCCAACAAATTGAAACTATGTCTTTTACAGGTCAGGCATTAAGCACACTTCCTAGAAGGCTTCTCTCTGAGTGACTGGATATTTAACTATTTTTATCACATTTATAACTCTAGCTTGGTGGTGATGGGTGGGAGGGTGGCAGAGTAGATATTTCTGACACAGGCATACAGGACATTTCTACACCAATATATGCAGACAAATGTCTGTCTTAGGAATTTCAGTACTATCATAGCTCTCTATAGAGCTAGAATGATTATATCTTCACTCATACATTAGCAAACAAGCAGAGGAGCTCTCATCTTTTATACCTTTTTACATAGGTATACTATAATTCCCTGTCAATAACATGTTTGAAACACAGAACTACCCATGTTCCAGTCCCCAGTCAAAATTGGTCAAAAGGGCAGCCTAAACCTGGTACTACACACTCATAAGGAACTTGTTAATTTGGGGGATGTTAGGTATTTCAGGTGGAGTATCTGCTGCATTGCCACTTTCCATTTCTGACAAAGGTATTTATAATTTTTCCTCACAGCAGAAATTTTGGTAACATCAAACCCCTGTCTGCCAGTTAATGCATTCTTGAGAAGTCCTGATGGTGTCAAGGTATGGTCCTGCTAATGTTCAATGAACTTTGTGGTGAGAGATCGTGATTCACGTGAAGACCCAGTGGAGTCAGTTGTTGACCTTGCCCCAATATAGTCAATGACAGAATTCCTTGTTTTAAATGCTACATAGTCAGTTGTCAAAACCATAATTATGAGGGATGTTATATTGAGCTGTGGGTGTGTTCAACACAGACTTCAAAGATTTTCTTCTCAAAGTTATGAAGTTCCTTAAAAAAGTTCCTTTTATTAATTTCCTTGCTTTGCTTAAATCCAAATGGTTTATTTGAGTTTGACTTTTGAAAATCTAACTGTAGGGGACCTTATATATCACGGAAACATTTGATGTTTCCTTAAGATTATATTGCAAATTACAATATAAATGCAAGCAACATACACTATAAGCAAACAGGAAACTGTCAGAATTATATTAATTCAGGAAAATAACAACCTATTGATCTGCTGAATCTAATGAAAGAGACTAACAATTTACTAAACATTTGGTATCCCATTTTAATCTTTTTATGAAGAGCTTTCATTAAGACTTATTTATGCGTATTTCATTTCAATATGTACTGTATAGTTAAATAAGAATGACTATTTCTAGGGAGAAAATGGAAAAAAATATATGTTTCATGCTCACTTAAATGGAACAAAGTAGAAATATAACACGGGAAACATAGATCTTTGTGTGTATGTTGCCATTATTGCAAATGATTTCCCTCTTCAGACTGTACCACAGATTTTTTTTGTTTTTTTTCTGGGTTTTTCTTGGTTTTGTGCGTTGTTTGTTTGTTTTTTTTCTGTGTGTGTGTGTGTTTTTTTTAGGAGAGGAACAGAAAAATAGTGGCTGCCAGAGAATTATGACATGAACCATGAGAAAGAGCCCTCATTTTCAAGCAGTATGCAGGAAGTGTTTGTATACTCAAGCATGCACTAGTTGAAAAATCTAGTTTTGCTGATCTGTACAAGACCAAAAAGACAAAATCACTGCTTAGCTATGAATTTAAGAGCTTAAGGCACTGTGAAGGCACTAGTTGCTTGCAGTAGGAGTACAACATGGTGCTTGTTTTTTAATAAGTAGGTATCTGCTTAATAGTACATCTACCCATGTGCTTCTAAGATAAAAGTTATTGTAAGAATCTCAAACTGTTTCCACTTAATTAAGTCCCTCCATCTAGCATTGGCCTAGGGATACATACTAGATGTGGATATATTACATGAAGAAGTGAAACAACCTTTTTTCTTTTAAACTGCCAAATAAAGCTTTAGGGAAGTCTAGTTTTACTATCATGTTTTACAGAGCACCATGGCTTAAACTAGCCCCAGATGGATAGTTCAGGTCCATGCACATCATCTCTCTTTCCTACTTTATACGAGGTGATAATATCTTTTATTCACAAAGCTGCGAAAGATGTCCTTGAATGTACCAACCACAGACATTTATATAGTTAAGACTTTATAAAATTCTCCCCCAAGATCTGATAGACAGGGACCAATCCAGCTTAATAAAAGTTTCATTAGCTCTAGAGAAAGTGTCTCCACCTTAGCAGCCAAAATAACTTATTTAGTACCTCTGCACTAGGACACTATTTATTAACCATAATGTAAAGGGCAGATTTGATCTATCAACTGTTATTAGACATATTAAAACCAGCAACTGAATACAGTTATTTTTCGACTGTGGTAGAGATTAGAGAACTCACTGTGGGTGATGAGTCTGAGCGAAGCTCATTTAATGAGGCACTGTGCACACCATTAGAAGACAATCCCTGTCACTAAAAGTTTGTTGTGTAACAACCCCATCGACACCACATTGTACTCTGATGAAGATTTTCTCTCTGTTTTCTATGAAGTCTTTCTGGATGCCTATCTGTATTGGGTTTCTGTGGTCAGGTTAAATAGTGGGGGGGCTACAAGGGTGGCTTCTGTGAGAAGCTGCTGGAAGCTTCCCCCATGTCCAGCAGAGCCAATGCCAGCCGGCTCCATGATGGACCTGCTGCTGGCCAAGGCCAAGACAATCAGGAATGATAGTAATATCTCCATGATAACATATTTAAGAATGATAAAAAAGTTATTGTATAGATGAAAACTGCTGCCAGAGAAGAGCGGAGTGAGAACATGTGAACAACTCTGAAGATATCAAGGTCAGTGGAGAAGGAGGGGAAAGAGGTGCTCCAGGCACCAGAGCTGAGGTTCCACAGCAGCCTGTGGTACAGACCATGGTGAGGCAGCTGTGTCCCTGCAGCCCATGGAGGACCATGGGAGTGCAGAGATCCACCCACAGCCTGGTGGAGGAGACCTACACTGGTGCAGGTGGAGGCCTGAAGAAGGCTGTGACCCCGTGGAAGGCCCATGATGGAGTAGGGTCCTGGCAGAGACCTGCTGACCTGTGGGGAGGGGAGCCCACACTAGAGCAGGTTTCCCTGGTAGGACTTGTGGCCCCGTGGGGGACCCACACTGGAGCAGCCTGTGCCTGAAGGACTGCATCCTGTGGAAAAGTGACCCATGGGACAGCAGTTTGTGAGGAATTGTTTCCTGTGGGATGGACTAACACTGGAGAAGTTCATGGAGGGCTGTCTCCCGTGGGAAGGACCCCACGCTGCAGCAGGGGAAGGACTCCTTTCTCTGACCAGCGGCAGAAACAACCTTTGATGAACTGACCTTAATCCTCATTCCAGGCCTCCCTGCGCAACTTGGGGCAAGGAGGTAGAACTTGGAAGAAGGGAGGGGTGGAGGGAAGGTGTTTTTAAAGTTTCTAAGATTTATTTTACTTCTCATTTTCTCGTTCTGATTCTGTTAGTAATAAATTTAATTAATATCCCCACTTGGAGTCTTTTTGCCTGGGATGGTGATCAGTAAGTGGTCTCTCCTGGTCCTTATCTCAACTCATTAATCCATCGTTATATCCTCTCTCTCTGTCCAGTTCCAGAGGGGAGTGAGAGAGTGGCTTTAGTGAGTACCTGGCATCCAGCCAGGGTCAACCCACTGCACTATCTAACTGCATATCTGGGGAAGATGGAACTACACTTACACCTAGAGCAAGAGATATTGTGGCGATGAGACAGACAGATGGGGGAGCACTGTGCACCAGGGAGATTCATGACAAGTGTAACATGAAGTAATTAATCATTTGAACATACATTTCTGGGGAAAAAAAGTGTTAATAGCAAATTTTCAGCAGTACAGTCCAGCTTTTCCAAACTGCTTAAATACTTATCATTTAAAATTAGCAATCTGGTTGCATTCATAAAGGTCACGAAAATATTTATAGTTCAGGCCTCTTCGCATTAACTGTAAGGCAACTTGGCACTGCCATCAGGAATTCTTTCATACCAATAAGGGACTCTTAGGTGCTACTACTAGAGAAGTATGATTGTGCTAATGAAGTATCTGCAGAAGGGGGAAAACTGCCATTTCATATAGATTATACTATAATGTTTCTGCTTAAGCCAGTGAAATCATTTCCTCATTTATTACAATAGTTGTAATTATAATAGCTGTATCATCATTAATAGCTGTATAATGGCTGTGCAGTTATTAATACTGAGGTACAAAATCAATTTAAATTGTCAGATTTTGTTATTATCCAGCAGTTATTAAGATGCCTTTTACCTACAACTTTTATTTGCCCCCTAAGAGTACTGAAAAGTTAGGCTTGAGGATATTGAATGAAAGATGATAAAACCAGTGAAGTAAATTCTAATTTTCCAGAAAATGTAAGAATAACTACAGCAAGTAATTCTCAACCCTTTTGTATTACAAACTCACATCAGTTCAGCAAACCTGCCTGTCTAGTCCTTACCAAAGACAGAGAGGACTCCTGTGATTGTCCTGGTGGCTACACCTATTCTCTGCACTGTTCTGCTATTTTTCCTTCTCCCTTTGCACCTCTCTCCTTTACTGGATGTCTTAGGGTCTTTTATACTGGTAAGTGAAATCTAATGAACAATATACAAACTGATTTTCTGGAATCAGTTTACCATGTAAGACCTGATGTTTTATGCTTCTTGTAGAGGAGGAACACAATGTTGTGGAATCGTGCTGAACAATCCACCTATCTCCTGAAGCAGAATGGCTCCACTGTCTCCTATGAAGGCACTGAATGCTCAAGCTTTTCACCTGTCATATGAATATGAATTCATCAATCTTTGGACAAAATGTTGTTACTCAGTGTTATTACTGAAAGAGAGTATGTCCAGTGACACTGTAAAAAGGGTCTGTGTTTTGGTCAAATGAAGGTTGCATTTAGTTGCATATGGAATAACATGGTTCCAGTCATGACAACACAGAACCACTACACATCAGGAACTCTTCTTTGAATAAAGAGCATGTAGCTGGGTCACATGAGGAACATACCCTATATTCATGTGTAGGGGAAGGCATAAAGAACTTTGGAAAAAGGAGGCCAGAAGCAAACAGACATAAAGGTTCATCTAGACAACAATTGACTCTCTGTCCCTATCTGAAGAGATCCAAGGAAAGAGAATGATGATTAATAAGCTGTGAGACAAATGAATTTTTTATTTTCTAGTGGCCTGTATTCAGAATAGGAGGGACATTCTCCCAAGAAACAGAATTTCCATACAGACAATATTTTAGATATCAGAGCTGTATCAAAGGACATAAATATCCCCTATCATTGTTGCATATTTAGGTCTTACTTTCAGACTGTGACTCTACGTAAATGGGATTTTTTTATGAATTTGATAAATGGGATTTTTTTATGAATTAGAAGACAAGATTGCTGCATTTATATTAACTTCTATTCTAAGACTGTGCAGCGAGCATGTCTTGGAAAAAACGTTATCTTAACCATATCTCAAGGACAGTAAAATTTTATGCTTATATGTATTAAAGCAGGAACAGACAAGTGCCATGTGGTTGAGACTGACCCCATGAATTATGGGACCTAAACTGAAGGGAAGGATTATCTGCTATCTCACACCAGAAGAAAGAAGCAAGAAACAGCAGTGCAGGTCAGAGAGTTTTGCACAGGGTAGAGAAATTTGCCATGTTGGGGGATGCTATGCCGGCAATTTAATCTGTGTTTTATTTAATTCACTCTGGTTGCCTTGTCTTTTGCCTTTTGACATCCAAGATTCACAGGCCTATAATGACATGCATTAGTTAATTAGTTAATGTTTCTAAAGCACTTTGAAAATGTAAAGCACTGTGCTAAGCAGTACATATGAGAAATTGATATGAGGATACATTTAACTGTGGGAGTGGGAAATACACTTTTCAGATATGGTAATAAGGGAGAGATAAATATTTTTGCATAATTAAACTAGACTGTATTCCTGTAAATATGCAAGAGATACATTTGTGTCATACCATGCAGCTACAGCATCACTTAGATTATATAAGTAGAAAAAACACTATTCACATGTTCATTGGAAAGAATACCACAAATCTATGGTTATGTGTAAAAGATGCACAGCTTTATGCAGAAAATTAGACTAGAAAATTTTAAGAGACTATATAGCCCATATACTACACATAAGATATACGGGCATGATATTGCCTGCCTTTTCCTTTTGACTGCTGTAAGATAGCACCTACTATCCATTTTGTGGTGCAGAGAGGGCTAAAGGGGAGCAAGAATAAAGAGGAAACTTTGTATAGGTTTATGTTGCCTGACTGCAATAGTCTTTAAGTTACAGAGACTTTTCAGGGACATCTGAAAACTATCACCTGAGTCAAGGTGCTCCAAGGTGCAGAAGCATTTGAGACGTAGGCATCTGTGTGCTGGCAATTGGTACAGGAACCTGCTGCAGTATGAACTTACACATATTTTACAGTTCACCGATGTGCCTGAGTTAGATATGGAAACTGTAAATGAGGGTGTAACCAGCAGGTACATGAAAAAACATGAACACAGCTATCAGCAGTCATCAGTCACACACGTATAGGGCAGCTCATATTCAGTCCAGATTCTATTATGAGAAAGTTTTGGCAGTTTCATGTAGGATAGCAGCATGTCATGAAGGCATTTTAAAAAAGGATTAAGGGGCCCACTGAACATTTATGGGTGTTTCCAGTACAGAAGCCGGCCCATTATCATGCATGTCTCCCAAGCAACAACCTCTATATTCTAGATATATCAGGCACTGATGAGATCAGGCAAAGAATTCTTCTTCAGGTTATCACTGAAGATAAAAAAATGCAATTGTTAGGAAACTGGAAAACAATTTGTAGCAGTTGCGGTACAACAAGGGCACACCCTAGGTCAAAACCACAAAGTTTACTCAATCTTATGTTCTAGCTGAAGGTCCACGAATTAAATCAAAGATGAATGCCTGCATTCACAGAAAGTAGGTTCAATACAGTCTTCTAAGAGAGACACTGAGAACTCTTAAGACTCAGAAACTGAGTTATCAGAAAACTGGTAGTTTCCTTTTAAGTCAACACAGCCAGGAACAACAGAAATCTAATTAGAAGAAACTAAAAGAGAAAGAGGAGGCAAAGTCAAAACCAATAATATCCGGAAAATGTAAAAAATATGAAAATAGACTTTTTCATTACAATTAACTATTTTGTTTTGTTGTTTTTTTTTGTGAAGTACTATCTAGCAATTTGGAAAAAAAATACTGTGTAGGTGCAATTCAATATCTTGAATTAGAGAAACTTAGTTGGTATGTATCTGTCCATCCCCACAATATGCCTCAATTTCACTAAATGAGCAGCTTCTGCTGGAAAAATATTTGAATTTTTTTTCTAATAGATTCTAAACTCATCAGAACTATTGTATCTCGGTAAAAGATGAAAGTATATCACAGAGTTGTATTTATAATTATTAAGTATAACAATGCTAGGTTCATTAAATGTTTTTTTGATCCTTAGGATTCCTCATCATCAAAGTGAATGTAAAAACTATGCTGACTCATACTACACCCTTCTGTATATCATTAGTTGTATCATCTCATGTCCAACACCTTGCATAGTTAAGGATTGATTTTTATGGCAAACAGGGCAGTCTTCACTTTCTTTAAAAGCTGAAAACAACTAGGTCTTTCTCAAGAAGTGAATCAAGTCCTATCTGTATTTTCAGTTGATTTTTTGCAGACTTTACAGCTGCCAGTGGTTAGGTTTCCATATCCTTCAGTGGGATTGGGATTTTTTCCCTATGGACTTTTGGAATTATTATTTTTTCCAGAAGCATCTAAGCCTTCCTATGGGCTTTCATAGAACTTGATTTTTACATCTGGTAAAGGACAGGACCTGTTCATCTAGTGAGAACAAGGAAGGACATATTCCAGGAGCTATAGATGCCCCTTTGTACAGAGTCTACTCCAGAATTGCCTCCCTCCTGGAAAACAGTTTTAGTCATCTTGCCATACATATGTCTTTTCGGATATAATGAAACTATTTTGCAATTTTTGGAGCCTCTCTTGATAGTCTATTCTTTTCAGGTCTTTTATAATAGTGGTGAATGTAGCACTTTTTATTTCCTCCTGTGCTGTTTAAGAACAGGCTGTTTCCTGCTAACCTTTCCTAAAGGTGCTATTTGCTTAAGGTCTCACTCACTCACAAAGCTTTTCAATCTTCCCTCAAGATAAAAAGAAATAAATTTTAAAAACTGCTAATACTGAAGAATACAGAGATGGAAACTAAATTCTTGACCGAGTAGCACAAGCACAAACCTTCTAAAATAGTTAATATATTTTGTCATAATTTTTCCCTGTGCAAAAGTTTGGCTCAGTTCTGCAAAGCAACATTCATTGATAGGTTGGCAGCGTTTAAATAACAGACACTTCTGAAAATAAGAGGTAGAAGTTTCTTTCTCAGCATTTTTAGAGCAAGCATAAAATACAGTGGATAGTTACACTGTATCATTTTCTTTTGAAAAATTTTGAAAGATGACTGTGATCACCTACACCACAGCAACAAATGTTACATTAGGGGAGGGAAAGGTAGGCAAGACCTTCAGTTTTCTATATCACTAGAACTGATTTATTCCCAGCCCAGAAAAGATGGTTTGGAATCACCCTTTTCAAGTGAAACCATGTTTACCTTTCTTGCTGTGAACTACTACATGCATGAACATGTGAACTACTTTTTCTTTCATGAAAAGAAAAAACATTAGCCTTCCAACTGTGATATATCATATTTTATCCTGTGCTTTTCCTGCACCACTCACTTCATTGCATTTTTTGCTGTTCACCCACAACTGGGGAATGTAATATATCTATTAGTTATCCTGGGGCAGATATCCACTTTAAATATAATTTCACAGTTTACAAAGATATTCTGTAAACATATGTGAAACAAATGAAAGACCTTTTTTTCTGGAGGCAACCACTTTCCCTGTCTTAAAAAGGCTACCTAAGCTCAGTTTTACTCATAACTTTCCTAGAAGCTATTAGAATGCAAAGCACTGTCCTGAATGTTTTTTATGTACCTTTTTGATGTAAGGCTGACACAGGGAATAAACAGGTCACTTAACACTGGTAACGTATCTGTGCAATAATGAGCAAGACGGTTACTGTAAAAAAAGTAATAACAGTTGGGTATCACAGACTAGTGATGCTAAAGCCTGTATTGTACAAGAATGATACTACTATTATGAATCATGAGAATCTGTGACACTCATGACATAAGTTTAAGGGGCAAACAATGTAGCAGGTGCTCTTTAGTTCAGCACTATAGACAATGGTAAAAAAAAAGATCTTAAAAAAAAAACCAGTGGCCAATTAGCTGTGAGATAAATAACATTTATAAATCTATATTTTCAGACAGGCAGCAATAAAAAAGCAATGTATTACTATTAAAGCAAAATCTATTAATCTCTTTTCTAGACTATTCCTTACTCACTCTAGGGTTCCTTGCAAATCCCCAGTTTTCTCAATGTAACCAGTACTTCTCTGAAGTCCAGATAAATTAGATTGACTTTTAGTTCTCTTAACAAAAAAATTAATTTTCTTACCTGAGATTGATCTGACATGATCTATGAGCCCTTTGTTTTATGCTGTTTGCTTTCATTTCTTTTGTATTGCCAATATTTTCTAACTTTTCTCCTGACTGAGTCACACTTAAAAATCCTTATTAATCTGTTACCTATTTTCTTTCTTGTCTTAAATATTGTTAGCATTTATATTACTCCACAATTTTATTTTGCCAGTCATATTTCTTAACACCTTTTGTGTGATTGAGATTTTATGTAACAATATTTTGGGAAGGACGTAATCTTTTTCTCTCCCCCTCTCCTGCATACAACATACATTAAGATTAGTGAGATCTGTTTTAGGAGGCCTGCCTTTGCTTTTGTACTCAGGATTAGTCCCATTAATAAGTGAAACATATATAATTTTGAATCTGTTCTGGGTAAAAGATAATTTCAAACACATGGCAACCATCTGCCTTTTTTGTGTTCTGTTAAGAAATGAAGAATCTTCTTTCTAGAGCAAAGACACAGGTTGATTTCAAGTCTTGCTTTATCCCACTGAAGCACAGGATTCTTTTTGGTTTTCTCTTCCTCCCATTTCTTATAGTTTTCTGCTTAAGCTTACTGCTCTTTTAAAATTCATTATCCAGAATAGAATTTGGGAGCATCCCCAACAGTTTTTTGTTTTGAACTGGAGAGTGAAATCCAGGGAGTTTTTGCACCATTTGACTTCTTAGAGACGTAAGTTCCTAAACTCTTGATTTCAGTTGATTTATCTTAATTTCTTTAAGTTTTCCCTTTGTAATAGGGCTAAGCTAAAATTTCAAGAGCCGCTCCAAATTTCCGAATAGTTATTTAGAAAGTTTACACTTCTAATGTTTAATATCTGTCATAAAATTAAGATATTAGCTGTAACTTTCCTTGTTTACAAGAAATTGGTAGCACTGATAGTACATTTTTTTTTCTACTGTATGTTACTTCAAGAACTCCTTGAGGGATTATCTTGTTGTCAGAGCTGGCTCATAGTGAAGACAGGTGTGTGTGTGTTTTGCCTTTGAATCAGAGTCAGCCATAGATGTAATAGAAATCAAAATCTTTCATTTGCAACTTGATCTAATAAAATACAATTACAGTACCATCAGCATGGAGAAATCTCCCACACAGCCTGGTAAGCACCCTAGGGGGTATGTTTTTAGAGTGATGCACAGTAAATTAACCACTAAGCACCCATTAATGCTAATGAGAGCTCCATGGTTAATTTCCTGAGCACTCTGCTGAAAAGATACCTGTAGGTATTGGTTTTAAGCCTATCGTACATTTAGTCTAATAAAATGTACTGTAAAAAGTGAACAGACCCACTAATTCAGCTATTAAAACTGTCCTTACAGTGTAACTTGCACAAAGCAAGTTAGACAATCTGCTAAAGAAAATAAGATCGATGCAGATTAATAAGACACATTTTCAAATATGGAACAAATATATTTGCATACAAGAGCCAAATCAAGTATGCAAAAGGAAACACAAAATATATTTTAAGTCTGTGATTAAAGATCTTCTCTCCTGCCTTGATAACTGTAGTCATCAGACTCAATGGGACAAATTTCTAATGTGCAGCACAAAGCTGTTTGTATAACAGAGTCTGTCAGTTCAATCGAAGTTGTATATGCACCATTATTAATTCTATTTCAGTGGTGAAAGTCACTTAGCTAAAGTTTCTATTCTCTTTTAAACTTTTAACAAACTTTTTTTCTATTCTTTTTTAAACTTTAAACAAAAGTTGCAGCTGTTGCATTCTTAATGATGTATTTCCAACTCATGCTACAACAGCCATCTCTGATTACACCATTAGCTAAGTTGTCCATGAAATGAGACAATGTTATTAAGCAACAGGATCAGATCTCAAGGAAATGTTTTATAATTTCATTAAAGTGAAATATAATTTTTCTTCCCATACATTGCTCAGGACATGTAGGACACCAGTCCCACAACCCCTACAATTTAAATAGATTTAACTTAATAAAAAATGAAACACATTTTGAAATATATTGCTTAGATATAGATAAATGTTGATTATGTTTATATTTGTACAATGGTCATGTGGCTGTAGCAGCTTTGCCAGCTTTCACTCATCTCTCCATAATTAAACTCTTAATTAATATATATTCTTCTTAATCTTCAGTGTTGAATGTACAAGGTCAGAAACCCTCAAATGTAATGAGCCTTTCTATGGACAGTTCTACCACCATTCAACACTTGCGGTGGTTTGGAACTAGCACTCCCATCCTTTA
The DNA here is from genome assembly GCF_036250125.1 of Pseudopipra pipra. Lineage (NCBI taxonomy): Eukaryota > Metazoa > Chordata > Aves > Passeriformes > Pipridae > Pseudopipra > Pseudopipra pipra. The sequence goes on along the minus strand of NC_087549.1, from coordinate 40,762,398 downwards.
GCTCCTAGAAAATTTTGCAACAGAGAAAGAGAAGAGGAAGCTTTTTAACATTTTACTTTCATTTTTCTATTCTGTATTTCTGGAGTTATACACATTATAAATAGGCTGTATCTGTTTTCCTCTGGATTATCATGACCACATTTTTAATATCTAAGCTTCTCTCAGTGGAGAAAAGAAGTGCTACTGGGGAATCTTCAGCAATTGCCCAAAGTACAAGCAAATCAATAAATTTTATTATTTAATTTTTATAGCATAGCTCTAATGACTAATCAGAACCACTGTGCAGGTTGAGTATAAATGAAGAGTCTCCCCCAAAACACTTACAGCATAACCTCAACATAAATAGCTCAGTGGAAGATTTTTGGTAGAAGCTTTAACATAGCTTTGCTAGTGGGCTTCAGCGATTACATGCATCATTCTGTGCTTGCTGAAATAGTGATAGTTCTGCAGCCTGCACAAAGTCTAGAATAAAAAAATTAATAGGTTCACTCAGATGTAAATTTGGATGATTAAATGATCAACTCAAAGAAGTTTCAAAGACCTTTAATTATGTTTAAATACATTTAAAACTGTACAACTTCTCTATTAGGTACTGAGTAAAGATGTAATTTCAAAGGTATGTTGGTGTGCTGGTTTGGGCTGGGAGGGTGTTAATTTTCTTCACAGTATCTGGTATGGGGCTAGGTTTTGGATTTACACTGAAAACAGTGTTGATACCACAGGGATGTTTTTGTTATTGCTGAACAGGGCTTGCACAGTGTCAAGGCCTTTTCGGCTTCTCAACCCACCCCACCAGCGAGTAGGCTGGGGTTGCACAGGCAGTTGGGAGGGGAAACAGCTGGGACAGGCGACCCCAATTGACTACATGGATATTCCATACCACATGGTGTCATGCTCAGCTTGTAGAGTTGGGAGAAGAAGGAGGAAAGGAGAGGATACTTGAGTGTTGGCATTTGCGTTCCCAGGTCACTGTTACACATGATGGAGCCCAGCTTTCCTGGGAATGGCTCAACATCTGCCTGCCAATAGGAAGTGGTGAATTAATTCTTTGTTTTCCTTTGCTTGCATGTGTGGCTTTTACTTTATCTGTTACATTGTCTTCAACTCAACCAATGAGTTTTCTCAATTTTACTGTTCTGATTCTCTCCCCAGTGCCAGTCGAGGGGAGAGAGTAAGTGGTCATGTGGGGCTAAGTTGCTGGCTGGGGTTAAACTACATCAGTTGGATATACAATTAATATCCTATTAGGTCCCAAAGAGGCATTTAGATTACCCTTTAACATGTATTTGGAGATGCCCTATTTTTGAAAATTCAGTGTACAAATCCTGCAGTGAGAGTGTGAGCTCTTGGTTTTCAGTGTCGCCTCCAAAAGGCTTTTTAAAGGGCTTATTGGCTAGCAGCTGTTAATGGAGCGAACCATCATGGTTTTATGCACATAAAGAATCCTTAGACTTCACATTAATGTCACCCCTTTTAAACTCAGTCATGCTTTTCAGTTTCTCTAATGCGCAAACTTAGGGAAGCATACAAAACTACAGGTCTTTCTCTCATGGTAGAAGAAGCATATGTACAAATAGTAAGCATGCAATTCTCCTTACAGGTTCCACCCCCCACCCCCAGTCACATCTCTACTTAAGCTATTTCAATTGCAAATGAATATTTGCTAAATAATTGGGTACTGAAATGCCAGCTTGAGACACCTTTATCTATACTACCATCTAATTGCTTACATAATTTTCAATTAGGTTCTCTTCACCTTTTTAGATGTTTCCTCTGCCATATTCTTTCCCATACCTGTTTTCTAGTAAGTCAAGTGCAAATTAGCAAATTTTCCTTCCCTTAAGCATGCACAGACCAGCTCCAGAATCTTACTTTAAATTGTCTTAAAATTATTTAAACTAGGGATTCAAGGGACTGATCAAAGCTACTAACTTTAGTCTTAAAACACTAAAACAACTGTTTATCAGATTTTTGCTTTCAGATCAAAGTGATACAGTACACAAAGCATTTCAGCTACAATAATGCAAAGGTGCCCTCTGGGAAGAAAAGCCTAGATTTTCCATGTTAATGCTCATCCATTCTCTAGATTATGTTGCAAAGCAAAAATTCAGGATGTTAGTCACACTTCAGGTTTCTCACACCAGGTTAGATTTTTCCATGCCTGCATGGAGCGAATGTCAATTATATACCTAATCCACATATAAAGCTGATTCTCTAGATTTGCAATAACAAGTATATGTGATCAAATAGAATTCTATGAGAATAAACACCAAGAAAAGTCAACATTTCTTGTCTGAAACCGTATCTGTTTCTTAAGACTCTCAGATCTGTAACAGTAAAATATAACTATGTTAATAAACATACAGCAAACAGATGCTAAAACACAAGCTTGTGAAAAATGCATCTGAGTGCAAGGAGTAAAACATAGATTATTCTTTCTAAAACAATATATTTCCATAATGCTCTATGGAGAATACTTAATAGTTTATTTCATTTAGAAGAATAAAAGGCAAAATAAAGATGTAGCAATTTTCCTACAGGAAACATAAACTTAGAGAAAGCTTGACTATTTCTTAGCAGTACATGCATTTGATAGCAAAAGGGAAAAAAATGCTGGCACTTAAAACTGGCAGTGTAGCTATCCATTTAAAACCCTGTATCAGATTACCAATACCATGTGATGTCTTATATAAAGCTGGATAACATTCATGATCAGTTTGTATCCAGTACAAAGCTCCTCATAAATAAATAGGGCTAGAGGCATGTTTTGATGGCAGAGGGCATCATACTGCTCTGCTCTTATTGAAAGATGGCCCTGGTTTAGTAAAGATATGTTTTGTTGGCAAAAAGTCTGCTATCATCTGGTTAAGTGGAAGGATGTTCTGACATGAAGCTGAAGCAAACATTTAAGCTTAATCTTGAAGGCAAGTGATTTACTTTGTAGCATTTCAAGGCTATTTATTTTACAGTACAGCAGCTTGTTTGCCTGGAATCAGTGTGACTCACAAAATCTTGTTAAAATGGAATATTAGGAGGAGGAAAGAGGAAAAAGAAAAAGGAAGAAACAGAGAAAGAGTTCGGAGTTAGAAATATAAGTAGAAGAAGAAATAAGGATTTAAACAAAATGAATGTTAGAGAATGAGAATATATCAAGTAAACAAAAATTTATCTTCCATTTGAACCTCTTAATGGAGCCCTTGCTTTTTCTGGCCAGCAGTTTCTTTTGTAAATAGCTTCATAGGCATCAGTGGGACAATTTCTGAGAGTTACTGCATTTTTATGTCACTAAGAAGTGGACTACATAGTCTTTCAGATGATAATTAACAGAAATTACTACAGAGTAGTCAGAAGGAAGAGAATGTATGTTCTATAAACTCAAATATCATAGTACCAAAGAGAGAGAGTAGTATTAACCACTGTGAACTTAGCATTAATCAGTCTTTTAATACATTTGCATTTATTTCACACACATACACACAAATCTTATTTTGCATGCTATTTCACCCATTATTTTTCTATAATGAAGTTGATTAATTAAAGGAAATTCTAAGTCTTAGATGGTCCCTTCCCTCCCTTTCCCCCAAGTACACCTTTTTTTTTTACATTAATGAAGTGAAAACATAATACAGCTAACATTTTAAATGGAAGTAACTATTAATCTATGAAGATACTACTTAACATAAATACGAGCAGTCAATTCTGGACCTTTCATTAATGCTTTGGTCTGTTAGTCCTTGCAGCGACCAGATCAGCTGTGGTTTTTTATGTTACACAAATACAGCTACATCTTTATCTACAAGTTTAGCCTATCATTTTGTGAAGACATCTTCACTGAATTATCTAGATCCTCATAAAATTTGTCAGTAATGTTACAAAGAGTTTGACTTTCATATCAGCCTCAGTTAAGGAAACATTAGGCAGTCATTTATTCCCAAAGTCAGATTTTAAGTAATACAAATATATAGCAATGAATGCCTTAAAATTTACCTCACTTGAAATGTATGTTTTATTTCAGATTTCTATATTAGTATTAGATGTCACAAGACACTTTCAATATGTACTAAGCACCTCCCTAGTCTCACACGTTTTTCTCGGCTTAGCAATAGTTTTGTTGTGTAAATGTCTTGCTGTTGTAACACAGTGAATCGATGGAAGAGTAGATGACAGCTGAGGATCTGTTTTTCCATTTTCAGCAACTGGTGATAGTGAGATTATCCTTAGAAAGGGCTCCTTTGATGTACAAGTTAAAGATGCGTCTGTCACTGCAAGTCAATGGCCAACAGCCATCATCTCTTCATCATTTGCATGTAGGTGTGACAACCTCCATCTGTCTCTGTTGCTAGTTCCAGAGGAATCACAGGGTTTAGAGAAAACATGTAGGTAGATGGGAGAAAGACGTAGGACCTGTACAAAGGGTGAATTACTCTCTCATTCTCACTGATTGTAGTATTAACTGGTGGAATGGGAATACAAATGACAGAAGGAAAAGATTCAGAGCAGTGAGGGGGACAAATGAAATAATCCCACACCGAGTCCATTGCTGGCCATACTGATCTGAGTCACATGCAAAAGCTGTGCTGTAAGGTTCACATGAGACTGTCAAATACATGAAAAACTGCTTTTCCTAGCACTGAAGACTACCACAAGAACAGATTTTAAAAGAAGTTGTTGGACTTCTTACTGGGTTGGTTTGGCTAAAGAAACTAATCAAACTCTGCCTACGAAACCCCAGTAAAGAGAAACGAGTGATTCCAACTAGTTCATAGGCTCCCCCTCCACGTTATTCAATGCTTGAGGTCGTCACTGTTTGTAAGGAAAGAATGTAAACATGGGAGATTTGTATGTGCAGAGGGTTGGTTTCTTTTTAGGCAGAACCTGATGATATTTAACAAAATGAGAAACAGAACCAATGAAAACTTGAGGTCTTTAAATAGAAAGACCTTTAAAAAAAACAAAATAACATTAAGCAAATCTCTAACAAAAGCTTTCTATAAATACATTAATTTTACTCTCTTAACATTTTTTAGTCCAATATTTGCAGGTTTTTGATATTTGCTTCTCTAATTTTTCAAACGATTTCATTATAATTTGAATATTTTTTATATATATTGTCATCTGTGTAAACCAGTCTATAAGGAAAAAGAATAAAACAGAGAAAACAAAAATATAATTTTTCCAAAAAAAGTAAAAAGGGGCACAAATGACTTTGTCTTACACTGTTTACTCATAAATGAAATACAATTTTTAATTTCTATTTCAACTAGGAACTGTTTTTCAGAATTTAAGTATGCTTCCTGAGTGCACAAACAGATTAACTTTTGAAATAAAGCAACTGCAGCACTACTTTATATTTGTAAAAAATCCATTTCAGCTGTATTGTGCCTACCTCATTTTATGAATTTATCACCATATCCTTTTTTTTACTGTTCAACATTGGAGAAATTCTTTGATTTTGTAAGGAGCAGATATGAAGACTGATTCAATTGCAACACAAAGGAGACCAAGTCATTTCAACATCTAGGTATAAAGCATCAGAAATGCATTAACAATAAAAATAACTTGCAAAGACAGAACAATGTAATGGCATTAAATAATATGTGTAGATATACTAGAAAAGAAAACTGGTGGAGAAGCAGAAAGCTGCAGTTCACCCATCACTCAGTGCTCAGGATCACTCCAGGAGACACCAGGTGTGACTCACAGTAATCTGAAGGGTCTTTTTCCTGCGGGATCTTAACAATGAATGACATCGGTGGAATCCCCCAGCGGGTTAGGGGGTCATGGGATTGGTCTTCCTAAAGATCAAAGTCAAACATGCTTAGAGACATCAGGAAGTTAGTGGCTAATTTCATTGGTCAGATCCTGAAAAGTCATGGATAAGGAAAACCAGTTTATCTTCCTGCACATGATCACAATCTCCTGCCTCATGTCCCCAGAGACATGTAGGTAGTTATTGCCCAGTTTGAAAGTTCTGCAAAGCTTTTCAGGCTTGCAGTACCTCCAGCAGAACTGTGAATTCAGTCAAGGCCAGCTAAGGCTGACTGTAATGTTCAGGGTAATGAAAAATCCCCTTGGTTGTGCACATTTCAGATGCAACCCTGCAGATGCCAGGGTAGATGATGACAGTTTGGTGTATTGGCTTGGCTAGTAATCAGGTACTGTCTAGGGAAGGGATATGATGATGATCCACAAGGGAGGGCCGTCACATAACACTTGTCTCTACCATGCCTCACAGTCGAGAGATTTAGGCTGCATATCCTTGATAGGCATAACCTTGCTATTATGTGCTTCCATCAGCTCAGTCCCCAGGCTCTTCCGTGATTAACTGAATAATTCCATTTGCAGGACATGATACCTAGCTCCGCAGTTCTGGGGCACTGTACATTACTGGCACTGAAGTTAGGATAATCACAGCTGAATGGTCATGTAGCTTGTCTACATGATGACACAGCCCCTCAGGTCATTATTTGCAGAGGGCTCCAATCAGAAACTCAAATATTGTGATAACCTTAAAGCTAATCTTATCATGTAACGAACAGACTTTAGTGGGAGAAGATTACTTCTCTGTTCTGGAAAACTTGGATAATATCTCTATTATTGTCTTGAACTTTGTCTATGAACTCCATAAAGCAAAAGAAAAAAAAACAAAAAAAAAATAAAAAATAAGTACTTAATAATATCCTATCTCCTCTTTGATATACCTCTGTACTATCCTCTGCACCAGTTTCTGTTCTCACCTTAAAATTTATAAAGAGTCTTTTACAAATAAAGAGATACTAAAGCTTTTATGGTAGTTTTGAGAAGATACTTCATCATCACAATGACTGGCAGCAGTGAAGAGCAGCTAAAAAACCTGCTTTTTCATAGGGTAGGTGAGCAATAATCTATTAGCAACAAATTGTGATACTGCTACAGCAAATGGAGGGAAAACATTCAGAACTGTCACACAGCTAATTCAAATTGAAGGGTATTAAACAGGATTTGCCCACAACTAGCTTGCACATTTTTTACACTGCATTCTTGAAAATATTCTTTCAAGATATGCAACTACAAGGCTAAATTGATGAAACTCTTCCCAATATCACAAAAAGAAAGAAATATAAGTTGCTTGGGGTGTGAAAGATGATTGCAAAACACGCTGCCATGAGATTTTCAAATTTCAATCGTGTTTTAGTGTTAAATTCAGAGTTGAAAATAAATACATTCCTTCTCAAATGCCTATACGGAGTTTCACCATAGCAATTTGGGTACTTGATCTTCAAAAGTGGTAAGTATTCAACAGAATTAAAGGTGATATACAAAAAAAAAGGCGGATATACAAACCACACATCAGTATTTGTTATTAGACTTCTACATACTTTCTTCTCAAACCCAAACTCACAACTAATATATGTATATTTTATAGTTTGCATTTTTACAGCAAACCAGAAATGCCAGCTTTAAAGTGGCTGAATCAAAAAATAAAATTCTGCTTACTTCTCAATCATGAATATACCATCATAATTTCTTTTCTTTTTTACTATACAGATTTACTTCAGTATTATAAAGAAGCCTTTTCTAGTCATGAAACTGTTGCTGATAATTTCTTTTTTATTTATGAAATGATAAATTCTCCCTCCCAGACCTTCATTCTCATCTTACAGAAATCTGATTGGCAAGTATATCGATGCTGGAAACTATCTATCCCTGTTATCCCAGGTGTCTGATGCAGAATATGTTTCCTTTTTTCATGATCATGATAATATGAACACAGACTGCATACTCTTGCTATGTGATAAGTAATATAGGTGATCTATTTTTCCATAGAGGGTTTACAAGGGCATGATTACTTTCTACAAAAATACTTAAAAACATGCTTTTAAACTGTTAGGATTATATATGTCGAAAAAAGATATATTTTCAGAAAAAGGTGGGTTTGATTCTCAAATGTCTGTTTGATGTGACTACAACTAAACTGTGAGGTTCATTTCATGGTTTTCTGTAGCAGGCCCACAAGTTTGAGAGAGGCAATCTCATGATTTCATGAGATAAATGATGAATCCTGAATTGTTCTTTGTTTTCATGATATCACATCTGTGGATTGTTAGGTCCACAAATGTTCAGAGGACTTAAAATATTGCAAGTGCCCTAATGTTGCATTTGTTTTGCTGCCCTGTTGATACAGAAGGCAAAATTTCTTTTTCAACAGTAGTCTGTCCTTTTTCCGACATCACACAAAGCCGATGAAGTCAGCAGGAATGGGATGTGCCACCCAGCTCCAGGCTGCAGGCTATGGGCCAGCCATTAGCCTTCTGTGGCTAAGGCTATGTTTATTGCATCCTGTTTTACAGGGGTCATTGCTTTACTGGGAACAACTTCTACTTCTAGAAGGAAGAACAGGAGCTCAGGGAGTGAGAGATGTGATATTTTTCAGTGGAAATGGTTCTCCTTTTTTATCAAGTATGTTGATACTAGCAAACAAAGCTAGCAAGCTTGTTCCAAAATGAAGCTTACAGGCTGAAAGAAGAGGAAGAACATTTACAATATGGAATTGATCCATTTTAAGCATTCTATCTGGCAAATGTGTTAGGGAAAAAAAAAGAAATCAGAGTCTGCAACAGATAATCTGGCATGAATCAGAAACAATATTTTGTAGGTGGGCCCAGCACAAAGCAAGGTCCATTAGGCTCAAAGGACACTGCAACAGAACAATGGAAGCAGACAGGAAGTCTGCACTAATAAATATGCCCATTGGGCCAGTGCCACTGCCTAGCATGGCATAGATACGTACAGAAGGATTATACACTAAATGGTGCAAACACAGTCCAGTCCATCTGTCATAAACATTAAGTCCAAAGGCCACAGGTGCAGATGGCACTAAAAAGTAAAAATTACACCCAGACAGAGACCACTTCATATAATATGGAGAAGAAAAAAACAATCCAGCAAAACAAAACAAAACAAAACAAAAAAATCCAATGATTTTTTTTTCCAATCAATAAATGTTCTCAGAATGTCCTTGGCAATCTCTGCTTCCTCCTTTCCCGCTGTCGTTGTACATACATTTTATTTCACAGAAATACTTTGAGCATTCAGGTTCATTTTTTTATTCAGTTAAATAGATCTACCAGTTATTTTGGCAAAAAGGGAAATAGTTTAAAGCAAGATTCAGTTCTTCATTCTAGTGTGTTGAGAATAGAATGTGTTTTCCCTTTGGAGATGGAATGTTAGGCTTCAGGTATATCCTGTTTGAGGAATGTTCCCATACTAAAAAGCATAACAAAAAGCAGGACAGTGTGCTACCCTCTCTCATAGTCCAGAAAAACCAAAAGGAAAGTTACATATTGTGAAGTTCTGAAAACCATATTGAAGTATTTTTAATACATTCACTACTCTGTAGATTATGTGCATAATAGTGGCTACACACCACAGAACACACCTTATAGTAGAGTTTAACTTTTCATCGTTTTCTTCTTTCACAATTACCGCAGGCTAGTAATCAAATATCTGGGGCTAAATGGGAACAGAACAACAAAAAAGGGTTCTAAGAACAGCCTATCCACGCGAAATAAGCACTAAACACCGGCACTTCAGGAATTTGTCTTTAGCTATCAAATCAACTGTATCTCAAACCTATGGAAGTCATAATTTCAAGTTTGTTCTTTTCAGCCATTCTTTGATGCAGCTGTAAAACTTGTATTGGCCTTATTAGCCACCAGTGTGCTTGTAACAAATGTGGTTAGAGCCTTTCCCAAATCTTCGTTTGCGAAGCCCAGTCATGATGCTGTAAAACTTGTACAAGCACTTCTCAAGTTGTTAGATGATTAAAGGAAGGATGCCAATTCTTCAGCAGCACGTACAAAAGAGTTCTAAAACCATGACCAAATGCTTGTATCTTTGATGGGCTGTTGGTTAGTGTTTAATAAAGAAACAATACCCGTCCAAGAATATTATCATATTCCAACTGTTTAATGCCATTGAAATTCTTGGCAACTCATTTGTTTCAAAAACACAAGTACTTTTGTCGATACTAAAATCTCCTGAACTTTTCCTTGCCACAAGAATAAGTGTTATCTTCCCATCCTAGTCAGCATTGTCCATTGTGCCTCGTTCACTTTGCTCATGAAATCTGACCTCCAGAATCAATGAAAACAAACCCTGATGCCTTTGCAATAGCACTAGCTATAAAGTTGTACAAGCAGGTGAATAGGCTGTGCTGCATTTTCTCTTTCTTCTGGACAGAGTTTTTGTAAGTGGGCAGCAGACGCTATGATCACAGAAATGATTACGTACGCTGTTTCTTTGTTGTACTTGCAGCCAAGTACTGTAAAGATCTAATAATACAGAAATGAGTCAACTGATTGTTATTTCCAAAATATCAAATAATCATTAAAAAAAAAATCCTGAGTTGTACAGATTTAAGAGGTACATACTCACTAAACAAGTATTGGCTATGATATCTGCAAGAGATAACAATGGACAGTATCAAGGTCATTTTCCTAAAGTCTCAAATTAAAACAGTTCAGAAAAGGGGTTTTTTTGTTTTGGTATTTTTTGTTGGTTTTTTTGTTTATTTGTTTGTTTGTTTTTTAAGATCAAAAAGTGTAAACAGTGACTTTTAAAATCTGTTTCTTTACCAAATACCAGATGATTATACTATTTCAGTTCTGGGTTTTGCCTTCCAGCTGTGGTGGGGTCCAGAGTCTCAGAGCACATTCCCATTTGATTAACAGCTGACTGTCTGAAGTTGTCTGGGTTAGCCATGAATTAGAACTAGAGACTTTTACAGCATCCAGTTTCTAAGTGTTTATTCCCACACTAATGCTGCATTGACAGCTTTGACTACAGCTGCTCCTACCTGCTCTGCTTCCCCCTGTCCTCAGTGACCAGCAATGACAAGAAGAAAGTTCCTCTCTCATTGACAAGGTCTGCTGGTGCAACTGTGAGCAGATGAGACCTTGCTCTGCCATATATCAAGCCAGCCAAGTCTCGTACAGCCACCATGGAAATAAATAAATGTGACACCATACCCAGCCTTCCAACAAGGCTTACTTATCATGGTCACTGTGGTGATACACAGAGTATTAAATTACTCATTTCCTATTAGCTCAGAAATTAGGCAGAGTTTGCTCCTATTTCCATTCACGCACTGTAACTCCCAAGTAGCCCTGACAGATGTGTTCCTGTGCCAAGATGTATGGAATGAACCTAAAGATGTTTCGACCATCCATCACTAGCCATTATTGCCCATGCCCTTATTTCCTGATCTCCTTTTGTGCTACTGTGCACCAATGGCAACACCAAGAGCATTCTCTTGGTGTTAGGGCTCAGGAAAGCAATTAGGCTTCTGCCTGGGCCTCACCTGGAGTTAAACTAACTGAACAGGACATACTGCAACCATCCATGTAAACATGAACAGAAAATAAGAAACTATTGAGAGATAACAAGGTGAGGAGCTAATAAACTGTATAGATAGGGCAGTGAAGAATGGCTGGATTTCACAGGCAGTAGTGAATTTATGTGATCATTGGCCAGACTCCACAGAGGGGTGAAGGGGGCCACTGGGGACCTTCTGGTGAGTGCAGTCATGCAAGGCCAACAGTGACCAGGGAACTGAAGAAGAAATTCCATGCAAGGCTGTGGAATTAGCAATGGTTTGAGAAATACTGAACTGGCAAAGTGATCTAGCAAACCTGGAATCAGTGGGGAGAAAGAAGTTGGGGCAGGTTTTTTTTTGGGAGGAGACTGAAGCCGGAAACAGTTAACCAGAGAGGTGAAAAGGAACATCCAAAAACAGAAGGGGAAAAAGATAAGAAATAGAAAAAATTATGAGAATTCATACAAGTCCTGTGAGCAGTGCTGCCTGCTGGGTAGTCCTGCATTTGATCAGCCCAGCGTGAGTCAGGACTACAAAGCAAACTTGTAAACATGCAATGCACATATCAAACTTCCTTCTGCAATAAGGAGGAACCAAGTGGGGCAGAGGTATTTTCCCTGGTCTAACAAGAGAACATCTGGATGGGGCAGATCGAACATAATGGCACAACTCCAGAACTGATTACTTTGGTATCTTACCAAGCGCTTCCTAATATCTTTCAGATATCCATACAGATATCCATACAGTAAAAGACTGATTACAATGTATTCTACAGTCCTATGTAGAGTGTTTTCTACCAATGACCCAAGAGAGCTTGTGGTTCCTTTCCTTTTACTTTTAGCTCCCAGTCCTCACTATTGGTCATGTTGATTTGGTATTAGGAAAAGGTAGACTTACAAATATCTGTTAATCACTCCCTTTGCTGTACTATTTTCACTTTCAAGCAAAATGCATCAGATTTCTTATGCATTTGGCATGACACAGTTCTTTCTTCTTAAGCAAAAATATTCTCATCAAATATCAGGGGGAAATAACAAAAACAGGACATAAGCAGAATTAAATCAAACCAAGGCACCATTCAGAATCCATAGGCCATCGCTTCCCTAGCAACAGCATTCACCACCCTGGCCAAACACCTGTGCTCAGTAAATTTCCAACATTCCAGAAGCAACAGCAAGAACTACTCTGCAGGAGGAATCCTTCCAGCAGACCTAGGAGGTTTAGAGACCTGGGTAAGCCCATAGATTAAATCTAGAATGCCAACTCTTTATAATTTTCATTATTACTCATATGAAAACAATACTTTGCCCTTACAAAGTAGTAAAGCACTACATCTACTGCCTAACTTCAAAGAAATCTCTTGCAATATTTAGGGATTCATTAGAGCTCCTTAACCTAAGCTCATCTGATGCATATGGATGGGTGATCTTCCTTAGGAAGCAGGAGGCACTATTCATTTACAAGGAAAATGTTACTTTAGAAGTTGCAATGCTATTATTTTCTCAGGATTGCTCTGTCTAAAAAATATTTTTTACCTGCAAGCATCTCTTCACCAAATTAATCAAGGCCTGATTTCTCAGAATTTCTTCACAGGGCATATGCTCCTGCCTCCGAGCTCTCTGCTGAACTTGCTCCAGTTGATCAACATCTACTTGTGTGGAGGTAACCAGAACTGGAATTTTCTAGATGTGGCCTAATTAGTACCAAGTAAAAAAAAAAATCACAGCTTTCTTTGATCTACTACTAGTGCACTGTGGACACAGCCCAGTGCTTTGTTACTCTTTGTCACTGTCAGCATACACTGTTTAACCCATGGTCCACCAAGACACACGGGAAGTTATTGAACAGGACCGGTTTCTGGACAGTCCACTAAGGAAATCAGACAAGGCAGAGTATGAACGTCTAGCCACTACCCCTGAAGTCTGATGATCCATCCAGTTTTCTACTCATGTACCAGTCTATCCATCTAGTCCAGAAGTACACTGCATCAATATGAGGATGTTGTGGGAGACTGTGATGAAAAACTTGCTTAAGTCAAAGCAGATGACATCCCCTGCTCCCTTTAAACATGTATGAATCCAGTCAACCCAGTCATCTCATTGTAGAATGTTACCACGTTGGTAAAGAATTAAAATCCATGCTACTCCAGATCACTTTTTTGTAAGAGAATTTCGTATAAGCATACCAGGTAAAAGCATTCATATTCTCTGTGGTCATCTTTACCACAAACATTAAGCTACCAGAAAATCTTTACTCATATATTTTCTCTGAAGTAGCATAAATCTGCTAGCAAAATGGAATATTTTGACACATGCAATCACATGATTAACACTTCTATAGAAGCAGTGTTAATAAAATTATTACTGAGAAAAATAGATGAAATATTTCTGTGAGTCAGGTTCATGGGTAATGTGTTTCAGTTTTGTGCCATTTAAAGCTGCAGTTAGTATTTTTTTCAGACTTTTATCTATATTTCATCTAATTTTAATTAAATATTTTCTGAAGTTTAACATCTTAATTCCTGGGAAAAATTAATGACCACATTAACTTGTTGAGATCATAAAATTTATTAATGAGCTCTTAATAATTTTTTATGCAGAAATTTCATAATGTTCTGTAAAATTCATATACATATATAGATATAAAATATGAGGGTGTCAATAAAAATACAATGTGTATAAAAATAGATAAAAAGATTTCAGAAAAGCACTTTTTTTTTTTCTGGACCAACATAAAAGCCCCAAAGAATGGTCAAATAATGTATTCAAATAGCATTGCTATTCATTTTATTTTTACAATTTACAGTTGAAACTGAGATGTGCCCTTAAAGTAAAAAAGGAAAAAGTAAAACTTTTTACTTGTTCAATATTTTATATTCTGTGAAGTCTATTCCTAATAACCCCTTGCACTATGTTGATTGATGATAAATGTATACTACAGAAGATCTTGATGTGTTACAAAGTGTTCATAGAAGAGTTATTCTGTACAGTAAAGTCAAATGTAAGATTTAATTTTAGAAGAGACTTGTTAAAAACATAAAGATATTCTGAAGTGACTTTGCTTGTAAACATAGAGATGAATATGCACTGTAAAAACTGAATACACATTTATTTCATTTACAGTTGTTAATGTGAATATTTACCTCTTAGAAAAACATAGGTGTCAGAGGAGAAAACTGAGACATTTTCTAGGAAAAAGGAGTGATTTTCAGAGTTTCTAGAAAGCCTTAACACCACATATACCTCAGATTTAATGTTGACATCATTAAGGCTACAGTTCCTCAGCTTTAGCCATATTGGTTGTATTTTTTTCTGTTCCCAGGATATGTAAGACACTCAAGACTTGTATCAGCACCCTATTGATGTCAGTGGGAGGCAAAGACTATCAAGAAGGAATTGGAGTATAAAGTTTACTCTTGACATATGAACAAGTAAGAAAACGAAAAAGAGCCTTGTGTTGACTTGAGCTACACAGTGAAAAGGACAGGTAGCAAACTCCCAACAGAACTCCAGAAAAAAGTGAAAAACACCCAAACCCATCTGTATTGTCCAATCTAATACAGTCAGGGAAAATCACCATTTCTGATCCCTAAAGCACATGAGAAGTAAAATTGCCTCCGTAGATATGTTTCAGTAAAATGATAGAACCACCAAAACCGAAACTGTTACATTGATGTTTTCTTGTGATGTATGTCCAAAATTTCCAGAATTATACGAATTCCTTAGACCCCTTAATTACCAAAATGGGTGAAGAAATCTGTATTTTTTGTATCTATTGAATGATTGAAATTACAACTTATTTGTCTACATTTATCATTCTAATTTATTGATTCTAATTTATTTAAGTTTATTTTGCAATCTATAGATTGATAACATAATTATCTACAGATTGATAGCTGGCAAGGAGTCTGAATTTGTTTAATTGCTGATAAAAATGCCACAGTTTCACTGTTTATATGAAGAGATTTTCACTAGTGCTGCTATCTCAGTCACTGATCATTGATCACCACTGACTGAAGCAGTACTGTTCCCATCTGGACACAAGCTTACAATTTTTGATCCCTGCTTAAACAGAATACACAGCTTTATAGACAAATGACATACACCTTCATATCAGGTAACATAAAAATATTGGAAATCACCCCTGCACATATATACACTAAAAATGAAAAAAATTATCCCCGAATTAAACAAACAAAAAATATAGCTATATAGTGGCAGGATAATTTAACAAACTCTACTTTGTAGGGAATAATTTTTATAAACCAGCAAAAAAAAAAAAAGTTATCAAAAACATCCAAAGGACAAAATGAGAACATAATGTTACTATACCGGTGTGTATGAATGTAATACCACAGTCAAGGAAATATCAAACATTAATCTATGAGAGATCGAGAACTTCAGTGATAAGATATGCCCTCTGCTTCTTAGTCATGAACAGCTCTGCTACAATCTTGTGTCTTTGGTCAGGATACAGATAAGAAGAGCAAACTTCTAGCGTAGCTTTATACTTGACTAAACTACACATTTCCAGCAATATTATTTTGGTCTCTGAATTTTGGAGGTTTGTATTTCACACATTACTGGGGACGGAAAAGCAAAAGAAAAAAAAAAGCAGACCAGATGTTAGTGGAGTTTAACACGCAAGCAAACTTAATTGAAGCAAGAGAAATGCTTTGACTTGTGTACTTCAATATTGACTGGCTAAAACCAGAGCACTGAGTATTATAAAAGCACCTTAACTTCTAACTTTACACTACTTTTCAGGAAAAGCATTTGAGGAGGAGGGCTCCCTCCCAACACCAGCTAATGAAGAAAATCAGTTACAGTAAATGAGCACTTCCACTGTGGCTCAGCTAAACACAACTTCTCACATCCTTTTTAACCAACAAAAAATGAGAACAATATGTAAAAGGGAATTGGAAAATATTGCATGACAAAATAATATGGACAACAGAAGTTTACATGGGGAAAGAAAGCAGATTTTAGTTTTGAATTCAAGCCTATTTTTCAAAACACAATCAAAGCTGGTGGTGAAATCAGTACTGAGTCTTGTTTCTCCAATTTAAATGAAGAACCAAACTAAACTGAATGGAATTGAGTCCAAGCTTTTGGTAAAAATTTGGACTCATAATGGAAATTGCCATTTAACATGCCATCACTTGTATGCCACATTATTAGATTGAATCTTGTGTTATGAAACAAATGAGATTATTTCTAAGTTTCTTTTGCCCTAGGGAAAAAAAATGTTGAAACAAGCTTGTAGAGCTCCTCATCTCACCACTGATTCAAACATCAGGACTTCATTGGCTTCACCAAATTCAGGGCTTTATGCTACATGTATAAGGGGAGCTATTTGCATGAAAATCTGGCTGTACTGCATTGGAAGATGTATGTGTGGTATCACAGAGACAGAAGCGAAGCAAAAATGCACGATGGGTCAGATATGTAACAGCAGTTTATAACATCTCTGTCTCCTTCCCTCCTGAATTTATACTGCTGTTAGTTGCTACAGTTATTGGGGAATTCCCCCCCTGCAGGAATCCTCCCTTTAAAGCCCTTGGAGCTTCCTTCACACTTACCCATCTGACTCTAGTGACTCCACAGAACAAGTGCCTGGGAGAAAGGGTTGCAGAGTCTCTGTCTAGTTCTTGTCACTTTTAAGAGCATGATAAAGGAAATGGAAAGGAAGTATGATTTCCAGAGGTGATGAATTCTCTCCAATCCCTCTATAATCAATTTAAAGAAGTACACGAAAGGTAAGGAGAACAAGTGAAGAGGACTTTCAATCATATTTACTATCTGTATAACTCTATTCTCTCTAAAGGTATGGGAAACTTCTCCCTAAACTCATAGACAGCGGATGTAAGTTAGTACTAGAATCAAAATAGAACATGATCCCTTCTATCTGGTGATATTTTTTTTTAATTCCTTAATATTCGACAATCACAATTTAATAGCAAGCTACTTTTCAAAGTACTTAGTTAAAGTGCAAAGAAACAGAATGGGGACAGGCTCTTTCTAGATCCATAGAAAGTAGCTTGAACAGAAGCTTTTCAGAGAGCTTTTGCAGCTAATATATGTTGGAGGATCTTTTCATGTGCAGACTATACAGGGTGATTCTTTTCCTTGCTTTAAATCACAAAAGGAAACCACGAGCAAACAATGGCTTTAAAAAGTGAAACAAAAGATAATTCAACTTTATATACAGAGTTTGTTTGCCTCCCTACCCTGCATGTATGTGTATAACACAAAGAAAATACTTTTAAAACAACACATACTGATAATTAGCCAAAGTTGTTAGTAAAAAGGACAAAAAATTGGTTGTTACTTTAAGTATCTGAAAACCTGTTTCCTAAAAATTATCCTTTCTTCTATGATTTTTTTTGTTAAATAGCCATCAGGTAGATGTATTTACCACTGAAATATATGTAATAAGTATTACATATGGGTTTCAATAATGATTCCACAAAATAAGGTTTCCAATATCTCTGCAAGCCATAACATGCAATGAAATGTATGTTGTTGCTTCAATTGCTCTGTTTAAGCAGTGTAACATTATCATATTATCACAAGTATGTTTAATCTATCTTTCAAGAAGACAGGAATATTGGCTGTAAGACACCGTGAGCTTTTACCCCATTTTAAAGGAAAAGTTAAAGATCAAAAGTACAGAGCATAAATACACAAAGCTTTGGCACTCTGCTTCCATTTCAGCACTCTGCACTGACCTCTACTGGTTTCTCTATTGTAACTTTCATAAATATTAAACAACCCATTTTTATTAAACTTTTGCACTCTTATCTTCAAATTCAGGGATAAAGTAAACTGTATACAACCCTGCTAACTTCTGTCTGACTGGAGGCCAAAAAACAGGCAAGCTTCTAGCTATTGGTGGCAGTTTATCTGTAGTGGACTAGACACTATGAAAAATAATCTGTTAAAAAAACCCACCTAACAATACATATACAGCTGTAGAAAGATATTAAAATCAGAAAACTCTCAACACATTTCTTATTATGACTAATGTGTCTCATTTTTTTATTCAACTGCTGTCTTATGTTTCATGTCACATTAGATGTGTGCTTTATAAAATCTTGTTATGTATTGTACAACACCAAGCATCTGAGCAGAAGTATTAGTGCAACACAAATACCAAAGCTGTGAATATGATTTTACCATATTCAATCATCCCCATTTGACAGACTTCTGCTTCACAGAACACACTTCTCTCTAGAAGGTTCTTCAGAAATATTTGCTTTAATTAGGACAGAGCTTGCAGCTTTTTACCCCACACCAGTGAATCAAATACAGTAGCAAGTTTGACATTATGAAAGTATCACTGTAAATGTTTTGTCAAACCAAAGTCATTACCCTGTCTTGCTGAGATCAGTGATGCACTCATCACATGTTTTATACCACTAAATGCAGTTCAAACCATCCATTTTCTAGTTGATCACAATAAAAACCAGTTCTTTATGTGCCTTACAGTAAAAAGCAACTCTAGTTAGTCAGAAGTAAATGAGCAAACTTTTCCATCCTCCTTTACCAAAGAACTTTCGTTGTCAGCAATACCCAAAACTTTCCAATTTTAAAAGCATATTTTTAGATTTCTTTGTTATGCAAGTCTTTAAGTATGAATAACAGTTTTACATATCATGAGAATTTCATTTCCTCTCACTGCACTCCAACAAATTTTTTAATTTTTTTTTAAAGTCATCTGTACCGGCTGGAAAAAAACAATGATTGTTGACCACAAAAACAATGAATCTGTTGGTATAGATAGTAAAGGAGATCACATATTGTTAATTCAACTTCAGAATAGCAAGATGTCTATTATTCATTAAGCTATTTTGTGTAATAATGCATTTTTCTTTCTTTTTTTCATGAAAACCTCTTTAGATCCTGAATATAAAAAAAATTACTGAGATATTCAGCATGAATCTATAATATTTTATACTTTATAAATAAATATCTGAATCTGACATTTTATTTTATTTTTTTTTTTAAATCATCTTTTCTGACTTGTGGAACACTCATATATCTCTCCTTTCTTTTACCGCAGCTGAACCTCGCATCACTCCATCCTAAGTCTGTCAGTGCATAGCAGGGAAGCCCTGGAGAGCCCCTGTCGCTCAGGGCTCCCCCCAGGCAGCCGCGGCAGAGAGGAGCCGGTCCCCCCGCGCCCGCCCCGCTCCTCCCCGGCGCTGGCCAGCAGAGGGAGGAGAGGGGGTGCCCGAACCACCCCGCATCCCCCAGGGCACCGCAGCCCCCTCTGCTCTACCTCCAAGCACAACGACAAGCAGCAGCCTCAGCTTCAATGTCTGTGATGAAAACCCACACCTGCTCCTACCCAGAAAGCGCAATGATACTGCTTTTTGTCTTTTTTACTTCTTACCTTCACCCAGTGATTGAGGATGGGTGTCCACAAGGTTGCTGTCGCCTGGTCTTGCCACTGCTCCGACTCTCACACTGCTGCTTCTAGGACTTGGATGAACAACTGGATCTGATCTGCTTATTTTGTTCTGTGTTAGAAAGAAAACATTTTGATGTTCTGTCGCTAGAACTGGGCCTTTGCTCAATGAGCAAATACATATATGTCTGAGATCTGCAAATCAGCATCTTTTTCCGTAAGTGGGAAATAGAAAATCTTGCTAAGACTTCCTATAACTTACAAAGTAGTGAAAGACACTTTCACTGAACAAGGTGTTGACTGGATCATCATGAAACCATCTTCTTTCCAAGACACATTTTAAAGCAGTGCTTTCAGTCAGCTCTGTGCAAAATATTCCACAACAACCCCAATAACTTTTTTCCTTACCTCTGGTATCCCAGTGAGGTCACATTCTGTTAAAAACATCCTGTCAAGCTTGGTACAAAAGGGCTCCAAAGAATCAGAATGCAGAAGCTATGCAACTTGCTGACTAACTTTGCTCAGTGTTATTTACCAACCACACAAAGAAAATGCTGTCTATTCAAAACACAGTTCAAAACTCTCTTCACAGAAAGTGAGTGAACAAACAGTCTCATGTCCGATGCTGTAGTCACATCTCCCATGAGGCCCGGTGATAGCTCTGGGGCATGGGACAGAGTGACACCACCAGCAGTCACTACAAGGCACTTTTGTAAACAAGTTGTGTGTGTGCAGAGGAGGAGGAGGAGGAGGCGGCGGGTGTTACTTTTTCTCTGTCTTAACATTATGCTTTATTAGCTTTATCATGTTGAAGCAGAACTTCAGTCTTGCTTAGTCTACTGGGTGTATTTTCTATAGTCCTTGCACAAGATTTCCCTCACTATAACATTTATATTCTTCTAGAAGGGATCTAAAACGAACACATGGAATCTGTGCAGGATCCAGATTTGGAAACCTGCAGCAAGGTTAAGCAGCAGAAGCTAGTTCAGACTCTTCCAGACTCATCAAAGAAACAGAGAGAAAATCCATGACTTACTCTACTTCATGTCCAACAAATTTCAAAACACGTGTCACACCCTTTGCATTAATTTGTAAAGAAATAATTCTCAGTTATAAAAGCCATACACAAGATTCAAGTGTTCAGTATTCCTATAACTCAAAGTGGGAATTCTGACTCAACTTTATTACTTTGCTTCATTGAACAACCAAATTCTTAAACCAATTTGGGATTGCTCTAAATATGAGAGGAACTTCACTATTTCAGTTTGGTAATTTCAAGTGTTCCCAAAATCATAAACCCCCTACACCCACTTTCATTATTTTAAACTTGTCTATTCCTTATAATCTCTTATCCCACTAGTTACAAAGCCACACCTTGTCAGAGAAGTAGATGTCTTTTTCAGGTCCCTATGGGAAAACAATCACTGTACAGACCCAGCACTCCCAGTACTGATCACTGGCCTCTACTCACAGTAAGCCACTCCAGTGCTTTTCTTTATACTCACAACAAATCACAAACAACTCTTTCCAGGTTTGCAAAGATAAGAATTGCTCTTGTTATTCTCCTTGTAATTTCATTCTTTAACTGTCAGACCATCATCGGAATCCTCTTTCTGTCACACAATCCAAACCATCCCCACTTCTTATCTACAAGGCAGCCCCTCCCATGCTTGATTTTTTTTCCCTTAACAATTCCCTAGTAAATAGTTTTTCTTATGTTTTCAAAGTTCTAAAAGATGGGTGTTATAAAACACCTGTGGTGTATGTTTGTGAGAAGAAAATACTAGACATGGTGCCATTATGTTGTAAAATAAACATGAGTCTGCATTTCCTTTTGTGTGGTCTGGATCTGCACCTTTATAAGCTTTCACAGGTTTGTGATGTAGATTCTTCCAAACCTATATTGCAGGAATAGGGATCATTCCAGGTATGACATAAAGCACAATCAACTGCTGATATACTTCAACAGCTGAATGGTTCATGATCAATAACTGGATGGCAAAAGTACAACTTTTAAAATGTAAAAGTTTTCTAAAAATACACAAAACCTTAAAACACTTAGCTACATTTCTTTTATCAATAGTTGAAAACAATGCCTTTAAAATGGGAATAGTGAGTGAACTTGCAAGAAAAATCGTCTAACACAGGATTTTTAAAACAAATATGATTGTTTCTCAACAGCCAACAAACAACCAGTCTTTGGTCAGAGGCTGCTGTTGTGCTTTGTCAAGCATTACCATTCTTCAAAAGCAATCACATACCACACCAGTTGCTATTACTTTTTAATGTAGACTTCAAATAACACTGAAACCAATAGGAAGTTTTCCACTGATTTTTGTATATATTTTTTAAATTTTTAGCCCAAGTTTATCTTACAAGTTCTTCTCATCTCATTAAAATTAGTAGTACATTATAGAACAGTATACATATTCTTCCTTTTTCCCAATAACCTCATTTTTCCACTTAATTATCTGTATCTCAGGAACACATACTCTGCCTACTGAAATACTGCAGTATACAGTAGGTTGATTATTTTCACAGTATGACTATGAGGTCAGAAAGTTTATAATCCCTGTTTATGTACTGGGAAAACCTGAGTTAGGTCTTCCTCTTAAGCATTTTCTGAGCCCTGGTACCTATTTTTGAATAGGTCAAATGTACACAAGGTCTTGTGTACAGAAGACTGTACACAAGAGCCAGGTCTATAAAACACTAAGCCTCACAAGTCCAAATATCTGACTGACTTTTTCTTCTCTGTTATTGATCCTGTAACAAAATTTTGAAAGGAACACCTTGCTTTTATAGGGAAATCTACCAAACTATGTGAGTCAAAGGAATTTAGCAATTAAAATCGTGTTCAGATCACTCTCCTTATTTCCTATTATTACAAGAGAACTTTTTTTTTTTACTTTGATGATCCTTGTGGGTCCTTTTCAACTCAGAATATTCTATGATTCTATAAAAATCAGCAATACTGTTACAAGAGAGGAAAAAATGAAAATGTCACTGTATTATAAAGACAGTTTCATGTTCTCTTGTTCTGTGCTGTGGATTTCTGCTCTTTGATGCACCTGAGGTTATGTGTGCTAGAAACTCTTTTTGTCATTTGCAACCTGACATTCTATGTCCCACACATAAAATGGCACTAATTGAAGGCATTGTCTTTCCTTTGGAGCCTGACTAGTGACAGACACCTGTGCTCTTAATTTTTAAGATCTGGACTGTTAGTGACTCCATTCAACTTCACAAGGAGTATCAGATCGTTTTATTTATGAGTCTCAAAAATAAGACAGCAAAATCAGGCTCAGATTCTCAGAAGTTCCTTCTATCTACCTCTTGCAATCTACTAATTTAATGAAATCAGCTGCAGTCTATATGTGTGCTTTTCAAAAACTACTATATAGTTCAATCTCATGGAGAAAGAGGGTTAGAAAGTTTAAGTTGTGATGTTGATTTGCCAAATGTAGGTCACATGGGAGCTAAAATGTGAACCTAATAATGCATTTAATGGCAAAGACTCTTCTCTCTCTCCCCAACAGCTCCACTAGGGAACTGAGATGAAGCAAGATACCAATTATGCACACAGAGGAGACCTAGCTGCAGTCACCAGTCTGATAAAGAATTCTCTGGGGATCACAAGCAAACAAAAATGGAAGGGGTTATAAAGAAAGAAGGGAACAAAACACTTTTTCTGGCTATTTGCAACATACACCCAACATTTTAAAAAATAAATTAAAATACACAAAAGAAAGAAATTCAGGCAGGTCATGGAAAAAACATTTAGTTAGGTGAACAATAACTCCAGGAGCAATGTTGGATACCAACCAGTCACATGCTTCCATCAGGTGGTTTAAAAAAAATAAAACAAAAGAAGATTCAAAAAAATCCCATGTTTCCTTCTTTTCCACATA
Source organism: Pseudopipra pipra (assembly GCF_036250125.1). Taxonomy (NCBI): domain Eukaryota; kingdom Metazoa; phylum Chordata; class Aves; order Passeriformes; family Pipridae; genus Pseudopipra; species Pseudopipra pipra. Next base: position 40,738,719 of record NC_087549.1, on the reverse strand, counting down.
ATTACCATGAGTTACAGTTTGGAGTGATGCTGTAGAGAGGGGTGGGGGAAGTGAGGTGAATTTGAAAAAGATAAAAGCTGGGTAAGCCACTCCAGTAGTCAGGTTCATGCAAAAGTACTTTACCAGAAACAAATGCTGGTGATGCTTTTGTTCTGGTCTTTTACTAAAGCTTATTCTGGCCTTCTGATGTGCCTCCTATAGGTTGCCTTTGCCAGGCAACTGTTTATGTGCTTACGGTCCCAACTGCTAGCATCACATTTATTTATTTATTTTCAACCCAAATAAACTCTTAATGGCTTAACATAAAACATTTAGATTTTTTTTTTTTTGAAGCACACTAAATAATAAAAAAGCCAGAAGCACAATAGGCCATAAGGGAATGAAAGGGATGATTGTTCAAAGCCCTATTAAAAGGTTTGTTGCTTTATTTATATATTTTTTTAACAACACAATTTCAGAGCCTTTTAAAGAAGACTCCTCCTCCACAGTTGCCTGCCAAGATAGTACTTAGCTGAGGGAGGGAGTGCTTGCTCTTTAAAAGATGATGGTATCTATTAGAGAGAGAAGGGAAAGAGAGATATATAAAAAGGCTTTCCCAAAAACAGTTGTCCAGAAGGGTCAGTGAAAAGAAACAAAAGGTATGAGATGAGAATTAAATGGAAAGAAGATGAGGTAACATTAAAATAGAGAGCACTGGGAGAGAGGAGAGGTTTTTAAAGCAAAAATGGTTTTGTAAAGGTCGTTTTAGTTACTCTATCATACTAACCATGGTCTGTATTTAGGCATCTGTCAGATAGTAATTGTGAAGCACTTCACAGAAATTAACTGTGAAAGCCCTCTTTCATGAGGTAGGTGAGACACACAGACTGACTTACATGCAGGCAGAGACCAGGTTGTTTCCAGAAGACCAGAAGACTCTTTGGCAGCATACCATGTTGCAAAGCAACAGGCACAGAAAGGTTAGTCTGCCTCTTGGTATGATGCATTATTTCATTGTAGGCATTAAGTAATTTGTCTGGGTGGAAGATATGTCAAGTGCAGTCAAAACATCTGGAGATAAAGCTGAGGTCCTCGTTCACTCTCCTTTTTCTTAGAAGCAAATATTACAGTCCAGGTCTCACTCTTAAAAACATTCCTCCAAAAACTGCTATTGTTTGAAAGCCTGTTCTCTCAAAATGCTGTCAGCATGTGATCACAGATGTGATCACAAAACCCCCAGGTAACTCATGCAAATCTGAGTAAAAGCTGCAAAATGAGCTTCTGCATTCACAGTAGGGGCTCAGTACAGTTGCCACTGGTGGCATGTCCATGGTGACCTCTGGTGCTAGAGGATGGTCTGTAGTTTGTTCTGACTGGATTTTTTCCACAGCTCATGAAGCCACTCCTGGAAATTAAGAATGATGTATCTCTGTTTTGGCTATGAGAAATTCCTGTGCAGTTAAGGAACGAGGGTGAAGAGCTTAACCTTCTCTGGTGGGTTACAATCAGCTGCATCAGGTTGCACTATCAGAGCCATTGGGCTCTAAGGCAGCCTGCATCACAACTTCCCATCTGTTAAGAGCAAGAAAGAAACTAATGCAAGAGGATGTTTTCATTGTAGCTTGGAAGCAACAAAAAAAGTCAAATCCAACTCCCAAGGACAGGTTTATCAGAAACACCTCTGTTTCAGAACTGAAATTTCATCCTGTGAAACTAAAAATAGCTTTAATTGTCCTTCATATGTTTTCTGGTATGAAACACTCATTTCAGTAAGAATTTCCAAATAAACTCTGCTGAACACATTTACAAGAACTCTTAGGTTCTCAAACCGAGGCACTAACTTGTAACGTAAATCCTATAGATTAGGGTGCAGATAAATTCTTCAGAGATTATTCTTTTTGTTAACAGGTTATTTTTGCCTAGATTTGATTTTGTAAATCTCTCAGGTCCTGTGTTTCAATACAGGAGAAGCAAAAGACTTTGAAAAGTGGTGTACAATGCATCTTTTTGCTTGACACAGCTCTGAAGCTGTTAGCACAGATCTCAGTTCTGAGATAAAACCAGGACAAACTCCAAAGCTGGTGTCTTATTTCAGTGAAACACAGTTTACTGGGATTGTCCATAGAAAAAAAAGGATCCATTACCTTATATGTACACTGGAGGCAAACAGTGTAATCTTTCCTAAAGGAATCTTTGAAAGTGTCTGAAATAATCCAAGGTTAAACTAACCTATTTAAAAGAATATGGTTTGTACACCAGAGTCATGTAAAATTTTCTTTCTTATACTATGCTGTTTTTTTGTGAAAGACTGACTAAATTGTGATATATGGTGTGAGGCCAAGAAACTCTTTTTAAAATCCATTAAAATTAGTGAAAAGAGAGAAAAATGAAACTGCATCCAGCAGAAAATAAATAACAACTTCCAGTCCCTAAAGGAAATTTACATTTTATAAAGCATGGCCAGGACACTGCAATTTCTTTTCACCATCCTGAAAAGGCAATGTGATCCTTGTCACCTGAAGCTGTTGTGACCTTTGTTTCTTGCCAGCTGGAAGGAAGGAATCCTAGCAATGCATCTCTCACCAGTGTCACAGGAGGCAGAGCAGGAGAGGAACACCACTGGAGAGACTTAGAAAGACTACAGCTGAACAGACAACAGTAATGACTGCAATCACGACCATGAGCCTCTTAGAATAGAGGATCAAAGGTGCTATCTCTCAACACTGTAAAGATTCACTTTGTTCAGTGGTGCTTCAGTATGCTTTAAAGTATAAGGCTGTGTGGAGAACACAGTGCATGGTTTTCCCCATAATTTTCAGACAGGCTACTTAAATCCATTAGATATCTCCAGTGAATTCTGTGAGTGTTCAAGGTGAAGATGTTAATTTCAGAATCGTCGTTTTAAATAAACAGTTTGTGTGAACTAATCACAATCTAATTAAATACAATATAGAAACTGCCTTTAGAAGTGCCATTAGCAGAAGAGAGACCATCTTGCTATGAAGTAATTGGAGACTCCCTGAAGATGAAGGGCCCAATACCTGACCCACTAGATGTACAGAAAAGTCTCATGAATTTTACCAAGTGCTGACTGATGCTGGTTTTTTCAGCTAAAGAGAAATCCCTCCCTTTCGGGTCTGAGAAGAGCTTGGGCTGCCACCCAGTGGAGACAGGTACAAATTTTGTACTGATTTAGCTTCCCAGTCACAGTAGGATAGTCAGCTCTCTAGCTCTCCAATAGTAGAAAAAGGAACACCTTAATGATGTTATTTCTTAGTGCCCACCAGTTATTCTGGATCAATATATTCCATCTAGAAGTTCAAACATGACTTTTCTAAATGCCAGCCTAGAATCTTAGAGACAGACTGAAATTTTGCCTTGCATATCTGCAGTAGTAGTTTCTGTAGGGCACAAATTGATTGTTGAGTAAACTTCCTAAAGAAATTATGCAAAATACTTTTTATATTATTTTTCAGCCATAATATAATTTTTATTCTACATTTTATTTGGCATTCTTATTGCTATTTATGACGTAATATATGGCTTTTACACAGGTGGGATCATTGTAATGTAATTTTACTAGCAAAATATGTACTATAGAAATATACAGCAAGAACAGAGGAAATTCCTTTAAAACATCTAAATCTGACCTTGTCAGGACAGATATGAAAGAAATGTTAGAATGATATGAAACAAAAATTAGTCACAGTTCAACAGGTACACTGACTTATATAGGTGCTATATAATTTTTTTCTCTATTAACTCCAATCTGGTATTTTGCTATGCTCCAAGAATTAGCATAAGCCCACTTTCTGACTGGTTTTATTTTTAAGCATTTCAAATAGTATTTCAAACATCCTTCTTGTATACAAGAATCAGAAAGTGGAACTTATCAGAGACAAAATAAATAAACTAATCTCTCTGTGAATGGGGAAAAAACCAATAATATTGAAAACTTTTTCTCACAAAAAGTATTAAAAATGCTTACTTTGATTTAGATTCTGACCTCTCATAACAAAAATATTTTTTCACATATTTTATAGATGAGAAAAAAGATTATAAGCTATCATAAGAATGCTTATAATAGCTGTTGAGTATTCAGGCTTGCAAAAGCACTGAGATGGGTATAGTATTCTCAAAAGCGGAGAGTTCTGATCCCAAAACACCTAAACTGCTCACAGCGTAAGTCACAACTACTCCATGGCCTCATGCTAATTTAGATATTATTCTGTCTCTCACACCTACACTGCCAAATCACAGTAATCCCAGTTCTCTGACCAGGTATGTCAGATTTTACAGAAAGTTTCTGGAAATTTGGAAATTTTTTTCCCCTCTTTGTCTGACAGGTGTGCAAATCCTTTATGTATGACTGCAAATAAGATCATTTTCCTTGAAGCCTTTACTCTTGTTTTCAAACCTGTACTTAATCTGACTTAGAGAAAGCGTTGCTTAGATTTCTGAAATCCCCTCAACTACCAGACTAGAAATCCTGTACTTGCTCATTAGTAGCCTCTCCTGTTAAAAGCTATCCTATTTATGATAATGACAAGATGACATTTGTCTACTTTAAAGCTGTGTGGTTAAGGCATTCACCTGGGACACAGAAACTTCAAACTCTTGTTTCTGTTGTAATAAGGTGTTTTGAAGCCCATCTTTCCTTTTTCAGGGGTTGCCGCTTATCTCATGTAGTTGAAAAAAAACCAAAACACAATGCCTCAAAGTCAGAAGAGGTTCCCAGGAGCATCCTTCCTGTGTCAGGTTACAGAATATAAGAATATAAGGCTATAAGAGTTTGCTGCTGATAAGTTCTGTTCATGCTTACCAGCCTCATGCTTGAATGACAAGTCTGTGTCTTAGCTTGTCTCTGAACTATAATTTCTGTTGCATGACAGCTCAATTAACTTTGCGCTTGCAAACATTTTATTACTTTTGGGCACTCTTTATAGTCAGCTACGTAGCAGTGATTTCTTAAGAAATCTGGCCAAAATTTTAACTTAAAACTTTCACTGCACCTCAAGGAGAATTCTTAACAGTTCAATTAAAAGAGCACACAAATGGAACATAAGAAAATTTATAGCAATGGAAAAATCTGAAACCATGAAATGCTGTGCTCTTTTCCAATGGTTCTGTTATGATTAACAATTTCTGGTCAAAGTATCTTCATGCCACAAGGGGGAGACACAGGCACATAATTTCTTCATTTAAAATGAAGCAAAAGACTTAACATCCTGTAAATTACTTATCTCAGGAAGAAGAGCCCATTTGCTCTCTCATGTATATAATACTAGTTCTGGAAATGAGCAGGCTGGCATAGAGGAGTTTCTACTCCACACCACATTATAGAAAAAAGGGTTAAAATTCAGGGATATTAGGCTTTCATTGATGTAGAAGGAAGAAAATATGCAAGAAAATCCTAAGTAACCTTCCAAGGAGATAATACAAATGCTGAACTTCTAAGCTTTTCTCTGAGAAGAAGAGTCTGTCCTAGGAAATTAGAAGTGGAAAAGATGATTTAGTTCCCACTAAATTAATCTTGCTGTTGTATAAATTAGGTTAGTTATGGGACCAGCATTTTATTTAAGGGAAGGTATTTTTAGCTGCCACGATAAGAAAGAATGCTTCTAGAACTTTAAAATGAAAGAAAATCAGCTAGAAGGATGACAGTGTTTCGTGTTAGTACAGATATCAAATTTCATAATTAGTCATTTGTACATAAACTTCTGTTAACAGAACAACTTACAATGTTCAAGAATAAAGAACATCCACTTGATGTGTGGATATTTCTAAATTTGGGTTGGCTCAGAGCAATGCCTCAAAATTCATTTCTCCACCACTTTTGCAGCTGCTCTGAGCCGAAAGTCAAATAAACTTTAGCATTATTTGTTCTCCGGCACTGCAGTATAGCTCAGTTTGGTTAAATACTTCACAGAATGGACTAAAAGATGCACTACATCTTTGCAAACATTTGCAAACCAGTATCAATAATATATAAACTAAGGTAAGGAGACACTGGAGTGTTGGACAGCTGTGTTGACAGCAACACATGAACTCGAACAATTAATTCAGCATTGACACTTGACAAGGGTGAACCAGAGATCGTGCTTGCTCTGGCTGCTGTTGAAACTAATATCTGTGTAATTTCTAATAACCTAAACTGAACAATACAGGAAAGAAAGAAGAATGCAAGACAGAAAGCAGAAAAGATAAAAAGTAAAACAAGTACTGTGGATTTGAATTATTCAGAAACTTCCCTGTAGTCACCACGTTGAGCTTAACAATCTAAAAATTATTTTATATTCTCCAATTCTTCAAGACAATGAAGCTCTCTATAAAAATCAGTACACAGATAACACTGGAAAATGGTCAATAATTTTATATTTGAAGACATAACAAAAATCACTTTGTCTTGCATATTATTTCAATACAGAAACCCCTTTTAATTTTATAGGTCAAATGGAATAGATCTGTGTTTCTTTAAGAGGGGACAAAAACTCTGGAGTTGTTCAACTTGTTCTCAGAGGCCTTTAACATAATATGTCTCTCTGCCTTGCAAAAACATTTGTTAACAGACAAATAAATTTGCCTCTTGAAAGAAATCCTTGCAGAATGTTGAGATATTTACACACCAGGATATGTAGTATTTTTGCAATGCATTTTGAAGCAACCAATAATTGTTCAAAGCTGATTTTAAGTTACTCAGAGGGCTGAATATGATAATGTTTTGTCTTGACAGAAATCCATTAAGAGGAAGGGGAGAAAGAAAACAACACAATGGAGCCCCACCAGGAACAGCTTTTGTTTAATGGGAGTGATTGGTTTTGAAACCACTGAAACACTTCATTTTGAAACTGAAGTCAGTAATGGTAAAGAGTACAGGGAAAATTACTTCATTTAATATATAAGTTTTCAATATCTCTATTTGTAATGAAGATTTTTTTACATTATAAACTTGAAATACTGATGTGATGACAAAAATTGTTTCAGACTAGCTCTACAATGCTTTTGCAGGCATATACTTACTATGTTATTGTGTTAGAGAATCTGACAAATAAGGTGAAGCCCTGAAATACAAACAATAAGATATTTCTGAAAGTTTTGTAAAAAGATTTCACTTTCTAAACACTACACTTGTAGTGTAGAAATTACTTCTAGTGTTTAAAGTAGTGTAAGCAATGCAGTGAAAACACTACAAGGTGGATGTTACAAGGGTAATTACAAAGAATGCAGAATTTATTTCAGACTAAAAGAGAGAGGAAAGATGGGTTATGACCAAAAGCCTAAGGTTCTGCATAACTTAAATTTGAGTGTGAGTTTCACAAATGTATACTGCCTCTAAAAAGGAAAAAAAATAGAACATTATAATCTGAGAAAAGCAGTAAATTTAAATGTGTTTTTGAGGTCAATAAATAGATATTACAGACAAATTATATCCATAATCCCTAATGACTGTTCCATTCATTTCAATATTTTTTCTTACTGTTTTACTGCCATAGAGTATTGACACTTACTGCAAGTGTCAAACACAACCTCTCTAAGATGTGACAGAATGAAGGAAAGAACTGTGAATAAATAAAAACACAGCATTTTTCTTGAAAGAGAAGTTTCATGAAATAGATATTAGCCCTTTTGTATAACATTAATCCCCTACTGATCCTAGAAATCCCTCTTATTTCTTTATGAAGAACCTAAATATGTTGGGTTTGGCTATGTTTTCCACAGTATGTTTAGCTTTGTTTCCATAATATAGTTCCAAATCCATAGGTCACCCTTAAATTTGTCGGTGGTTCATTTCAGTAGAAAGAGTCACTTCATATTCCTTTCCAACTTCCTTCCAACCTACATCAGCTTTATTCTACACAAAATCTCTGAGCCTTTCCTCACCTGCAGAAGCACTAAGGTAGAAGTCCTTCAATCTACAATTAGGAGCTGATAATACATAAGGTTTCCTTAGCATATCATTAGCACAAGTGGAACCAAATATAACATTATTGCCAAGAAGCTACCAAGTACATATGCTCATCTGAATAGAAGAAACGGACTGAAAAAATAGAAACACATTGAATACTGAAAAAAAGGCATGACAAAAGCACAGTTTTGAAGGGTTAGCTAGCAGGTTTATCATAGCTTTTGTAAATTTAATTGTTACCCAACTGTACCTGTATTTTAGACTGTGGATTCCAGGTTTCTGCTGTAGCTGCCATTGGCTTCCTTCCTCTTCCACTGAGCTTGAAAAAAAATTTCAGAGGCCTCCTCAAAAAGTGTCTCTTCAAAATCTGGATCTGAGAGAACACAAAGAAGAATGAAACATTTATAATGCTTTCTTTCAGTGCGGACTGATTAATTAATCATCACAGACTCATTAATTAAAAGTTTTCCTAAGTTATGTCTGTTTTGCTCATGACAGTAATAGGTAAGGGATCTCACTGTCTTTATCTCGTGGACTCATGAGCTCATGGGCTGTTATCTCATCAGTGCACAGACCCCAGATTGTTGGGAGCTGCAGAAAGCTGGAGCAAACTCATCTCCACCAGGGCAGCCAAATAGGGGAACCCAAAAATAGTGAGCATGCCAGTAACGATTCATATAAGGCTTACACACAGGGGAGAAAGAAATATGTGCAAGATGAAAATTTTTTGGCATTACTTTTAAAAAGGGTATTTAGAACTTTGTAAGTATTCATTAACGTTTTGTAAGTATGGAGTGAGGCATGTCTGCTGTACTGCTGGCATTAGGCTGGAATTAGTCAATTGATTTCCAGTTAATTGTATGTCATTAATTTATCAGAAAATGTTTAAATCCTGATTTGATTTAAACCACATGAGTTGATAATTTTATATAATAACTTCCTATGTGAAGAGAAGAAACTGAATGGAATTTCTGGACAAGATCCACATATTAAATGATTCACATGTGATTCAGCTGCTCCATGCACATACCTAAACTGATTTAGTTAAAAGACAACAATGTTAAGGGACCTGACACTGTGGGACGGATGATGCCAGGCTGAGTCAAAAGACTAGAAATGGAAATGCTGCAGCATTTGTCTATATTTCTGTGGTCAGCACAAAATCTTAGACCTTGAACAGACTTGCCCAGAAATTTCAGGCTCCTTGGCCACCTTCTGTCTCAGTTCTCTTTGACAATCTTGTCTTTTGATGTGAAGATAGAAGATGTTGCATTCCTTGCCAAGGTCAAGTATAAAACCTGATCTTGACCTTGACTACAGATCTCTTGCTCTGTTTTAATTTCTTACCAGAAGACTGTCAGTTCTGAACATTCACTCAGCAGAAATTTGCCATCTTCAAAACACACAGCAAAACTCTCAACCCTTTGCCCTCATAGCCCTGAAAAATATTGAAAAAAAGAAAACAGGTAACAAGAACTAAAGCATAACCCAATGATAGAACAGTGTGGGGGGAGAGGGAGAAAAAAAATGAAAGGGTATTTTCTACTAATAAATGCCATCAGACACTACAAGTGTTTTAAAAATCATCTCTCAGATATTCAGGGCCAGTAAGTGTATGTGTATACAAATTTAAAATCTAAAATGAATACATAATCCATATATGGAAAACCTATTTGAGTTAGAAAAAAAGCTGTAGGGTAGAGCAGACTCTATAACTGATGTGGATACTCCTTCCTCTTGCGTGGTGACTAGTATTACTTTTATTTCTGAAGAAGTACTCCAAAGAATCAACTGAATTCATGTCCACACACCTCCCACATTCCGCAACAGAGAAGTGAAAACCCTCAGACTTACAGTCTTAGTAGCAAAATAAAAATGCAGGATTCTAGTGCCCTTTGGGGGTGGAGGGAGAAAAGCTGTCTTACCTCTTTACTATTGATCATGGTCAGCCAGTCTACTAATAGATACTAATAAATCTGTTATAACAATTTCAAAATTGACTGTTGAATCTACCATATGTATCTGCTAATGCAGAAGCTCTGAGTCAATTTAATTTTGAGCTGACAGGTTGTGACAGTGACTAGAGCCTTAGTAATAACTCCCAATAAACAAACTACTGTCAGTGAGTAATGAAATTCTTTGAAAGGGGTTAGGGCTGAAGTAAAGAATAACAGCTGAGGGAGGGAATTAGCATCTTTTTTATCATTACCCCCAATTGCAACTCAAGACAAATGACATCCTTTAAAACAAAATCAAGTGCCAAATGTAACCACTTCAAATTTCACCCTCAAAGGACTTAGCAATGATTTCTGGGTTTCATGACAGTTGTTACTGCTTTCTTTTCTTATGATAGACTTCTTTGAAGTTGAGACACTACAAAGACCTTTTACATTAATATGGACAGGTAGTAAAAGCCCTTCTGCCAGTGAGAATACATAAAGAGATATAGAAAACACACTGTGTTGGTTTAATACGCTATTATGTCCAGTAGTTTATAAATATGCAGGATATTTTCTTTGGCATATTTATACACAGACACACACACAACACAAGTAACTAACAGCACTAAGTCCCCAGATACTGTAGTACCTCAGGATAGTTTTCTTATTTTTTCCTGCATTTCTGGACTTTGGTTTTCTTGTGAAAATTAGATTACTTGCTCAGGTAGAATCAATCCTTTAAAGACTCAAAAGACTTAGCCTTTGCCAGAAACCTTATATGCATTTCTATGTGACAACAGTTTAGTTACTACTTTTCAGGTCAAGTTCTATTGCTTAAAGCAGAATATCAGTGATTTTTTTTCCTGTCACCCGAGATCTCAAATCTTATATTCTCTATTACAGCTAAGCAGGCTTGTTGAAAGCAACTGGCATATCAGATCTGCCAGTACTGAGTTCGTTGTATCAAGATAAAACTCCAGTGTATGCAAAAATGATTTTTGAAAGCATACAGCTAAATCGTTCAGAACCATGGATGTTCAGGGCATGCGGTAGTAGATTTTCTTCAAAAGTAATGTTCAGACCCCAAAGAACATCACCTTGAAAAACTGACTCTTGTGAGTGAGAGGCTTTAGTTCAGTCTAGTAGCAAAAGCACATACAAATATGTAGATGCATTTCCCTTCACATACACAAGCTTTCAGAAATTTACTATTCCTTAGACAGCTATCTCAAAATTACTGTTATAGATTGGTCTTGTTACAATGATGTATTATATAAAACATATGTGATATACATTAAAACCAAATATTAAGGAAATACAAAAAGTTTCTGTTTAAGTCTCACTGAATTTAGAGAGCAAGAAGTAATGATAAGGCCTATTGCATGCCTAAGATTAGTGATACTACATATTGTCTGGACATGCATTAAGACTGCTTTCGTTCACAGTAAAACACTGAAAAGAAACCAATGTCTTTTACGTTCTCAGACAGAACTTAAAACTGAGTGAACAAGAGATGTCTCTAAAGAAAAAGATGCAGGTCACGAAAGGGCCTCCCCCCAAAAAAAGGAACTTTGCCAAATTTCAGTTGATGGCATACAGAACACAAAAAACCTGGTTATATTCAGAAGACTATAGATATTTGTGCTCTGCCAAGATAAGCTAGAGAGATTTACATCTCATGTGATTCTGTTTTACTTGTTCCTGTCCTTCTGATCATCTCTCTTAGTTGTCATGAAGGAAGAAGTTGTCATGAAGGAAGAATAACAAGCAAAGTCTGGTATGGAAATATAGAGTTTTGCTTTATTTTATTTAAGAAAATCCTTTACTGTTACTTTGCCTCTGCTAAGCCTACTCAGAACTAGCAGAGGAAAATAAAGGAATTCAAATGTTCAGGAAGAGAATGGCGAAGAAAGCAGCAACCTTTTTTTAAGGGCACAGCGAAATATTCCCTTCCAGTCGTTGCAGGGAGATGAACAACCATTTTAACCCAGGCAACCTAGTTTACTTGTTCAGTTTTTAGACATTCCTGAGTTTTACATGCAAATACCTACCTCATCCTGCTGCTGTCAGATGTCAGAGAAAACTGAATTTCCTGAATGTTCCCTTCAAATACCCGCTAAGAAAAATGGCATTTTTAAATCAACACTTGGGGTTTTGGGATTTGGCCTCAGATGGAGGAGGCAGATCTACCCATAACATGGGAGGCTGCTGTCTCAAAACTGTATAACCCTGAACAGGGTGGTGAAGTCTTGTAGGATGGCAGTGATTCCAACTGACTCAACTCCACTTAACAGTCAGTAGAAGATAGTTCTCTCAGCAGAATGGGTTCTCTTTAGAAAGAGAACATCTACAAGAAACTCCTTATTAATAGCTCCGCAAATAGAATAGTACACGTGCTATTTTTGCAAATTTCCGTGGTTTATGGGGTTATTTAGAGAAGCTAAACTTTCTAGAGGTGCTGATTTTAAACTCTGACATTAGGTAGCTTATTATTACTTAGCATACATTCTGTCCATTAACATTCTGTTGGCATGGTCATTTAGAGAGAAAAAGCAATAATGGAATGTGAAGCAGATAGAAGATCCCCACATGAGTGGGGTCATGTCATGAGAGAGATGATAAGAGAGTTGAAAAATTTATCTAAGGCTATATAATTACAAAGACAGTAATTCCCCCACTTCTTGAACACTAGTAGAATGGATAGAGAAGGTGCTTTTATTTTAGCTTTTAATTTTATTCTCTACCAAAAGTAAAGTAATAAAAAGAATATCTCATGGATCTGTCTGGAGAGGGAGTAGAGACATGCTTACATTAGAATAATTAGTATTGCTATTTTTAAATCATAAAGCAGTGCCCACTGTTCCCCTTCAAGGCTCCTGAAGAATTTTTAATCTGAAGGTAAAATCAAAATTTTTTGAGATTCTGAATGATATGATGAGGAATATATTCCAAGGCAAAGTGTTAATAAATAAAAATGACAGACAAATTTCCATCTCTGTAGGACCAGTAGTTTCTCCTTAGCCTCTTACTTTATTTAATCAAAATACTATCTCTCTGGGCACACAAATTAACACCTAGACTATTCCTGTAAAAGCAGCTTGAACAGCAGAAAAGGAAAAATACTGAACATGTGTCTAACGGTGTTACAGTTGGGGTTTTTTATAATGATGTAAAAATCTGTAAAGCAGACTTTGCCAATGTAATGAACATAGTTTTATCCATGGTTATAGTCCAAGGAGGAGAGTCAATAACTCAGAATTGATTGGGGAGAAAAAAACAAACAAACAAAACCAAAGCAAATAAAAAAAAACCCAAACAAAACAAACCCTGAAAGAAAAAAGCAACGAATAAGAAAAAAACCCAAGGCATAATTTGTTTTGCAAAACATTGCTGCCATGCCAACTCCACACCAGATATCTCTGTTCTAGTTTTATTTGGACTTGAAGTTTTGGACTCTCCTGTGCAACTGAACTGTCCTCTGCACAAAATTGAAGAAAATTGAATATAAATCACATCTGCTTCTTTATGATTCTCAGTAGCCATGCAGCCTAAGAATTGCCAGAACAGACATCTTCAACTAGTCATGAACTCACAAGTGTTTTGGACACATATAAGTAATTCCTAAGAAAATTCATCATCCTCATATTTTGGACATGTGATAATAAGAATGAGCTCCTCAATAGCTCCAATCATTTGCCTGCTATGATATATTTAAAAAAAAATTTGATAACTCTACTGAAGGTTGATTAAAATATTAGGAGAGCACAATCTACAAATACTCTTTATGACAAAGGATTTGACAATGGTATAGTTTTCTCTGGGAGACATTCTGGACATTTTTCTGAAGGTATCCACAAATGAAAGTTGTACCTTGAGTGTGAGAAAAATCTTTTTAATTTCTCAAACCATTTGAAAGAAATGGAGACTAGGAGGCAACTTGCCCACCTCAGGTATTCACAAATTTTCATGTGGGACTGCAGCATATTGACAAAAGTAAAGTCATTAATTTCATTTTTGAAAATCCTTTTGTATTTCAGTTCACACTGTCTGAATCACTACCTCCCACCAAACTTAAAAATGAAAACAAGTACAGCTTTCTTTCATTTATAGCCAAAGAGGAAGTTTCCACTCCAGCACCATAGGTCATGTGCTCATGTTTTATTATCTAATAAAAACCAGATCTCATTCATTCTGTAAACATAAAATTTCCTGTCTGGATCTACATAACAGCTTTTAGTTACAATTACCTACAAAACTCAAAGACAGTGTTAAAGTTTCTGTCTTATAATTACAAAATCACCAGGTTGCTATGTTTCATATTAACTTTTCCCTTTCTGTCTTTAGCATTTTCCCCTGGCTCCCACCTTCTTTTAAACACCTACAATAGCATCATTTCACACTAAATTTATTTTCCTTTAAAAAGAAAAGAAAAAAATCTCTTACTTGTTAGAAGTTAGAAAAACAGCTCCAAGGGCACGGTGATACTATGCAAGGGGGAAGCTTATAGTGACAAACTTTTGAAGAACTCTGATCTTAAAACCTGACCCTTACACAGACACACAAGTTTCCACAAACTTTGAGCTCATGTGACCAACTTTATCCTCAGCAGCAGCTTCTTCTTTTCTCATGTACTCATATTCAAAACTTCCACCCCAATGTACACAGATTTACTTACTGCCTGCAGGTTACTTTGCATTTACTTCCTCTTTGTGATCTTTATTATTTACTTCCAGTCTTCCAGTTCTGCAAAAACTTATATACCTCAATGCAGTTCACTCCTTACTGAGAATTTTCTCCCAAATAACTGTTGCCTTTTGGAGAAAACATCTTCAGAAAGTAGACACAGTACTACTAAACTTATATTACTTAATTAAAAATTGGTTTTCTATTCAACTCAATGATCTTAAGGGTCTTTTCCAAGCTAAATGATTTTTAATTTATGATTTTATTAAAATATTCCAGGGAAAATAGAAAATAAAATTTATGACATCTTCTTGGGATCATATCCTTGTAAACTGCTTTAAAACTGGACTTTGAAATCTGAATATTAAATGTAAATGTCTCCTTGATATTATTTTAAATTCAATATGAAATATGGTTTAGAAATTAACATCTTAACAGTTCAGTTAATACTTGATTTTATACTTGATTTTCGTAAGATAGAAATCTTTCAGAAAACCCTCTTGGTTTATGTTCCTCAGAACTTCCTCACACTGTCTTTTTTTGTCAAGCCCATCTTGATTATTTTATACTCTTCAGAGGAAAGGGTTAATGAACTGTGAATCTAAAATGCTATTTTGCATATATTGAATGCATTTTTTTAAGGCATAGAACTATGGTCTGCTTTCAGCTGCCTGGTTTCAGTGTCCATGTCTGTTTGTCAATTAGCACAAAATTCCTGTCTCACACATTCTGTTTTGGGGAACTTTGTTTATGTCCAAACTGGTCTACACCAGAACTTAAACAACAGTGCAGCACATCATATGAGTATACAGTAACATAACTAGATGGAGAAAAAAGATACATTCACACATTCTAATTCATATAACATTAACTAGAATTGCCTTCATCATTTTTTTTTTAATTAAGCCATGACTAAAACTAGTCTAATATAAAATTGAATTTAACAAATAAGACCAAAAATAATTTCTCTAATATCTACAAATGCTCAGAAGGATTTAGAAGTGACTTAGCTCTTATAGTTTAACATCAAATCTATGTAAATAGGAATTTCTCCACTGATAATGCTGGAAAAGGCTCCATATGAAGAGTTTCCCTTTTCAGAAATGTAAAAAAATAAAGGAAATTAGTCACTTTGCATAATACAGCACCAGTAGCTAGACCTGCTGAAGCCTTGGGCCACCAGCTGTGAACTTTCACCCAGATATGCTGAACTTTTACCTACTTAAGGCAGCTCCAAATCTGGTTTACACCGGAAAATAAGGAAACAAGGAAGGTCGAAGCTGACACCTGAGAGATAAGAGAATAAACAGCCTGCATAGAGGCAATGAAGAGATCCAACAAAGAACATGAAGACTACTGAGCCTAATATAATTATTGGGGTGAACTGTCATGTGAGGGGCACGAAACTTAGACTGTGAGCGTACAAATGCCACATTTCTTTGTTCTGAGTCCCTCTCTGGAGGCATCCTGCTCGGAGATGCATTTTGTCACAAATTAATTAGTTAAGTTCTGCCTGAGGCACTGCTCAGGGAAACCCAGGGTCAAGCCAGAAGGGAAAACATCTGCACTAGTGTATGTGTCTGAAGTCAACACGGGGCACCTGTCAGTTCAGTGGAGCCACCCACCATGGTGGGACTACAGAGCTCTGGTGGTTAAAGTCTCAAGTGGTCTGGATGATTGAGTGTGGGATGACTTTCACTTTCCCTAACAAGAGAGCTTCACTTCTATGTCGAAAGTGTGCAGGAACAAGTTTCAGCACCTTGACTTCGTGAATCTTAGGCACTCTCCTTATAAAAATAATGCAAATTTGTCATAGAATTAAAATAACATTTACTTTCATGAGAGTGACATCTATGAAAGAGCAGAACTGGAAGAGTAATGTCTTAAATTCTGTATTACCTTCTCCTCAATCCATATATTTTACACATAAAGAGAGCATCAAAACGTCATTATTATTTTAGTGGGTGGAATGTTGGAACAAATCTCAAACAAAGACAGTAAATTTAAAATGTTTTGCACTCTCCCTCATTCCCACTCTCAAATGTTTTCATTTATAGTGTTTCCTTACAGGTAAAATATAGGAAGTAATCTTTAATCTCTAAAATTATTGCAGAATCTCAAATATTTAGGTGATCCTGCATGGCCAAGCATAACCCCCACCAGATATTCTGAGTGTATTTTTAATGAAATGTAAAGTAAGCAATAACACAATTAAGAAAAATAAATTATAGCTTCCCCTGTTTTGGTAAAAGCTCTAGGCTACCAGCAATTTAGAGCTTGGTGTTACCTCAGGCAAGCATCTATGTGTTTGCTTACCTCAAGCATAAATAAAAGATGTCACAAGTTAGGAGATAGATTAGAGGCTTTACACAGCATCCTCAACAAAACCATAAGCACAAGCAAAACTTAGCATAAATATGTGCCCTGGTACCACAATAATTCTCTCAATAAACAGAGAAATGCGACAAATGTTTCAGCTAATGAGAAATATCAAAGGCTGGAAAAGACTTTTAATCTGAAATTTTCTAATTTTGTCACAGGCAGGAAAGTATTAAAAGGGATTTAATGTCTACAGTAGTGGGGGAAGGGAGGGGCCTATAATTAAAACTGGGGGGAGAAAACTGGCCCAAGAAACAGCACACTTCATTAATGGAGCAAATTTCTGTCAAAAGCATAGTCTTGAATGCAACTGGGAGGAGAATACTGGTCAAACAAACTTTCCAGTTTTCAGCACTGGGGCTCTTTGAATGGAAGATGAACCTATAGGATAAAGAGAGGAACATTTTGGAAGCCTGGACATCACGACCAGAGTGGGCCAGTGTATAATGAACGTACTGAGATCCATTCACTTGGTAGATCTGGAAAACAGATTACATATACAATGAAATTTATGACAATCAGGAATGAGGAAATACTCCTTTATATAACAGGTGAAACATTCATTTGCTTTCTAGGCTATTTGCATGAAGAGTTTTGCATTGATCGGGATTAAGTGTTCAGTGTTTGCTTCCCCAAAGCTTGTTAAAAAATCATTATTAAAGTCCCAGTGTACTGCTGGCTATGAGCAAACGATCACTGACACAACATTCAGTGGAAATAACTTGGGGGGGAGGGTGGAAACTCCATGTTCTGAGTAATGCTACTGGGAAAGACTGACAGAATAAGACATATCCACTTTATTGGCAGAAGGGAACTAGTCAGATAATATGTCTTCCAACCTTCACCCATCAAAATTCCCAGCTCTCTTTAGATTTATACTGTGGGTATTAGTTTTGGCATAGATCACTCTGATTGCCCTATGTCACATGCAGTAATGACTGTCCTGAAGTGATAAACAGGAACAAGAGTAACCTGTCTCATTGTGTAATGATCACAGTGTACTGATAACCACATAATTAGGGTGTTAGAAGTCACAGAAAAGAGAGGGTAGAACTTTGAACTTTGTATTAAGTCAAAGTTCCTTAAGGGACACTTCAAAATAAGTTATAGCATCTTTAGAAATAGATGAAAAGAAAACACCAAGCAATCATAAATGAGTAAAATGGAAGAGTGAGAAACAAGAAGAGGAGAAAGTATTGTAGTGAATTAAAAACATGTTCATACAGTAGTGAAAGATAAAAATGATGAAACAAGAATAAATGTGAATCAATTGTGGATTTTTCTTTCAGAAAGGATATTGGAGAAACCAAGAACTGCCAGGAGATTAAAATTTAAACCCCAGGTCTTTGTTTATAAATGGCACACATCTCTTGAAATGGAATTAAAGAGAATTTGGGGTTTTTTTGTAAAGTAGGCAGCTTGTTCTCATAATGCTTTTTTAAGGTAAAGCACAATAAATGATTACTAGTAATACTGTGCAACTGAGGTGCATGTTAATATGAAGATGAATACAAGCTGCAAAGATTAAGCTTTGGATTCAAAAGTGAATTTGCTGATCAAAATAAACCACACATATACAAATTCCATTAAAATCACCCATAAATTTGTTTAGGAAGAGCTCATATTTTAAAGCCGTGAGATAAACAAAAAGGCCTGCCTGCTTAATTTTTTCTGTTCTCTGATGTTCTTGTAGATTTTTTGTTGTGGTGAACTAAAGCATTTCTGTAAAAGTAACTTTACAGTAAAGACAGCTCCTGAGATGTCTAAGCATTTTGTGGGCATTGGAGAGAGAAGGAAGTGAAATGCTATTCTAGGAGGAAGTGGCTCTTTTTCGGAAGCAGATTGCCTTCTTACCCTCACTACCTCTGCACAGTCATAAAAAAATCGGGACAGATTCTCCAGCCTGTTACAGCTACTCTAGAGCTCCCTGTCAAAAGTCCCAAAAGTCATTTGTGATAAGTGAGGGATGAAATATGATCATTCTTTCAAGTCTTTTAAAAAAAAGTAGCAAGCTACATTAGCTTAAAAAAAAAGATACCCTAGGATTGTAGGACAAGAAGTACAACATCATCAGAGTTATTCAGAAAAAAGTCTTTCAGATTCTGCAAAAGAATATAAGTGTCAGAGATCAGAAGCAGGAACTGTCAAGTCATTAACTTGAAGAGAGAAGAGAATAGGAGAAAATACATTGGTATAAATCCCCTTTCTTGCTGATGAGAAAATACCCCATATAGCCCAGAAAACAGAACCACTGATAACTGAATGAATTTGAACACAGAGTCTTGGTTTCAAAATGGTATCCCAGAATTACAGAACCAGAATCATAGTTGTAATTAAACATGCATTATTACATTTTCTAACTGAAGCACCACAGAACACTTTGGTAGCATTAACCATTTCTTACAGGCACATTGTTTTCTTTGGGGGGGAGCTGCCAATAACTCATGGAAATAGAGTAATGGAAAGGTCAAATAAATGACAAGATTTTCTTTATCTCCAATTTAATTTATCTAGCCTTCCAAAATACTAATTAGATAAATTAATTAGACATTAAAAATCCAATTTAGTCCATTAAAATTATTAAATTAAAAATAAAATTTACTAGAGGAGATAAAAGATTCTATTTCCTGTGGCTAAAATTAACACAAAACCTTCTTCACAGTCAGTCATTATTACTACTTTACAAGGAGGACGGAGAGATTCATCCTTTTGCTTACCTATCTGACAACAATGCTGCAGCAGTCTTGCTCTGTTGTCAGACTTACTCAAACATGTAAAAGGGAAAAGTGTCTGTACACCTCCTTCTTTTTATGTATGCACTTTGAGTTAATATTCTCAAATATGACCTCCATATGACCCCTTGTGCAAAGGGACAAAAAATGGTACAACTGTAGAAAAACTTTCTCAAATCGAAAGTAGAAGAAGCTTAAAGTAATAGTTTCTAAGTGAAGGTTATTTTTTTACTCTGACATCTCCTAAAATTATATCATTCATTTTAATGGGCTTCATGAAAAGGTGAAGTACTTGAAGTATACAGGTGGGAAGGTAATGGTTTCTCTTGAAGCAGTGGAAGTATCATGGAACGTAAAAATGTAATGCTCCTGAGTAAAATGACTACATAAAGCAGTAGCGCTTTCTTACCCATTTATACTGAACCATGTAAAAATGACTTAACATTTGGTTAAGTCATTAAGTTAAGCTCTTGGTTAGACCAAGGTTCGATTGCCTGTTCAGGTTGAGAAGATTTGCAACATTGTCTTCTAAGTCAACACATTGATGACCCAGCTCTGTTTCAAAGACAAAATAATAACATATATACAAAAGTTCTGAACTCTATGTTTTTATCCATAAAATTTAAAACTTATCTTCATTCTTAACAATTAAATACTTCTTTTGTAAGTGACATTAATCTTGTTAAATCTTCTAAAAATTAAGAGCTTCAGCACAGAAATTGAATATTTCATAGAATATTTCATAACACAGGAATTCTCCTGGTCACAACACAGAGACCTATGGAAAAGTATCTTTTTAAATGATCAAAAATAAGTGTGAGTTATAATTAATCATAAAAACTCTGCAGGTTTTTCATTCCCAGTGTTTCATTTCTGTTCCAGTAATCTAAAACTGACTGATAATGCCCACAATTATATCCTTTAGTGGGTTAGCTCCTTCCGAGGATAACTGCCTGCTTTGTCCCAGCTTTTGCTTAAGAAGCTAATTGCAGTACCCAATGGTACATTGGGTAGTCTCCATACTGTAACAGAACGTCAGGATGAAGAATCTTGTATCTGTATAATATATAGATATATTTTGCAAAATATGATATTTAAAAGTAAAGGCAGATTTGCTTTTATTCTGCTATTGCCTTTTTTCTATATGCATACCATCAGATATGAATTTCAATTTTTTTAATGAGGTGAATTATTACTTTTTGAAATCATAATTGCATGCTTGTGACCTAACTGTTCCCACAGTAATAAATCAAAATATTGCAGGGAATACAAGCACCACTGAAGATACAATGAACACATTCTTTATACAGAGACTACAAGTAATAAGAAAGGAGAAACTAAGACATTAAACATAAGAAGCCTTGTCTGAATAGAACTGTCGTGATTTCCATGAACTACTGGTAGGCCTTCAACAGATTGCTAATTCATATTTCCCTGTCTAGGAAATTAGTGCGGTGTACTATTATTGGAGACTATGCGTCACAACACTTAAAATCTCTTCATACAAAGTATCCAAGTTAGGAGAGAACATATAACCTTTATGGATGTAAATTGTTCTCAGCAGAGTGCTTTGTGTGCTCATCCCTTTCAAATAAACGTAAAAGTATTTCCATTGATGGCAGAAACAATTTGAGTGGAAGGAAGTCACAAGAACTGAATTTAATTTTAATTATTTCTAAGGAGAAAATCCAGTATTAATTTGTAGTTGCAAACACATGTGAAGAGGCTTTTTATTAGATTATGGTGACTCTGTAATATTTGCCATGAGATTTTCAGATTATTTTGTACATAAGCATAATTCATAACTAATATTAAAGGAATAGATGTTTGAGAAAGCAGGATTTCACTTCCTAATTTTCAAATGAAAGTGAAACAAAAAAATAAGAAAAATTGCAAAAAATTTTTTTTTGCTAATGTTCTTTTCTTTGATTTTCAATATGATATGTGGTGTGGATCAGCAAATCGTACTATGAGGAAAATACTAGAGTTAGTGCAAAACTTGAACTGATGGTAAAAATTCATCTTCATGTGTTGATCTGCTGTGAATGAATAACTGAAAACAGCATTTCCATTATCTGATTATTTGCTTCTTTGAGTCACTCAAAGTACACCTCAGCCACAAAGTTACCTATCAGGATTCTCACGAGGAGACAAGGGGGGGGAGAACACATATCATAACTTTCACATAAACTCAGGATTATTTTTTTTTTCCAGGAAACTGCTTTTTTTTAATCCAATTTGTTGGTTTGCCTTGCAAGTGCACATGGCTATAATTTTCTTCTAAATGAAATTTATCTGAAAGCTCTCTTAGATGCACTTTTTGCCATAAGAGTAAATCAAAATTTACAAATGTTTTACAGTTGAAAGCGTAATAAGAGTATTTAACATGTAGCTCCACAGGTCATTTAACTCTGGCACATAGGGTTCCTCTTCATGAAAATGTTTTGATTTTGCCTATATGCAAAACCTGAGGGCTCATCCTTTCACTGCTTTTGCATGTCCACCTGCTGTTTAAGAGCCAAAACCAACAGTCATCAAGCATCTGGCTACTGTCTGCCATGAATAATTTTCATAATATCTGCAAACTCAACGAGGGTGCAGTTCTGCTATTAAACATGACATCTCTATTCTTATTAATGGGAAATATATAGTTTGTTTTATAATGTTGGTCCATTTTTCTTGAGAGTCATTCTTTGATGGTGAGTGTAGGCAGATACTACATTTTCCTACAAGTTGTGTATATGTTTACGCAGGTCAAAGTGTACATGAAAAAGACATGGAAAGTGTTTAGTGAAGGCTCTTTTGTTAGCTGTTACTATTTTGCATGCTAAAAATGGAGAAAAGCAAGGTTGTAAGCCACCATAGAACACACTAATAAAGAATATGTTTCGAACAAACTGCAAATAACAATTTTTCCTAACTTTTTCTTAAAGTTTATCTGATTAGAAAAGAACAGGGTATTCCAAACTATATAACTGGTTTTGTTATGTATGTTTTTAACATACACAGTGATATTATTATAAAAAGTTCAGCAAAAAGTGCTGTCTTCTGTGAGAAATACCAAATACTTACCTAATAAAAAAGAGAAGCAAAATCATATTTGCTAAGTAGGAAAATATTATGGTTCTTACTGCAGCAAAAAAATACTTACTTCCTATGCAAGCTACAGGAATCAGCAGCAACACTGCCTAGAAGGCTTGAAAGGGAGACTGGGTGTAAAAGCTAAGATTTCCTCCAAGAGAAGGGATGAATGCAGTTATCCTGAGAGTTTTTGGACCGAAAGGCAAAGAAATGGATGAGGGGGAAAAAATTGGGTTTTTTTGGTACAAACAAATTAAACACGGATTTTCTTCTGTCTATCCACCTTCCTCACCTTGCAAAGTTACAAACATTTGTAAATGTGTTGTCCCTTTTACCTATTGCAAATAAGTACTTCTATAGGTATTTAGACTTTAACCTGGCTTGGACAAAGCACCATTTTTCAAATTAGAAAACAAAGCATATCCTTCACCCAAGGCTGTGGATAATTTTTCATGCAGGCCTGTGCACGAGTGCTCTCCACTCCATCGAACAGCACTCCCTGTGCAAGCCAGGCAAAGACCAAGTGATGGGCGGGATCCACGAGGGTCAAGGAAAGCAAAAGTGTCTTCTAGTGGCTCTTAGTGACACCGAAAGCTCCCTCACCTTCATCAGAATGACCTGAGTGTCACAGGGAGAGTGTCTCAGGCACTCTTCAAGCTGTGTCCTAGTGTACTTAAATTCAGTTATTAGAATTTGCTACCAATATAAGCTTGAATTAGATTTATGTTTTATTTATTCCATCATAATATAAATTTAAATTCTCTGGAGGTAAATATTTCTCTAGTACTGCAGACCATAAGTACATGATATATAGCCTAGACACACTACTGTTAGACACGTTAGGGTAACTGAGGTTAGCAGAATTCCCATCTCATAAAAGCCACAGTTATGGAACTAGGAAAAAAGTTTCAGTGTTTTTGTTCTTCATCTTTTGAACCTTTAGGTCATGTTTTAAGACTTAATCCTGCAATCATGTAGTCTAGATATCGATATCTGAGTCCTTCTTGCTATTGCTGAAAATGCATTTTTAAATAAGAAATACAGAACTAAAAGACATTGTTAAATTATAGATAATAAACGTAGCAAAATATAGACATAATACTCCACCATATCTTCTCCCTCTACTTATGAATTAAGGCATTTTTCATTGCTAAATTCACTAATTAAAAACCTACACACAGTTATGACATTTTGCCCTTTTTCAATAGATCTGTAATTTGCCTTGCATGTACAACATCCTCATCAATTTATAATGCAAACAAAGTATGTATCAAACTGCCACCTTCTGAGATACAGATTTATTGTGTTGACATACTGCAGACAGTGTTATTAAATCCTCATTTATTAAGCATATTTCACTGTAATTACTGAATGATACTATATCATTGTGGAGCTGTTAAGAATGTTTTAAAATTGAAGAACTTGAAGTATGTTAAAAGTATATTTGGAGAATGAAGAAGGATATTTCCACATTTCTAATAGAAGATTGTAGCAAGTGTTGATAAAATTCTGTTCTATTTTATTCAGAACAGGTGCACATTAATCATCAGTAATTTATAGTCTGCATGACTAATACAATTGAACACAAGAAGTAAACATTTTATATCTTCTCACATTCAGCATTCATTTGCAATATTATTTATAATTATCAACTACTTTAATCAAAAATAACCTTCCTATAGAAAACAAAATTTCAGAGTTTACAAAACAGGTATTTTTGTGTCATCCTCTGAACATTATTCTCTAAGTTATGATTTTTAATTATTATTTATGATGTAAAAGGTCCATCAAAAAACATGTGGGCTGTGACAGTTTCATTTTGTATCACTTGGAAATACAATGTAAACAGAATTTGATACATAATAATACTCAAACTCTGTTGAATCCCAGTCTAGAAGCTGAATTCTGAAAGGAAAATCTGTGCTTACAGAAATGCAAACCAAAAAATACTGGGTTCAGCATCCAGAAAACACTACTCTGGTTGTTGTCATGGCCTTAACAGAGTTCAAATTCAAGTTTGAAATTCATAGAATGCAAAATAATGAAAACATTTACATTGTTTTGTTGTGATTCCTTATCTAAAAGATTTGTATTAAGATACAATACCCTTGCTTTTAAGTTATATATAAATATATACATATTTCAAACTTTGACTTTATATGTGAAAGTATCATCTGTCTTCCTTATAAAGTATAATAATGAACAGTAAAAGCATAAACCCTTACTAAAGATGAGTAATATTCTTCTTGAAAACTTTGCAAAGTAGAAAAGTTGAAATCCTCAACTTCCTTGAGAAGTTCAGTAATAATTTGGTAGTTTCTGAGCTAAACAATCATCCAATTTATAAACCCTCCATCTTCCATCTTGAACTTCTTTTCACTCCAAGTTTAGGTTTACTTGCTATTGCCAAATAGAGACAGAAAAAAACAAAAAATTTTTTAAAATAGAGCAATTTTGCTGTAAGGAGAGAAAAGACAACTGTGGAGCAATATAGCAAATAAATTTTCAGGAAAAAATTTACATTTCCACATAAAAAAATAACTTGGTAGTAGACTTTTTGAACTGCACAGTTCTCCATGAGGGTACAATGTTTCCATGGATTAATTTCTCTATAACTTGTTACAAGAGAAAACACTGCATAAATGTGATTAAGTTCCTTATATTGTTTGGCTCAGTTTGGTTTTTTCCCTCCTCCAAATCTGTATGAAATTGTCAGAAGTACAAAGCAAACTACAGCAAGACAAATGTTGAATCAGTACCACCAGTCAGACACAGGTAAGTGCCTTGTCTAAGACATCCTGATCAAAGCCTATGTACTGGAGGCAATTCCTTTAGTGTACAATACTGCACAAAATTTAAAAGTATAATGCCACAATAAGAGCAAAACTGTGAAACTCCCTGCTCTTGCAACCCAGTGAACAAAGAACAATGAAAAACAAGGTATAAAAGCCTCTGCAGAGATAACTAGATGTCTCCTCTCTCTCAATAGGAACAAACTGAGAAGCTGAAAGCTGTGTGTATGTATGTATGGTGAGCCTAACTCCATCAGTACACACAACATTAGAGTCCCTCAGAGTAACAAGATCCACTGCCTCCCTCCGAGTTTGGGTGCCAAGAGGAACAGGAAGCTGGCAAAGCATCTGAGATTGCCACTGCAAGTGTGCCTGAAAAGCTGGGTTGAGTAGCTTGTCAAAACATTTTGGTCCCTGGTATTACTTTGCAAACTAACTTTAAGTTTTGTAAATCATCTGTAATCTCCCTTATTCTGATCAACATTGCCATTTTGCTGCTTGACTTTCGAAAAGCCAGTCTACCTCCACTTTAAAATCTGTACCTACTCCTTAGAAATCTACTGAAGATTTAGATACATTGCTTATTTAAAATTAAAAAGACTTGGGTAGAAAATGTGAGATAGTACTTTTTGCAATCAGGGCTAATGTGAACTTGGAATTAGGAAACCTTCCCCATAAAGATGCTCCCTTTACACCGCCTGCTTCAACCAGGAGTCACAGATGGGTGACTAAGTGGGATCATGGCACCAGTAAAAGGAATAATGTGAAATCTGATGGGAAATGCTAAACATCCTGTGAGGTTACAGCACATCTGCCCCTGGATTCCCCGTGCCTGTGGGTATCAGGCTTCACTGGCCAGAGGAGAAAAACTTCTTTCCACTAAATAAATCCCAACTGAGCAATGCCACTAGAGGGAGAGCCGACCATATTTATCAGCAATATCAAACTACGTGCTGCTCAATGGTACCAGTGGCTGGATGAGGTAGGTGGGGGCAAAAATCCAAACCCCTTCTGTACCAGACAGTGACAACCCCAATTTAAAAATTCTACAGATATGCTTGTAAACTAGACTATATAAACTTTTAGGATAATGATTGAAATAAAAGTGGAGGGACTTTAAGTTTAGTTTCCAACCACTGCAAGCAAGACCAGTTCATTTATTGCATTCTTGGCAAGTATCTATTGATCTGCTCCTAAGAAGCCCAGCAGTGATGACTGGAGTTTCTGGATACAACATCACTGGTTTGGTGAGCAAAGGAGCCTATTTAATATTTTAATATTCCTCTGAGATGTAAAGGTGTTTTCTTCCTGTTAACCTAAACATTCCTCAGAACTATTTAAGCTCAAGATACCTCTCTATTCCAGTTTCTGTGGAGAAGATTTTGTGTTTCTCTCTCTTGGTTAGTAACTTTTAAAGTTTTTAAGGGTATCATCTGATCTCCCCTCAGTGTTCTCCTGTGTAAATAATTCTAGTTCCTGCAACTGGTCTCTACACATGACCGTTTCCACACCGCAATTATTCTCATTGCTTCTCACATTCTCTCGGTGATCAGCACCTTTCTGAAACTGCACATCTCCAAATTCAGTCAGAAACCTTTATATGCACAACTGATTATTGTGACCTGGCTGTGCTTCTGTACATTTGCCTAATTAGACTTGCAGCTTAAATAAAAAAAGCATTTAAAAACCTGTTCACTACAGGAAAGGTCATCCAAATGTTCCTTTATTCTTAAAAGGAGTTTGATTTTCTACTGCAGTGATAACTCCATATTAAGTAATTACTTCCAATTCCATCTCCAAGTCAATGGAAAGTATGGGCCAACAATAGAAGTAGAAGGGACTCTTTGAGAGTCAAATGCAGTGGGTAATTTTAAAAGCATTTGCTTCCCTCTCAATTTATGCACTTGCATTGGAGTTATCAGGTATTCAGTGCTTATGACAGTCTATTCAGCAACTGTGTCAAAATACTTCTCACAGTCAGATTTTGTTGTAAGTGCTTCTCCTCTATGCAGAGGACTTATTTGTTTTGGAAGAAAGCTACTTTAGTTTAGCTAGTTTGTGACAGGTTCATAGTTTTATTTCCTAGGTGCCCAACAATGATTTTTTCCAACACACATTGTCCTCGGAACTGACATTAAGTTGAACATTCCTCTTATTTCTAGCATGGTTGTTTTGAAAATACCATGATCCCATCAAGATAAGTGATTATTAATTAGATGAAGCAATTATTCTCTAATTTATTATTTTCCTATACCCACCAGTGCTTTTATCTCTGTTTTGAAAATCTGTTTGCTGCCTGATCAGAGGAAAAGATCACTGGCAGGCAAATCCCTTTAGCATTTCCTTCAGGTATATGCCTGAAGAAGACCTCTTCCTATTATTTTGCAGGTCAAAAGCTGGTGGTAAAGGGGAATAGTCCTACCCTGACAGTGAAAACCATAGCAATCAGCAACTGATCTTAGGGAACAGTTGAAACTTGAGTGTCATGGGAAGCAAGAATTTGGGATTGGAACAATTGAATGAAGGAAAAACTTTTTATATTGGTGGAAATTCAGCAGCAGAGGAAAAAATATTACAATTCCTAATGAAGAGAAAATGATTAAACACCCACTGACTCTTCTTAAGGTCACTGAGAAGTTCACAGCACCAAGAGTACCAGGAAGCTGTCCCACAGTTCAGGAAGGAGTGATGAGAAGTTGTGGATTTTTTGATACCTAGAGTTAAAATTATATTTACTTGCTAATTATATGTACTCGCCTTACACACTTAAAAGTGTTCTGTTGGATCCCAAATTCATATATCTGCAGAAAGGAATTTGAGTGGTTTCAGCAAAAGTCCGTGGGCTATGAGAGCTGGGGAAAAAACCTCAGTTTAAGAAGCAAATGGGACATCACTGGTGTGGAGTGTCCTGCCCAAGCCAGAGAGACCATATCCTGATGTTATCAAGCATCTGCAGAAGACCTATTGCGTTTTATCCCTCCTTTTGTGTTACCTGTTCCCCCCATGTAATTCCACTAAGATAAAGTGGGTTTTCCCCTATGGTGTACGTGTTAAGACCCCAAAATTTGTAAACCCGGGTTTTCCCCTTTACCTCATCTCTGTAAAACCCCCAGTTGTAATAGGCTGATCCCCTGATGAATATGGAAACCCGCCATGAATATGTAGTACCACAGACCCATAAAATACCTGTTTTTGTATGAATAAACGATTCTAGTTTCTTGCCTCCACCTTGGATCGACTTAGCTTTTTTGACCTCCACAGTGTTCTCAATCGTGGGTGAAAGACACATACAAAAACTCAATCCAAACCAAATAAATAAGCCATGCCACGACAAATTCCTGCTGAAGCCCCCAAAAGCCAACATATATTTCTGCTGTTTCTGTTCAACCTGTGAGTTGTCTAGAACCTCTTCTGAGAAAAAAAAACAACACATAAACTTGCTTCCTAACTTGCACATTTTTTCATGCTTTTCAAGTTTGTTCTTTCAAAAAACTATTTTAAGAATAACAGAGTATGTCAGCTCATCATTCATTCTCTGTAAGCCATTTTTAACATCAAGAATCATATTTTAGCATAATATTCTAAAAAGCTTTCCTGGTAGAAGAATGGGGTTTAACTATATTTTCTTCTTTGATTTTTATATTTACAGACATAATTATTGTGGAATTCCTTGCTTTATATAGGCTGAAATACACTATAAAATAATAAAAATGTTTTTTTCTTTTATGCTTTATTTCCCAAGAATGATGACATTTAAGAATTTTGGAAGGTAAATGGTTTTCTCTTTTTCATTTTGATTACTCAAGATGGCCAAAATCTCCTGAAAAGAGCTCAGGAGATTTTTGTCTCAGCCAAAGCCAAATCATAATCTTGTATGATTTAGTCTTAAACTGGCAGAAATGTTAATCTAAAGCTGATCCAAAGCAAAATGGTGTATTTGTGTCTCCTTCCTATGAAAACCCAAGACTAGTCAGAACAATTCTCTACTCATATTACTATTGTTTCAGGGGATTTTGATTGTGCCTTCTGTGATCTTACTTCACAAAAGCAAGAGCTGATAGTATTTATATGCCTTTGAAATTTCATGTTTTATTTATGTTATTTGTGTGTTATACTTCTGTACTACTGTGATATCAACCCTTGGGAAAATTAAACCCTTTTTGCTGAATGGACTCCAAAATAGGTTTGGAAAGCACTACCACAATCCATGTTTACTGAAATATCACCCTTATTACTTTTTTTTCCCCATTATTAGTAGGATCAGTGATGGATTTGGCTGCATATGGAGCAAGGATTTCACTAACTAATTTAAAGAATGATAAACAAGGGAAAGATAAACAGCTCAGCAGGAGAACAAGGTAACATGTTTTTGCCATTTTTGACATTAGTTTCACCATTGCCGATACGGCGAACAGAGGGGGTCAGACATCTGTCAGCAAGGAACAGATAGAATAAGCAGCAGCAGAACATTTAAAACAGTTCAGAAGATTATTACAAAAGTCAAAGGGTCTACAGAGCAGTAGTACTGGGGAGTGGGAAAAGACATGGAGAGGGAACTAAGTGGCTCTTAGAAATTTTTCAGTAGGTGGTTAACATTACCTGGTACATGTCATGTAAGAGTTATTACATTAGAGTAAAAACTGATGCATGCCTGGCAAGAGTTGCTGGCAAAAGGAACTTCTGCACAGACTTTTCTGACCTACTCATGTTCTAGCAAAAGGTTTTCAGTCATGGCTTACTGCAGAGCTTCGTGACAGTGAGCACACGGGAGGTAAAACTTTATATAGGCTGAGCTCCCTCGTGCTGAAAGTACTGTGTGTGTACCATTGCACATATGCTACTACCATTTCATCCCATGGTGATTTAAAGATTTGCAAGAACAAATCACTTACAAATGTTGCCATGTTCAACTACAGTTTTTTAATTCCATGTGATGTCATTTTAGAACCAAAGAAAGTCACAGCAACCTTTGTTTAAACATACGAGCTAGATTGGTCTCCTCAGCCAATGCCTCAAAAATAAAATATACAGAATTACAAAAGAATAAATATTATAAAGAACAGGACTTTACTCTGGGAATTCTTATAAAAAGAAAAATCTTCATAATACAAAATACACCATGGCATGCCCTTCCATAGTATTTATTTTATGGGACATTTACCAGCAGTTTGGAAGAATATTCTCTGCTCCAAAATTTTTATTTTAATTTTATTCAAATTTCCAGTCTCCATAACAAATTCAACAGCTTTTCAGCCAATCCCCCTATTGTTGCCAGTTCTTTGTAGAAATGATGAGTAATGTGAAATCTGTTTTATTTTTAAAATGGAAGCTTCCTTTGAACTGTCTGTTGTTTTCTTATATTCACCATCACACTTCTAAAGACGGAGAGCTTGCTTCAAAAATCTTTCTTCTGACAGCTTTATGGTTTGGGACTTCC
This sequence comes from Pseudopipra pipra, assembly GCF_036250125.1. Lineage (NCBI taxonomy): Eukaryota > Metazoa > Chordata > Aves > Passeriformes > Pipridae > Pseudopipra > Pseudopipra pipra. The sequence goes on along the minus strand of NC_087549.1, from coordinate 40,707,790 downwards.
CTATAATACTGAAGTTTTGGCTCATTTGTTTTCTTAAAAAAAAAATAAAATGGGAGAGGGCAATTCTTCCATTTAATCATCATTCAGAAACTGGCAGGTAGTAAACAATAAAATAATTAGGAAGAAGGAATGACAGACTGGAATTAAATATTCCAGAGGTTTTTTTCACCTGCAGGCAGGTTAAAGGAATTATTTCTATCTGTTCCTGATCCATAAAAAATAGTAACTACATTGTACTTTGGCAATAAAATTAATAACTATTGAATAGATTGGGGGAAAAGCTCTCAGGGCAGTTTCACCACCAGTCAGGCTATCACAGTTATTGAGACATAAAACATCTAAAAATATAAAATAATACCTTCTTTGCTAACAGCATTGCTTTCAGTAATGAAGAATCATTTATTATTTGATTGTCAATTTTTCTAAGCAAAACTTTAAAGCACAAACATAAAATCTAGCCAAACAAACATTATTTAAAGATTTCTTCTTATTTTCATGATGCAAAAGGAACCTGGCCTGACATTTTCCATCGCAAAAGTGATATGAGGTTTGGTATATAAATACCAGTTTGCGAAGTTTCTGCATTGGTAAAAAAGATTATAAAAGGTAGACTTAATATACAATGTGTTTTAAAAAAATAAGGTGACTAATGGAAAATACACTGTCTTACTGATTCAGTATCAAAGAACGTTAAGTAATTTTCCTCTACAGTACCTTTCTTTCAGTAGAAGAGTTGGTTGTTGGGGGTTTTTTTAACACCATGTGAGATATGGTAACAAACCAATGATTCATAATGTAATTTTACACAAGATGAAAAAAATAGAATCCCCTTCTTTAATGTGTTTAAATATATATATTGTGTTTTGTGTTTAAATATACATCAACACCCTTTGAAATTTCATTTTTATGGGAGTGATAAAACAGTGTTGAAAACAAATGCAGAAAAGACCTGCTAAATTATCTAGTTGCATTTGTATCATGCATTGGGCTGAGGAAGCCAATTCAGTAAAGCAACTTCATTGCTTCCTCAGAGGTCTCTTTAACATATTCTAAGACTATTTCAAATAGATATTATGACAAAATTTACAGAGTCAAAATAATTAATGGAATAAACAAGTTCAGCTTAATTTAAAGCTCTAGAAAGTTCATGTATTTGTTGTTTTTATGTGATTTTATTTTTTGGTGGTTTTTTTGGACATTTTTTATAAGAAACAAAGGGCAAAATGTTCATGGTTTAGTCTAGGGAGTAGGATTCTCTTTACATCTCACCCTATATCTTTCTGATAAAGACAACCACAGAACACAGGAGCTCAGAGTTCTGCATCTGTTAGATGATGCATACTAATCCAACAGGAAATCCCCGTTCATCAGACAGAACAGCTGAGTTCTTTCAGGTGCTGCTACTAACTCTGTTCCAGGTTTTTATAATTAAACTTATATTTAAATATATAAAACTATGCATAAAACTCCAAAGAGTATACTGTGGAATAACCCTAACAGCAGAAATTAATGGAGGATCTTCAATGGTTCTTCAGATTTTGGATTCTCAATTGAGAGACAATAAACTGGAGTTTAAATCAAGCACTTTCATTATTCAGGCCAGGGATCTCAATCATGATCTTCTACCCTCACACAAGGATGTTAATATTTATAAGTAAAAACATCAAGCAAGATAAAAAAAAATTCAGCCAAGCAGGTAGGAAACTTAAGACCTTTGCCAGTAAATTCTGAAATATTTTTAAAGTGACCAGGTCACCCAATTAACATCTCTACTATTTTAGAGGTGTTCTGTCTGACTAAGTGCACAGGATGCCAAAGAATTTATTTCTTGCTGGCTGACAGGTTCTTGGATACATATATGGAACCTGAAAGTCTAAAAGGCAGAAAAATAAAATCTTGGGAATTTATACATGCCAGTGAAATGAACTGTAGCCATTGTTCTCATAATCCTTGTCATTGTATAGTAAACTGCAAATTATGAATCACACACTCTATTTCCTTGTGACTTGGAAGAATGCCATTTCTCCATTGAAGTCAGTCTCTTCCCAAATTCTACTATTCCAGGTTATCTGGATAGAAGGAAAGCTTGCTACTATTAATGTTGTGTTTAGTGTTCTGCACAGGACACTCCTTATAGAATCTGCAATGCTGAAAAACTCTAAATTTAAAGTTCTTAAAATATTAATTTGGAGAAGCTTGAGCATGTGTGCATAATCCAAAAGAATGTTGAACACTATGTCCACCTTTGGTAAAACCACTCCGCTGAATAAGCAAGGTCCCTCTGAGATTGTCAGACTGACTTGCTGCTTACTGCCTATAACAATATTGCTCACTAAGTCCTATTTTTACAAAACACTGTATCTCTGTCCTTATTATTCTTATTAGATTGTTTGGGACCCTCACTGTTGTGATAGCACTAGAGAGTTGTCTAGTTTTCAGGCTGAAGTAACTTCTGATAAGTTTTCACACACCTCTTGTGCCTTTTGTACCTTCTTGCACTAATGCATTTTTAGAGAGTGATGAGAAAAAATGAAATCTGATAAGGATATGGACAAAGAAGAACATTCAGATCTCTTCCCTGCTTCACACTTGTACCCTTTCTCACACTTACTCCAAGCTGAGTTCATCCTTCCTGAGTGTCGGTGGCCATAATCTTGCAAATCAGTTCAGGGGAACTCATATCTGTCCTTTCTACAATGATGCTAGATGTGCCTACCTCTGCTGAGGTAAACAGGAATTAAATTTACCATCTCGTGGCACTATAATGTGACTCATGATCACAAGATAACTGAGTCACTACTTCATGTCCTTCTCTCCAGCTGTTGAAAGCCAAAATGCGCCTACTTTACATCTGTTCTTAGTAACGTTTCAGCTTAAATATTACATTTTATACTAATCACTTTTATTCTGATTGTATTCCTTGAGGCTTCAACATCATCTAGATATTAGTTATTTTTGAGATCTCACATGTCCTTTATATTGATCACACCTCCTAGACCTGCATCCTCAGCAAATTCCCTGGCACACCTAGTAAGTGAAAATAGCAGAGTTAAACTCCATGAGGATTCTTTTTAATAATACCTTTTCTTGCAATCAACACTTATCTTTCAGTACTGACAGCTTTCCTCGCCTTATTAGCTGGTTCCTAAACCATGTTACTATCAAGAATCTAATATTCCTGTCCTAACTGGTCATTTCTCATAACAGAGTGAAGTTTTGGCAATAGCAGCTTAAAAATGTAATGAGAGAAGGGTTTAGGGAAAGTTAATATTTCTTACTCAGTCAGGTCACCTGAGCATGGGCATAAGGGGAAACACACAAACATTGCAACATGCAGGAAGACACCAAAGAATCTTCTTTTCTCATTACTCAAGGGGTAGGCTTTTGGTGTCCCAAAATTCACCAAATAAACAGTGTGTTTACTAGAACATTACATGTTACACTTCTCCATACAAAGAGTACCTTCCTTAGTGTAAATCAGACTAGTAAAACTATTGTACTCCTATAATTTGTGTATGTAAAATTGTTAACATTTATTGAAAAAACAATAAACACTGCCCTTGACATAAAAATGTAAAGGTGAACCAAATAATTTGGTTTTCAATTTTCAACTTAATTGTTTTCATTAGAAGGAGAGAACTATACTTCAAAGTATCAGTTACTTCTCTAATTTCTCTTAATGAGTATGTGGTTAGAAATACATAAATGTTGCAATATAAATTATTTCAACAGGCCTTGTTATTCATTATCCCTTTCTAATCAGGTCCATTCTGTCCTGCACTGCACATTATTTCTCCAGTGTGAAATAAACCTATGAACAGTATTTGAAAATCATAGGTCTTTCAAAGATAGGCTACTTTTGGTCAAAGAGTGAGGGGGAAAGGAAACAGAGATCAGGATAGGAAGAAAGACTTATCGTGCTTTGCACTGCATAACCCATTTTTTCCTTCATAATCAATTCCTACATTCCTTTGACTACTGGGTAGGTTAAGGATTGAAGGAAGAAGCAAATTACCTGCTCTATAGGTTGGTTTCTTTTTGTTTGTTTTTAAAGAGAGACAGTCTGTAGGAGAAAATGTTATTTTCATTTGCAGTCATGTGCATACAGAAACACTATTCTAAACAGATCTAAACAGGTCTTAACCAAGTTTCAGGCTAGAGTACATCTCCAACAAAGACAAGCTGCGAGAGCTGGGGTTGTTCAGCCTGGAGAAGAGAAGGGTCTGAGGTGACCTAATTGTAGCCTCCACCTGAAGGGAGCTTACAAGATAGAGGGGGTCTATTTATAAGAGCATGTAGTGATGGGACAAGCAGGAATGGTTTCAAACTGAGAGTAGGTTTAGATTAAGTATTAGGGAGAAATTCTTTACTGAATTGGCAGTAGGTACTGAAATTGGTTGCCTAAAGCAGTTGTAGATGTCCCATCCCTGGTAGTGTTCAAGGTCAGACTGGATGGGGGTCTGAGCTACATGGTCTAGCGGAAAGAGTCCCTGTCCATAGTAGAAGTTGAAACTAAATGATTTTTAATGACTCTTCCAAACCAAACCATTCTATGATTTTATTATTTTGTTTCCTTGTTTTTCTTCACTGTCTGGTGCTCACATTTCAGAAGTACATTTCTATTTCCAACTACTTTGTAAAATCTAACAAATTTTAACATAAGTTAAAATTTTAAAATAAGTTAAATTCGAAAATAAATCCTGAGAGAGATGTTTATAAATCTCAAACAATCACACCATCAATGGCTCAAAAAACTCTACAGTTGAAATCTTCAATGAAGCTGAGATCCATGGTAAGTCCATTACAGTTCATGGCTAAGTTACCATAATAGAGATAGGCTAAACCCTTGCCCCACTATGTATTAACACCCTTTAACAGCAGTGCTTCTGCTTACAATTTGGAAAAAAAGATGATAGTGACCTTGAAAATCATCTATAACTTGGTAACAAATACTGAAGCTTAGTGAGGAGGTAAGGAGTCTTTCAGTCTGGATTTGGTGGAAGGTAATTACAATTTTAATAATATATATTGATGTTGCAAGTGTTGTGAGTTTTTTACAAACAAATGTTACAATGATTACTGCAATGGATCCAAAATTACAGTAACAGCAGTAAACTATGCCTGATTTTTTTTCTAGAGAATGCCAAAACTCAGCTGATATTTCCACAGCTCTGTTCCAGACTATTGCCAAATGACTGGTGATTCTTGCACTGTTGACAAAGGAAATGTAGTTGCTAGCTTCATCCAAAGAAGGAATTTTTCAGTGAAAATGTTTTTTCCAATAGAAAGGATGAATTATGTTAATTCACATTTACTTTTCTTTGTTGGTATCTAGTTTTGTTCAAACACAATTACATTAAATATTTCTTTATTAAAAAAAATTCTTAATAAGCCTGTAAAACATGTTATCCCAACACAGAATCCAGATGTTACTTAATTTATTTCCTTACACATTTATTTTTTCATGTTCTTCATTCTAAACTTTAAGAAATTGCTGAATGAAACCCCAGGAATCTACAGAATGTTACAAATTTTGCAAAGTTTGCTAGTGGTCTAAAGATAGTTACTTTACATCCAGGTATCTAAATGCACATTAGTGCATTCATTTCATACTAGCCTATAGCTACCATTTACTCAAGTTTTCACCCAAACTGTTATATACGGACTCTAAGATACTGGAATTTTCTTATAATCTCATGCCACTGGTTCTGCCTTCATTTGCTTTCCTATCTTTACAATCTCACTTACAATTTACTGGGTGTACCTGGAATCTCACCTAAAGCCTCTGGCCCTGGTGCGTGGTGGTTCTTGCTGTTTGAAACACCTGCTTTTCTGAAAAGTAGTGTTTGCATGGACAAACATGCAAATGTTTGCTCACAGCTATTGTGATGACTATGTCAGAGGGTTTTTTTTTCCTTTTCACGGTCCATTTAGACCTGCTACTTAATGAGCACAAAATGCTTTCTTTGGCACTTCTCAGACCTGAGTGTCCACAATGCCACTTTGAAATTTTCCTCATCTCTTCACAAACACCAGAGAAAGGGTGGTTCCACATAGTATTTATATTTTGAGTCTAGAGATGTTTTCTTGCAAATGACAAATAAAACTCTTAGAAATTACTTTAAAGTTTATAAATGTATGAAGGGCAGAAAAACTCAACACAGGACACAAACAAAACTAAAGGGAAAACATCATGACCTTTTTAAAGTTGAAGTAATTAATTTTGCTCTGAGGAGTAAACTGTGCAGCAGCAAAGTAAGTAAGAAAAAGAAAAGTAAGCAACTTCTAGATGTATTCAAAGAAGTACTCATTGCATAAAGTGAGAGGTTTGGGAGTAGCTATAAACTTTCTTGGGTTTTGTACATTTATGATCCATTCTTGCTAACTGTATAGTATACTCAAAACAGACAACAGAACAAAGCTTCTGTTTGGACAACCTGGTACAATTCCTTTCCTTTCCACTGAGTCTTCAACTTGTATAGAGCTATGAGTTAGAGTTTGAGGGTGCATTTGTTCTCATGTTCTTTTAATAATTTAGAGATGAAATCAAATTGGCAACTCAGAGCTCATCAAGAGATTACAATAGATCTCAGAACATTCTTCCTCAAGGGTGGCCTTCTGCTTGGCTGAACACCTTAAGCTGAGGCTGCCTGAAGGGACTGTGCCATTTCTGGAAGGTTAGTATTACAGTACTTTCCAGGTACACAGAAATTACCATTTTTGTCATAGTATGACATCTTGTGGACTGCTGGTAGTATTACGAAAGGACTCACTGTTCTTAACTTAAATATTACTCACATCAAGTAAACTAGTACATGGAGTGCCTATTTCTTTTGAAGCTGACTGGGTCATATACACAGCTGTCATCTATTTATGGATGAGAAACATTGCAGACGATAAGCTTGTGAGAAAGGAGGTACACAGGCAAAACCTATTTAATATACAGGCACTGAGCCCCGTGATTGCAATGTGCAGGGCTCAGGATAGGGGAATGCCTTTGGTCGCTCAGCACCTTCCTGGCAAGGGGCAGGCTTCCAAGACTGGCTCATTCCCATCTTCAACCTACTTTTTTTTCTTAACCCAGTTTCTGGCAGGCAGAAAAAAGGATAAGGATCCCTTGACATGTTGCCTGGCAGGCAGGTGGTAGGTCTCTTTTTCCAAACCTCCAAGGAATGAAGAATGGAATGGACAGACAATATTGAAAAGGTTGAGCGTTTTTTTCCTCCTCATTTCTAAAAATGGAGAGCATTCGGGATTATTTTAAGATTTAGAGCGTGACTAAAAGCTTTCGTACAAGGCATGTGAGCTTGCCTGGTCATATCACTGGCCCACATCACTACCTCCTGATTAACAGTAATGGAAAAAATCTGTCTGATCATTAAGCTCCTGACTACATTTGAATACATCCCCTTATATACTTCTTTTAATTCTTTCCTGACTGACATATTCAAGGAAAACCTGGTGCATTATTTCAAATAACAAGACAGCACAGAGTTAGGAGCTGACAGAAAATTTGAACTGTATGAAATGTATATAATCTTTTTTTTTTCCCCCATGGGAACTGAGGCCAACAGTTTTAAGCAAAATGCTTTTTTGCTCTTAGATTCCTTTGTTGCTTTTTCATTTTGCACACAGCATGTTCAAATCTATTCCTTTTGTTTCAGGCCACCTTATAGCTCTTCATATGTAAGAATATGCCACACACCATTCCAAACAGCAAGTGATTGTGAAGTGTGAATGTGGACAAGGAAAGGGAAAGGAAGCTGTACTTTACAGAAGTACAGAACCAACAAAAAGCAACCACCATCATTATTTAGGTGATGCTGTAAAAACCAAGTTTCATTAATGGATACATGCCACTGAAATTGTGAAACATACCATACTTCATCAAGGTGGATGAAAAAAATACTGTCTTTAGACTTTTCCTTCATACTTGAACTTACCTTTAGAGCTTTGATGGAGCAGGGAAATGCCAAAATTCTCTAGAACTCAGAAGGAGTTTCCTATTCTAATTTTATGGATTTGAGAGAGGTGGAAGTTTTGGCTGGGTGTATAACCTCTGTGTCCCTAGTGTAAATGAAGGGAAATTACAAAGCACTCTCTTCATCAGTTTAATTTTCTTTTTTCTAGAGAAAAGATTTATCAGCTTAAGAATTACTTTCAAGTTAAAGTCTCAGGAAGCATATAGAAAATCTTTCAAAAAGAGTATAATATTGAGGGAGTAACAGAATAATATTAGATTAATATTATTCAGCCCAAGATTAAGACCTCATTGATAGTGACTCCATCTTTACAATACCAGAAGCCCAGGCAGATATCAGGCTTTAGAAAGCTAAATTCAGCTGTCAGTCTCGAGCTGATTCCCACGCTATACTGGACACAGACAAAAGGATGTTGTGTAACTTGTTAAGTGTCTGTCTGTGCTATACCATTTTTGCAGACACGTAGACTAAAGACAACCAAAAAATCACCAGACTAATAAAGTACATTATCAAAGCTAGGTACAATTATTAAAGAAAAAAAACCAAAAAAGGTTTTCTTTTCAAGAACATGCTACCAAAGTAATTGTACTCAGTTGAATTTGACCCACACTGCATATTAAGCCTGGCACAAACAAGTATGAACATAAAGAGAGCTACAAATGATGACGTAAAACACTAAATCCAGCCTTCAGTGGAATCTACCAGCCTCACAGGGTCAAAAGCTGAACTTCAAAGAAGTGGGGTAAAACTAGTCTTTCTCAAATATTTGCAAAACTAGAATGTTATAAAATCCCTTTGATCACCTGCCCCTGCCATGTATTCTAATTCTCAAGTGATTGCTTAAGGAAGAAAGTCAAAAAAATCATGTCCCATTGCTTATACGTATTTACTACTAGTAGGCAGCTGAAGGCTGAACACTTGCCATATAAAAAGCAATGGTAATGACTTAGGCATTAGTTACATGATAAAAGCCAAAAATATTAACTAAGTAGTGAACAGAATTATTTTAAAAAATATAACAAAATGCAGTTCAATCTCCAGTTTTCTTCCCTTCCTTGTTTTCCTATGATTCTTATTTTTTTGCTAGTCAGTTATCCCTTCTGTCCCTCTCCCCAGCTCCTGGATGCAGTTTGCACTGACCATTGAACTTGATTAAGCCACTCTGCTGGCTGCAAGTTGTAAAGAACATCACATAATTTCTGTTGTAATTCTGTTGTTATTCCTAGTGGTCTGCTATATGTCTTCTGTACACTATGTGGATCTGAACCTATATTGCCATTTCAGAAATAGATTTCAAAAGAAATTTGAAAGGGGTGTATATTGGATATTAGTAGATGAGCAGTATGCAGTCTGTAGCTGAATTATTTGGGAAAGCAACAGTGGGATATGAATACAGAGAAGAGGAGAAGTTAGGATGTAGGGAATGTGGGGAGGGAAAGAGAGATGACTGACTAATAACTATTTCTCAATCCAACGTGTATTTCCTAGATAAAAATTCGCTATCTGTCAACAGCTGTTACCCGGAGCTCTTACTAAGCAGTCACCAGAAAGGAAAGCAGGCAAATACATTTTTGACAGTTAGCTGTTCCAATCACCAGGATGGAACAGCACACAACATTGCAGCAGCACAACTAAACCAAAGTAGCTTCTTGTTCACAAGCAGTTGTACTTTGCAGTACCCAGGTGTTATCTACTACATATCTGTATAGAGTATGTTCACTTCTGGTAAGCTGAAATCTTGGAATTCTTTGGAGTTCTGCACAGTTAGTTTACTGATGGAGACAGGCTTAATGTAGAAAAGCTTTAAGTGCCAGGCATTAAAAAATATGATCTTACAGTTTCTGTAAGAAACCATAAACTAAAAGGATAACACCAAGGGAAAAACATCCCTCCATCTAAAACTGAATTCCACGAAAGAAGAACAAAATTAATCTGCACAACATAGCACTTAAGTTGAAGGACACTTTCTGATTTCAGAGAAAAAACCCAAATTGTATATTCTTGAGTATCAAGTCTAACTGTTAACCCAGCACTGCCAACTCTACCACTAAACCATGTCCCCAAGAGCTGCATCTGCATACCTTTTAAATACTGACAGGGACAGTGAATCAACCACTTCCCTGGGCAACCTGTTCCAATGCCTGACAACCTTTTCCATAAATAGATTTTTCCTAATATCCAATCTAAATCTCCCTGGTACAACTTGAGGCCATTTCCTCTTGTCCTGTCGCTTGTTACCTGGGAGAAGAGATTGACTCCCCACCTCATTTCAACTTTCTATTAGATAGTTTAGAGAGCAATAAGTTCCTTCAGACTCCTTTTCTCCAGGTTAAACAACTCCAGTTCCCTCAGACATTCCTCATTAGACTTGTTTTCTAGACACAATTTTCCTTAATTCATTATTTCATTCTTCTGAACAGATATCAAATGCCATATCATGTTGTATTATTTCATTTGCTTATCAGGGCAAAGGCAATGTTTAACTTTTCATGACTGTGAAGTCTACAGTTTTGCTCTAAATTTCCAATTGACAATTGTTTTAAAATATTTATAATAGAATTTTATTTCTATTTTTTTTAAAAAAAACATAACATTCTAGAACTACAATGAAAGCAATTGCTATAGCAATTGGACAATGACTGTTTCTGTCTCCCTTTAAAATGCAGAGTCTAAGCATTAAAGTAGATCAGTAGTACCATAATAATCATTTTTCATGGAAAAAAAAAAAGAGAAAAGAAGTAAAATCATGTAGACATCTCCTGTTTGACAGAAGAAGTCATAAATGACAGAAGGAAACTCAGGATTTTTCCCAAATTAGTTTTAATCACTCCCATATGTTACAAACCATACCTTTTTTTGTTTCTTGATTAACAAAATTGTGAAAGCTTTATTTTAGGCCTCGTAAGGAAGAGATAGGTCTCACACAAACATGTTTTACACCTGAGTCACTTGATGATCAAACCATTTAGTCTTAATTGTTTGTTTTAAAACCAAGTATTAAATACTTTAGGAAGAATGTGGTACTTACTGTTAGCAGACGCAGACCCAGCCTGAGTCATTACAAAAGATGTAAACAAACTGGATAGAGTCCAGAGTAATAAAAGTTATAAGAGGTGCAGAAAATGACCTATGAGGAAAGGTTGAAATAATGGAGCTTGTTTAGTCTAGAAGAGTAAAGACTGAACTGGGACATGATCACAGTCTTCAAATATGTATAATGCCCTTTCTATAGAGGACAATGATCAGCTGTTGTCTATGTTCATCAAGGACAGTGCAAGCAATAATTTACAAAATTTGCAACAAAGGAATTATAGTTTGATATTAAGGACAGATCTCCAACTAGAGCTAGCTAAATAACAGGATTCCTGGTTTGGAGAAGGTTCAAAAGTATTTTCAAGAGTAAATTGAAGTTTTGGACTGATTCAGAATACTAAAAACAGTACTGCAAAAATTCATAACATTAAGGCAAACGACAATCAGTCAAGAAGGATTAAATATGATACAATTTATTTTAGAGAGAACATTCTCATAGTTGCATTAAAAATTTGGTTAAAAAATTAGAAACAGTTTTAACTGCTCAGAAAAGTTGGAGAGGCTCTGTATAGTCTGGAGAGGTCTTTTTAATGCTTGCTAGTCTTAAATATGAAGAGATTTCTCCATTTGTAGTATATTTTATGTCTTATTCACATAAATATATGGTATATAGCTACTGACACAGCAGAGTTCTTTAGTATACACTTAGAAGTGGAGCTCTTTAAAGCTAAAGGACAGCCTTTATTCTGCAATACTACATAATAAAACTGCAGAAAATATCCATATAGCTTATCTTATAAACAAAGCAACTATAGACATAAAGGGACCTCCTTTAGAAAGAAAAAAGATGCTGTAAGTCTAATTCCATCCACTCCCTGTCAGAACCTGTGTGTATAAATCATAAATAGCCTACGAAGTGTTTATTTAAACAAAAGTCAGTTTTACAGTTTATTCAAGAGAACATTAAACTTAACTGACTTCTGTCCTCTATAAGTAGCTGGGATAGATAATGCATACATATACAACAGAAAAATCCACATTTGCAACACATATGAAAACATTAGGTGATGTGTCTTACATGACCATTTCCTCTCTTTTCACCAGAAAACATTTATATTAATTTCAGTTGAAAGGGAAAAAAGGGTATCTAATAGAATTCTAAAGATTCGCTACAGTCCTATATAGACACTAAATAAATATTACATGTCTTTTATTAACATTAAAATATCATCTAAAAGTTAAAAGATACATATTTTGAACAAAAATGTGCAATGTACAATTCAGAACTATTAATCAATTCAAACATTTTCATCCTGTCAGGTCAGAAAAAAAATTTTAGCATCCAACCTAAGTGCTGACAACAAATTTCTTTTACTTAATACGGATATTATTCTTGGAAAGAGACTAGCACCTGAAAGATGTTAAAATATGGAACACGGATGTTAGGATAAAAGTTATGGAAATTAATGGCATATGGAGATGCCAAACAGTCCTATACACTAGTACTCATTACAGCTGATTGTCTGCAGAAGGAATAAGTTTCATGTTTGGAATTCATTTTGATAACAATTACAGAAGCTAGAGTTAGGATTAGTCATTTGTGGTAAATACTGGAAGTGTAAGTAGCATCGTCCCATCCAGTTGTCCCAAGTAAGGCTACATTCAATACGTGAGAAAATCTGCTCCATAAACGTGTCTGAAATACAGCTGAACTTCCACAAGCTAGGTTAAAGATGGGAAATCTACTTATGAGAAGCAGGGGTTGCTTTGAGATATGCTGTTGGCATGCGCAGCTAAAGCAGACATCAAGCATTTAAACTAAAAACTCTTTTCAGGTACAGCTACAAAGTATTCTACCCTATGTACAGTCTGTGGAGAGAGATTACCTCTGTTCTCCTTACTCTGGGAATGCCTCTTACTTGCTTGGAAACATACAGGACAGGAGGGACTGTTCTACTGCTCTGCCACCGGACGCATGTAGTCTGAAGTTTCCCACATACCTTTGCAGCTCTGCAGACTGCAGAGTTAGAAGCACACTGGAGTCTGCTGAGGAAGTGACTTCTGCCTTTGCAACCTGTGCTCTCATTACCTCATATGGTTTCATATGTAGGAAATCCTAAAACATCCCAAAACCATCAAGACACTCAAAATCCGCGGCAGAAATGGTGAAAGAATCTTTAGAAACAGTAATGTTTTGTCTAAATAAAAAGTTCGATGCATGTTTAAACATTTTGATATCTATAATGCTGTTTCTGTTACAGACAAGCATTTCAGGAAAAGAAACAGGAAGCACATCAACCTAATATACGAGAAACACAAATACTACATTTGACAGAAATTTCAGTGCAGTGTACAGCTTTATCTTTTGTTCTGGTGCTTAGGTACTCCAGTGGTGATTGGGAAGCACTGCAAAGCATTTCCCCTAAAAGTTTATGCAATGTTTAAGCGAGGGACTAAGGAGAACTTGTTAGAGTCTAAAGCCTAGACTGACAATTGAATTGCATCTTGAGTGCACATCAGAATGAAATCCAAAGGTGCACATCTCAGTCTATACTGCACTTGAGTTCCTACCAAATTAGGAATCAAGACTGTGGAGTAACTTACTTAAGTTCAGATACAGCTAGTGAGTTTGGTTTGAACATATATCAGGTGAAAATAGAATCCCTGTTTTCCAAAGACTACAATTCTTTTCCTCTGAGAGGAGCAGTACTGCTGTTAATTCCAACTGCGGATCCGGCCAACTGTTTAAATCCTCCTCTGAGGGTGGCCTTCATTGTCAGGCTGAAGTAGTTGTAAGTGTTGTTTTTCCAGATTTGAAAAATCCTAGTTGGGCAAATTCGTACAGAGGTATACTATATAAAATTTAGCATCACAAACCTGAATAAAAGTAAGTTTTCTGAGTCAAATGTGTATATAAAATGTATAGACAGAGTTAGGGCTAGATTAAAAGTTGGTTCCTTGGAAGTTTAGCATATATGGAAACTGACTAAAGGACCTATTATGTGAGTAGTTAAATGAATTTATTTGCATTTAGCCTCAGCACAACATAATGTGAACTGTGACCTTTAAAAGATCATAGCACACAAGCTGCACAAAGACAGTTACAACCCCTCAGTAAAAGCTTATCTTTTTACCTTTAAATATTACATTTAAATGCTATCATCAAAATCTGTACTTCTACTTTCATTGCAATTTAAAATTACTTTGTTCTGATTGTTCTGGGTTGGTACTGACATATTTATCACAGCACATCTGCATCCAGGTAAAAAATCAGATACAGTTTTGGAAGCTGGAGGTGTAAACGCATTCCAAAAGTCTACAGGTTTCCTTCATGCATCACATTTGATCTGTAGCTTATTAAAACTCAATTATTCATCTAATGAATGCTTCCACTAATCAGTTCATCTAAGGACTTCTAGATTTGATATTTATAAAATAATTTTTATTTTATTTCTAAGACACAAAAGATTGTAGTGTGACAGCTTAGAGAATTTATTTTAATACCTACATCATCAATGCCATGACTAGAGTTGATTCCGACAAGGCTGGATGGCTGCCTTGGTATAGGGTACACTCTCAATTATTTTGTAAATTAATATATAATATGTATTCTTATCAATGTATTCACATCAATGGACTGCCCTTAGGGAGTGCAGAAATTCAGAGACTTGGATCAATGAGACAGGGATATAACTTTAAACAGAGGTATAACATGAATCTCTTAATTAGTGTATGACTAGCAATGTGGATGCAAAATGATTCACATATGATTGAGCTAAAGCAGATGAGCAAAGATATAGCTCACCATGTTCTTTTCAGGAACCTCACTGACAGACTTCAAATAGCAGCTGTACCTATGTAATAAGAAATATACTTCATCCCTGAAAATCAAGAAGAATGTAGTTCTATAGCCAGCCCAAATCATTTGTGAATCAAAAACTGGACAGTTTGGGCGACAGTATGAAGGGTTAGATGGGTCTGTGTGGCAGCTGAATCTTTAAAACATTTCCACAAATACTGGTTAGCTTTCTCTAATTATCTTTTTAATTATTATTTCTGTAGAAAGGTACATATAAAAGTTTTGAACATACGGTTTGCACGTCAAGATTTCCCAGAGATAGTTTTGTCTCCAAGGATATACACACAGCACACACGGAGCTGTTTCAGTTCTTTTGCAGTTAGTCAGGCTGACTACTGAAGATTGCTGACAGATCAGGAGTTTAAGAAATATATACTAGAATTAATTCTACAGTGGATTGTCTACAAAGAGGACATAGTATTATGACTAAAGGGCATTTGATAGTGTAACTATGAAGCAAATTAAGTAGAAGATCAGTTTTCCAACTTGAGAAAAGTGACAGATCTGCAAGTATTTCTTACTGCTCAGAGAGCAAACTGTTTCATATCTTTTACTTGTTCAAAGGATTGGAGATCGTTAAGTTGTTGAAGAGCCACTTATATTAAAGAGGAGGAAGACATGATGAAAAAGATAATGTGCAAGTAGAATAAATCTGTCACATAAATAAAAACAAAGGTATTTCACTGAACATTACTGCTAATTTGAACCCTGAACGACTCGTGGTGCTTTCTCAAAGACTGGAATATGGTTCTTTAGGAAAGCCAATAAAGATAACTTCTAATATCATCAGCAGGATACTGGAATAGCAGCTACTATCTGGAAGTTCAGCTCTTTTTAGAAGTAAGGTTCAGGGAAGTAACTAAATTACAGATGAGAGAAGGTGTCTCTTCAGTTATGCTATCCATTAGATATCTCTAATTGTAAGGTCCTTAAAGGTGGCAAATGTTAAGGAAGCTTTAGACACTGTCTAAAAAGAAGTGCTTTAGCAGCCTAATCAGTAATGTGTAGGTACTTACTGATTCATTTTGTATGATTTTGGGACCCATATCTGCCTGTAAATACTGGAGGATTTGCTCATTTGATTAAAAACTAGATTACCAAATTATTACTCTTTTGGAAGATACTTCACAACAGCACAGGATGTTTTAATGATCATTATATTATTTTGTATAATCACGTTGATTCTTTAAGAATCACCACCAGAGATGGCTAAATAGTAAATGATTGTTTTTGGAAAAACTTCTGTTGCAAGAGTCTTCTCAGCTGACTAGATTGGACTGGATTAGACTCTCCAAACTGCTGTTCTGCTCAATTATTAAAACCAGCTGACCCATGGTCCTCCATGACTTTATGATCTGTCCCTACTGCTTATCTTAATCTATGTATGAGAAATCTTTTAACTTCCTTACCTATGTATGGAAGACTGTCCTGCATGACCATCTCTACATCTGCAGGAACAGTTCTACTGACTATTTACGAGTCTAGTTCGATGAGGAGGAATCACCTGAGGGTGTTGCTGGGGCTGCCAGAGTGTAATTCAACACATTTAAGAATAAAGGAAGGTCTATCAGGGGCAGCCTGTGTGAATCTTCAGGACTGCACAAAATTCCCACTTGGAGCATTCCAGTAAAAGTTACTCAAGTATTTCTTGCAAAAGTGGTTATAAATTCAGTCAATCACTTTGTCTCAAGTCAGTCTATTGTCTCACCTACATGATGGTTAGAAGAGGAGGTCCTGGGAATTGACAACCTCAGTGTAGAGGGTGTGTGCTCAGGCATACTCATCTTCACCACAGCTGTAGTTGTGTTAGGACAGACATGAATGCCATCCTTCCATCACACTTACAACTTAAATTCTGCAGTTCTATAGCTCCTGCCACAAGTAACACTTCTCTTTTTCACATGTATAAGAGTATCTGCATTATTTCACCCTAGATCTCACTACAGACTCAAATCATTACAAAACTTCAACATTTTGCATCTGAAATTGGAAAAATGTCTTTATCATTTTCTGGGGGCACAGACTGTATTTTCTTCTTTCTTACTCTTCGATATGCAAATGTCAATAACTTAATCAAATGGTGGGACCATCTCCCTGAAAGTTACTGTTCTCAATATTCACTTCTGCTGATTTAAATGTGAAAACAACTGTCCATTACACTGACAAATATTATCATCTCAAATTTTCCGTCAGTCCTTATCTAGGCATAGACTTATGTTTTATACTTACACCTAGATTGCTTTGGGAACCCAGTGATTCAGTAAAGTATTTGTAGTGCGAATATACACCAAGTATAACTCTAAGGTATAAGCTGGAAAATGGTGTTGCAAGATGCTAATGTAGCATAAATAATATTAAAGTAGCTTGTGCTACTTGCTTCCCATGTGTCCTATGTCTGTATGACCCGTCCTGCTTCTCCATTTGCTACAACTATAAACAGAAAACTAAGTTTTACTTATAGAAAGCCATTTTCTACTAAGACTAGACTTAAGTGGGACTGCTCAACTATTTCATAATGTTGGTCACTAGCTTCATTATCTTCACTCTAGAAGAGCAGCACAATATCAACAGCAAATCTCATATTTTACACATGTGATTCTGCTGACAGAAATAAAGGGTCTGCATATCTTTAAGTTTACCGTTCAAAGTTCCAAGAAGTTTTTCTCCCACACTTAATCTTAAATAACTGTTAAGTCTGCAAACATATTTGCAGATATATCTCCCTAATGTTTATCTAGTTGTTTTGCATTTTCTGGTGAATATGTCACATATAATTCTGAGATATTTTTCTCTATAAAGGTTCCATTAAACACTTTTACACTAGAACAAGGAACTCTGATAAACTATCAGTAGATATATAAAAATATTTTTAAATTAAAAAAGTAGGAAACTTTAACTTTACAGGAAGATAAGACTGTATCTGGATCCTGTTTCTGTATCATATGTATCACAGACCAATAAAGCAATCTGTGCTCCTACAGATTTCTTGCCACATGCAGAGAATCCTCCTGCAGCTTTTAAGGGATAGAATAATGATCTGAAAGTAGAAGTTTATGTACCCAATTCCAAGGGCATTCAATAAAATACCATACCTAAAAATGAGGTCTTTTATCATGCTTCGAGAGTACACAACTCTGAACAGATTCAGAAAGGAAGAAAGCTAGTGATATCAGGTTTTTTAACCGGGTTTGATTTCTTAATGAAAACAGACAGTCTTATACCATATATGGCTTGCAGGGCAACTTTTTATCAACATATATTTTTGTCTCATTCATTCCTGACCAGACTACTGCTGCCAAAACACTGACACTCAGCAACTGCAAACTGGCTAGCCACCTGTCAAAAAACCTGATATGCTCTGATAGATTCAACCCTGTACTCTAGTCTGAAAAAGAAGAGAGTAGGAAGGAATGGGCAGGAAAGTATTTGCAGTGCTCCTAGCATTAGTCAGGGTTGATAAGTAAAAATCTTTAGCTCTCCCATTTGACTTGTGCATATTTAATGTTGATAGATAAATGGTAGATGGGCAAATCTTCTCAGATATGACATTTTGTTGTTTTCAATTTGTTTAATCACTCTCTCCTTTTAATGTTTTTCTAAGTGATCTAGTTTTAGCTGGCAAACAACATTCAAAAATGCCTTTTTCAGCCAGTGACTTCAGTGGAATCCAGTTTTTCCCTTTGAGCATTAAGGAATTCACATTTCCTGCCTCTTGGAACCATACGCTCTCTAGAAGCATTATAATATCTCTTTGTGGACAAGCACAGGAGGAAAACATTCTAAAAGTGCTTTTCTCAGAGAGTAAATTAAAGCACAGGAAACCAAAGGTATGGGTAAGCAGTAGAATCTCTTTGTAAATGTTGTGCTACTGCATCAGAGGCCACATAGGAGAAAAAAAGAAAATAACCCAAGATTATATTTTTCTCCTCCTTCCCTATTTATAAAGGCTTGGAGAGAAACATTCTAGCATGCTCTGGTGGAAAAGACTAAAAGTAGTCAGTAGGTAATTTTTCAACAGCGAACAGCAAGAGCTTCTAAGAATATAAAACCAGAGCTCAGTATGGAGACTTAAAGCCAGTTTAAAAATAGAATAATTTGCATTCTTTTGTTGAATTCAGCCAATAATTCTTACCATTCACAAATATCTTGTCTTCTTGACACATATTTTCGAAAAGAACACTAAAAACCATATAACTGACAATTTTTAATCTGCTATTTCACTCCCACAGCCAGTTGTCCCAAAACACTTTCTGCTTTCTAAAATAAGATTACTGGCTTTGTAAGTGAGGAGAAAGCAGAGTTAGTTGCTTATTTCAATTTTAGTAAGCCTTTCAACACTATTTCTCACGGCATCCTCACAGACAAACAAATTAAGGAAGTACAGACTAGATAAGCAGACAGCGAGGTGGACTGAAAACTTCCAGGCTCAAAGGGTTGTGATAAACAGCCCAAAATTCAGCTGGAGACAAACCAACAGTAGTGTTCCACAGGGGTCGAAATGGGATCCAAACCACAATTTGACATCTCCGTTAATGACAGGGGTGATAGGACAGAGTTCATCCTCAGCAAGTTTGCAGATGATACAAAACTGGGAGAAGTGGTTGATAAACCAGTTAGATGTGCTGTTATTCAGAGGGATCTCAACCAGCTGGAGAAATGGGCTGACAGGTATATCTAGAAGTTCAACAAATGGAACTGCACATGGGGAGGACTACACCCCATACACCAGTTAGACTTGGGGCCTACCAGAAATAAAGCATCTTTTCAGAAAACGACCTACATGTTCTGGTGGACAAGAACTTGAGCATGAGACAACAGTGTGTTCTTGAATAATATAAGGCCATAACATCTTGGTCTGCATTAGGGAGAGTGGTGTCAACTCTTCCAGAGCATTACCAGAAATTATTACTGTCCTCTTTAAATGGATATATACCTGCAGTTTTGTGTCCAGTCCTGAACTCCCCAGGACAAGAAAGAAATGGACATACTGGAGCACGGCCAGTGAAGGAAAATTAGGATAATGAAGGGATTACAGCACCTGTTATAACAAGAAAAGACTGAGAGAATTGGAATTATCCTTGTTTATCCTGGAGAATGGAAGGCTAAGGTGGAATTGTACCTGATGGGAAGGGTAAAGAAGATGGAGCTGAAGGTACAACTGACAAGGTTATTATCAGTATGTGGTGAAAGGACAAGAAACAGCAGGTACAAATTTATAGGCAGCAAATGTCATTTAAAGGTAAGAAAAAAATTTTTATTGTGAAAATGGTCAAACACAGGAACAGGTTGTCCAAGGAGCCTGTAAATTCTCCATCTTTGGAGACATTCAAAATCAAACTGGACTCAGTCTTGGGATACCTTCTCTAGCTGACTTTTGAATAGATGGGTTTGTCTCCAGAAGTTCTGCCCACACCTCAACCACTCTGTGATTCTGGTTCTTCTGCTACAAGTTCCTCTGACATAGGAGAATTGATGATTTTGTGTCTGGACTGTTAAATACAATACAAAGTAAGCCATAATAAGGATAAAAGCAAGATCACTAGAAAAGCAAGTAGAGAGAAGAACTGAAGAGAATAGGATCTCACACATAACATGAAGTGGAAACTATATGTAATGAAACTCAAGCTAAGATATTTATATTTGATTGAACTGTATCAAAAAGACTTCAAGAAAGAAGCCCTGTGGTCCTCAGATGCTAGAAGACTGCGTGGCCACCAGACCTGTAAAACTGTTGATCAGTGTCAACCAAAAGACACAACACTCACCAATACAGGCATTTAAGTATACGTAGTACTGGTTTCTCAAGTTTCTAGCATACTTAAAATATGTAATGAACAAGGCTTTAGCAATGTGGTCCCTCTTGAAACAAAAAAATGTTAACTAAGGTCTGACTGCTTCTTGCAGCATCAAAAAGCAAACCCACCAAACAAACCACAAAGTAGAATTGTTTTGAAGTGAAAACTTCTTTGAAAGTCAATCTCATTATCTAAAATGTTCAATTATGAAAAACATGGCTGCACAACTTGAAAGTAAATGTTTTAATTAGTTGGTTCCAGAATTTAAGATGTTTTTAGGAAGCCATGCTGTATCTCATTTGAGCACCTCACCCAATGATGACACATATTAATTAACACAAGGTTTTCTCAGAAAAACATGCATCACAAACACAAAACTGCTTAGTAATACATTATATTAATTGAGAATAAGATTTTTAGATATATATATATTTATGACTATCACTGTGTATAGATTCCCTTCACAAAATGAAAACTTTAGGAACTGTTGAGAGTGAGAAAAGCAAAACTAAGAACAAAAATAACTGTACTTGTACCATTTGTATGACTGCAATCAACAGTACCAGGTTGGTGTTTAATACCACGCAATGAGCTCATACACAAAACAGGACTGCTTGAGCATGAGATCCTCATCCCAGCCTAACAGGCAAGTAAGATATTCAAGCTGTGAAAAGCAGATGCTACAGTAGAAAATTCAACAACAACCCATCACCAACAACTCGTATCTGTGCCATGCACAAGCCATCAAATATGGGTGTCACTGACACATTTTCCAAAAAAATCAAACCTCTTTGACTTGAATTCTTGACTAGATAGTCTGTGAACATTGTAAAGAAAAAAAATAAATCAGACCATTTATCCCATAATTCTATGTAGTATAAAGAAGTTACAAGATATTAACAAGCCTCCTTAACTACTTGCATCATCTCTAGATCATGTAGAAACAGTTGCCCCATTATAACACATTTTTAAAGCTTGTAAGGGAAAAGAAAATAAAAAGATAATTTTATACACCTCACCATTCAAGAAGAGGTAATTTCCTTTTTCTTGCCCATTAATGTTGCAGAGTCAAAGACAGATGGAGAATGTTGGCACACCAAATGGAAATTTTCTTCATGTTTTTTTACCATACTTACTTTTCACCTTTTCAACCACCTCAGTCTGATGGGCCGTGAACTCCAACCACTTATGACAGAAATACCAGTAGGTGAGCCAAGCCAAACTTTACTACTACTGTAAAGTTTAAGTCACACCTTATCGTGATGTCAGAAGAAGAAATGGTATAATCCCAAATTCTAGGTCAAAACCACTTACTTTACCTGTTCATTCCTAGGACTAGTCATCTTATGTACATAAAGGCACCTTTCGCATGGTTATTTGCTAGATCAAAATGATTTATCAGGTCTCCTTGCCTTCTTAATTACTATACTTATCTATTTTTGGTGGTTGAGACAGTGGATAGATGAACTAAACGAAAAAAGAAAAGAAAAGAGAAGTAAAGGGAGGACAATATTTCAAGGGTGAGTTCAACAGGGTAAAAACTCAAGTGGTTCTAACGAAGGTCTCTGAAGTCTGTGGTTAGTCAGAATCAAGGCACTGGTTAAGATTCAGTGGAGTCAGGAGACTGAAGAGGGTCTGAACCATTTGCATGCCAGTTGTATTCCACATAAGATTTTTTTTATAAGCTTATAAAAGAAAGAGAAACTGGTAGCTGCACCTGAACTGGGACAGTTTGTTATTATATAAACATATATATATAACATATATATAACAAGAGGTTAAAAATGCTTTTATTTTGGGGCAAAGAAGAGAGAGAAAGGCTGAGAAAGGGATAGTAGAGATAATGGTCATGAGAGAGATCAGGTGGAAGGCTAAAATCAGTGAGGCATGAGATTGGATTAGGAGGATACCAGATTAGCATCAGTGATGAGGAGAGGGAAGGCAAGACATAGGGAAGAGGAAAATTACTTAACATTTTATCAGTTTTCTCTTAAAAGATGCTTAGGTCTTCTGCAAAGAGAAAAACACATACATTTTTCAAATTTTCTTCGTGTCCTGCCTCTACTTCATGAAAGAGCAAAGCATATTGAGGATAAATAGGGATTTAGGCTTGGAATTTGGCAGTGCATTTAAGAATAGACAAAGCAAGATCACCTAATTTGAGTTTTCCACAAAGTTAAGAGAAACAAGGACAGAAGGTAGTTATGAGAGGTGAATTTGTAACGGCTTTGGCCAGATGACTTATAATGAAGAGGGAGTTAAGAGCAGCAGATTTGTTGATTAACTATAGGAGAAAATGACTGTTAAGTACTGATGAAGACTGGTCTATTAAAGGAGGTCAGAGTGAAAAAAGGAACTCTTTTTTCAGAGTGAAAAAAGGAATAGTGATGAGCTAGTGGTGGCGGGAGCTCCATAAAAGGATGGGAAAAGATTTCATAACTGAAAGAATTAGAATTGAAAGTGCTGAGTAACAAGAAGTTTAGCAAAAAGTGCTTTCAGAAAGCAGGAGAAGTAATTCTCATCTGAAAATAAAGAGATTAAATTAAGGAAACAAGACACATCAGATTTGATTGGTCCTCTGCTTGGAAATTAAAAAATACTGAGCAGTGATAGGAGATAATGAAGGAAAAAAAAGATAACCAGGAATAAAAATCAAAGAAGATTTTTATACTCTGTGCCTCTACTAAGGTTTAAAATAGGTCCAAGTTGCTGTTATATAGTTTCAAAAACCTAGAGAGCAAAAAGAGGTTACTCAAGAACACAGTGACAGATGGAGATGTCAAAAGAGATAACGCCTTAATGTCACTAACTGAACAGTAAGTCTTGTTTGAATGAAAACTTTGCAGCAGATGATACCTTTATTATTGCAGACAATCCAAAGTGCTGCTGTATTATAATTTATAATTTTTATTGATCAGTGGAAAATTTAGTAGTCTATATCTATAAAGGTTATTTTCTTTCCTGGTGATATCTCTAAATTTCTAGTACCTTTTGCACTATTTACAGCTGTTGCCTCACAGGAAATCTTTATCTTCAATGTGCAGAATTTATTGGAAGCACAAGAGACCTTTGTTTGGCTGTCTTAGATTATGAACTGAATACAAGAAGATGAAGTGAAAAACTGACATAAGATAATGAGTCAGGCACTAAAGATAAATTCTGCAGTGACTGAACTGGAATTAAAGTGAAAAAATTATAGTTCAAAAGTAAAACAGCAGATATCCCAGTTCATTCCAGATCACAAACTTCCTTTCCTCAGAAAATCAGGAATCCTAAACATCTGTGCTATTCTTTATATACTGAAAGAGTAAGTTTCATACACATCTAGCAATACTTAATCAGATTGCAGACAAACTGATGCACCATAGTTATTCTTCAAAGGAGTCTAAAACTATTTTTAAGTGCTACAGAATATTAGCATTCACTTAAAATAAATAATATATGTTACATTTTTTGTGTAGCCTTTTTTTTTTACTTTCTTAGCTCATCGTATAAAGAGCTGATGTCCCTATAATAAACTTAACTCTTGGATATGTATTCTTTTAATTCTTATATGCATTTTGAAGAACGTCTTTGGTCATCATTTTCCAAAGTACAAAAAGTTTTACCAAATTAATTCACTACAAGATCATCTAAAAGGCTGTATCTCACCACTCCAGTGGTTTATTTAGAGCATACTGTCCACTGAAATTGGTTTTGCTGCATGATTTTATCATACTCATAGAGTTACAGATATTTATTTCATGGTTCTCTTTAAGATGGAAGCACAGCTTTGCTCTACACATCCAGCCTTTATGTCTTGGAAGCCTAATCATTGTTGGAATTAATTTAGGGAGGTGTTCACAAGGACGAGCTGTGATTCAATGGACTTTTTTTGTTAATCTTCACTCTGGTGATTGGAGAAAGGGAAGGTCATTTGGAACCTGGCTCAAAAGAGATGTTAAACTGTAGGAGTTCAGAGTTGTTTAGCTAGCTGAGGTGCCAGCCAAATGCTTTCTGAAAGGAGGATGTAAGATTTGGTCTCACTTCTGGCTTTCTCTGGTTGAGTACTATAAACTCTTGGAATAGCTTACGGAGTTAGTTTGACCTACTGTTCCTAAGCATCCAAAGAAAACAACAATACACAGTTCTACCTAGCATGCTGAGGTTGAAGAGGAACTAAAGAACAAGTGTGAAACCTACTATATGCTTTATTCAATTTTATGTTCCACAGAAGCAGTTACACGTGAAGATGTGTGAGATTTTTAGTTTGTTTGTTTTAAATGCAATGTTTCAGGAATGTAGCTTAGTTTCTTGCAGATATATTATGGGGTTTGTGAATAAGCACAGTTTTTAATTACTCTTAATGATTTATAGCTGCTTGAAGATCACCTCTTTTTTTCACTTCTCAGCTTCATGGTGACTAGCTGATTATACATCACTTTCCAAAATGAGGGGTGAACCTCTTAAGAGAAGAATGAACAGCAAATAACCCTGTTTGTCAATAATTGTCTTTGCTTGTGTGTTAATACAAAGAAGAGCCATGTTTAAAAACTTTAACAAAGTCCTGTTCTCCTCAGTTTTGCAAGACAGTCTCTTGCAAGGAAATTAAATGAAAGCAGCATGAATTCTGACCTACCTTCCATGTATGAGACTTCCCAAAGAAATGACAGAATAGCCAGGATAACTTGGCAACACTAGATCAAATGTTTTATGAGGGATATTTCCATAGCCATAGGCTGTGCCCCTTGTGGTTGTAACCTGGGTGATTTGATTGAAAATACAGGGCACTACTAATTGCACATGAGTCCTCCTAGTGCAGTAAATCATTTTACTGAGTGCTCACTTCTAGGAAGGAACACCAAATAAGCAAGCAGAAGCTATGAAGACCTTAATTCTTATTTGATAGGGTTCAAATATGAGTTATGATATCAGAATCCTGAATGAATATTTGCATGGGCAAAAAATTTTGCTTTATTTTTTTAATATCAGGAGCTTTATCAAGAAAATACATGTAAGACTTAAAAGAATACATACTAACTACACTGTAACTCTTGGGTATCTCAAAGTTATTGTCTGTGATGATTCTGGAAAGAATAGAAAACTGAAAGAGGATAAGATTAGGCCTCACTGACTCTCTTACAGTTCATTCATTTATTAGTGATGTTACTATTTCATGATAACTCATTCTTTTCTCATCAGACTCAGCAACAAACATCATAACATTGACTTATTGGGATATTTTAACTTTGCCAAAAGGAAAAACTTAGAATTTTTAATAAATCTTACCTTTCTAATTGATAAAAAAGGAAACCTCAGTCCACGCACTGCACTGACCAGCACTAAGCGCTTATGTTGTTTGAAGTCCTACCATATTCTTATTGAAGATTAATGACTATAATGTTACCTTGTAAAATAATCATATAAGTTTGGGTTTATTTGCTGTGGTTTTAATGGATAATGACATTAACAGTGGTTTTGTAAGAAATTTTAGGCCGAGTTCAAAAAAGTATAAGAACGGATTTATGGGTCAAGGGTTATATTTCCCCCAGACATAAAATTAAAAGTAATGTTTAAAAGGCAGACAGAAGACTTTGTACTGAACCTAAAAAAGTTTCTAACTTCTTCATAGATTAGGGTGATCAGTAACGGTTTATGTAAAGTAATAATAAAATATCTACAGAGATCTGCTCTGGCTCCATGTGGAGGTTTCCATTAGCTTCAAATCCAGGTTCTGAACCCTTGATGGGAGATTCAGACTTATGGGGAACAGTAGAGAGAGATGTAGCTGCTATTACATCAGTCAGCACGGCTGAGTCCTGCTAGGATGATTGCTGCCTAGCTCTGGTGCTGAAGGGAAGGCTTGAGTCCTCTCCACAGATTTGCCTTTCCAATGGAATTGCATTCTGGTCACCAGCCGGAGGAGCTGCAGGGAGAGATGAGCAGGCTGTGCAGGGAAAGTGAAGGGATTGACAGCATTTTTGTAGAAAATCTGCAAAGATAAAAGCCTAAGCCATGCAAAGCAAGTGTAAAAGTAGAATGGCTTTAGGGGTTGTTTCAGATGTCTGAATATCAATGCATATATCCTGGGGAATGACCAGGAGGAATCACGGGTCTGTGGATGGCTACAGAAGTTTTACCTCGCTGAGATTATGCAGACATGGGGGTTTAACTCATAATTGGAGTTAAAGGAGGAATGTGGGCTCTTTCAGAAAGATAGGTGGGTGGGCATGGAGGAAGGGTTGCACTCTTTGTAGAGAGGTGGCTTCAATGCATGGAGCTTTCTGTTGTGTCAAGTGGCAGAGAAGTTGAGAGGTTGTGGGCAAGGAATACAGGACAGACCAGTGCGGATGTCAGGTGTCTGCTACGTATCTGGTCAAGAAGACCAGCCAGATGAAGCCTTTTTTCAGCAGACAGAGAAAACCTCGCAGTCACATGTCCTGGTGCTCATGAATGATTAAAAACACTTTCTGCTGAAAGGGCAATAGAGATTTCTGGCGTATGATTGAAAAATGCAGACATTGCATCTGTCCTGAAGAAGGACAAGAAGGAAGACCTGTGGAACTGCAGAACTCACCTGTTTTCAGTCTCCTGTGAATCTCTTGGGAAGTCATTTCTCAGTTCCATGATGTTCAATTATAGTAAAAAATAATGAAAAATTCGAAAACGTAATTTGAATTTTAACCAGAAATTTAAGAAATGAACATTACTTCTGTGTTTCAGAAGAGAAATTGCTGTAACCAAAAAAGTAAAGAGTAAAGAATTAGGTTAAAGAATTTTCATTAGAGGAAAGAAAATGTTTTCTGGAATAATGATGAATGACAGCTAAGGATAAAATTGAAACAAGATGGCAAAGTGTTGAGTAATAGTAAATAATTAGAGTATCTGCAGGGTTTTTCCAAAAGAATACATTACCCATGTTTGTTTATTACTAAAAATAATTATTATACTGCTTCCTAGTATTTATTGTAATGATAATTTTTTGGGGAATCTTTGACAAAATGTGATCATGAATAATGTTATACCACATATATGCGCACCTTTCCTAAAAGAATAACTACGGTTGAATTCAGCAGCTGTATTATATAGATAACATTTTAATTCAGTAACTGCTCTGTGCTACTTTTCATAAAGTTTCAAATGGAAGAACATTCAAAGTTTATCTGAAACATAATTTTAAAACTGCCATATTTGCTTATCTAAGGATAAAAAGTGAAAGAAATTTTCAACTATGGTAGAATAGCTATTCATTCATTCATGTATTATCCATGTATGCATTTAAATGTGAGCTTTTGAAAACTAAATGATTGTAAAAATGTTTTTTCTTGTAAGATTTTATACTACCTACAATCTGAATTTTCTGTTCTTTGGCTGATGAATATCACTCACCTCTTCCTTAGCAGGATGTGTTGCTACTACACATTATCTGCCAAACGATCTGGCACATTTCCAGTCACAGGGAGACCCAAAATCTGCTAGTTAATTTTTGTGGAGTTGGCACCTATGCATGTTTGCCTGTAAAAATATGATTGCTTCCTTCCTTCATTTATTTATTTCCTGACTTTATTGGTTTTGGTTAAAACATTAATGCAAGTGCCAGAGAAGTTATTGCTTGAAACAAAAACTCTGTGACCTAGAGATTCAAATGTCAAGAAGGCAGGTATTTTTATATAATTGGAAAAGAACTCTTCCTTAGCTGTAAGTGTATGTATTCCTACCCTGATAGTTTACAAAATATATTTGTATTTTAGAGAATAAAATGCATTGTGCTGGTAAGATTACTGTACAAAAGACACTAGTATCAACTAAAATAAAATCTTTATATCATAGAAAACAAATGAACAAAGTTTACCTTACTTTGATATTGTGAATTCATAGTCATAGTAGGGCAGAGCACTGCAGAGTTCATGAAAACAATTAGCAACAGGATCAGATGCAGGCATGGGTGAAGTAGGTGGCTGTCTGGGTAGGCAGGGCATTTACTTCTCCAGGTGGTACCAAGAGTGATACTCGGGGTGGTTCTGCAGTCTAACTCCTGCCTACGCAGCGTGAAGACAAAGGAAGAGCAGGATCTGACTAGTCAGATAATACGAACCTTATTGTGTTTCTTTCTCTGCAAGGACAGGCCCAGTGCAAGTCTTTTGCCTCCCTAGCTCTGCAGCTGCAATCTGGAAGAGTTTGTGGGGCCTGTTGAGCAAGAACAGTAAAAACTGGGCAGTAGTGAAAAAGGCAGATTGTGGGAAAGGGTTAACACCTTACAGGAAGATTATCCCAAGGAAAGATGGGAAATGTAGTCTCTTCAGCAGGCCCCCCGAAGACAGTGCTCGTCTGCACATGCCCACTGGAAGGATTCGAGAATGATCGTTTGGGAAATAACACGTGCTAATAATTATGTAACCTCTTATGTAATCGAGGAGTATAAAAACGTGTGCTTGACCATTAATAAACAATTTGCAGCTTGCATGCAGTCTGGTGGGTCCGTGCCTGCCACAGAAGACCACAGTTAGAGGAGATGAGAGGGCTTGTAGACGGTTTGAGCAAGAAAAATATGAAAGTCCTGAGCCCTACAGGGGCAGAGAAATTGGCAGGGGAAAGGAGATACTACTCCACACTAAATTCCCCCTAAACCCTGTCCTTGGTGAAGTCTATCATGGCTCTTCTCATCTCCGGTTTTCTTCTGGCAAAGTTTCCTCCTGATTTGTGAAGAATCACAGAATGGTTTGGGTTGGACTAGTCCTCTAAAGATCATCTCATCCAGCCCCTCTACAATGAGTAGAGACACCTTCAACTAGATCAGATCGCTCAGAGCCCTGTCCAACCTGACCTTGAATGTTTCCAGGGGTGGGGCATCAACAGTACTGGATGACATGAAAGCATGCATTTAATTCAATAAGGTCTGTAAAACTTGTAGCTATTTAAAGTGGGAAGGAAGCTGTTGTAAGTAGGATAAAGGGTTACTGGTAATTACGCATTAGAATGTGACTGCTGCCCTGTAAATATAAAACAATTATAAAAAAGAATTCAAATTATTTTTAAAATAGTACTAGGCCCTGTTCCAAGTGCAGGCTCATGTCACTGCTGAAATAAAGGTAAATGAAAGTGCCATTTTGATCCAGGGTTTCCCACAGCTATTTCACAAAGGCTTGTGAATGACAAAAAGGGAAGCATACTGTTAGGAAGCATCAGGCAATAAGAGCAACCCTTGGGGACCTGACCCTGATAAACTGACTAAATTTAATTTCTCCATCTGTGAATAGGAATTTTATCTCCTTTTTTTTATTCATTCACTGCTTGATGAAGTCAAGAATAGTTTTTAATTTATTGTTAATAAATAAACAACACTATCACTTCGCATTTATTCAATGATCACCTCCTTTTCTAAACTGGAAATATCCATGGTACAAAATTTTTAGTTGACATCCCAGATCAAGAGGAGTAATACTTCTCTTAAAATCATGCTGCTTGAATCACACCAGAATCTTTAAATTACTGTCCAGTCTATATCTGCTATTTCCTTACAAGTTGATGGTGTTCTGATATTACAGTATTTTGAATAAGAGATGAAAATGTAAAACTTTTCATCTCTTACACCAGTAATTAATTAGTTACTAATAAATTCTGCTGTCTGACATGGATAATCTCATAGAGGTATGATATAATTTTCTTTTTCATTTGGGTTACAAGGTCCAGGCCTCTATTTGATACTGAAATGCATATTTTCCCTGATCTATTGGGAATCTTTTGTGCATGTTTTCCATTATTCACCAAATATCCTGTTATATATGTGCCTTTTTTTACAGGATCAAGGTTTTAGATCACACTTCTTGCAGTGCCTGTTTTTTTGTTGTTTTTTTTTTTTTTTCTTTTTGCCTCCCTTCCATAAGTTCCAGCTCTTAAGGAGTACATGTGTGAAAAGAAACTGACTTCCTCATAGGTCATGACCTTTCATGCATAATATAAATTCACATATTATGGTTATAGTGTAGCTATAGTCATTCAAAAGTACTGCAGAGAGCTATTTGACATTATTGTATATAGAGTCAGGGCAAAGGGAGTTGAGCTACAAAGAGAACCAACTGTTTTTATTAATGCACAATTTCATAACTAATCATTTTGTTGAAGCATAATATACATCTTGGGAACTGATATATTTGTGTTAGACATTTGTAAATCTAACTAAGCATAAACACTTGACTTCAAAGCATTCCTCTGGGGGAATGATCGTATTTTAACAACATGCCCAAAAAGACTGGTCTTTTTGTTTGAAGTAGTTATACCTGAAGGAAGAAGTGTATTATGAGGTATACTCCTGAATATTAGTAGTTATAAACATACCTCATTTTGGCTGGCTAAAAATCAGGAGATTAGACAAACATAGTCTAGCATTGAGTACTTCAGGGACGTGAATTTTGCTATGAAGCAGCACTAGAAAACTCGCTTTGCAAATAAAACAAAAAAATACCCCAAAATTTCAGCTTTTGCACTCCCACTAGATACTGAAATTGACAACAGCAGCTTCAAGACCAAGATGCATCTTCTTGTGCATTGTCCAAGACATGGTAAATGATGCATACGCATATAGCCCATGGGAAAAGAAGAGAGAAAGTCATCAACTTGGAAGTTTTCTATAGTCCTCCTGGACTGAAGTTGACAAATGGTACCTAGTCATTTTGGTGAGGCCTGCACTCTCGGTTAGTTGGTATGGCTCATCTGACAAGCAGAAATGTAATAATCCTCAAATTTACTAGAGGTGCTAAACTGGACTGTTACATAGAGTCTATATCATGTAGCATTCTTAGCTTGGAAGCTGGCCTTACAATCTCATCAATTTCAGTAACAATTTGCTAATACTAATCATCTGTTTTGGAGAATGTGCTGGATATGTGGAACTACAGGAAGAATGAATATTGGCAACTCTACCACAAGAGTTGCCATTGGCAACTCTTCTGAGCTGGGCTCAGAACTTTGGCTAAAGCTGTGTTGGTGTACCGCACTTTTGTGATGAGACTCGTGTGGAGGAAGGATTGAACTTGTGCATTGATTTTCACACTGAGGTGTGCCTTTGATTAGCTATGGAATTTACCATGTTGCAATGGTCTGTAGGAGCACAGGCAAATATTCCTTAAAATAAGTTGATTTATGAACTCCTGTTTCAAGGTGCTGGAGATGACCATATCAATGTGCTTCAAAGAAGCGACAAAAGAAAGGGATAAAGTGATTTTGTGAATATGTGATAGAGCCTGGTGCAGAGGACAGGAGGATAAAGCACTGCAGTTAAGAATTAGTGATACTGGAAAGCAGTTTGCTACTTACAGGGGCAAATCAAAGAGCAAAGGACTGTCATTTGAATATGTCACCATTTGGGTACAGTCTGAAAGTATAAGGCAAATTTACCCCCAAAAGAACTCCAGTGTACTAAACCACTCTTGTTAACCCTGTGCAAACTGATCAAGTGAAAAATGCAGAAGAAATAATGAGCTATTCAGTTTAAGAATCTAATCTCTGATGTCATCTTTCAGTTGACTCTTGAAACTTTTCTTTTTGTTAATATTTTGTCTTCAAAACACAGGGAAATGTACAGGGATGCTCCAGAAGTATATATGTTATCTGATGCTGGTCTACTTTATGTCAGTACTTACTTGATTAAGTGTTGTGATACAATCAAACCAGATTGATTTGAATTCCTATTCTATTT
Source organism: Pseudopipra pipra (assembly GCF_036250125.1). Lineage (NCBI taxonomy): Eukaryota > Metazoa > Chordata > Aves > Passeriformes > Pipridae > Pseudopipra > Pseudopipra pipra. The sequence continues at coordinate 40,675,447 of NC_087549.1, read as the reverse complement.
AAGAATTTATATGTCTGTCATGATAATATCAGGGATCTTCATTAATAAGATACTAACTGACTTTAAAAACTTAACTTTTTCCATTGGTTCATTAAGTCCAAAATTGACCACTAGTGCATTTTTCTACATCTCTGCTAATGTTAGCTTAGCATTTCTGTTTGCAAGACAAAAGAAATTATTTTTGAGAAAGTGAGAGAATCAGCAAAGGAACTGCTCTCTGTCTTTTATTCCTATTAAGCTACATGCAAAGACTTAGCTATCCTGAGAGAGATATTTAGCTCAAAAAAACCCACACCAAAATTCTACTCATTCTATTCCAGCCTACTGTATGAGCAAGTTAAAACTGAAAATACAAAATTAGAGTTAGCATTACCTGGCTCTGCTATGTGGCTACTATGGTTCCTACTCTAGTATCATCAAAGATAAAAAATCCTTTCCAAATGCAACTATAACTTGATGCTATCAATGGTTGTGGGACCCCACCACTCAGAGGTGCTCTCTCCATCCTGGTGTTTTTTCAGTGATCTTCTAACCACAGGACTTCTAAAGCTGCTTTTTGAATGTAAGTGCAAGATGTTGTTCTCCTGTTCACAGTCCATGACAAACCATCATCCATATCTGTATTATTAATAATATCCAGAAAATTAATTAAAGGTATTTTAATATCTATGACTTCTTGTTTATAAGGCTTACATGTCAAACAGTAAATAGAAAAATACCCTGTACAACAACCACAGTGTTATCAGAATAAATTAAAACATGGAGAACAATTGAAGCCATAAGGTGACAGTAATGTCTGCTGAAGAAACTGTTTCTTCGGAGATACATTCTGCCGAATTTGCAGTGTTCTGAAAACTTACAGTCTGAGAAAAAAATCTGCTTATTCCTATTTCTAAGATATTCCCCTTTAGTCACTCTCTTGTTACTCTTATTCTTGCTGTTCACTGCAGCAGATCCAAAATTTTCATTGTTATAAATTCTAACACAAAACCCAAATCCATTTATCCTTGCTATTTCTATCTTTATGAGCTTTACTGATTCTACCTTTCAATTACTAACAGATGGTTCTATGCTGTAGGCCAGCAACTACCAAATACTTTTTTCATATCAAATTTTACTGGGAAGTGCAAAAACATTTCCAGAATTACCAAAAAATTTCTCAATATAACAGAGTCCCTTCTAAGGCCTACAGGTGTTAGAATGCATTGACAAGTGTGATACTATTTTCATGGCTTATTCATACAAATATCTCAAAAGACTCAGAATTGGCATCAACGAATAAGACAGTAACATTCATAGCTGTTTATTATTGATTTCTCATTTCAGTGATTACTTTGTCTGGAAAATCAGTGCTTATTAGTCTTTACTCATGGATGTAAAGAGTCAGACTTTTGATTTCCCTCACTTTCCAGTAGTGGTTAGGTTCTAATTCTCTTCTGAAGAGAACAGTTGTGATTGGAAATTGCATTTAATGAAGGGAATGTGCTGAAAACAGGCCTGCCAAGTGAACTTTATGGTACCCCTTGTGAAACATGGCTTCTTTTTCAGTCAGACCATAAACTGCATATATGACAATCTCTCATGGGCAAGTACATAATGTTCTGTCAGTCATTGGATTTTGCAGCTTGAATGACTCAAAGTACAGTCCTTGCTTCATGAACTAAATTAGGAACAACATGATTTTATTTTAAAAAATAGAAAAGTCGTGGAATGATATTCAGAACTCAACTGAAGCCCTTATAACATCTGCAAAACCATGGAAGCGAATTAACTAGTCTTTTACATGCTCCCATATAAATCAGCCACTGGCCATCAGGGTTTGGGGTGGTCCATTCGGGCTGTCTTTATCTGCCTAATCTATCCATTATAGAATCAAGCTAACAAAAACATATCTGGTCAGCAAGCAGTCAGCATGGAGAGGCAGCAAGTGGCACTCAACCATGTCTTGATTCTAACTCCCTCCAAGGATGTATCAAAATACTCAAAAAAAGTCCTACAAAAGTATTGTGCAGTTGAAGGGTCAATAGTTGGTGGATTAGCACTTAATTCCGTGGAATAGGGATATAGGAATGAGCTCATTAAAAATAATATTTATTCCTGGAACAGGGTATAGAGACAGCCACTCTCCTGCTGCTCGGTTTTGCTTCCCTTCTGCAGTAATTCCCCTAGCCCACACATTCAATTTCCTCAGACTGTGGTGTCAGCTGGCAGTAGTTGCATCTTTTGCAGCTGTTGCTGGATGTGCCACACACAGATCCAGCCAGCTCACTGTGCGCTTGTTCCCTCTCCCAGGTCCAGTTCTATTGTTGGGATAATGCACATTCCCAGATGTTTGTTGCTGCTCTTCACCCATCTCCCAACCCTTCTCTGCTGCATCAATGTACTGCTGGAAGGGACTTTGTGAGCTCTTTGCAGTCTCTTCAAGCAACATCATCCAGATTAGTGCCATTTTCCTCATCAAATTGAGCTGACCTTGGTGATTTTGTCAGCATCACTCCTTAAAATGGGAGCACAACATATTCCACCTAGCACACAGATTAGAAAAATAAATACCTTAAAGATTAAAATTTATGTATAAATTATTTTATTGATTATTTTATATGTCCTTTAAACTACTAATTGAAAATGAGTTAAAGATTTGTTATACGGTCAAATGTTAATTTGCAGACTGATACACATTTTTATCTCAGAAATCTAAATAATTCCTCATCATTTGAAAAAGACTATTGCCTTCCAATATTAGCATCTTTCCTACCGGATCTTCCAGAATTTTGAGAGAATTTATTTTCTGATGATAACAAAATGTAATTACTCACCAATTTTTAAATTAGAACCTCTAGTATTCATTTGTTTCAAATGAAAACTGTATGTCAGCAGTTGGTCTAAAGTTGAAACCTTTTCTTCTTTGAGCAACTATATTTTTGCTATCTGTAAACTGTTCTAAAGAGTTGACCAATAGGGGCTATGAGTGGTATTCCCACCAAGAGTTCATACAATTGCAAAACCTTATGAGTAAGTTTCTTCAGACATCATTTGTAGTCTCAATATGTCATCTTCTTCTATATCAAGCACCATTTTTAAACCTAATTTCTGCATCCTCTGCCTTGAAAAATCAAATTATTTTGATAACAGTTTCCTATATGTAGAAGAAATAAAAGGAGATTATCCTGCAATAATTTTTCATGTATCCATTTTTGTGGTCCACTTCTGCTTTTCTCTCTCTGCTGGCAAAGACCAGTTACGCAATGAAGAGAAAGCTCCCAAAATTAGGTCTCCTTGGTTTTGTGTGTGGATGAGGAAAATGACTTGTTGAGAAGAGTAGTTTTTGCCTCTCTGAAGAAATCACAGGAGGCAGTCGACCACAATACATTTTAGTCATGTATGTTAAGCAGCTCACTCTGGGAGATTACTTGATGTTATACTACCAAGAGGAAGGAAGGAATAACTGAGGAAGATTTGAAGTCTGGAAAATGCTGAATGCAACTCAATGGAGTTCAGAAAGGTAGACAGAAAGTAGCTCTGGTTTTGAACAATCAGTGACTCTAAAATCTGAGAAATATATAGCTTATATAGAAATGAAATATGACTTCAAGGATAAATTAGGTTATTTAGAGAGAAGAAATCTCTCACATTTGTGAACTATACATGTTTTTTAATAATAAAAAAATTGCATGTATTTAGAAAATACATCAAGACATGAAATTCAAAAGCTTTTAAAACCTTTAAGAAATATAATATCAAACTGATAATACAATTTCAATGGAATGAAGAGTATTAGCTACAGAGTTAGATATGACTGAGAAACAAAAATATTTGCCAAGTAGATCTGATGAGCCTAATTATCTAAACCAAAGCCATAGAAATAAATACAGGAAAGTTCATACACAAACAGTCAAAAGAAGGCAGGCATATGGGTAATATACTTAAAATATAGAAAAATTCTAAACGCATGTCATATGTTCTCATATCACACCGCATCGGAATACTTCAAATACCAGCAATGGTTGCACAGTTTCAAGAAAATATGACAATAAAATCATTGTTTTGGAGGTGGCTCTCACAGGAACAGGAAAAAAATATCTCCTACTGCCCTTACCTTCAAAAAATCACTTTGCTTTCTTCTAACTGAACAGTCCCTTTGACTAAGGGAGATTTTTCGCTACACAGCACTGGCATGATCAATTCAAGAGCTGAAAGACAGATTTTAACAACTTTGTGGAGAAGGGGTCTTGGGTTGTCTGATCTCCTAGACCTGAGTTAACTGTCACCCTACCTATGGCACTGTATGTTGTCAGGTTACCAAGGTTACCAAGTTGATTTTAATATTCATTGATGTGTAGGATAAGAGAGTTCACCTCTGCTGAAGTTTGGACTGTAATGCGTTTCCTGTAATGGAAACAATTAGAAAAGAAAAACACGAGATAAGGAAACATAATTCCAGACTATATTTAACAATTCATGGCTATTTAAAGAGCCTCATCGTTTTGGCTAAAAGTGAGGTCGACCATTTAACCTTTCCTCTCTTCTGGCTTCTCTTATGACACAAAAAAGGTTTGAGAGCTGACTACTTCCTCTTCCTGGTATTAAGAGGTGGATTTTCTTTTCCCTAGTATCCAACCCATATGAGGGGCAGACAGCCGAGCTTTTCAAGCCTTCAAACTCTGCTTCCACTCCCCAGCTTTCCTAATTTTCCTATTCTGTTTGCTTAACTTCGATTATTTGTTCCTTATTGTCTGCTGCCTCCATAACTAGTTAAAGAATAACCATGAGTTAGACTACATGACCCCAAAGTTACCTTCTAACTTCGGGTACCCTGAAAACATCAATATATTTTGCACCTTGAAAAACTGTGCTTATGGTAATCTTACTAAACTTTAAAATATGGAAAAATGACATAGTTAACAAGTCCATGTGTTACATCTGTAACACAGAAGCAGCTGAAAACAGATTTCTGAATATAACAACTCAGGCAAGCATCTTGTTTGAATGACACTGAACCCAACAAGGGCTGGCTTTTTTCATTTATGGATATGCAGATTGTCCTAAATTTCCCTATGGACACTTACATCTCCTGTCCAGTTTGTTTGCCTGAGGAAACAGAAAATCAAAGGTGGATTATAACTGAATCAAACCAGCTTACTGTTCTAACCCTAGGAAAATGCAATTACACATTTCCTCTATAGATGGAATTTGCAAACAAGTTATACTTGACACTTTGACAAAAATTTTTCACAGTATGAAGCATGGGCTCTTTTCCTCCTAGAGTATAGTAATCTTATCTTTCCTATGTAACAATTGTGCAGCCAAATTGTAGGCTTATAAAAAAAATTGTCCAAAATTACATACAGCTTCACCCTTTGAGTAAATACTAAAAGAATATTTTTATACTGTATAGTACATATTCTGGATTTTTTTCCTGCCATTAATAATCCATTTGTTAACTGCTTATTCTTTCTAAATCTGAACACCTGTCTAAAATTTTACTTTAGCGATTCATAGTGTGACTGTACTATCTGGGAATATTGTGCCAATTTCACCTGTATGCACATCCATTTCCCCTGAATCACACCCTTAGCCTTTTATGAAAGACAATTATAAACTGCAGCACTGAAACACAGTATTTACTCATACCCCATGTCAAGAATACACAGCTCAAGTCTATGTAAAGAAATATGAGGTCTTTGTTTCTATAGGTGACTGGATTGCCCCTTAATGCCAGTTGTGTTACTGAGGGCTGCAGACATCATGCTTGATCCACCCACTTTTATTTTTCTTTGGTCATCTATTAAACTTACCAGACAGACTTCATTCCAGCTGTTGCCTTACAAGAAGTTTAGAATGTAGCTTTTTGGGCTTCCAGGAATTAATGCATTTTTCAAAAATCTGTTTATTGCAATGTGCTGGCTGAATCTCTGTGATCCTTCAAAAACAGACAGCCATCACACACTATGAAAGAACAGAAAAACTCCCTTTCTTCTGACAAGGATTCTTCAAGTTCTTCTTGCAGATATCCTGCTTTAATGTATGCTTGATTCCCAAAACATTGCATAAACATTGCAAGGTGGTTTTGCAGAGTCATGTCTGCTTAGCATACATAGATGACTGTCTCATGTCTAAAAAGCTATAAATGCATGTCACGGGAGGAAAGGACGGCATGGATTCATGCCAGCGGTGAAAGAGTTTTGAGTCAAGCAACATAACATCAAGCTATATAATTTTTTGTTTTAATAACAGTTCCCCTTCCTTTAGGTGTTAAGTGTGCAACTAAAGGGAGATAAATCATTTTGTCTGGGATACTTCTACATCACTTTCCAAGAGTACCTTAAGTCTGTGATCAAATGGCACATGAAAGCATTTTGCATGTGAACTTGTGGTTCTCTTTTTTCTTTTTCAACACTAAAATAAAAAGCTATATTTATTTTACTCCAACTACCTTCAATGTTCACTGTTCTATTTAGGTCCAATCTGCTATGTGTTTCAAAGCTGCATTTGAAACCTGTGAATTAGCCATGCTACCATGTGAAGGACAGTTTCCTGATGGTGGGAAAGCGTTTCAAAGAATGAGAACTCTCAAGATTTAAGTGGTGCTGCAGGGTGTTAAGCTCCATAGGAGAGTCTGAGCATGTCAGAAGTGTCAGGTACTTTATATTCACGGACAATTTCACAAAGGAGTTGACGGTGCTGTCCTCACGTTAGGAAAGGCAATAGGAATCACATGGTTACTGGTTTAAAGACTTCAAAGAACCGGGCCTGTCATTTTGGTTGCTACAGAGCTATTTGCATTGAACTGTTTTAAGGCAAACAATCTTGTCAGTATTTGCTATTAAATTGTTTAATAAAGACCACATTGAGCTTTTAGTCAAGGACTGTAATGTTCTCAAAACACTGACAATTTGCATGAAAGCCTTGCGGCAATATGCTAAGTTGATATAAGTTAAAACATCTGTTGTAGAATTTATCCCTGGGTGATTAACTAGAGTTGGCATGGTGGAAAGAAACAGATTTACCACTCAGCTATAGAAACCTGTTGCAGGGAAATAACTGCTGAGCTTCTCTTCTTCTTAATATTTTTCCGAATATCAAAGGCAGTACTTTATTTCATTAAAATGAAAAGAATGCTGGATATCCTGTATGTTAACAGAGGAAATTACAAGCGGGTTTCTAGCACCTTTTTCTTTTAAATTTGTTTTGCAAGTCTGCCATATTGTATGAAGTAATGTGCAGTCTATTAAAAACTACAAGGTATTCCGGGTTGGAGCTTATTCATAATCTCTAAGTGAAGCTCTCCCACTTGGTGTAAAACACCTAGCACACCACACCAGCAACTCTGGATGTTACATCACTGAACAAGCTTGGATTTTCTCTGTGCAGTCAGTCCACATCTAAATCGAACAGTTTCGATCAAAAGACCTGGGAAACCCTGTTCACATACAACTTTGCCCTCTAACTTGGCAATGAGAAGTATGAATTTGGCAATGAGTATGAATCGTCCCAAGAAATAGAAGGATTTCAGACTGGACCTTAGAATGATCAGAACTGACCTAATAGGCTATATTTTTCTCTCCTGCTGTGCTTTATTTGGGAATAGCATTATATGCTTATCTAACAGAATGCCTCTCTTCCCCATGGGGTCCCAAGAAACATAAATCTACCCGACACATTAGCTGAAGACATCACAGAGTTCCTCTGCCAGCCCTCTGAGCTCACAGACACAAGCCAGCTGTGGCCTGGAAGCTATAGATCCAATTCAGCATGGCTTTGTGCCCAAACTAAAACATCTTGCCTCAACAGAGCTATGTTAATGCCTAGATAGCTTCTGGAATGCAACAGGCAAGCATGGCCCATTGCAGTATGGGCAGGATGAGATCCCTTGTCTGTGTGAGACACCTCTGTTTGCAGTCCCTCAGCTGTTTAAGCTAATGGAGTTCACCAATTCTGTCAAGATTTCAAGAGTGCTGCACATGCCAAGCAATAGATGGGCCCACACCCCTGGGAATTTTCTTCTGTAAACTCTAACACCTTGAGAAATTTAGTCTTCCCCAGGCAAAGGAAAGGTTTGGGGTGTCAGGTAAGTGCTTAGGACAAGAGCATCTTTGTACCTCTCATCCAGAGTCTTGTGAAGCAGCTGAAAAACCTTAAAGGCATATTAATGTGTTATAACCTTGAATAGAATTTAGACTAAATATTCTGTTTATACAGTGTATAAACCAGTGTATTCTGCTCAGCCTAATTAGGATAATAATTATGAAAATTTAGAGAAGATGTAAAACTTTTAGACAAAACAAAAACTAGTTTATTTCCACCCAGTGTGTACAATTACTGCTTGTAACCTTATCTATCTTCTAAATTTCTTATATAATAGCATGTGCAATCTTGAATGTCTTATTAACCAAAATATAGAGAGACATTGCTTGCCAATAGTGTTTTTCTAATCTTACTCGGCTCAGCTGTGCACCATCTGTCTTTAAATCATAAATACACTAATAGGATTTATTCTTTCTGGTTCTAATCACCTAGACTTGCTGATCTCTGTGTTATCTTTGATTATTTTTTGACATTGCACACCACCCACTCAGCAGCTACTGTTGTTGGATTATTATACAGAAAATAAAGTCTTTTAAATGAAATTAAAGTACAGCTCATTGGACCCTTTCTAAACTCACATACAGACATTTTTGTACATAATATATTGTATTGATAGCCCACTATTTTGAATAACTCTCAGATCACAGGCTCATATCCAGCTCAAGTCCACTGCACAAACCAGGTGCAGCAAACAGAGATAAGATCTGCAAGATTTTGTTGGTGAGAGTAGATTCTTCTGAGAACAAAGTCTAATTCAGAAGCACTGGCTTTTAAGTCATGGTATCCATTTTTTGATAGCAGGAGTGTTCCTTACAATATATATTTTTTTCTAAATATTTCTTGAATTAGCACTTAAATATTCAAGCAGTAAGACTTCCACTATATTCACTGGGAGATTATTCTGCAGAAATCTCTACAAAATGAAAATTAGTATATTCGGCTCATGAGTTTCCTTTAGGTTTTATGTTTTACCTCATTACCCCCTTTCGAAACAAAAGATGCTCATACAAATTCTAAAAATATTAGCAGGTGGATGAATAACTCAATGGTTTTAACAATATTTTGTTTCTAAAACACTTCACCATCTTCTGTAGCTCAAACTCCTCTTCTGCAGAAGGAAGCAAAGCAAGAAAAATAAGAGGCTGAAAAATGCCAGAGAAAATATTCATGGCCTCTTTATACCTTCCTGTCAATACTTCTAGGGCCAGATTTAGCACATGACTCTTCCTAGAAAGTCTGCTTCTGACATGGTAATATTTCCTGTGCAATACATTCGTAGGGATATACACATTTGCATAAGACAGGAGAAACAAAGGTATCCTAAAGAAAGGATACAGAACAAGCAGAGAAGCTGGGAAGCTGAAAAAAGACTGAAATAAAGGCCAGAAGGAAGACTGGCCTTAGCAGAATGTACCCAAATATTTATATTCACTCCCTATGGAAAAACACACATGTTGCATCCTCCTTATTGACAGTGAAGCAAGTGTGTGTGTTTCACCTTATATGGCAATTTATCATCTCCATGATAGTGTAAGCAAAAAGACATAAAAACAGAAAAGGAAAAGCAAAGTCAGTGCAATTCTCTCCTGTCTTTCCAAGTAATACTCCGTTTAACTGCTAAGATTCCAATTTCATCTGTCTTCCCCAGTCCCTAGGTTTGCCTTTAGTAGAAAACAGAGCTTATTCTACAAAGAACACTACCAAAGCTGCTGGCCTGTATTCTGCTGTTCTTCACAGTTAGTATTTTAAAGACAACAAATGAAGAAAAGCACTAATGGATAAATACCCATAGGAGAGATGGAAAATGAAAGATAGACCATTGCCTTGTATGTTTGATGGTTTGCTCAGGCTTACTGTATCTGTTTTGAAAGATATTTTATCTCCTTTTAATGCTTTAAAAGGACATAAAGGAGTACCTTTTCCCCTGAAGTAATTGAAAAGCTTGGTTTTATTATATTTGAAATATTGCTGTTTTCCTATGTTCATCTTACTAATTTATTCAAAGCTCAATTTTTTATTGTAGTATAATTAAACCCCTGAGAAAAAAGTAAAGCCTACAGCACTTAGGCAGATTTTAGATTTATATCTTTGCCACTAATTATAATAATATTAATTCAAAGCTTAGTTTCCATGCCTGAATTCAAAGAGAAGACAATCAGTGACTTGTGGTTCAAATCAACCTTAAGAGATACATTCTATTTTGAATCAAAGTTGCTTTCCTCTGTACAAAATTTAAATTTGTGTATTCATATATTATTTTCTTATTCTTCAGTTTCACTTTGAAAGCTATGGAACCTGATTCAAAACCATTTATCCTCAAAGTTAAAAACCCCCAACTTTTATACATCCTTTCAGGACTGAAATTTTAACTGATGTTTCACAAACTTAAACAGCTTTTCAGTTGCAATTTTTCATGTCCTCAGTAGCTAGTTAAGGTCTATCTGATCTGGTCCTCCCTGACCTGGCTAAAACAAACTTTCACATGGCTTTTTGGAAAGCTCTGATTTTTTCCACAAGTTCTGGAAAAGTGTCAACCCAGCATAAAACTTCTTCCTTCCCCAGAGACTATTCCAAAGCTGGTATTTGAGATTCTGGTGTACACATGTAATTTCAGAGAAAATGGTCCTCTCACCAAATAATAATCTTTATTACTGTAATGAATAAGCATCTTAAGGAAAAATGTTCACGTGAAAAAAATTTACCGCTATTTCTCTGTGAGCAGCTGGATTTTCCACCAAAAAATACTGTACAAGGGAATACCTGGAAGATGAAAACTGAATATAGAGGTGTACATAAGACAATGTAAAATCACAGAGGTATTAACTGGAAGGAACTTCTGAAGTTCTAGACCAGTCTCTCAGAGCTGAGCTATTGTCAACATTAAATCAGGTCTGGAAATACAGAGGTCAGATCAAGACCATAGAGACGTGTATATATATGTACATACATTTCTATGTATATCTGCAAGATTACTGAAGAATAAGTATGCAGAAAAGCAGAGGAGAATGGAGTAGGATATGAGGGATGCTAAGGATACAAAGTAAACCTGTAGGCCAAGGTAATCTGGAAGGCTGTTGCTGCAGTGAGATGTCATGACTGTTTTTTCAGCTATTTTCCATGCAGCTCTCATGTGGAAAATGGCCTGGCCAGGGGGAACATCACTCTGTGCCATGGAGGGACATTTCTGCAGTCTCATCATAGGCTGAGATGGGCTGGGGCGGTGGGACAGGATGGACTGCTGTAGCCAGCAGGTCCCCAGCACTCCCCTTCCTTTGTCTGTCGATGTCTGTCAGATGGCTCTCACATCACTCCCCTCATGACCTGTGAAAACTGGGCCTCCCTCATGGCATTTCCAGCAGCTTTTCCCAGCCTCTTACCTTCTCTGTCACAGCCGGTAGTTTCTCACGTCCTGTTCGATTGCCTTCTCTTCTAGCAACGTAGCCACTGCCCTGCAGCCCTAGAGGGGCTGAAAGAGGATGTAGGGATGTTCTGCTAGTTGGAAGAGATCCCAGAAACTTTTACACAAACTAGTCAAAGCAGGCTGTCACAATTTCAACTCCTGTCTGCAGTGTGCTCCCTTCAAACTCTTGAAAGTTAGAAGACCCAGGTGCTTGCCCTCAGGAGACAGTAAAGTCAATTGTTTGGTTGAGGAAGCCAAAATCAACCTTCTTATCTTTGCTTGCTTTTGTTTTTGTTTATTTGTTAAGTTATAACAAAAAAAGGTGGAGACTGATGATTAGTATGACAGAAAGAAATACTCAATTTCAGACAGCCACAACAATTACATTTATATCTTCTGGTGGTAAAAATGGGAATAAAAACTACAAACAGTATTTATTTTAAGGTACAATTAACCTTGTGGCTTGAGCACATTTGCACACACCACCTGGTCTTTAAGACTCCATGCCAAAATGACATCAAAATGTGCCATGTAACTTTGCTTGGCTGCTGGAAATAATAAAATTCTGTGTAGTTCTTTATGTTTTACTTACCCATTTAGTCTAAGCAGATATCCACTATCATTTATTTCCATTTTACCAGCTGACATAGACCACATTGATTATGGTAACACAAACTCTATTCTCGCAAAAAGTGTTGTATTTTGTCAATATCCATGATGTGTCAGTCATGAATTTTTCACTTAACAGGTAAGAATTTTGCCTGGGTTCAGCTAGTGATTAATTTTCTGAATTATTCACCCAAAAGTATACATTGAGAGTACCTCTTTATCATAAATAATGAAACTATCTTCTGTCTTAGGTGGGCTCAGGAAGTTCCATGGCCATGGTCCTCTACTCCTCTTTCCTCCTCCTTGCACTATACCCTAGTGTCTCTCACTCCTGTCCCAAAGACTTTTTGCTTGCTCCAGTTCTCACCCCACTGGCAGTGGATGTTTTGACACATTCATTCTTTCCTCACCTGCTTAAAGCTGCTCTTTTACTTAGGAAATAAACAGAAAAAAACCAAACCAAACAAACCCCAAAGAAATCCCATGAATACCAAAATGGAACGTGCCCTATGCTACATCCAGTGTATTAAATGGTGGCATTAACATAATCTTCTCCTTAGAAATGTAAAATATTTTCTCCATTGCTCCATATTTTACAACATTTGATATTGTTCCCTACTTCTTTCACTTAGGAGAAAACACTCTCACGGCAATCCATAAAACTCTATGCCCTCCTTCTTTCTTCTTAATCATCCTTGTGATACCACTGATATCTCTTTTTACATGTGCACATCAGGATTTAGCTATCCAAGTTCATCAGTTTGACAGAATACAGTTTTCTTTATAAACTCCCTACACATCAACAGAAAGAACAAGCTCTTCCAGTTAGAGTCATAACGTAGATTCTAGTTTTATGTAGACTTATGGAATGTCTCCAACTTTATGCCTTTTTTTACTGTGAAGGGAAATCAGACAAATTTATTCTTAATTAAGCTGAGGTGCATTCAGCCCTAAATACATGACCAAATTCCAGGAGCAAACTCAACAACTCCAGCGAAGCTGCTACTTAGAATATGTTTACGAGTATCTCGGTGTATAGAATTTGAAGCATTGCTTTTGGGGTTAGAAATATAAACAAAAGAAGCACTTCTCAAATTATTTTTCCAGCCTTGCTAGTTGATTTTGGGCAAAGCAGCCAGTGACAAAAGTAACTAAGTGGTGTCAGAATGTACAAGTTAGGTGACGCTACTGAAAGTTTAAGCTAAACTATCTAGAGACTTTGGAAATAGTAATTTTACTGTCTTACAAATCATAATGAATTGTTAAACAAGTAACACAAAGAGGACAAGAAAAAGCACTCAAATTGCATAATATTCTTTCTTTCCGCAATCTGGAGCACAGAAAAAATAAGTTGTGTTTTCAAAGATTGTCTATAGCTAGAGAACTATCAAACAGATAAAATAAGGGAAACAGATTATTATAAATACAAAACCCAAATGCTACTACTTCTTTTTCACAAGAACACAAAGGATTTTCCAGAAAATCAGTTACGAGAGAACTGGCTTCCTTTTGAGCACCCACTACACTGGCAATAATTTCTAGATACACTGTCAGATTAAAGAAATTTTTGGACCATGTTCAGGTACCATTTTGATACTTAACAGTAACTCTTCTACATAGATATAGGACTTGGCTTTCCTATACTTGATTAAAGATACCTGGCGACAAAGACTCAGGGTGATAAGTTCTGTCTATTGTACAAGTTAATTTCCTAAAATTCCTTGCCATCTTTAAAGTAGATTCTAATATTTTCATCTCTGCTAATATATAACAGAAAAGTACCCTGCACTGCCCAGATATATCCAGATTACACAAGTGGTATCTGACAACAGAATTTTATTTGGAAATAGCAGCTAGAATATTTAGCATTGCCTAGCCACACTAAAAAGAAAATAATGGGAAATAGCTAAGGAAATACAAGACTTCAATTAACGTACTATATATTCTTTCTAGCAGCTCACTAGAATTTCATTGGTGTATTCTGAGGAAATAAAGAATTTACACCACATGAACTGTGGATAGCAAAAAGCCAGTTGTGATTCTTACATGAGAGTGTCACTGTGCGGTGTCCTCAGACAATTCTGGTTACTCTGGCACACAACCAGACGTGTACAACAGAGAAGCACAAGTTCCACACAGCTTACTAAAAGACACATATGGAACAACTCATATACTACATGTAAGGTTGCTTAATGGTAAGCTAAGATCTACCCTATGCTATTGTTTTTGACTGTCTCCTTGTTCTTGCAGTGTTCTAACATGTCAGAATATTCTTCATTAGACACTGAAGTCAACACTGATGCTCCAGACCACTGGATTTCTGTAACTGGAGTAACTGGTTTTCAAATCACATCTGTGCTACAGAATAACACATTTTCTCAAATCAGGATCTATTCAATCATCCATAAGATCGAAGTGTCACAGTACATGTGTTACTACTGCAGAACAGGTCTGGCACAGTGAACATTGTGGGCAAGTGCTGCTGAGTGCCAGTTGGCATAAACATAATACTAATGTAAGGCTCTTCTTCTGTATATAACTGTAGCTTCACATTCTTTGAAGACACACACCACTGATGTGAATTAGTGCAAATCTGCCCCCTGCAGTCACCAGGTTTTTGCAAACATGGCCTTCATGTCTTTCCTCATGTTTTATATCAGCTGATCCTTGTCATGATTCAGATATACAAAGGACATATGGTGCAGATCTCTGGCATTCAGGGACTCAAATTTGGCCAAATGGGAAGCAAGCCATGCAGGACACAGAGAGAAGGTTACTTTCATCACAAGCCAAGACTGTGGGAACTGTTCTAGACATTAGCAGACCTTTATGTAGAAGTTTTTCAGCATGGAAGAAGATGCATAGCCTATTTCATGTCAGCCAAAGTAAATAGTGTTAGCATGACTCCCTTATTTCTCTATTTTTGTACTAGACACCAGAAACATTTGTCAATGCGATGGTGATAGATATAAATTCAGTGCACAAAATACTACCTTCATTCCTATTTATTGGCAATATTTTAATGCTGCTGGTGATCCTCTCCTGTAGTGACCAGTTAGCCCAAAAATTGTTGTACATTTGTTTTTTAGATATATCACATTAAGGAAAAGCATGCTTAGAAAAAACAAATATCAGAAAACTTTATTTTTTACAGAATTACTGAATTGGACTCTTTAGTCATAGCCTGATTTTAATCCTCAAATAATTTAATGTCATGGTACAGCAAGCATTCCAGGGTGATTTGTAATTTAGATCACACTGGAGAGACCTTGTCTTTTCTATTTCTCTCTCCATAGTAATTATACAGGACTCACATAGCTGTTCACAGTTAGTCACAAAACACACATATCAAGTGTAACATTAGAATAATGTTGGGAAAACATGGAAGTGTTTTAAATATTTTTAAATAAAAAAAGAAATCCATTGTGTTCTGTCAACTTCAGAAAAAGTAAAGTTACACAAAACAGTTGTTTCCTCTATCAGATCTCCTGTCACATACACAGCCACTAAGAGGGAAAGCCAAAACTATGTGGTATGTCATAAGCTACTAACTCAGTCATATAGCAGGGATGTTGGCTTGTTTGTGACTGTCCTGTGCCTAGAAAAAAGCTGTCAAGAAACAACCTTAATTGTAATAGTTTGGGCAATAGGGGAGGAAAAGAGTAATTCAAAATAGCTTTTATTCTTTATCCTGGAATAACAAGATTATTTGTATGCTATAAGTACAGCATCAATAAAATTGCATTTTCTTACAGAAAGGGGTACAAAATCACAGACATACTTACCTATCTGTGCAAATCACAGAATATTCTGAGTTGAAAGGGGCCAACAAGGACCACTGAGTCCAACTCTTAAAATGAATGGCCCATTTGGGGATCAAACCCACAACCTTGGCTTTATTAGCACTACGCTGTAAACAACTGAGCCTATAATGTTTTACAGGACTACCTAATTATAGAGTATAGCCATTGCCAGTCTCTGAAAGTCTTATTTAGAGAGAAACAGGCAGAGTGACAGGCATAGGCTTTAAAGCCAGAAAGGATCGTTAGATTATCCAACTTTTTATGTGTTGGGTCTTTGTTTAGCTACTTACTTCCAGAGAATCGAGCATACCTCGATAGATTAACTTTTTTCACAGATCATTAGTGATCTAGGGCCATTCCAAATTTGAATCTGCATAGCATCAGCTTCCAGCTTTTGGTCTTTATTGTACCTTTCCATACAAATTTATGAAGTGGTTTTGTGCCTTACCCTTGGGAAAGTAATTAAACATGGAAATCTATTCATTACTTGGTAGCCTTTAAAAATCAACTAGGCAGACCGAGCCCTTTAATTCTGTCATTCTAACATACACTTTCCAACTTCCAGACATTTGTATTCCTTCTCTGCTCTCTCTCCACTTATGTAACAAATCTACATATCATGGAGCTATACAGATGAGATACAGGTATGGAGGCATAAAGATAAGTTAAACACTGTGATGCAACATATCACAAAGGTAGCAGTACTTTTTTCTCTCAGTGAAAAACTTCTTAGTGCCCCTAATATGAACATAGAACTCTTCCCAGAGTTTTCAGGAAGTAATTCCTCATTCTGTATATATGGTCTGTATTCCATATTTCTTTGTGTGTAGCTTTAGTTTTGCTCATATTAATGCAATATTAAAGCAGACCTGTTTTATAAATCAGTCTGGACATCAAATAATCCATATGATTACATTTTTGTGATTACTTAACTTGATGTTACCAGCAATAACTTCATACTTCCAAATAATAAATCAAAAATATTTAATAAGCTTTAAAAGCATTAGTTGATGTGTAGCTCCTTTTCAACAACTCTCCCAATTAATAATGAGTTGTTGTTGGCAGTTCCTTTCAGATCAGTCTGTTAGCTATTTGCAATCTGTCTAAAAAGACAAAATGCAGATTATACAGAACATAGAAAGCAAAATATGTGAGATTGTGGAAAAAATAAAGTTTATTAAAATGAGAAAAGAGCACATAGCGCCTTCTTCAAAAAGAGCTGATTGAATTCACCCAATGTAGCACATAAAACTCAGATGGATGAATGTCTAGAATTTGGGGAGGTGGGAGGGGGAAACCAAATCAGAGTCTTTATTTCACATTCGGCCCCTAATACAGTCATTGTCAGTTAGGATTTCATAGACTGTGAAGCAATGAAGTGAATAGACCTGCTCTACTCCCACTTCTAATATGTTTTTCCAGACTCTCAGCCTGTTAAAACAAACTGAACTTCTCTGCTTATTTACATACCCGAGTTTGCTCTGGTAAAAAGGTAGAGAGTATATAATTTTTAACAAAGTCTACAGCCACAGAAACACCATGAAACCTAAAACCAGAATTCACTTTCCAAGATGTGGGGGATCAGAATATCTTAGTTAAAACCTGTGCTGTTACTTATTTTGAAATGCCTGTGCAAGTCTCTTCATTTTCTCCCCATTTCAAAGGTCCCTTCTTCCGTATAATTAGATGTCAAAACATAAAACAAATTAATCTAACTTTAATCAGTGAGGAGAAGTGCTAAATCTCAGAGTGAGTCAGGGTCATCTCCCAGTCATTTTCTTACCATTGCATATCCTTTAGTTAACAAGTGACAGGAATATTATTTAGGAACGACAGATATAGTGTACAGACAGCTTCTTTTAGTGGAAGTTTTTATTTTATCTTCTTTGAGATATTTTGCAAATATCATGTTGCAAGTTATTATTAGACTTCATGTTAATTTAAAAATAAAAATTCCACATGACAAAAATATTATCATACATGTGCCTCCCCTAGCTTAAAGCTAGCAATCATCATGATGAAGTAGACATAAGTTATGAGATTTCCATAGAGGAAAGAATACTGGACCAATGAGAGAATGTTATAATCCAGCTGTAGCAATAATTCCAAGCAGCTTTCAGGCAGTGAAGTCTTAATAAACTTAAACACTTGTGTAAGCCAGATTTATTGAAGCAGCCTCACATACTGTGGTTCTGGTTTAGGGTTTTCTATTCTGGGCAGAGCACCAACTGGAAAGAAACCTTGGAATATGCACTCCCTAGTCCACTAGAGAGTCTACTGAAAACATCATATACCTTTTTCTCTGCTCTTCCCTGTCCTTGCACCACACATATTACTAATATTAAATAATAACATAGTTCATTTTTTTTATGATGGAAAAGGAAAAATTAAAACAAATTAAATAATTGTGTTTTATTTACCAAAAGAGGATAGAGGATGCATGTTACTGAGCCTACACCTGAGACAACAGCTTTCTGACAGTTCCCATGTGAGAACTTGCCATTGTCTTGCATATCTGGAAAAGCTTTTACAGTGTTGTTTGTTTTTGGGGTTTTAAATTATGAAAAGAGAAGTACACTCTAAATTTTCTATTTGTATTCATGATATATTGTGTCACTCATTCGTGCTATTTTGGACTCCATAATTTGCCCTATATTTCTCCCTCCAGAGTTCTAGAATGGCTTCTATTTGGATTTTACATTTTAGTCGTCTCCAGGAACTATTGGCATTTCCATGATCACTCATTCTGTCAAGAACATCGGTTTCTTTCCTCCTCCCTGACTCATTCAGAGAAGTTTTTCCATTGGTATCTACATTTCATTTCTGTTTACAAATTTAAAGGCATATAAATTAATTTTGGGAGCTCTAACCATCTTTCCTTCCTTTCAAACTTAAGCCAGTCTGGAATTCATCTCTATTCTTTCCAATAATAATTTATACACGTGAAAACAAAGATTACTTCTCTTTCAAAGCACATTAGTCTTCACTGTACTGTGAGGTCTCCAGGATCTCTTTGAGTCTAGCAATGTTCTAGTGCAGTTCTACTCTAATAAACTAGAAGCCATGTCTGAAATAAGCTGCTTTGTATCTTGCCACTAAATCTCCGAGCATCTTGATTCTTCTCCAAAAATCAGTATTGTAATGAAAAGACTGAGTGTGACTCAATCAGTGCTTCTTATTATTATTCAAAGTGAGTGATTATTAAAACTGAAAAGAATATTCTCTCAGTTTGTCACTATCACTGATGCTTTCAAGCCTTAATGAAAAATTACTAGAAAAACCTTTCAATCCAAAGCCACCTTTGAGCAAAGCAGTCACAAGGACTCTGATACTCTCCGTTAAACTTGCGTTGGGCCAGAGGAACTGCTATCCCAGTGGAGAACAAGGTAGTTCCCTCAGTCTGGGAACTCAGCTTGGTGTCACTCATCAGCCGTGAGCCTGCATATGGTTTAACTGCAAAAATTCAAGCAGTATCATGGACACAATTATTTTTTGGGGGAAAATGCAATATAACTCCATAAACTGAAAAAATCCAGTCTCAGTAGGAACAATTCAGTCCCATATAAAATTAAAAACACATTGTTACTTTTCAGGTGAAAACTAAATATAAACCAGTGACTTAAGTGCTGTGTCAGTCTGCTGTGTACCCTGGGTTTGGATGTGACTGGGCATGTTCAACCTCTAGTGTTCAGAACCAGTGTTTTTATACTTTGTGCTTGGTTATCACCTGTAAATACGCTATGTGCCTGTTTAATCTGCACTGGCAGCTGTACAATTCATGTAAGAGAGGTACAAGAAGGAACTCTTTAAGAGCAGGCGAAATTTAAGACCCTTCTCTCCCATATTGAAAACTTCAGCCTCTGATGTCAGTAGTGTCATTTACTGCCTTTCTTTGTGGTATAGGAATGTGAGAGACCTTGTAATATGCAGAATTAAGCTATTATAGGAAGGCATCTTATAATCCTTTAAATAACAAAATTTAATAAATATAATTGAGTCCCATAATAAAATTGTTAAAAACTTCAATTAGAAAACTGTTTCAGAATTTGACAGTTAATTTAATTAGGGGTTTAGAACATTTCAAAACATCATCCTGAAGTTTGTCCCCCAGTCAACTCCTGTAGAATACGTTATCATATAGATTTTTCAGACAGTGAATAATGACGAGGAGTTAATGATTTGCACTGTATGGGAATGGCAGTAAAGATATGGAGATCATGTGAGGACAAATTATTCCCATTGAAGGTGCTAAATAGCTCAAGTTCACAGAAGTTTAAAGATACAAAACCTTTCAGTAGCATTTCCACATAGCACATTTACTTGCACCACCCACTAAGATTTAACACATAATTGACATAAGTTTATTGTGTCCAATGAAAGACGAGAAGATCATTAAAGATATAGCTATACTGGGTGCTAGTTGGAAAACAATAGCTAATAAAACCTTCAAATGAACTTACAACATAAGAGGCAATAATTATATCAGTATATGTATTAAAAAGGTAAAGGTACAGGTTATGGTTTCAATAGATCAGCAGAATAAAGTATAAGATACACCATACATAAGCCAGTAGGGTGTGGAATCCAAATGCTCAGTGCCTGTGTCTCTTTTAGCACCTTGTTTCTTATTCTGTGCTCTATAGTATCCCCCCTGCACATACTATACATTAACGTCATGCCATTTTTAGCAGCAGTTTTGATCTTCTCACAGGAATTTCCCATGCAAGCTATTTTCTCCAAACCAACAGCCATGTTAAACCCTGCCAGTTCCTGATTGCCATACATCCTAAAGGAGAGGATCTATGGCTTTTTTCTTGTACTGTCTCACTCCAGGTGTCAGGAAAATTACCAAAGAGCACTGAGTACCAGTTCTACCACATTCCCAGGAAGCTAACCACATAGAAATAGCAAGGTCCAGGCTCCCTGACAGAAGGAATGTTGTAGCACTGAGGCAGGTGGCATGAAGGAGCTCTATCGGTAGTGTAGACAGAACTGGTATATATCCTGTTGAGTTCCTTGTGCAGTCAGATGCAAGCAGTTGTCACAGCTTATCTCCACACTCCAATTTTTAAATGTTGATACAGTCCTATCCGGGAACCGAATGAAGGCAAATAGCAAAAGCAGCAGTTTGGGTGTTGGCCCCATGAGCTCAGGAAATTTGTGGGGGAAAACATCAGCTTGTCTTATATAACCAAAAACATGTTGGGAGGGAATAAATACATATGTTCCTATTCCTTCATCTGAATAATGTGCAAAGTTGCTATGGAGAATATGTTCAAGATTTATACCTAAGCATTCAAGGTGCTGTGCAGAAAATGCATGAGTTATATAGCTTCTGATATCTTCTAGTTGAAGCAGGGAGGACATTGTAAGGCAGAGGTATATTTACTGGGAGAACCAGGCTTCGAAATGTTTGTTCACTTTCTTAGCGCTCTCTTATGACCAAATGCAAAATACAGTCCCCTCTTATGAAGCAAGATCAAAAATTTATCAATCTTAAATATTGTTGTTGATGATAAGTCAGGGTATCAAAGATAAAAGTTGACTTGTAGAAGTTTGCCAATAGACCTTAAGATGAGTGACAGGGCAATGATGAAAATAATAAATTCAATCTGGATGATCATAAAGCAATACATATGAAAAAAGTCATATCTTGTGCACAGATTTAATGATGGGCTTTGAGCCAACATTTTCTAAGATCTCAAAGTGAGATATTTCCATGAAAACATAAGTTCATTGTTCAGCCGTAATTAAAGTGAATGTTAGTAGAAAAGAAATATCATTTACATAAATTGGAAACATTTATTTTATGTGCTATTTAGAAAATGTGTTCAAACAGAGTCAAATGTGATAAATGGAGTTCATACTGCAGAGAACAGAAGACTACAGCAAAATGTGCTTCATAAGTAAGAGTGTATTACCATCAGAGAATATTTCAAATAAAGATACCAGTTTTATTTGTAATAAATGAGTTAGTAATCATTCCTTGAACTCATTGCTTCATCTATAAAATGCAAAAATTACCATATTCAATGTAAAACTGGACAGCAGTTTTAATGACAGGACTATTTTTTTCAGAAGAAATGTCTTTAATAAGAGGGCACAAAAATTTTCTGATATTGCAAGTACTCAATCAGCTACTAAAGCAAAGGGCAAAATTATCGCACTTTCATAGAATTATGGGAGTGACAAGGACAAATGAGCACCAAAGTTAAATTAGTTACACTCATTACATTATGTAATGTACTTACATTAATAAAACTCTATATGAATGGTAAAGTGACACTGATATGGTTGAAAAAAATACACATCCTTGGGTCAAAAAGCAAAGTGCATGTTATCAAATGGTATAAACTTGTCTGTCAAATTATTTAAGAATTATTGTCTTACAGTGAAGTTACACTCTGTTCTTTCTCTGGTACATTTTTAAAAATGGTTTATATCTGATTTTTTTTTAATACCTCTCTGTGAGCAGATGATAAGGCTTTCATAATCATGGAGACAGTGAGGAGGTTGTATCAGAGACTTGGTGGTAAGTTCAGCTATTATATGGTTGGAGGAGGAAAGAAATTAAATTAGGCTAGCAGCAATTATCAGCATAGGGAATTTAATCCCATGCTCCATAGTATTAAGTGTTGCCTACCCTCACTCTTTATTTGTACCTCTCCTTTATTTCTAAACATCTTTCCCAGCTCAGATCCAGAGCAGGTAGCCCCTGACTATGGGATGATGAGAGCAGTGGGACATATGTTAGGCAGATACTTTCTTTCCCAGCATGGCCGGCACTGATCCTAGTCTTCTGCACCAACTAGTTGTCACAGCTCGGAGTCTCTCGTGCCAAACGACCTTGTGCTGGGTAGTTGTGACACGTCTGTGAGCAGCATCTCTGTTTCTGCTGACCAATGCAAGCTTCTGACCCAGGTGAATTAGAGATCCCACGGTGGAGAAGGAGGATCAGGTGGGATTAAAGGAATGTCTGTGATGTGCTTATTTCTTAGGCTAGGTTGAAATAATCAGGATTCCTATATCTCCTGTGCCCGTTGTATTTGTCTGTCTGGTCAACAAATTTCAACTTCACCCATTTTCTCCCACAGCTGAAAACCAATATAGCCATTTATAAAATGTTTTAGATAAAATCTGAGCACTTTTTCGTGTTGTTGTTTTACATTCATGTTACTCTGCCATCACTTTTAGTAGTCTTCTCAGTAGGTGACCAGTCCCTGTGTCGAAGGTGATTCTGACAACAACCAACTAACCCAAAAAACAAAAACAACAACCAAAAAACCCCCAACAGTTTCTCTGCTTCAACTTTCATTATTTTTAGTCTCTTGAGGAGAGAATGAAGAAACTTTTTTAAAAATTGGGAAGCAAGTACACCAGAGGAGAAACATAAAAGCAAGAGTAAAGACAAATGCCTTTCTTGGAATTTCTGATTGTCTGTTCTAAACCTTATCCTTTTTTCTCTAGCTAAAGTGTTTTGGCTGATAATCCTTCTATGTAGTATTTTACTCACAAACAGGAATATCCATCTCACTATTTAACCACTAGGATTTCCCATATGCTACTGTACCTTCAGCATGAATAATGCCTCCAACATGGATTAGAAGGAGACTTGAAAACGTTGCTCTTACCAAAAGAACATGATGTCAGAAAGGTTGAAAACCAACCCAATTAATCACAAATAAAAATAGCACAGGACAACCTTCTAGCTGGGACTACAAAGGGAGTAACTATTTCAATGGCTGTAACTAAGGAGTTGGTTAGAAACAGGTGCTGTAACAAATTCTTGCCCAAACAGAACATAACAGTACCTGCAAGAGTTGTGGGTTGGACGGCCTAGTGCGTCAGAGGACACTGCACAACTTTGGTGTTGAAACACACTGAGTAAAATAGAAACATGAAGGAAAATCCCTTTGGATAATAAGACAGCTGTTTGTTATTTGACTCGAAATCCCAGGGCAGAATTTTCCTACTATTCTGTACACAGAAAAGTGTTGGCCATAGAAGTTGGCCACAGTGAGAGAAAGGATAGAGATAACATCTAATCTGAAGGGATTATTTTGAACGGTCAATAAATCTCAAGAACTGTGATTTGAGCACGGTAATCAATGTGTGTTGTCAATTACTCTGGGCCTGACCATAAAAACCTCACTTCATACTTAGTTCTTTATAAAGCAATCATATAATCTTACAATAAAAGAGATGAGACAAATGGATAGTAAATGTTACCAACGCAATTCGATTTTAAATAAAAAATATGCAGCAGTTGTGGTTTGGATTCTTCCCAAATAGTTAAGATTGATGTGTCACCTGCCAAATTCATCCATTATACCCCTTGGCATTATGATATTATTCTTTAAAGCATTTTCTCTTCTATTGGACTATTTTATTACCCTCTTTTCATCCTCACCGATGGTTTCTATTGTTCACACTGTGGGAGCATGATGCATTTTTGTTTGCACCTCATTCAGCTGCAGAATAAATGGCTGAATAAAGTTTACTACTTGAAAATTAAATGCTGTAAAATACTAAACCCACAAGTTTGAATTTCTCGGTGGAAAATTATTTGAAGTTCACCAGACAGATTAAAATTATATATTAAATAAGTGACCTCTTAATAAATAAATAAAACCTCTTGTAAAATAGTTTATTTTTATGTTCTTTATTCCACCAAAACTGCATTGCAGTTTTCCAGTCTTTATATTTACATTATTTGCAACTCTTTCCATAAGTGCCAGTACAAATGTAACCGATGAAAATCCAGAATAGTCATACAAATGTTCCTGAAAGCAAGGTGCATTTCTGAGCAAATTTTTTCCGATGTGCAATAATATATATGTATATATTAACAAAGCTTCATAATATAAAATATCTTCCATGGCAAGTAAAACTTCCCCACTTACAGCTTATTCAGATTTCAGTTACATAGACTTCTGCATTTCAAGTTAGTGCAAATAATGAGAGTAAGAGCCTGAGCAGAACAATGTAAATACAATGGAACAAGAGAAACAGCAAAATTTTACCAGCTCCCTGCATATGGTTATAACATTTAATCAGTATATCATTAGTATTCCTTATATACAATGTATTTAAATAATTGGCTTGTCTGAACTACAGGCAACAAATTTACAAAATAAAATAATGTTTCACACAAATATGGAATGTCCAACAAATATATGAAAATAAAATGCATCTAGTAACAAAATGTTGTAAATCAAAAAGGTAAAAGACGTCTTCTCCATTTTTGAAGATTTCAAGGCACTTTCTTGGCAAATCAGAATTCTCTCCGTGGTAGAAAGTCTGCAAGAGAAAAGGACATGCCATTTTATATCTAATTTCAAACCAGAGAGGCAGAACGCTTAGTTTATTTCTGTTCATAAATCACAGTTTCCTGCAGATTGCATAAATCTTAACTCCAGAATGCCAGTGAGTCTTGCCCTCCCTGAACACTAATGGGTTTTGCCGTGACAAATCCTCAGTGTCCATGCCAAGAGGTTTAACAGATAATGGTCTGTGCTGCTCCATCTTGCAGGGATATTTCCCATGCACATAGTCACGTGCATTTCCATATTCTGGGTTTTATCAAAGGCTTTACTTCCATTTGCAAAGATCTGAATTAGGAAAAAAAAAATAATCAAATCTACCCAAACCTCCAAAAGCCATAAGGGCAGAAAGGTGCCGCAGCATATGCCTGGTACCCCGGCCCGGGAGCCATCCCAGAGGATGCCCGGGGCCGGGAACCGCGCCCCCCCGCCGGGCCTGTCCATGGTGCTGAAACATCGCGCCGCAGCCTGCGCTACCAGATCCCATGGGAAGATGATGGGCTTTCCCCAAGTAAAACTTCATTAGGAAGAGAAAAAGACCATGTCTCCTTTGTGTACCTGGCCATTCAAAGCGAGGAAGGAAAAGATTTGCATAATAGCACTGCAATTCATTTTTATGAGGAAAAGGCAGTCTATTTTAGTACTGGCAGGAGAAATGCTTGAAAATAGCTGTCAGTTCTTCGAGAGAGAGCTACCTTTTGCAAGGCAACCAAGAATATCCAAGTCTCTCTCAGATGTTAAAGTGAAGGCAAATTCCCCTACAGGTAACAGGATCTATGACCCTGTCCTCTCTAAGCTAGTGTGAGGGTGGTAAGAAAAACAGATTCCCCATGCCAAAAGATGGAGTAGAAGCAATCACAGAATCATGCTAGAAATTTTGTGTTATCGAGGGATGAGCATGTGTAACTCCTTTGCTTCACTCTCTGTTTGGAGGGAAGAGAGAGCAACTCCTGCTACCCTTCATCCTTCTCAGGAAAATCTTTCCATTCCAAGAAGTATTGGATATGAGTAAACATGAAGATCTGAGGCTGTTTTATTTATAGTGAAAACTATCCACTCTGCTTGGTGGAGGAACATGGTGAGGGAGCACAGAGACAGCTGGGAAACACTCAGATCATAGCTCTACTTCTCCTTTAATTTTTTCTCTATTTTTAACAAAGTAGAGAGAAAGCCAGCCTAGATACAAGTTTAAGTGAACACAGTCCACACGATCTGCTAGCAATGCTTACCATTTAAAACCTCCCCTCCCCATTTGTCATGTCTTTGAGTGTATTTTTGGCAGGCAAATTAAAACACCTGGCTTTGAAAATCCTAGCAACTTTTGATCCTTTTGTATTTTAAAGATGGAAATAGAATGAGATAGATGCTTCTGTAGTGCGGATATGTAGGTAGATCTTTGACTCATCCTCTTGAAAGAAAAAGAAAAAAAGCATTAGAACACCCAGAAATCTTTCTGAAAGCCCTGATACATGAATCCAGAGGTGTAAACAGATACAGATGAGGGAAAAACGCAGACTAAATAGGTAAAAGTGGAGAAAAGAAAAGTGTGCTAGGATGTTGGAGAAAGCTGAGTTTTGAAAGAGAACACTAATAAACAAATATGAATTTAGGCTTTTTTTTTTTTAATAGGGAATTTGGAAAAGGATTCCTGCCTTTAGTCATGAAAAGGAGATCCAGGCAAAGTAATGAGATCCCTAGTCAATCTCCACTTCAGTGCCCTTGATATATTCATAAGCATCTGCAAGACATGGAAGGCAAGAGCCCAAACAGATTGAAAATAGTTAAGAAAAGAGGAAGAGAAAGAAATTATGTCATTTATTTCTCAGCACTGAAATACTGTCCTATTCTTTAAAGCATTTTCTCACAGCCACCAAAATGAATCCCACCTCCACTTGGAAATCATTTCAGCTAACAGTGACTCATATCCTACTCTTCCTTTCTTATTCTTGATTAACATGAATTGAAGTCTTAATGCAGGAAGAAATGACATACACAACTCCCCCAAACTCCAAGCTTGCAGTATTTGTGAGGCGGAGGTGGTGAAAAGAAACAATCTTTAAAGAAATTTAAATAAATGAAATACATTGATTTTATACATTTTATTGGTGAAAAATAATAGTGTTGTTTTTCAAATTAACCTTTGAAAGTGTAACGATCTTATTGATATTCAAACAATAGGAGAAAACAGTTCACTTGAAGATGTTCCTTATGCCAGTGACAATGCTGTTTAAATAACACACTTAACATGCTATTCATAATCAAGAATGGACTGGGTTCTTCCACAGACTGTTAAGTGAAGCCTTTAGCTTTGTCACATCTTTATGTGCAATTTCTTTGCTTCACCATGAAGTGGCATTAACTTTACAGAAATTCTCAGGAGACCACTTGGGAATGAAAAGGGGTCCTGAAGATTAATGAAGTGACCCCTTATCTATGAAAATTGCACTGGTAGACCTGAGACAAAGACATTCTGTTTCTTCTATGATTTAACAAAAAAGCCCTCTGCAGAATGGCCTTAAATAAATGTGCAGATGAAGTCTTCAGCATTTTTCTTTCACCAACCAGATTCCTTCTTGAAATTTTGAACAGGAAGAGGCCACCCAATGCATAATTATGGACTGTGGTGTCACAAGTGACTTATAGGAAAGTACAGTGGGGCCTTTCAGAGTATCTGTGCTTCTATGTATTCCCACAAGGAACCAGTGAGTCCTGCAATGCCAAAGCACTCTCTTAATACCACATTTTTGTATGCACATATGTTACAAGTGTGAAGTGAACCACTAGACCATTCCACAAATAAAAAAATGAGTGGGGAAAATGATACTTACATAGCAAACATCCTAGGACTGTGTACACAAAGGGCTCATTGCTAATCTTGTTAGCAACCTTGCACACCTTTTGTAATCTATAAAACAAAATTACCCACAGTAATAATGAATCTCTGTTGTCAGACAGAATTTCAGATGCTCTACACAGTGAAACTGTTATCTGATGGGAATTTGTGAAATTATGTGTGCAAGATGCAATATTAGATTGTACCTCGTCCCAGCCAAGGCTCTAGAGAATGTGAGTGATGGTGGGAGGTAAATTTCTACCAGGTGGTTTCCTTCAAGGATGTGGAAGATCAGGTTCAACTCCCAATTTTATGTGAAGAAATTTAACTCATTAACTGGGAGGCTATTCTAACTAGCAGTCTATGACACAGTAGGAAGTCAGGCTGTTTAACTTAGTATTAACCCTAATGGAAATCCATACATCTCTTAATCATCAGACTGGAGATACTAGTCTCTCACTTCCAATCTTCCAATCCCTCCCTCTTGCGCCCTTGGTTCAAACCACCTCTTAGTTCAAGTGGACCCTAAGTCACTTCCATCCTTTCTGATTGTGGTAACAAGAAATACTTAGGCACTATTTTATTATCATACTTGATAGATATTTTAATAAAACTTAATATAAACTATGCCAAACAACAAGAAACTGAATGCTAACCCAGTTTCAGTTCCTCAGGAATATTTTTACATTTTAACATGTAACCATGTAACATGTATTTTTACATGTAACCATGTCAGGAGGAGAGGAAGTAACTCACCCTCAAACAACCTATGGTGTTTGAGGTGTTTCTGAAAGAAAATAACAAGCCTCCCTAAAGAGATAAAAAATGACCTGGGCTATGATCAACCTTGGTAGCAACTCTAAAACCTGAGTGCTGGAAAAGGTGAAGACAATTCTGAAGATTTAGCTCTCCCTTTTAGAACTACAGAAGATTTCAGGTTGAATGTAACTCAGTGTCTGCCTTGGGTTTTGTGAATATAAGGGAGAAAAACACTCTGATTTGTTTTTTTATTTTGCATTTTGTTTTGTTTTGATAAATTAAACATAAGTTCTTCACACTAGTCTAATCATAGTCTTGTTTGTAAATTTATTTTTTTTTAAAAAAAAGCTATTTAATTAGAAGAGAAATAATATGATTGTGTTTCTTTACAAATAAAGTGAAGCACTCAGGCAATACACAGGAATCCAAATAATATCCACATACTCTGGATCCATGTATCAAAGCATACAACATGCAACTTGCATCATATTTTTGTTATTTTTGTTATGCATCATGTAATAGATATATGCCTAGCCTACTCATGCCTCCTTAGAAAGTTATATGTATACTTTTGAGGATCAGCCATGGACATTCCAGCTTCTGATAAGTGTAAAGGTAGATGGAGATGAGGGCTGCTCCATCCCCTTTCAAAGGCTGGATCCTCTGAGGTGCTGAGCTATGATGAGAGAGCATTGTAGCTGCTCACAAACACTGCTTCTAAGTGATGCAGTCAAAAAGTGTCATTGTTCTTTCATGTTAAATCCTGAAAAGCTTCTAAAGCACCCTGGTCCATAGTTTGTGCTTACAAATCACTAATGAGACTCACATTTTCTAAATATTTCTAAATATTGTGTATTTTTCGCTCACTTTCTTTGAATTGTCCATTGCACTAGAGAATGTGTAAGCAATTTCTATTTAAGGGGTTTACATTTTGTTTTGGGGTTTTTGTTTGGTTTTGTTTGTTTTATCCATTCAATAACATCTTGGAAAACTTATTTTTCAGTCCTTCTGACAAAATTACATTCAGGCTGTGTTAAAGCAAAGCTTCTTGTAGATCTCATAGGAGAATGTTGTTTGGTAAGAACTGAAAGTATCAATAACAGAAATGACACATCAATTGATTTTATGTTGT
The DNA here is from genome assembly GCF_036250125.1 of Pseudopipra pipra. Classification (NCBI taxonomy): domain Eukaryota; kingdom Metazoa; phylum Chordata; class Aves; order Passeriformes; family Pipridae; genus Pseudopipra; species Pseudopipra pipra. The sequence goes on along the minus strand of NC_087549.1, from coordinate 40,645,503 downwards.
TTAAAAATGGGTATGTAATAGAAAATTATCCTCACAAGTTAAAATATGCTAAAACCCCAAAATATAACCATACTATCGAGCATTAAGAGGAGGTAAAGAATGGTTCAGTTTTATCTTATTGTACAAGTTAATAAGTAAAGCTAAAGGAAGCAGGAAGGAAATATGGCTTCATATCTGCCCTCTGCCTAAGCATACCCTATGTTTTTTTCAGAGTGTAGTTTTCCTTTCATTTATTTCAGTCTCACTTTGAAGGAATTCCATGATATTCAGCTGAAGGCAAGTGTATTAACAGAAAATCTTTGTATATTAGAGGACCTTGGGCATGTTTTGTAGCATAGTGCTAAACAGCAACTGTTACAAAAGGACCAGGACACCAAACAGTAGAAAAAGTTGGCTGCTTTTAAACAAGTATCACAGCTAGCATTAGCAGGTACTTTGCTACTTACAGGTTGGCGTTGAGCAGTCCCTTGTGTTGTGATACAGTCGATGAAAGTGCTTGCTACACTCTGATGAAAATGTGACTGGCCCTGTTTGAAAGTAATCAGGAATTAACCACAAGCTCTTGGTGTCATTGCTCTGCAGTTTCAATGAATGACAACAACACACAGAATTCTTTTCTCTTGACTAAAATTGCATTTAGTCTTTTACTATACCTTAAGCAACTATGATGCAACAGGTATAATAATGTTACTGAAGTAACAGAAAGAAATATTATTGCAATGCATTTATGGTCACGATATAAGAAACAGAAGAATGACCCGTGGAAATGATGGGCTGGCTTAGCCTTGAAATTCTAGTAATTAAAAAGTAGCAGTAAAATTTCTTATATGGTGAAAAATAGAAAGGTGCAACTACAATAGAATTTAGTTGACTCAGTAGCTGTCAGTAGTCTTATTTAAAAAGTAACAATGCATCTGGAATGCAGATATTACTTCTAAAAATAAATAAAAGCAACGTTTTAAGCAAATATGAGTTTCTAATCCCTGGAAAAATGAAGTACTGTCATGTACTAATGCTTCTAATTTGCACATAGATGGTTTTTGAAGTTCTTAATATACAGTGTGGGTGTTGAGGAAAAAAACATGACAGCTGAATAACATCTAGGAACCTGATCTGTTAAAATAATCCTAGTAAGAAAGGATGCAGATGTGCAGTGGGCAAGATGTGTTTCATTTTTTGGATTAGGTAAATCCCTATGTGCCCAGGATATAATGTGCTGCTCCCTCCTCTGGGTATACAGTGTCATCTGCTTACACTAATATTTGATAAGAAAGGTGTCCCTGCTCACGGCAAGGGGGTTGAAACTAGATGACCTTTAAGATCCCTTACAACCCAAACCATTCTATGGTTCTCTGATTCTATAAAAACATTATAGAATGTCAAAGTTATCAACTTGCCAAAGAGCCCTTCCATAATTGCTGATGGCCCTGGAAAGCATTACTGATGACATTGAAGTTGCAGAGAGCAAAAATGTAATACTTGCATCCTGTAACCTGCTTAGCAAGACTATCACTGACAGCTGGGGATGAGCATCCTGTGATCTGGACAGAAAACACTGACATATTGATATTAACTAAGACTAAATTTAAATCTAAATTCAGCACAAATAGGAACCCTGAACAAGAATAGCCTGTTTCAGGCAATGCTGCAAAAAGATCTACAGGAAGCACACTGTGTCATCTAACTTTCCTGTCAGAGGAAATAGCAAGCATTTCTGGGCAAAAATTTACTTATTTCATAGCTTGAAAGGTGGTTTATTAGCCTGGTAAAATATACCAAGCTAATTCTCTCTGTATAGTGAAGCCAAACTGCCATGAGCTCAAGAGAAGATTCCTCTCTATGACAGTGAACACACTTGAAGATTACATATATTTTACAGAAGTACATGGACTTCATTAGATTTTTTCAACCACAAATAAGGTTTTCAATAAACTGAAAAAGTAGCCTTTGCAACTTCGAACTGTAATATTGTTGCCATTTTTTGTCTGAGTAATTAGGCTCAAGAAAAAGTATGTAGTTTGAAATTACCCAGACTATGTTGAGACAACACTGGCTTTTGTCACTAAAGAAATTCTATGTCCCTTCAGACAACATATGGTTTTCTAGCTTTCTTCCCTGTCATCAAAAATAGGCTGTTGATTTTATTTGTGCCTTACAGAGCACTCTGTGTCAGCTGGTTTTTCAAGCTAAATTGATAGATTGCTTTATGACTCACAAGATTATTTATGATTTTTCCTAAAGTCAAGGACTCTTACATATGCTTCTTGTTTGGCTTTAAAATGTGTCTACTATTCTTGGCATACAAGAGGTATACAATAATTTTCTTAACTCTGAAACTGTAAAGATAATGGACTGTAAAGATAATGTTGATTTCAGCTTCTGTCCTTTTATTCACAACTTCATTAGTCTAGGATGTCCTAACTGTTGACCTAGGAAGGACTATATTGAACAGTTTAATTAAAGAAAGTTGCTAGAAGAAGGATTATGATTGGAGGTGTAGGCAGAAATTCTGAGCCACCAAATAAACCTTCAGTATTTTAGAATGATCCTGCTTTCCTTATTCATTCCAGCTAATGTTAGTCAAATAATTTCAGCAATTTTGATGGCAACTACTCATGCAGAAAAGGATTATTAATTTAATGAATGGCTACAGAGACAGGCCTTCAATTATTTTTTTCTCTTTTCTATGATTTAGTACTCTCAAAATATATTTGGTAAAACTCATGGTTGTTTTTCACTGATTTTGAGTAATGAAACTCATTCCGTAATCATTATTTAGCTTCCCCAGATTCTTATGCTGAGCTTTTTATGGTAGCTGAGGAGTTTCTAAAGTTAAAAATTAAAAGGAAATGGATTATGTACTAACATAAACAAATCTTTCTTGTCTGTCCTCCCCAGGAGAGGAATATTCACTACACAGCATAGCATAGTTTGAACCTCTAAGAAAATTTTTTTCTCATATGGACTGAAAACGGGCAGGTTCATAATTCTCTTGTTTACTGGCTCTGGCACATTTCCTGTAATTGCTCTTAGGTTACAGTTAGTCATTGGCAAAAAAATCCTTAAAGTTTTGCTTATCCCAAAGATTTAAGTACACTTCCCCCATGCAAAAGAGACTACAAATTCCTTCCTTTCTTGTCAAGACTGCCTGAAATTTCCAGCAAAGAGGAAATGCATAATTATTTCCAATTCTCTTTTTCATGCTCCAGCTGCCAACTATTTCTCTATCTTTTATTTTTACTAATAAACTTGAAAATCACCAACAGATATCCAGTGTCATATTTTGAGACCTTCATTTTCCGGAATTACAGAACAGTTGGAACTGGAGAGTAAAGTATCAGTGGAAGCACCTTGCCATTGGCAACTCTTATTGCATATATTCATAGGGTACAATATTTTTTCCAGTAGCTACAAAGAAAGTCCCAAAGGTAGGTGCATTATACAACTCCACCTTAGTTTTCAAGTCCTTAAATGTAGTCATCATAAACTTTTGTATTTGAAACAACAAGTTATCTTTCTTTTCTATTTACTCTGATTTAATCCTTCCTTTTTCTATTTGTTTCCATTGTTAAAATAAGCACCTGCATGTATACATTATGAGACAGATGCAAAATAGCTTCCCAGATGTGGTGAAAACTTGCTTGGCCATACAGTTCTGTTTCTAAAAAATATGTGCAGTCCAATGAGAAGTTCTAAAATTACTGAATGTGAAAAAATAATGGAAAGCATCAATAGGATGATAAAAATTAAACAAAAGTTTTTAAACAATGTTTTAACTTAGCATGTTTTGAAAGTTATTTGATGCTAGATAATTCAGTTAATTAGTCAACTAGAGTTTTTCAAAAATTTCTAGTCCCAATATATGCATATTTAACTTCAAAAATGTTTGACTTCGTGCCGAGCCTCAAAAAAAAAAATAATGGTGTGACTCTTGTGGCTACTTAGAAAAAGCACATGTAGGAAAATTATGAGCAGTCATCTGCCTTACCTGTAAAGTGTTTTATGAACTTGTCTTTTAGACTGGAATCTCTTGGAAAAATTTCTGAGAAGAGAAGAAAAAAGATGCATTTATGTAGCATAGAAATTACAATAAAAGCCCTGAAAGCATATTGTGCCAAGATGTCTGATGTAAAGAGACCAAATAGCTTCCCAAACTGACTATGAAATTAATTTTCATAGTTGTGGGTGGGTTGGTGGACGTGTAAACAACATTGTGAAGTATTTCAGGTAATTCACAGATAAATACCAAATGGTCATCCTAAAGTGCACTATCAGATTTTCTGACAGTAATTTCTGCTCATCTTAGTTCTGATTGGGGCTATAAGTTTTGAAAGACCACAAATAATACAAATATATTACCATATTATGACAAATACATAAATCCCTTATCAAATCATGTAAAAATATAAACACACATTAAATACCATTTGCTGGGGTTTGAAATAACAAGTACCTGAAGAGAAAAGTCTACTAAAGATCACATGGGCCATGCATATTTTTGTTGCACTAGTAGTCAAAAAATGGCTCTTCTCCTGTGAACACTGCTGAGAATTTTAACATTGCTCCCTTTCCATTTATGGCAATCTTTTCCTAAAAGTGCAAGACAGTAAAAGCCTCAGAACAGCCAAAGGAACCACGAAGAATACAAACTAGAGGTAATACAAAAACTAAAGTCACTTTTTCTTTTTTTTCAATAGGATGCTGCCTCCGGCTTATAGCAGAAAATTTCAATGCAAGTAAACATTCTTAGAACACATATCCCTCCAGCCACATAAATTCTCAACTGAAAAACTATTAAAAATTCTTGGGTAACTGTAATTATTGCTGCAGACAGTTACTGTATATAACAGCTGCATTTTATGTCAAATTCAAAAGAAATACCATTCTAAGCGATATTACAGGGAACGTGATTAACTTCACAGCATTAGGATCTGCAGTTAAACATATTTATTCACTAAAAATATTTCCTTACATTTAATTTTAAATCTTTTTATTCTCCTACTTCTTTTCATTTCACCATCTGAATTAACATTTAGATCAGAAGACTGCAAGTTTTCATTCATAGTATAGGAAGATGTTGGTCATCTGCCAAGATAAATTCTTACCACTGGCTTTAGGCAGTTTCTCAGAGGTCAAATGAGTGTATTTTTAGGCTGGGATTTTAAGCTAAAATGCCCAAGCCTTATTGCAACTCAGCAATGTTAGGAGACCTACTTTTCTTCAGATTCTTCAAAAATATCAGTTTTAACTAACTTGATTCCTTATTACAGAAGAAATGCCATCCCTTCTCCATTAAACTTAAAATTTTACTGACATAAAATGTCAGGTAGCTTAAAATGACACGGAATAGGCAAAATGGGGAAACAACCTGCGTGAACTTTGAATGAGATGCCTCAAGCAGACAAGTTCTGACGAATAACTGCAGCTTGGTGAAGGTCGGGCTAGGAACTGGCCGTTCTTGCTCTGACAAAGAACATTTAGACACAGGCCCTTTCAAAGTCCATAGAATTCGCTATGAGAACAGTAGCTGCCTTTTGCCCCATACGATTCTTTAGGAAAAATTTGTATACAGTCAAACCCCCACCCTTTAATGCCTAGAAGGTAAAACGGGGGAATTGATTTGATGCTCTGGCATTGCGAGCATAAAATTGCAGTTGTAGCCGTGTTGGTAAGCCTGAGAAGGAACATTGTAGAGTCTCCTTTCCACAAGTAACCCACACTGGCCCAAGGTTCACACCAGCCCAGCTTTGCCTTCCCAAAGGGGAAAACTAGGTCAGTTTTGTGTTGAAAAGTAGCTGAGTGATACTGCTTGCGTGCCTGCTGCTCCCCTGCTGTGGCTGCTGTCCCTCCGGGCAGCAATTAGCTTTTCAATGTATGCCCATGTTTCAGCTTTCTTCAAGTGCTCATTTTCTTAATAATACAGTGCATTTGCTGATCAAACACAACCAGTAAGCCCCCACCCCTGCACAAAAACAACCTAAGCTCATTTGTACAAGAATCACGGGTAGTGCAGGTTACTGGAACACTTCTGTCTGCTGGCTCTAATGGCAGAGGACTGAAGCCCCTGAACTATGAATTACCCAACACAAGCACAGTCATTTTCTTCCATCTTCCAGCAATGTAGACAAAGTCTGTCTGTACACAACTGTGAGGCTGAGGTCTCAATCAAACTAATGAACATCTTCTTTCAATAGAATATGTATCACTGACTCCTGATCACATTGCAGCCAGAAGTAAGATATCAAGTCCATACAGGATGCTTTTATAAAGCATCATGAGAAAGCCCCCGACCTAGTTTTTCCTGGCTTATAACAAGCTCTTACTTACTCCAGTCATATTTCATGTGTTATCTATCATCTACTAAGGCAGGTAGCTTAATATCTATTCTCACAATGAATGCTCACATCCTCACAATGCAAGTAAAATTCCTTTAACATATTAATTTTACAAAACAAAAGCAGAAACATTAATATAATAAGAAAGATTGGTAAAACTACAAAAGAAACAGGGAAATGAAAGAATAAAATGTTTTAAGTGTGAAATCCACATGAACAGGAAGTATTGAGTGGAGAGAGTTTACCCAATCCATTCTTTCCTCAAGACCATATTACACAAACTAGTAAAATACAGCCAGTATATACCCCATGGGATATAGGAACATTGTTCTTAATCAGCTGGGTGAATATTTAGACTGTGGCATTCTTGTGCCCAGGCTTACAAAATCTGCTCTGCTCACCAAAGAGAGTATATCTAAGTTAAAAGGCACTTGTGCTATTGACCCTCTGCATAATTCTGGGCATAATCTCAGTTTATAACCATAAATATAACCTTAGTTCAAGGATTTATTTCTTATTGATATTAGCACCTCTGTGTATCCCTAGATAATTACTCATCTGGGGCAAAATGTTGCCAACGCCTCACCCCTTCCACAGACAGTAATGGATGACTGTTAAATTGTGCAAGGACAGATCTGCCTACTGGATCTTCTCCCTAAAATAGTAGGAATATTTAAGGATAAATCTAGGGACAAGACAAATTTTGAGGTTTTTCCAGCTCTGCTTCACAGACAGAATGGTTAAGTTTATACTGCAAAGTTGATTCTAAACCATCCATATTATTAATTTTATCAAGATGACACTTCACAGAAGGTCTCACAGCTTCAGGTAAGAGGCGATTGGATCTGCCTGAGTTTTTCCCTATGCTGGAATAAATGGGATGATGGGAAGAGCTAGCAAGGTCTGAGCTAAGAATCAGTGAGCAACGGCTGCTCCATCTCCCCATTCTCACAGTTTGTTGTAAACTTTCTGAAGTTGATTTAAACCACTGTTGTAAAGCTAATTCCCTAGAAAATAAAAGAAGAAAAAAAATCAGCTTATGAAGTATTCATGGAAAACTTCTCCATGGCAGGTAAATGTTTCAGAGGTGTATGTGTGTCCAACAGAACATAAACCCAGAAATTACATCAGTTATCACTGTACCTTTGTCTGCCTCCTGAATTACATTTGTCAGATTGGCATGTAGGTGCTAAGTGCTCTCCACAACACACTTCAACTACAGTATTCAAAACTTAACATTTTTTACCAGTTTTAATAATTATCTATTTTCCAGAATATTCATAGTAGATTCAGAATATCCACTGTTAAGTTGTACAACATTCCTTGAAATGACATGACACAGGATGGAATAACAGATGTTTTTTTGGTTTTATGTTTTTCTGCACTTCAAGATGTTACTTAACAGTTAGGTGGTTTGAATGAATTTAATCTTGCAGAAATTTATTTATAATGCTTCCTCTGAGATAGTCAATAGTAATGATAATGTATCTTATCATTTATTAAAATGATTATATGATCTGATTTGGTTTTTATTCACTCAAGTAAAGCCATTTTGAATTAATGTAACTGTCTATTCATCAGCAAGAACAATGTTTTAGAATTACTCTTCTTTGTTTACTTTTTGCTCTTCTTGCCTACTTACACTGTCTCTTACTTTATATCCTCTTAAGTCAAATTAATTTTAATACAAAGCAATAAATTTTAACAGGTCTTGCATTACCAAACTAATAAGAAATTTTTTCTAGTCTTAAGTAGATTTATCTAAATTTTGCACAATGATCACACATACAATCCTACAAAAATCTTAATTCCCACATGTTTTCTTTAATTTTGTTTTTATAACTACAGCATTTAGAAAATAAATGCTAAGTATTTTCTTCTTTCTATCTGTCAAATAGCAGAAGAAAACTTTCAGCAGTAAGATGCAGCTGATTCTTCTATTATAAATCCAGATGCAGGTTTCCAAAATGTTTTAGCATGAAAATAGCATGTGGAGGTTTTTAATTTCAATTTTTTTTTAGATCATTTCATGCATGAAACTGCTTAAAACACAATATGTATTACTAGAGTTTTAGACAAAAGTAACCTTTTAAAGGACAAGACTCTCCAAAGTTTCAAATTATACAAAGGCTGTATTTGTTCACAGTACATGAATAAATCTTGCAGTGGTTGAAATATCAACCTTCCACAAATATTGGAACATTGCCATCAAAACTGTCTTGCATACTTACATAGACAAGTCACATTGATTTAGATGGAGCTTCTCTTTACAACAAATTCTCCACAATGCCTAAAGGTGGCAACCCTTGTTTACTGTGACTGTACCACAAGGTGAAACACTAGTAAGAGGAGGCACACTTTCAGCAATGTCAAGATGGTTTAGTTTGCACAAAAATAAAATGCTTGTTGATAAAAAAAAAGATAGTAAAATCTTTCAAATATTAATTCATAAAGAAATTGATAAACTCTCCAAAGAATTTAAGCAACAGAGATGAAACTCGACCGGAACATGAGAATAATACCCAAGTAAAATGATATGGAAGATGGACGAAAGGAATGACGTTGCAAAGCCAGGATGAAATTATCCTCAGCATGATTGTCCTAAATACACATGAAATCCTACAAAATCAATGCTTAAAAAAACACAGCAATAAAAAAGATATTCAGAAACCTTCCTTTCTCTGTATGATTTCATCTACATATGTAATTATTCCTACAAATTTTAGGAAGAGATGTACTTTCTCAGTTAAAAAAAAAGAGTTTTGCCCCAAATCAAAAATTAAAATAGCAAACAGTAAAATAAGGCATCCTAGTGGAGAAAAAAAAGTTAATGTTCATTTGATAAGAGTTTGGTGTAGGGTGGAGTAAAGCACAGGTGTTTGACTACAGTGGTATACGTGGGAATCAGATGATAAAATACCCTGTGAATAAATAGAGAATCAAGCATGTGATTACAGATCTGACACGGGTATTCCTGCCAGAGGTAGACAGAAACATGTGGGCAGCTGTCTGAGGGAGTTGATCTCAATCCCTGTCTGGGACACTTTCTACACTGTGGTTACACAGCACCTGGGAGAACTGCTCCTAATACAGCCCTCAGCAACAGATGACACTAAATATAGTTGAATCAATTAACATACACTTCTTTCTTCAGTACCCCAACCAAATAAGGTCTTAATTTCCTACTTTCACTATTATACTTTGGCTGTGACCAGATTGCACAAAACTCTTACTTCTGGGCCCATGGCTGGATAAAGTTTTATTACCTGAAAAACTGAGGACTTCCAGCAGCTTTGGCTCGGCTGGAAATGCTATTTTTTCTATGCTGCTATTCCATTTCTACCAGAATGGTATTATTTTTTGTTCTGCATACAACAGCCATATTAATATGGATTGAAATGTTTCTCTGGATCCCCCTGGAGTGTCTGAAACAGCAGAGAAACAGAGTATGCACTTCTTTGTTGAAAATGTGTGACACTTGCATTCCCTACTAAGGGACCACCAATTGATTCTGGGGTCTGTAAGTGTTCAAAATCCTTATGATGAAGTTCGGGTTGTATTACAACTGCTCACAGATTAATGTATTTAATGACTTCCCTATTGCAGCCTCCCATAGGGAGGCAAGAAAAAACATTGTTTTCTGCAACAAAGAGAAACTCCTTCCATCATTAACAGTCATAAATCATTAAACATTTTCTATTATTTGTGTTAGAAATAACTGCCATATGAGAAAATATCTGCTTAAATGGTGTAATTAATTAGACTACTCTTAGACTACTCATCTGTGATTTCTACCACAGAAATAAACTGTATTTCTTTTTTGTTGTTGTTCTTTTTCTTCCAGTTTTTTCACAATTAAAAGCTTTATAATTATTTCTTTCCTAGTAATTATTTTTGCTTACATGCACCCTCCCCCCGCCCCCATGCTTCCCCCAATAGATCTGCAATTCATTCCTTTAGGCAAGGGAAAATATCTATTTCTGTGTGAAGTATTCCAAGAAGTCACTGTGTTACTACTCCTGTTAAGTAATACACACACAGTTCCCACTTACTGAATACTTTTGTTTTGAGACTTTGATGTGTACATAATAAGCATAGATGGAAAATGAGTCAGTGCTCCAGACAGACACATTCCTTTCTGTGTGTAATATTACTGTTTGAAATTCAAAACTTACCAGATTTCTCCAAGTGCTGTGTAGTGAAGATTACAATATAGTAATTTTTTTCATTTTCTATCGGTCTGCTCTGGCAGGTGAAGAATTATCTGGTATCTCAATGTTTTCTGGGGAATAAAAGGCCTCAAATAAACCCCCAAATCAACACTGCTTGGATTCACAGAGTTGAGAGTGTCTGCTCAAGAGAAAATCCTGAATTAATCTACAGCTGCATACCACTGCCATCTACTGAATGTAGAATATGTTGAATGTACTCATGCATACCTTCCAGCTCTGAGACCTGAGAGTTTACTAGGCTTGCCATTTACTCTCTCTTATGGGAGCCCTTTCAGTTCCCACAATACAAAGTGTACTCTAGAGCTTAAGGGTTACAAATGGAGGGCAATTAAGAATTCATAATGAATGATTTGGTCCATTTATCTTCTCAAAGAGTAGACATAAACAGTATTCAAGTCTCTTTGGATTTATTTGCTGTCCATAAAGTTTTCGTTTGGCATTACAACTTTATTTATAGAGAATATTTGGAATGTACATTGTGATATATGATTGTACCTCATTAGTCAAGTCCTAAAATGCTAGTTCTACTCACGTGTCAAACAAATGCTTCCCTGTTTAATTATTTGTCCAGATTTGAAACAGTGCTTCTAAGGATACTTAAACTAATGACTTAACGTTTACTTTCCCTGGTATTCATTCCAATAATATTTTTCAGATGTGAGCATGGCAAATAATACTCTTTTTAAATGCTGATAAACTGATATATCTTCAAATTCTCACAGTTTTAGTTACGAATACAATATCTGGTGTTTTATATATAAAATTTAAATTATTATTCTGTAACATTCACCAGGAACTTGAGTAATGAAGTGGGCTGTGACATCAGGCAGTGTAAAAGTGCATGGTATGACCCCAAAGAGAAAGCTTAACAGAGTCTTCTTTCATAATGGTTGATAAAGTTTACCATGTCAGTCAGCACTGGCAAGAGCATTACAGTAAAGAAGTCAGTGTTACTCCTGAATGTGCTAAAGATGGGCATAAAAGGAAATACTATCTTCCAAAATCTCAGTCTGGTATTTAGTCACAATTTCTATTTTTGTCCTCTTTGCTCTGACAATCATCACTTGTAGTGCCAACCACTCATTCTTATCCCAGAAAGTCTACTCAACTATGTCCTATCTCTCTTACTCACCTCTGTAAGCCTTATCTAAATCACTTGCTCCCTTAAACCCAGAGGGATTAATATCCACAGGGCATTCACAGGGGCATAACTGCAATCTGTTTGGTTCTACCAAAATTGCAGTATTGCAAATACTGAACATTGTTAAAAATGCACAAAGTTTTGTACAAAGGTATTTCTAAAACTGACAGTAAAAACAGATAAGGACACCTCCTACAAATGGTAGTAAAATAAGAAAATTATCACATTAAGAACATATAAAGAGCAAAGCCATACTGCTTTCCTAATTCATCATTCCTAGTTTCTATCTGTAGGTTTATATGTCCTCATAACATTTGTTTGATGGATTGACATTCTGCACAATACAGATGTGAATAGATTTGAAGTATTTCAAATTTCTCAGTACTCACCTTTTGCTTAGAATGGAAAATGCATTATTTCTTTAGGATTTCTAAAAATAATCTTAAAATTTAGTTTGAAGTGCTGTGTTTTTATAGTGACCAGGGTCAAATTCCACTCTCACAATGGCTGTATAGTCCCCTTCACTTATCAACACCCCATTAATGTAATTGCAAGGGAATTATGGAAGGCATTTTGCACCCAAATATTTTTCAGCTGTATTGTAATTATGGAGACCTTCAGGTGGGTATTAAGGAAATAGATGACAAACTAGAAACGCTTAATTTCAGTTGGATTTATAACTTTATTTGAGCGATGGGGCAGTAAACTTTAGCAACACTCTGTTATAAATAGTATGGAAGATGCTGTACATACTATAATAAAATATAAATAGTAACACAAAAAGCTAATGTGACTTGGACTTTTCTTCAAGAATAGAGGGATATTTATTTATCTCTACTAACTGATAAACAGACAAGACAAGTCTTACATTAACTAGGTACATTCCAGTTCTTTGAAAAAGGTTATAAACAAGATTCTTGGATGTGTTGCCTGAAATAGAAGATGGATGGATTTAATAATTCCAGTAGGTTTCAACCAAATGATTCTAATTGTGAAATACCAGTTTCAACAAATCACTATCTCAGTTACGTTTTACGTGCTATCATCCCCATTGGGTCATAGCCTATGAGGGAGGAATTTCTCCTTTAATCCCTACTATTACTGCTCACATGGAGTCCTTCTGATTAAATGACACATCTTATCTAAAAGCAAGCCAAGCTTGTAAACACATTATGGTGACCCATACAAAACATCTTCTTTTAACTTTAGAAGAAATATATCTATTTGCTATAGTGTTTTGTTCCTAACTTCCCCATTCCTTGTTTACTGCAAAACATTAAATGAAGACAGTTTCTGAATTAATTCAATTTACTTACTACTACATTACAAAGGAGTACATGGCATTAGAAATTAAATGTCTCAAGCTCCTTGTCACATTTCTGGCACGGGGTAAATCCATAAGTAACAACCTACTGATTCAGCTAGTTCTTATGAAAAAAATGTCCATTATATAGCCCCTTTTTGGGTTCTTTTGATTGTAAAACACCAATGTTTTTATGAAAATCAATTGAACTTTGGTGTACATCATGAGACAGATAACTTTTAAAGCAGTCCATTTTTTTCAAGCTTTTCTTTCTGAAGCACCAGAGCTACAATTGTGCTGCTGTCTGAGAAGGCGTTATGTGCTCACTTGTATTCTAAATTTATACTCTAAATTTGTGCTCATTTGTATTCTAAATTTTCCTCACTGCTGCAGTTTTCTCTCCATTCATCTGTCATACAAAATGAATGAAAGTGAAGTTTGTCCTCTTTTTTTAAGAAAGAAGACCTTTAGTTCTGTAATCCTTGTGCATCTTTGTTAGACCTCACAGGACATATTGAGAGCAGAGTGCCCTGGACAAAGATCCTGTGCTAATGCTCTAGTATTATGACACTCTTGCCAACACAGTCCATCTCAAGCACAACCCGCGGGAAACCTGCCTTCTTTCATGCAAGAAGAGGTAGATGAAGTGACACAAAATCCTCTGAGACAAACTTTTGTCTCCAGATTTTTTTATGCTTCAGTTCAGTTTTTAAACAGAAACTTTCACAAAATCAAATCAGTAAGAGCAAACAAAACAAACATAATGATTTCACTTGACTTTGCTCTTTTTCATTTTATTATGTTGCTACCTGGGAAGGAAACAGAATCTCTTTCCTTTTTAACCCAGCTTTCTGACTTGAACTTAAAGGACCATCTTTGAGACACCACAACAACTCAACTTGTCTCAGTTTCCCACTCTCTGTGATCCACATTACCATATTTTACAAAAGTGAAAGCACCTGTGACAGTACAAGGGAGGAGGCTGGAAAATGCATCCAGAGGTAAGAGAACAAAAGTAAGAGAAACAAGCATAGGATCATTGTGGTGTTCCTCTTGTATTTCTTGGAGCCTCTACAAAGGATACAAGGCAGAGGAGAAGGACACCTATTTATCATTCCCATCCTTACCCATACTTAGGTCAAGTCTTCAGAAGCTATGGAGGAAAACTAATTTTGAACTCAGTCCCTCCAGTAGTCTTAGCAGCAGAAAAGGTTTACTTGCAATCAGGGGAGGATGATAAAGATCTGTTCACATCCATGGGAAGGACCCACTCTTTCCTGCCCATGCCCTACTCTTGCCTTCTCCCCTCCCTTGTGCTCTGCTTGGCCTCCTCGCCTTGTCTGGTCTCTGCTGAGCTGCGAGAGGGAACAGAGAGTGACAGGAATAGTTAGCAATCGTTGCTATGAAGACAACTAACGGCATGAACAGTAATTCCAGGGAGGCCTTCCCACCTCAGCAGAGCAATGACTATTTACGGCCTGAAAGGGGTTGCCAGCCTCTCGATCAACCTCCTCTTAAGGGCAAGAGATTATACCTAGAGTTGGCTCCTCCAAGCCTGGGCACTGAACTGTGGGAAGGACATAACCTGAGGCTGGAGGGAGGTAATTCACTCGAGCTACAGAAGAAACATTTAATCATGTCTGAAGTGTCAGGATAGGTGGACAGGGGATGGGGAGGATAGTTTTGTCTACTGTGAATTATTCATGTTTTACAACACTGGGAATATTATGTTCCTCCTCTTCCCCTCAAACTTTGATTTTTGTGAAGGAAACGTAATTACTCACTAAGTGCTTAGACACTGTATTTTCATTTCTCAGAAAAAGAAATCACACCTCACTGCTGGTTAAAAAATTTCTGTTATGGTATTATTATCATCATGAGCTTGGAAAGCTGAGCCCTAGACGTGGTACAAATGCAGAAATCAGCACCTAAAAACTGTCTTATCTAAATCAGAATATTTCCTAAAGTATCTTCTGAGTATGTCCAGAAATATGATACCAAATAATTTTTCTATGCTCTGTTCCTTTATAATGTCATCAGTTACATGCTGAATAAAGTTATTCATCATCCAGTCAGAATTTGTAAAAATATATGTCAGTCTGTAAATTGGCTTTAGATATTTTAGCATTAGAAACAATTTTCTTTCTGTCACCTATCTACCAATATTTCACCTTGTCACCAGAACTATGTGAAAGATCTTAGCCAGGCAATGGAAATGTACTTCAAAATGTACACATGTGAAGCCTTCTCCCAAAACCATCCCCTTCTTCCTGAGTGTAAGGTTGCCAGTCAGCTCCACTTAATTTTGATTGTAACTAAAAATTCCTTTCAAGTTTTCAGGTAACACTGTCTCTGGATTCCCAACTGGTACAAGGAATTATTCTAGGAACTGGTGTACTCTCAAATAACACATTTTGAGGGCTGAAAAACACTAGAAGGAGAGTATGCCCTGATTCTGTTCTCCTTGATTTCAATGGGAGCAAAACCAGGTCCTCAATCTGTGTGTAATTCACATGATCTACTTAGCTAAACAATTAAGTCACAGCTCTGACATCTGATATTTATTTTAAGTTCTTTGAGCCAGATTCTCTTCTCTGAGCCAACCCTTTTTTCTATTCTGGTGGCACAAAGGCTATAACAACTGTGGATTTTCCCAGCTGGAGATTCTCCCAGCGTGAATAAGTCTTTACCTGTCTGGCAAAACCAGGTTTCATGTTATTTCTTCCTCCATTGCACACTCTGAGTCTTCACCATCTTCTTACGTGAAAGAGTAAGAGGCCTGGCTACATCTCTCGTTACCATGCTCCGAATATTCTTAGCCTGCATACTTGCCTCTTCAAATTAAAGCTAGCAGGTTAATTTTAAATAATTCTTAGACTATTGTAACTTAAGTAAAACCATAGTATGTTATGATGCTCCTTCTGTGGTATTTCAGGTGACATATAAATGAGGATCTGTCCAAGGTATGTTACCAATGAGACATCTCAGAAGCTCTGAACCCTTGAAATCTGGGTCACTCCTCTCTGGGCAGGCCATGCTTAATAATTTAACCATAGTGCAAGGTCATTCTTAAAGGAAAGACCCTCAATCCAAGCATACCAACTTTTTAAACCTCATCTCCACCCCAAGAGAGCAGAGGTTGTGTGAAAGGGTAGCCTGAAGACAGGTTTGACTGAAAAAAGCCACACAATCTGAATAGTTTGTCAACCATTGCCTGAGTAGGGAACCCTATGGTTAATGGCTGCTCTTTCTACATTTTTGTAGGTGAAGCATCCAGTGAAAAGATCTTCAAGTGAGATTAGTTTAATGGAGATGAAGAAAATCAGTATGTAGTTTAACACTGCTCTTAGAGTTCAATTTAAGTAATGACACAATGTGGAACTGATCTGCTGGCGAATGTGAGCAACTGCTGTGGGAAGCAATGTAACAATACTAAGCCATTGTGAAGGCAGCATGTTACTCAAACTTCATCCACATCTTTGAATACATTCACATTGTCAAGGAATTACTCAAGGATTTGACTCCAGCCTCGAGATGCACTCACATCGTAATCCCTTATGCCTGTGTTCTTCTTTGATTACCTAAAATCTGGAGCTCTCCAGAAGTATGTGCTGGTACATAGTGTAGGCCACAACTCTTACCCAGTGGCTCACAGTGGTCTCAGTGTCACAAACAGGTATTTTTGCATTATAGACTCTGCCTTGGACAGCTGAAGAGGCATTGATTTCAGAAGCAACTGGAAGCAGGTAGCAAGAAGATTCATCAAATTAAAAGAAAAAAAGAGTAGTAAGTGTGGAAAGTGTGGTTAGTCTAAAAAGAAACTGAAAGTCTGCTTGGGCATCCAAGCATATTTATTTCATTGTATCCCCTTTAGCTACAATATAGTCGTACCTCATATCTGGGGAGAATTCCATTCTAAGGTGTGAGTTCCAACAAACACAACATTCGCTAGATAGTTACCTACCACACCACTTTGTCTTCCAGACATGCGCTGGAATATAATGGTCCAACAAAGAAGGCCCACGGCTTCACATACCAAGATTGTTGGCCAAGGAAATGAATCAACTTGGGAGGTAAACAACATCAAAGAGAGCAACATTCAGAATGCAGCAGCCCCTTCTGATTCAATGCTTTCTAATCAGCCACTTTCCAATAATTCATTGAGACGTGAACAAAGAGATTGAAACATTGGCTTCTCCTAGGGCTTCAACCAACTGTAATGACATTATAACAGGATACATTTACAAGGTTGAATATCTTGAACTCGGCTATAATTATATTTATTAGTAATTCTTCAATAGCTGCTCAAAAAGCATATTTGTATTAGTTAATCCTTGCCTGTGGAGACCTTTATATTTGTTTGGCAAAAGAACATTAAGAAGCATGGATTTCCTTTTCTTTTCCTCTCTGTAAATCCTTGTTTCCATCAGAAAATTCTGTAGGATCAAGAAATAAGCTAAACATAGTGTACATGATTACTTTTCTGCTAATATTGTTAGGGATCACTCTAGAAAATAGTTAGAGTTAGAATGGATAAAGATCTAGATTATCATATTCTGTCAAGCTTTCATTTGAAATGTAAAAAATTACTTACCAACTATGCTTTGCATTATGAGAGTCTGGAACATACATACAGATAAGCACTATGTGCATAATTTAAAAGCATTTTTTTCTTTTCTCCTCCATCAGAGATGTGAACAGGGAAAACACTGAAATATATATTTATTTTGAGAAGTTAATGAAAAAATCTCAAAAAAATTACAGATATGAGGTATGAGTTTATGCAGAAGAACTCTCTTTATTTTTTAAAGAGAGTCTAATAAACATGATAGCATATCCATCAACTCAAATGAGAAAATGTAGGGTATTATGAAACCCTAGCTATTTTGAATGCTAAGCTGTGAATATGTACTTCTCTGTTTCCAAAAGGAAAGATGTATTACAACACTAATTCGCTGAAAGGATAATTCACTGAAAATAATGAGACATATAGGTAAGACTGGCAAAACTACTCAAGGCATTATTTACTGAAGCTGTCTTTTCCTATTGATTTTTTTTTTTTCTGTAACAGATAACACTTTCCATTTATTCAGCTACTTGAAATCACTAAATTATCAAGGGAGATATTTGAGATGAATCCAGATACTCCAAATTATGCCTGGAAAGTTATTGGAGGGTCCTGACTGAAGGCAGAACCACTCTTAGAATGAGATACAGACACTACACATTGATAAATATGAAGAGGAAATTCATATCTTGCAATTCTACAGGACTCTATGCAAAGTACTCTGTTTTAGCTATCATGGTTGCTAATAAATGTAGATTCTGGAATATTTGCATAAATTAAACACACGAACAGCTGCAATACATCAAAAGCAATATATGAACTAGTGGAATCAATTGAATGAAAGCTGATGACATATGCTTAACTGCACACAAGCCAAACTCAGCACTGACAAATATAGGCAAACTCTGTTGGTGTGAAAGAAAATAGAATTGAGTTTGCCAGAGCTCAATTAGACCCTGCTCTTTTTTGAAATATGAATAGGCTCCAGGTTGATTGCTGTGCAAATGGTAATGTTTAACTGTACTTTACATTTCCTGTGCTTATTTTAGAAATGTTTCTGTTTCTTTCCAAATTAGACTAGATACAGAACTATCACAATAGATTAATAATCCATGGTTTCCCTCTTATAAGTCTTTCATGCTAAACTACTATTTTAAAGGTGTTCCCAGTGATCATGTGCCAGGTTTATACTCAGGCTAAGGTCATTTTACCCTTTCATAGTTACATGAGGATACATTTATTACAGAGCTACTTAGGCATACTAATATTGGAGGTTTTATCTTTAAAGATCATAAGCAGGTGTGAAATACATGCAAACATATATTTCAGTGGGCCAAAAGGCACTATTCAGAATAAGCTTAATAAAAAATCTTAAATTAAAATACCAGAAACCTTTCCATATCCTGGGACTGAGCAAGTGTAACATTTCTCTGATTTTCTAATACCACTGTCATTGTTATAATATTCTGAGATGAAGTGTAACTACAGAGAAAGTGTTACTATTCGAGAGGTTTTCTATTTATTCTAAGATAACACTTCTCTTGCTTGTAATATACACAACTTAATATATAGATTTTCTCTTTTTTTCACTCCTTACTCTGACAGGGAAGGAATAAGCTATCCCATCCAAAGGTAAAGAAGGAGAAGCAGGGCTTTTCTGGAGGTGCTGCTCAATTCTGGGTCAGTGGACTTCAGCATAATATGTAGTTTGGATCTGTTTCAAGGATTTTGAAAGCCCTGACTGCAGCCTAGATAAGGGATCCTTCATGATCCCATGCAGCTGAATCACATATATACACATGGAGTGACTCCACCATGCAGGTGATGTAGAGTCACCCTGTTCATGAGAAGTACATACGGTTGCAAATTTGCTGCAAATAAGACTCTGCAGGTCTTATCCACGTG
This sequence comes from Pseudopipra pipra, assembly GCF_036250125.1. Lineage (NCBI taxonomy): Eukaryota > Metazoa > Chordata > Aves > Passeriformes > Pipridae > Pseudopipra > Pseudopipra pipra. The sequence continues at coordinate 40,626,020 of NC_087549.1, read as the reverse complement.
AATTATTTATTTTGTAGTTATCCCACTTCCAAAAGTAAGAAAATTGCCAGATATCCTGAAAAGTGATTTGTTGCTGAATAAAGGGGCAAATCTGTAGATATTAACTTTACATGCAAACTTGGAATTTGATCACGTAACAATGGGAAGCAGAAATTGGGGTATCTTGCTAAATTAGTACCAACCAATAGGTCCATTCAAATTTTAGGCCCACAGAATCAAATGCAAGCAATTAGCCTGCTCTAGATTGTCTTCTGCCCCAGAAGATTACTCTGGAGACTACAAGAAATCCTCATATTAGTATGTTTTGGTCATAAGTCTTTTTCTACTTTGTAAAAGACAAGTTCGAATATCTTTTTCCTTCCATTTCCTAAACTGAAATTTCAATGATAGCAGAGAAGTCTCTCACGTGTTAGGCATGCTATGTCATTAAGAGACAAAGAAGTAATTACTCTATCATGATTAGAGTAATAACACCACAGCTATCTCCTTAGTTATTTTAATCCAATGGGATTTAAGGGTTTTACTAATCCAGTGCACATATCCAGTACCACCACATATACTGACAAGGATGCATTTCCTAACACTTCATTTCAAAGGTTCCTTCTGCTGAAACACATCATAAACAGTAAAGGTTAAGGGAAAAAAGGTTTCTGACTGTTTTCCAGTAGAGTTTTAATCTGCTTTTCACCTTTATTTTAGAGGCTTAAGTGAAAAGAACGTAATTAATTAGATTTGTGCTATGTCACTCTGAAAGCTGCCTAAAACATGCAAGGAACATAACAATTGCTTTGCTGATGCAAATTTAATTTGCATTAAATTGTTTTCTTTAAACAAAAGACAGATTTCAAATCATGTAGTAAGATAATGTGTACTAAAATGCAATCTAAGCAATTTACTTAAGTTGGCAAAGAATGACCTAATAGACTTAAAGAAACAAACAAAAAAAAAAACTTATAAAGAAAGTTTAAATATTCTTAGTATGCAAAATTGTGCCTTTACCATGAGTAGTTTTTGCTTGACTACCTACATTTTAACTCAGTGTTTAAAAACAAAGTATTAGAATCAAAAAGTAGCCAGTTTTTAACTCTGAATAGCATTTTCCACTGCTGTTAAAGCCTGTAGTACACAAACACGGGTTTTTTTGCACTGTTTTAGTAAAATCAGTGGACCACTGCACATCAATGATTTTTGGCACAGCAGACACAATAAAATATAGGATAATATAAAAATGGCCACTAATCAATCAAATGCTTACATCCTTCATGTGTAAAATCTTGTTTATAACCTAGAGATAAGGAATTGTGCCCTCAGTATGTAATCAATAGTTAATCAATTCCCTCACTGGAGCAACTGTTTTCCAATTGACCGACATTAAAAACAGGAATAAATAGCCTGTGGGATTTCCGCAGAAATAATAACCCCTAATTCGCAAGTGACAAAATGAAGCATTCATCCTTAAATTGAATAGAAAACCTAACCATCAACTGAGGCTGTCACAGGAGACAAGCTGCACTTTTTATAGCAAAATGCTATCATGTATCTTCACGAGATTTCCAGTCATTTTGCAAGTTTCATTTTGACCCACGTTCATCACCAGAGTTAAGTTTCAGTCATGGCCTCATGGGCAAGGACTACATGTAATTGCTTAGGTGTCAAAACAAAAGAAAAAAATGTCCCAAGAACACGTGCTTTTCCAACTAAAAGCATATATCTCGTCCCATGTAACACTGCTCTTGTGTGCATACATTCAGAAACCACTATATTCCTTTTTAGCAATCTACTCTATTATTCTCTCTCATCACCAAAACCAGATGTAAGAAACAAATTATCAAAATTTATTTGCCAGTACAATATCAGCCAAATGCGAGTACTGAAAAAGAAGATATTTACCACGGCTATTATAGCATACTTATTTGATTCGTTTTAAAACAAGTCTTACAAATAATTAACACAAGATATGGTCACATTTAAGGTTTGTGTTTTTTTTTACTTTAGTGAAAAGTACTAGACAAGCACCACAGAAAATTTTAGTTCTCTAGAAAACAAGTAAGTGTTATTAAGGGGGATATTTTCCCCCTCCTACAAACTATTTTCAGGTCACATGGAGAGATCTTCTTTAGGAATAAAATGATCTCAATGAGGACAGTGGCACTACATGTACTTCAGACATGGAACCACTCTCCCCTTTCTCTCTGCAGCCTTCCAGTAGTTGTTTTCGTAGATGGTGCACCTTTCTCGTGTCTCTCATTGATTATGAGGTTTTTCTTATAGCTTTGCACAGTGACTACTGCTATGCGATTATTTTTATGTGGTGTTAAGCACTTTGGAAAATATAATTTACCTTTATAAGGCACTTTTGTAACTTTCAAATCACATGTGGTCTGAAACACTGCCTCATTATTGCTCAGATTGCCCTCAAACCCTATTAATTAAAAGAGGAATGTGTGTGCCTATATGGATGTATGTATAGTTAAACCTTTAATCTTTTTAAATCTCTCTCCCTGTATACATGTATATTTAATAATCAACATCTCCAGACAAGAAATAGTGTATTTTTGAGGCTAAAGGCTATCTATGAAACAATAAATGCATTACAAAGCCTTACACCTGTGCACTACCATTATTGTATCTCTCAGAGGCTTTCCATGGCAGACTAACACCTGAAAACATAAACCAGTAAAACACAGAGATCCACCATTCTTTCTTGATTGAAAAATCAAATTGTGCCTAAAGTACAGAAACTCCCCACCCCCAAAACATATCAATCAACTCTTCAGTTTGCTCACAAGCTCAGGGCTGAACTAGACTAAATCAAAATGCATACTGTTCCTGAATTACAGACAGTTAGGCACTCAGAACTACTTTGAAACAAAACTTCTGTCTTCTTTGTTATTCACTTCCCTGCATATTGGAGAAGTCCTTGGGTGTACTTCAGGTACTTCAGGCCCAGTCCTGATGTAATACAGTGAAAATTCTGACATTCACTTTTCTGAGGCCAGAGCTGTATGCATTAGTAACTGTGTCTCTTGTCACGCTAAATACAATTTTTATAAGAATATTAAATAGGATTAAAACAAAACCCAGAAGATCTCCTCATATTGACTAACGGAATAGCTCAGCTAAACAGCCCTTCCACACGTTGACATACTATCTTGCTCCTGGAATGGCACACTGCCATCTGAAATGTTTGCTGCTCGGCACATTGCAGTTCCGTGAGGCTTCTCCCTTCTTGTACCATGACAGCACAATGTCAGGTCAATACTCTCAGATATCGAGCTCCCATCACTTTAATTAGTGGGAATGAGAGCAAAGTCCCTTGCAGAGCCAGTGTCATCATTTCATTTGATGGACTACTCTGATGGACTTCAATGTATTTTAAGCCTCCATGTATGTAACAAATGTTTTATATTTGTTCGCTCCCCCATCAGCTGTCAGGGTTGGTCCATAGGCTTGATATTCTCCACCATGAAATGGAAGACTTCTGGCTTATCCTAGATTTCAGATGCCTTTTCTCAATGGCCTGGCTCTACTATCTCGCAACTATGTTTGCCAGACATGGAGTATTGCTATTAAAAGGCATAATGCACAATACACCTAAAACCCCAAGCAGTCAAGGAAAGAAACATAGCAGCGGTGTGACAGGTCATAAAAGCATCATAACCATGAAGGAACCATGATGATAGATCCAAACACTTGTGTAGAATTGAATATAAAGGAATATAAAATCTCTGCAACTTTTGAGACTTAAATAAATTAGAAATTAAAAAAGTCAGCATGCAAACTAGAGGCACTGAGATGATGGACATCTTACAGGTCGAGGAACTAGTACAAAGGTAACACCTTCTGGAAGGAAATGCAGATGAAAAAGAACAGCTGATCTGAATGAAAGACAGCAAAATCAAGGCTCATTCTATTAAAAACTACAAAAATTATGCAAAAGACAAAATTTTCTTATGAATACAAATACAATTGCAAATATGCACGTCAGAAGTAAACTTACAGATGTGTGAAACTATGTATTTATTACAGGAAGCAGTAAGTAATTGGTCAATAAAAGTGGACAGTATCAACTTGTTTAGGAGAATTTATCAAGGAAAATTTGAGGATGGCTTGAGATCAAAATACTACCAAGATACTTAATGAAAAGTGATTCTTTCCCCTCACCCAAATGAAACACTATGTAACAAAAATCTATCCTGCCCACTTGTATTTTTTGGGTAGGGTTGACACCTAATCTTGGTGCAAGCAGAGATAATGGTTATTTCCACTGAATTCATTGGGACTGTTTATATTTCTACCTCGTGATGTGTTGAGATACTCAGAGCCCCTCTAATCCTTCCTCAGTAACCACTGGCCTGGGAACTATATTGCCCTATGGCATCTTCACTGCTTCCAGTACAATTCATTCCATTTGTTAATTTATGAGGATATATTTTCTTTTAATCACTAGATCTTGAATATATAGATTCAGAACTTATTTGCATGCCCTGTGTGTCTCAATAAAAATAAAGAAAAACATTTGGAATATGGATTATATTTAGCATCCAAAAGCAGAATAGGTTTTCCTGGTTCTGTTTCAGAAAAGCCTACCCACTAACTTCACTGTAAAAATAATTTATTCAAAAACTAGTTGTAGAATCAGTAGCGATTACTACAATTCAACAGAATTGACTTGGATTTTTTAATGCAACAGTTATTCTTTTAAATCAATTTCATCTACTATTTTGCTAATTTCTGAAGTAATGTCTGTATTGGTAAAAGGTGATTTTGGAGAAAGCAATTTTTATTAACTCTCGTCTACTTTTAAGTCGCCTGAAATTCCAGCAATTCCTATTAACAAAATATACTAAAATAAATAAATAAACAAAAAGCTGTTTTATTAATAGGAATAATAATTGTACAAGACATAAGTATTATAAAGAACTCTGTGTTACGTTATGCCATACTTTTTAATTTCCTAGAGAAGAGGTTTACGTTCCACCCTTTTTTTATTCCAGATCTGTAATTATATTCACAGAAGTAGTTTGGTATTAGGCACAACAGGTCTTCCAGAATTAGGGACTTCCAGCTGTAACTATCACTACACTTACAGGAGATTTTTCAAGTGAGCAAAAAGAACAAAACATTTCTCATGCCTTACATACAGATACATTGCTTTGATTCAACTGTAAACTAAAATAAACCTCAAACATATCTTTCAAATCTAGTTCATTATGAATAATTGTTAAACTAGCACCATGTCATGGGACAACTTACAGTTTTCTGCTGATGAAGTGTAAGAAATTTTAACATAAAACTGAATTCAAGTGTAACCTCAAAGTTTAAATACTTTGAGAGACAAATTCTCTTCTAGGACATGTTATTCTGAATCTGAAGTAGATATGCTCAGGAGGCTAATTTGAACATACTAGTAAATTGAGAGCACTATTTATCTTCATTCCTTCATGCTTGAAAATTAACCACTCAAAATGTTGTGAAATGAATGTTTTAAAATGTGCTGGTCTCCTAGCATAACGAGAAATTTCAGGCCCCTAACCCTTGTAAGCTTAGATAGCTCCTTTCTCCATTGTGATGGGGAATATGTATGGAAAAAACAGTTAATGTAGACTTTTATTTCTTGAGATTTCTTTAAGTCAAATTACATGGAAGCTATTCTGGTTCTATGGAAAGTGTTTGGACAAAGGTAACAAAGAAAAATCTGAGAAGAAGAATGACAAACTATTCTAGTTTCCCTGGCGTGACATCCAAAAATAACCTGATGTCAAATCTTCTCCTTGTGAAAATAGCATCTTCTTCATAAAAACCTGACCACAGTTATATACCAGAAGCAAGAGATAGTTAAAAAAAGATTGCACATTGAGGAGCTTTCATCACTAAGCTTAAAAACTCTGAGGCACTTCCTAGTGAAAAAAAAAATCACACTCAAATGTAGAAACTTCATGGAAATTGGGCAAGTAAAGGATGTTATGAAAGAAAATTTAATCCCACTAGATACAATAATTCAAAGGAACAACTTGTATTTTTAGTGACATCCTACCAGAAATCCTAGCAAAAGATAAAGATTGCTTTTTGGTTAGTTGGAATTTCTTCTAAGTGTACTCTTCAGATAAGTCCTCACTCTCATTATTCAGGTCACTAAGAAAAGCAGGGACAGATCTGTGTGAGGTAAGACTTTTGAACATGTAGGGATAAAAGAGATAAGAAGTTAAGACAGCTAAAGTGATGGTGAAACTGGTATCTGTATTGCATATATGGGTGTCCTCCTGGGTCCTATAAGAACTATGACACAAATTTTCTTATGGTTAAGCACACAACACAGAATATATCCCTGATTATTAAGGGGGAAGAAAGACCTAAAGAGTCATTTCCAGGCAGGTCACAGCAGCTCAATGCCCCAACATGGCAGGGCAGGTTTGAGTGTCCATCCTATTTCAGTTATGCCCCTTTACCCTGCAACAAAACCACATGAATAAGAGCATAACTGTTATTCCCATGACATACTTCTAGCCCAGGACTTGCCCTTGAACCACCTGCAAGCCACATCCAGATGGGGCATCACAGACCAAACACTCTTGCTTTCATATCCTATTTATGTATCTATAAATGAGAGGTACATGTACGATGTCTGACAGTTAGTGTTTTGCTCTTATTTTTCCTGCCTAATTGGAAACATTGCTGTGCTTTTCCATTATGGCCTGAGCTAAGTTCAAGGAAGAGGTCCCACCCACTCTCAAACCTCACCCCTGGTCATGTGCTCTAATCACTTGCCTTGTGCTGCTCCTAGAATTCATCCGGTGGCACTCTAGGCCAGCTCTCTCACTATACAAATAATTAGCCAAGCCCCCAAATGAAATGAAAGAAAGATTTGTGTGGAGATGTGGCTCAGTGGGTTGAGTTAGCTCATGATGTGGCTAGACTAATGCTCAAGTGAGTCTTTAGCATGAGGGAATGAGAGAAGAGGAGGGGAAGCATATTTCAGTCCTCCTGCTATTCAACTGATTGATAATACAGAGTAGCACTCTCAGAAAAGAAAAGAGGAAACACACAGAAGTTATTAGCCTTGCATTCTGTGTTCTGTGCACAGCACTGCTCCAGATGCTTTCTGTTTCAAAGAGAAGAAACAATTGAGCTGCTCAACTGCCTTTTAAATCAGATGCTTGGGATTGATTTTCAGCAACTACAGACAGTCTAAATATATAACTCCAGTTTTCAATGCTTGGCTGAGTACTCAACCGAATGCAACAACTTTCCTGACTGAGAGGAAGATAAGCCATTCTTCTCAGTTGATGATCAGGTACTACCAGCTGGAGTAAAAAGCTGCCACTAATGTGTTGGTGACAAGAGTTATAAGAAAAGAATTAATGACCTGTAAGAAAAGCCTTGTCACAGTTCTCTATCCCCCAAAAAAACAAGCACACATTGTCATGATAGGTACTAATTGGTATCCTTGCTGCTTGTTAAAAATTGAATGAATAAGAAAATGTGACTATTATTTAAACTGTAGATCTGCCCTTTCTAAGCTGAAGAGAAAGGTACCTTTGTGGGTGCTCATAGGACACTACACCCATGCCAGGGACAACTGGAGAATTTCTCTAAGGATGTTCAGCTGTTCCTTTTGTTTAGGAAGAGGATTAGTATTAAGTAACATAGTTACTAAAAGTAACAATTAATAGAAAACAAAACCTTACAATGTATAGCACTGATGGATTCAAGAAAATTCCCCTTCAAAGTTATATAAATATTATGAAATATTTACACTTTCTATAGCTAAAAAAATTTATTTAGTTAAAAGCAAACATCTCAAATGGGAGACACTGTTGTCCAAACCAAACTTTTTCCTCAAGCCACCTGATACTAGTAATTATTGCAATAAGTATTGCAAAGTATAGGTATGAGAGCAATTCTCAAATTCATACTTTTCTATCTTTCACTCACTTGAAAAGAAGACACAGGTAAGCCTTCATATATTCTGCCTTGTAAAGACCATTTTACTTTTTTTTTCCTGGACTGAGGTTTTGTCCACAGCAAATATAAAATTCAAGCCCAGTAAGTAAACACTTATGACCAGTCACACGGATAACCAGCAGCACCTTTTCCAATCAGCACACAAATCTGTGGCAATCTGGTTTGGGTTGGTTTTCCATAACTACCAGAGACTTAACAGTCTGAAAAAAGCAAGAATATCTTGAAGTTCACTGGGACACTACAACCCCTTACCGATGTACGCCGTGTACCTGGGGCAGATCACACTGAGAAGCTTCCATGGCCAGAGTAGTGATTACTTTTTGATTGATAAAATCTTTTTTTAGCCCAGTTTCCATACAATGAGCAGCAATCTCCCTGCACTAATGCCTGCACTAACAATCAGCTATTCACCTATTAACTTCTGAACTTGTCATCCAACTTCAAGTTTTTCCAAAATGGGGTTCGATTTCCTTTAAAACAGACTACTGAACAGAAAAGAGCAAGTCTACCAGCGAGACTTGTGGAGGGCTGCATCTCAACTTCACCCATTACCAGTCATCAGCCAGAGGGGTGCTCTCCAGGGACACAAATCCCTAAAAAAATGAACTTCCCCGGGTTCCCTCAGTTTGGTTTCTCTCCAGTAGAGTCTCTGGCAGACAACAAGAATAAAACATTTGGCTACAGCCAAGGACAGTCACTATAATCTCCTTTTTGCTGAACTGCACAATCCTAACCTACACAACCTCCTCAGGCAGCTCCATTCCAGTAGGAAAGGCTTTTGCATGGCTCTGCATCCAACCTAGCTGTGGCAGTCCCCTGGCCAAGGACAATCTGAGTATCACTAGGCAGCTGTGCTTGGCCCTGAACTCTCCCTGCTGTCACAGCCCAGCCTGGCCTGTGCCAGTGCTGGGGCTCCCTGACCCAGTCTGAGCATCCTCCAAAAGGTGAAACAAGCCACCATGCCCTTGGATCTTCAGCACCTGCCCTGCAAAACTAGAAAAAAGCATCACACGGGAACGAGTAAAGTTGAAGAGGAAGTTTAAAGGAGTAAGTCCAGACAGCTATCTCTCAGATTAGTCGGTTTTCCTCTTTTGTGCAAATCAGAGGAATGGTACTAAATTTGAGGAGAAACGGGACTCCCTCAGTGCTGCGTTGCAGTGTAGGGAAGTTGGAAGGCTTGCTCTGAGGGTTTGTAGATCAACGGTGGCCGCAGCTGACCTGCCGGCAGAAGATGCTGAACCCCCAGTTACCTTCTCCTCCCTTACGTCTCGGATACCCCGCACAGCTCCAGCCGGGGAGTGGGGTTGAGCTGCGCTGCCCTCAACGGGGCTCGAACCCAGCAAAAGCTCGAACCCAGCTGAGCTGCGCTGCCCTCAACGGGGCTCGAACCCCGTCGTGGCTGTCCCGGGGCCATAGGAGCGCACATCCCCACACCCTACTTTCCACTCGCCCGCCCCCTCCTGCAGCGGGCTGCGCCGCAGAAGGAGCCGTCGGGCTGGGCCGCTGGAAGAGGTGGCAGAGACGGGATCTGCAGGGGGCTGTACCCCGGAGCTCCCTGCGCGGGGCAGCGCGGCGGCTCTTACCTCCGTGCCGGGCGGCGACGAAGAGCCGCGGGGGCGGCGGGGCGGCGGCGTTGGCGAGGGGTGGCCGAGGGGCGGCGGCGGCGGCGCGGGGCTCTGTCTGCGGGGCGCCGCCGCCGCTGTAGCGCCGGGAGATCACCCGGTCCCTCCGCGGCGGGCGGGGCGGCAGCGGGCGGCCGTCGTCGCCCAGGGCTTGGAGGAGGATGTCGAGGAGCGCCCCCCGCTCAGCTCCGGCGGCGGGCACGGTCCTGCCCTCGGCGCCCGGGGGCGGCGGGGCCGAGGCCAGCAGCAGGAGCACGATGGCGGGCAGCGCCTGGCGCTTCTTCGCCCCTCGCATCTCTGCGGCGCTGGGAGGAGGCAGAGAGCGAAGGCGGTCAGCGCCGGGCCCGGCCCGCACCCTGCCCGCCCGCCCCCCATGCCGCGCCCGGGGGCACCCCCGCCCGCCGCTCCCGCACGCTGGGCCAGGCTCAGCCCTCCCGGTGCGGGGACCCGACGGACCGACATCGCCCGGCCCCGGCAGCCCCCGGCAGTCCCGCCACGCTCGCCCGGCTCCCCAGAGGGTGCGTTTATAGACACGGATTAAGGGAAGGGTATTAATCCCGCCGCACATATTCGCGGGACAGGGTTTTGCAGGGCATTTGCTGGGCTCCCTTTGCCCCCAGAGCCCCTGTGGATGCCTCCTTGCTCCGCCGGCGGGTCAGCCTTCCCACCCGCCCGCCGCCCCCGGGTTGTGCCACACGGTGGTGTTCGAGGGAGAGCGCACGGACGGGCAACTGGACGGAGTTCAGTGAGGGGCGAGTTACATCGGAACTAATGCAAATCAGGGTGTAAAGGGCAAAAACAATTACAACAGGCAGGGTCTTCGAGAGCGGCGCTTAATGCCCCTAAGTAAGCTATTCTAATTATAGAAAACGGGTAGGATTAAGGGGGAGGGAGGGAAATTCTGTTATTTACAAACTGTTTTATACTTGGCCTCCCGTGCAAATCCTCTTGGGCGAAGAAGTTAATCGGAGCCGCAAGGGAGACGGCTCTCCCCGACGGCTCCGGGCTCTCCCTCCCTTCGCCGCCGCCGGGGCGCACGGCAAACCCGGGGAGTAATCCGGGGAACGACCAGGGTTTCGCTGCAAAGGCAGCGACTCGCCACGCCGAAGTGCCCTCCGGAGAGCCGATAGGCGGCTGCTTACCTTCAGGCGGAGGCGAGTCCGGCTGAGTGCGTGCGGGCTGAGCGGCGAGGTGCCGTGCCGCCGTCGGTGAGCCCCTGTCCCCGCGGAGGCTCCGCCGAGCGCGGAGCGGGGCGCTCGGTGCTGCGCCCGGAGATGGGGGATGCGCCCTCCAGGGCCATGCGCTTCTCTTATATAGTGCGCACCGGCGTACTCATTTGAGTAGTATCGACTTTAGGTGGGTGGCGGTCGATGGAGAAACCTCTGGTAATCACTCTTGGGCTCAGAGAAGGTCTTTTCTGACAAACTTCCTCCTCCCCGTTTGGCCCCCGGTGGATGGCAACTGAAAGCTGCGTTTGAAGTGACTCTGATCTATTTGTGAAATTAGATTTCCCTGAAGATTGGGAAACGCTTACTAATAAAGCTGCCGGCTCAAGAGATTAAAATGTGCTTTAACTTAGCAGGATTCCCTTGGGAGTACAGGGGAACTATTTTATTCCCCTGTTTTCTTATTGAACCAAGAAGCCATGAGCAGAGTCTGAAGTGTGTATAAATTTGTTTCTGTTTTGATGGCAAGGAAAGTGGTAGACTTTGTGAAGTCTGCCAGTGGTAGACTTTGATGGGTAGTGGTAGAATTTGATGAGTAAATTCACAAACTGGGGGCCTTGTAAAAGCTTGTGTCTCTAAAACAGCTTTTTTAGTTTTTGACAATGAGACTTAATGAAAAGCTGGCAAAAAAGGTACTGACCTAGTGAAACCAATAAACTCACAGGTTAAAAAACTTGCCTCCTAGAGTCCTAAATAAATAAGCAAAAAATTAACGAATAAGACCTCAACTTTCAGAGAGCAGAGAATGGTCTTGGTAGACTGAAAGGCAATACATATTTTTTAAATTATACCAGACAATATTTTACGCTATGACAGATTTTGCAAGTATAACTCTTTGTCAGAAGGTACCATGGAGATATTTATTTAATAAGAGTGGGAGAAAAAGAAAAAAAGGTTTGAAATATCCTTGAAGACATGAAAATGGGGAATTTAGATTTGAAGGAGATTTAAACTATTCTGAATCTGTCTGGCATATAACATTTCCCTACAAACTCTGTCTCTTTCTCAAAACTCCATGTTTCATATCCTTCTCTAGTTATCTCAGTCAAGACTGTATCTGGGCTGTATCTCACAGGGACTGCATCGTTGCTGGTGATGGGAACCAGCTTCTTCCCCACATCCTCCTATGCTTGGGTCATCCTCACTCACTTCTCAGGGTGGGTGAGTGATGCCACAAAAATCAGAAATCAAACCAAGTTTAACTGAGTTGAAGTTACATGAAGGCTTACAAAAGCTTTGATCACACAATTTTTTTAGAGATCAGTGTACTGCACTAAATACACTGGTCTGACCTGTGGATTGCCAGGGTAGCAGAAGGGAGGTTCCTTCTCTTTGTCGCTACGTGATTTCTTGCTTTTACATCTTTATTGGTGCATATAAGGAGTTTTCTTTGGTGAAGCTGATGGTTAGGCTGAGTGAAGAGAGAAAGAGGAGCAGTAATAAGCTGAGAAACAAAGCAGCATATTAATTAACCAGCCCCAAAATAAATCCCAATGTTTCTCTCCATTTGCTTTTTGTTTCTTTGCTTTAACTTTGCCCTCAGAAACACATATTGGCACCACAGAATGGAACTGAATTCTCATCCAGAATTTACCAAATTATTATCTTAACTCAAGGTCCTCTGCCCACCTTCATTACTAGTCATGGGTTAGGTTTGTATCCTCTACTAGCCCTGGGAGCAGGTCACATGGGAAGGAAATCCATGTGGCACTGTCAAGACAGAATGATTTTGCTACTCATAAAAACCTCAAAGTCTTTATGGGTTGTTGATTTGAGTCAGATAGCAGAGTCCCCATAAGAATTAAAAGCATTGCAACAGGTAAGTGCATAGTCCCTCTTTTCTCCCCCACATCCCAAAAGGAGATCTAAGTCTGCAAACTGCTGTAGCTGACTATGCAATCTTGCTGGACAACATGCCGGAGCTGCTGTTTTGAGATAGTTTGTAACTCCTTTAGCAAAGATTATCAAATTGTCACCCATATGCAGTGGATTTCCAAGATACAGATGCTGTTACAGATGCTAAGGCCATTCAATTTTTTTCTTTAATTACATATTGATTATTTAGGAGTTTAAAGCTTTGTATTGGAACCAACTAGGCCCTTTACCATTATGAGCCATTACCCTTGCCCTTTACCTCTACTGTAACTTGTTTCCCTCTTTTGGAAGAGATGCATCCTTCTTTCCTTGGATGGACATTATATCCACTCAGAGGACAACAAACTGGTTTATCAATTAGTTTTAGGTTAGGCCAAACAGACATGTTGGTTGCTTCATTTTGTACCAGGGCTTTTTTCTTTTTTTTTTTTTTTTTCTGTATGTTATCCTTTGGTATTTTCAAAAGAATAAACAAGAAGTCAAGAAAGCAGGGGAGTGTCCCTGCGGAGCAGTTTGAGAGGCAGATTTATCAGGCCTGAAGTTAGTGTAATGATTGCCATTCACTTCTGTGGGAGTTGGGACAAATCTTAAAATGAAAAAAAACAATTAGAACAACAGCACATCTAAATCACAAGCTTTAAGTGGCTTTTTCAAATTCTTGCTATGCCCAAGAACCTTAAAGATCTTTTTAGAAACAAACAAAAACAAGATTTGTTTTCTATTATTTTGCAAAGCCTTGTCTCTTTTTAAATTGTTTTGATACTTGAATTCATCAGAGAGCTATTGATAGAAGAACAATCAGACTGCATCCAGAGGATGATTTACTAATCCCAGGCAATTCTGGCAGGATGAAAACCCATTCTCATTGGCCCTTTTGGTGGTAGCTCTAATGCTCCTCCTCATCATTATATGGAGAAAGAGCCTCAGCATGAGATCTACATCAAAGAGATCATCTTAAGACTGCACTCAGTATCTTATTGAGGAACAGAAAACCTGTTCACAGTGAGCCTAAATAAGTCAGGTTATTTGCTTCCTGTAGCTAATGGATTTAAACAAGTAAATAACATTATTTTTCCTGTGGCATGTTCTTTTTATTTTCTGATCTGTCTTAGCCACAGCTCTTTCTGATTGAAGTCAAAAGCAAACTAGTTATGTATAAGTATCATAGGGTTGACAGGGACTCAGAGAGATGATCTAGTGCTTTCCGTTCCTCAAGGCAGAGACAACTGTTTCTATGTCATCAGGGCTCAGTAAGAAACTTTTAATTTTTCTCGTGAAGCTCAGCACTTCATCACAAATCCATTAAATGAAAAATTGGTAAATGTTGGTTTAGTAGTGACATTTTACCTCAGGATTTACACTGAAATTTAAAAATTATCTAAATGTATTCCCAAAGCACACAGGCTAAAGCAAAGATTTGAAATTTAGGTGTCTTGCCGTCTCTAAATAAATCTGTCAGCCAAAGATTTTCATGGTCACTCACCTAAATCAAGAAGAAAAACAATGAAAACCTTATTCTATTGAATTTCATGGGAATTTTCCTGTTGGCTTTGTTCAGCAGGGATTTAATGCAGGATTGTTACTAAAGGAGAGGTGAGGAAGTGAAAAATCAAAAATATGAATGTATTAGCCAAGGCAGTAATTTATAGATGGCTGTTGCAATTTCTGATAAGTAATGGGGGATTCCAGCTGGTTTTCAGATCACGCTATTTCCTTAAAATCAGAGTTTTTACATAGTCATATACATACATGTATACGTATATGCCTGTTGAGGCTAATATACTGGATCCTACTTCAAATGGTCTTTTGAATACCTTTTACAGTCATTTATTTCTATGAATATATAGATTTTTTTTGCAAGTGGCTTTTAAGGCACAGGACACGCTAGTGAGCTGTCTGACGGGGGAAGGCCGTGCAGTTAAAGAAGCAAAACAGTGTTCCTAAGAGAGATGTGAGAATCAGTGTGCTTTATTTATATCTTAACTTAAAAACTTAGTGCATCTCATGCCTTCATGCCATTTTTGGAACATTTTTTGCACATCAGAGAATTGTGGTTTGTTCTTAAATGAATTTTAGGTAGCAGCTTACAGTGGTTATTCCATACAATAAAGATCATCATAGAAGATTAGTTTTATTACTTCAACATATCTAAGTATTTTTAATTACAAAGGTATAATGGTCTTTACTGGCCCTATCATTAAGAAATTCTACCACAAAGTCACCATCTTTTGTGTTTGGGTGCATTTTGCTCCTGCAATTAAGACATAATGAGTAATTTTTGGAGTACCTTTGGCTCCCCTGTGCTCTGGAAAGCTCAGCTGGAAATATGAAGGAGGTTCTGACGCATAGATTTCAAGCCATAACCTGAAAACTAGCCTACAAGTTGTTCAGCGGGAAGCAAAGAGGTTATAGGGGAGAAAACTTGGAGGAGCAGAGTCTGGTAAGACTGTGAAATAAGTCCTTCTTCCTCTTTTACTTTTCCTGAAATGTTTTCAGTAGTGAAGGTTTTGTTCTATTTGCTGCTGGGACCGTTCAGCTGAAGATGGCATACAGGAGAAACTACCACATTCAAAAGCAGAATCTGGGTCTATAGACATTATTTCACAAGAATCTAGCCCAAATAGTTTCTCCCTTAGAAAAGAATGATGTTGAGAACTTAATAGCAAGAAATGAGCATTACTTGCCTTTTGAATTGTTCCCTGGACAAAATCTGCTGTAAACTTTCCAAATAGTTAAAATGGAAAGACTTTAAAACTGACAGATTTTGCAGGACTCAAGAGTGGTGTACTGAGGACAACAAGTCTCAAGGGCTGAGCAATAACCACTCTGACCAAAGGACCCTATTGAACTGCTTGCAGTCCTTCACAAATGCTGGAACATGGATGATTTGAAAGCAATTATTTGTATTAACGTGACTCTGAAGACTGACTGTTTAGTTTATCTCAGAAAATATCCAGTAGTTGCTTGGTTTGTTGTCAGCTTCTGATTTTGACCAGAATTACATTCAAGAAGGATGTAGCAGACCCTCCTCCCAGGAATCCTGCAGCAGGCACCTGCTGTTATCTTACTCCATCATCAAACCAAAAATAGATACCAAATAGTCCCACTGGTATAAGTCTTTGTCTTTTGAACCCAGATCCTCAGCTCTGTCAGATGCACTGCAAAGACAAAAGTTCTCTTTCTAAGGTAATGACAGATTATTACACCCATCATTATAGCAATTAAAAGAATTTGTTTGCAGATGCAGCAGGTCTAAATTAAATCTCTTGCCTGGCACAGAAGATATCTTCACCATGTGCCCTCTTTGACAGCAGATTCATGACCGAAACTTACTGACACCACCAAATAGCTGACTGGTGACCAGAATAACTGCAAGTGACACGGCCTCCTTGAAGAAAGCTCTCTGCCCAATATGAGGACTATCACCCAAACATTTCCTTTCAACAACACCAAAGACTGAGTGACATTTTCAGGGCTTAGCAGCAGGGGCAATATCAAGCAGAAGACTTTACATTTAAACCCTGGAGTCTCTCAGAAAAAAAAATGTTTAATTTCATCTTGTAATGAGAGCCTGCATCAGGGGAACCTGAACCTAGTGATGTTTTTTAGAAGGAAAGGTGCAAGGGCAGCCTTCACTACAGATAGAGAATCACTTCATGTGTGCTGCAGCAGAGTGGCCTAAGTCTAGATCTCACTGACCCCTGCTGCTGAAGTAATCATCTAAAAAAAAAAAAAAGATGGAAATATTCTGTCAGTGATGAAAGAGGAGGCCAAAAAAGTTTTAGAAAAAATTAACTGTAGGGACCACCTTAAATAAGAAAGTCCTCCAGTTCACATTCTTGCTACCTCTAGAGCAGAAGTTCAGCTATTTGACGCCCTCCCTTACATCAAAGACATTTTCTGATGATCTATTACATTTAGGATAAATTTCCACAGTGGTCTCTTGTGAATGACCACTGATTTCTTATCTGATTTCTCAGCAGACTGTCAAAGTTGCCAGACCTGCTGCACACTAATAGTTTCAATGCAAAAGTTTTCTAAGAAGCATTTGACTTTGCATGACATGACAGTTTAGTTAAGAACTTCAAAAGTTAACATGATCTGAATTCAGTGGATTACACAGTTCACTGAGAAGTTTCATAATAAAAATGTTAGTGAGATAACCTCATTTAGTTGAATAAAATGCACAACAGTCTTGATTTGGGAAGAGATTTTCAGCAGGAATCAATGCAAGAGGTAACAAAAAATTGGTCTCTGTTGCAGGCCAATTTGGGTGCTGGGACCGAGAGGTCGCAGTCATCAGAATGCAGCCAAATGCAGAGTGCAGCTACCTGGGGGTGGATTGCTACCTGAAAAACAGTTTGGCAAAGCCATGCTGTTGATGTCCAGAAAAAAGAATCTCAAGTAATACTGTTTCTCACTTAGGAAACTGCTTCTCAATTCTTGTACTTGAATCACCAATTCCCACCTCAGGAAGATTAACAAAATCTGGAGACAAATATGGAATATGCTTTTGAGTTTGGAAAAAATAGTTTAAAGCAAGAGATTCAAGCTTATCAGAAAGAACTTTAAGCTTAGTCTAAAAATATCTGCTCAGTAAACAGAAATTTGATGCTAGGGAACTCTTTACTATAGGAACATAAATTTGCAAAAGACCATTGTGGTCTTTCAGTCCATAAACCTGAAGTTGTAAGAGTGCAGTAGAGATCTACTTCAAACAGAGTATAAAACATGCCCTTCACATGCTCTCACAGACTTCAGATGATACAGTATTTTTAAAGAGTCTAGGGCAAATTTAAAATGTTTGTAACAGGCCAAAAGTCAAATCTATAATGTCTGAAGGAACATCAGTGAAAAAATCAAGAACAGCGCCAAACCCTTAATGCCTTGTAGGGAATTTCTAAAATAAACCAAGCTGAGGAAGCAGGTCATACACTTGTTACAAATGTCAGAATGCTTCTGCCTACCTGACCTAGAGGAAAAATTTCATGATGACTCCAGCCCTGGTGACCAATTTATAGTTGAACCTGTGATTATGATACACTAGTCAAGCAGCTGAGAATTTAATAAATTACTAATGGATCTTTTTGGCATACTATCTCCAGCTGTGAAAGTCTCCAGTGACTCAAAGGGAAGGAACAAATACCAATCTGTTCCTTCTCTGTCTCTCCCGAGGCAAATGAGGCATCAAAGGAACACCTAGGGAATAGTTCCTATTTTCATCAGGTGGCTAGTGAAAATATGGGGTTAAAGCAATGGAAACAAAATAGGTGAGTTGTGATTTTATAACTCAAATTCACTTGGATATAGTTGCTTGTTATTTTTAACAGACTACTTCTGAGTGTGGCACAGTTCTGCTAATAGAGGCAGTGGGATCAATGGCTTTATCTTCTGCCTCTCCACATCCTCCTTCCAGCTTTCTTAGTAATTCTCAAAAATTAAATTACGGTTCAAAGCTTGATCTACCATTTGATACTGGATTTTGTTTATTTTTTTAAGATATCCATCCTTTGATAAAAGGGATATCACGCCAATGACAGAGAAAAATCACCTTATAACAAATTATATTAGTGTCTTTGGGCCTTATAAACAAACAGACTGTTTAATTTGTTAGCATTAGGTCTGAAATTCCTTTAAGGAGCTTGCCATATCCCTGGTCCCAACTAAAGCTTTTGATGATCATAAGTGGCACTAATAAATTACACATTATATAATTCATATGTGTTTTTTCCGATAAGTTTGAAAAGAACAAGGATTTAATTTTGCTTTCTCTTCTACTGTTTTGCAAGACTGGACTGTTGAAGAACTCAGCTCTTAAATGATATAAAAAATAAAAGAATTAGATCTTCCTAACCCTTTTCAATTGTGTCTGGTTTTGTCCTCTTTTCTTATGCCCTTTCTGCCATGCTGCTCCTAAGTCTGGAATCATCACCTTACCTATTCCTTCAACTACCTCAGTTTCTCCTTGGTACACATTTGTTGATCCTATGTTCCTCTTCTCAGCCATCCATTCCCCACGTTGTTCTTTTTCTTTTCATTCAAAATGACACATGACACTACAGCTGAGGTATCAAACATGTTCACTCATGCAGTTTTTCACATATACTTTGTGTTTCTAACAAACAGAAAGCCATGTACCAAGCTCTTTGTTACCAAGGAAAAGAAGAAACCATATGAAACACACACAAAATTTCTGTTAAACATTAGGTTTTGGTACTTAAACTAAGAAAATTTAATACACAAGCTAAGTAACACTTTTAGTATTTTTTAATGATTTAATTTTAATAATTATTTTCTTTTTGTTGGTAGTGATGTTTTTCTTTTTTTCTGTGGAGTTCATTTTCCAAATTGACTTGGACATTTTTAAGGGAATAAAGATTGACTGACAGAAAATCAAGCTGTGTTAATTACGTGGTGTATTGTTGTTGGAGATTATTTTCAATTTAGTTGAAACTAATATTAAAATGGGAAGTTGTGCTGAGGTTGTACATTCCTTGTTCAGAATTATTGCATCTGTTGCCACAAATCCTGGCAGTGTGACCCTATGGGAGCTAAGCTGTGCCTCTCTCTACTAGCTTCTACTTCATCCTTTTCTCTTCACTACTGAAGAGGCTTTGCAATTCAGGTAACCCACTTTACACCAGTGTCATCTGTCTGTCAAAACTGGGACCACTTCTGGTATAGAAAAGACCAAATGGAGCAGAAAATAAAGACAAAAAACCAAATATGTATAAATGCTTCCCAGTTATTGGTGGGATTAATATGAAGTACACCATGATCATAGGGTCATAGAATAACCTGAGTTGGAAGGCACCCACAAGGATCATCAAAGTCCGACTCCTAGTCCTGCACAGAAACACCACAAAAATTTACACCATGTGCCCAAGAGCGCTGTCCAAACACTTCTTGAACTCTGGCAGGCTTGGGGCTGTGACCATTTCCCTGGGGAGCCTGTTCCAGTGCCCAACTACCCTCTGGGTGAAGAACACTTTCCCTAATAACCCACCTAACCCTCCCAATACAGCCTCATATCATTCCCTCAGGTCCTGTCACTGGTCACCAAAGAGAAGAGGTCAGTGTCGGCCCCTCTGCTTCCCCTCGTGAGGAAGCTGTAGGCTGTGGTGAAGTCTCCCCTCAGTTTCCTCTTCTCCAGACTGAACAGAGCATGTATGTGATGCTGCATTAGAGATTAAGACAGCCCTGAAGGTGCTTGCTCGGCTGCTCAGAAGCAGCCTTGCCTGCAATAGGGTCTCTTCCAAGACTCAAGGAAGCTGTTGATCTTGCTCTGACAGACAGCAAAATGCAGGTGGTGGCAAGTGGCCAGGGCATATGATTTCCAAATGATGAATCAAAGACACAGAGATAGGGGAGGTTTGCCCTCTCTAAGGTAACATCCCAAGGCATTGGAGAAGGGTATTTATCAGTTTTGTTGGTGACTGCTTTTTACATGATAAATGCCTATTTGGAGAGGCTTTTTTTTTACCAGAATGACCATAGCAGTTACATGCTTGACCAAAAGGACAGAGAGGGCAGCCTATAAAGTTCACCTTCAGGGATTTACCCAGTGCTTAGATTTGCCTCTCCACACTACTCCACTCTTCATAACTGGAAGTAACATGAATATTTATTATGCTTTGTTAAAATCTCTCTTTGTTTGGCCTGTTTTCCTGAGGCAGTGAATTCTCACCTGATTATTTGTCTGTAGCTTCATGCATAATTTAAACCAACAAAATTTGGAAGACCTGCCAAAAAAGATCAGTGCCATAGTCCACATGCTTCTGGCCACCAAATTTCTGCCCCTGAGCTGCCACATCTGTTAGGTGGGCACAAGAGTTCAGGTGGTTGCTTGCGGAACTGCCTCAAGAAACTGATTTGAGCTGAAATTAATTCCTGATGTCTGATTCTTCCATGCAGCCCACTGTATAGCTTACAACTCCTCTTGTGGATACAAAGAAGTGGATACCGTCAAGATGTCTGGTAGCAAGGGGACAGCAAGACTGCATCTTCCAGAAGCAAAGTTGACTTATAGTGTTTACAGCTTTGTGGCTTCAGATGAGACTGTGGTGCCCTCTGCCCATCGCAACGTTTGAGTGCACTGGACATTTCAACCATTTTAATAACTGTATAATAAGAGTTAAATATATTCTCATATTTTTCTAAAAATAAAAGAGAAAGGTGGATTGAACAATTTACTAGTGCATAGAGAGCAAAAGGAACTAAAGATTTTTATGAAGGGTGCCCTGCTCCTCTGTTGTCCTTCCCATGTCAGAAGAGAATTGACTCAGCAGGACGTGGACCCAGTACTGCATTCACTACTGCTCCATGTCTCCTGTCTCATCTCCTGTTTTCCTTCCTCCACAACTCTCATTTCATTATCTTTGCAGGGTTTTGAATAAACTGCTGCTGAGTAAACTGCACAAGGCTCCTGCAGCAGCAGTTCTAGTACCCACCTGCTAGGCAGCACCAAGACATGTAAAACCCAACAGAAGGCTAGACAAAGGCTATATTTCCAAAACTCTTTCTTCCCTACACTTCTAAAGAAAAAACTATTAAATACGTTCTATCTGCCTGATGTGATGGTTTAGACAGTTCATAAAACACTGTGAAACTGTGTTACTATAGCTAGTGGATCTAAGATAAGCAGATCTTCTTGGCAAAGACCTTTAGCTGTTTGAGGAGGAAGACTAAGATTAGGGATAGCCTGTCACACTGCCTGCCTGCAACATATGGACCTTTACTAAATCTGATTTGAGCTGGTTTAACTTATTTGGATATAAGCCCTACTAAATATTTGAAGAGCAATTTAGATTAAAAAAGCTAAAAGACAAACATCCCCTTTTTTTTTTATGACAAAGTGTCAGCTCCTTAAGGCAGGAGAATAAATACTGTAGACAATGCTGGAAAAGAAAGAATATAGATGTCTCTGACAAAGGACTCCATTGACACAGTTGAAGTACTCCCACTCGGCTATCTGAAGCAGCTACCTATCTAAAGTGAGTTTTACAGCTACTTTAAACCTTAGCTCAACTTTCCTCTAGTAGAAGATTACTTAAACAACAAAATGATGGAGAAATAAAAAAGGACTTCATAGTCCCATTAGGTATCATTGCCTCTTTCAGTCCTATTCACCTCACTTTGGTCTCTATTCTCTTTTTATATTGTCAGGTTCATTGGCAGAGAACTCTTTCGCTCTCTATGGAAAGCTTCTTTTCTACTGTTATTATTAACAATAATAACACTAAATGAGTCAAGAAGAAAATTTATATAGGAAAGATAACAAGCTGAGTGGAGGAGGTAAAAAAAAAGATTGAAAAGACTTGAGTGACTGTAAAAGCAATGATTCAGGGAGGAGGAAAGACGCGAGGTACGGAAGGGTTAAAAGAGGAGGAAAAGAAAGTCTGAGTCAATGCAGAGTAGGAGGACGTGATTAAGAAGAAATCAAAAAGTTGAATGTTAAAAGGAAGGAAGAATTTTCTTGCAGTGAAATCAGAAGGACAAGGAGAAAGAAATGGAAAGAGAAAGAAAATCCCAAATACACTGAAGGAAGGAAGTTGTGCTTCACACCTTTTCTACAATGTGAAAAAACTGAAGCAAATTAAGAAGAAATAAGGGAATTTGAACAGACTAGATAGAGAAGAAGAAATGGATAGTGAGCTAGGGTAAGACAGGATATTATGAAGAGTAAAAAATATGTGTTGGATATATAAGGGGAAGGAGCTGAGGTATTGATCTAAATACTATATTCACCATATTTTCTTAGAAAATGATGGGATCTTTTCACTGGAAGAGTTAAGTTAGAATTGAACAACTGAAAATAGAAATAAAAAACCCAAGCAAACAACTTTTATAAGGGAGAAGAAAGGAGTTTGAAAGAGAAATACTGCTTTAAATATAATAATTCATGGAGAAAGACCATTGTCAAAATGTCAACAAATACATATGTGCTACACACACAGATAGGTCAGATACATTTCATACATTCTTCTCAAATATGATTTGTCTTAAATAGATTTTTTTCATATGTTAGTTGGATTTTTTGCTATTAACTAGCTGAAAAAATCCCAGAGCAAAACATTTTCTCTGGCATAGGGCATTATAGTGGCATTTAGTTTGGTACTGAGATAAAATAAAGATGATGAACTTGGCTTTGCTCTTACATAACCATAGGTGATGTTCTTTAGCTATTATCTGCTCATGCAACAACCCTAAGCTTTTATAAATTGACTCTGGGCATTTCTGAAGCATGATACATCCCTAGCTTTCTAATGTCTCAAAGCTAAATACATTGGCTCATCAGGAACTCCCCCTAAATTCCTCCGTTCTCCTAGATCATTCTTATCCTTCTGAAATGCTCTGCTTGCTCATTTCTTGCAATACCTGAGTGCCTTTCACTCTAGTCAGCTTTCAGTACCTCTGTGGTTCTCTTTTCATTTTTCTTGAGCCACATTTGAATCAGCACATCTTGAAAGTGTGTTGAGGACATGTTAGTGCAGTTGTAGCTAAAGGACACATTTGAGAAAAGCACTTCTACATGCCACAGAAACACCGAAGTGCACTAGTTTTTGTTCCTGAAGGATTGTTGCTCCATCAGAGAGTACTGATTAAACAGGACATATGGCTCCTGAAGGAGTCCATAAAAAAATTCAACAGAAATAATACAGGTTGCCTTTGACAAGGCTCTACCCAATTGGCTGGCAGTGGGGTGGGCAGGTTGCCAGCTCCCAGGAATCCTCCACTTCTCTGTTGGCACCTGGCTCCTCGGGCAGCCAGCAAGTCAGCATGGCAGCTGGGCATCTGAGCTTCCAGAAAAGCAGTTGGAGGGGTGGGAAGCAAAGGAGTTTGGCAGCTAGAAAATCAAGAGAGACATTCCCATAAAAAGTATCAAGTTGCTGACGTTTCATCCTGATCCAGGAGGAAATACACACACGTGTGTGTACGTGTCTATACATATGCAAAAAAAAGGTCATACATATGTATGCCTATGTATTTATACTGTATTTGTACACCTATTTTAAAATGCTATTTCTTGTGAGAAACAAAATCCTTATTCCAGCTGGCCATAATGAATCGTCGTTGTTTTCTGCCATGGAGTTTCTAAGTAGGCAACTAAAAGCCAGAATTAGGGAAGATGATTTCAGGGAATCCAGCTGATTATAAAAAATGTCGTGACCTTGTCACTGCACAATATTACAATTAAATATGGTCCAGGGCATGGGCTTAAACTGATAGAGTGCAGCTCTTTTAGTCCTGCATTAAATAATCATCACTAAATGCTTTTTAAAGCTTTATTATGTATGAGGAGAATAGGAAGACAAGAGGAAATAAATATAAGTAATATAATTAAATTTAAATATATATATATGTATGTGAAGTAGGTCATCTGTGCCAGCAGTATTTGTTCTTACATTTCTCCTATTCCTATTCTTTTTAAGAAGAAACATTCCTCAGTTTTACAATCTTGAACAAAAAAGATAAAGCATGAGCTGAGAGGATCCTGAGCTCTTTCTGAGGACTTTCTGATCCTGTTTCTTTAAACCAAAGGACAAATTAAGGGAAAGATTAACAAAAAGAATAGCAAAGACAGAAAATGCTGTGGTCTGTCTCTACTGTGTATATCACCACTTCAGACAGAGGAGCAAGCTCTTCATTTTGGCAGCTACTGAAGGAGGTGGACAGCAGACAGACCCACAGGAATATGCTGAGGATGTTGCCTTCAGCTGGCCAAAAGCACAAGCAGTGTTTTGAGGTATGCAGTCCTGTCTGGCTGGAACAACATTCTCGGTTTTGTCCAGCCAGTGTACACAGTCGGGGATCAAGGTAAGAATGAGGCAGAGGCACACAGGTGTCTACTGTGCAGATGCTGTGCACTGGAAGAGGTTGTCCAGAAAGATGGTGAAGTTGCCCTCACTAGAGATATTTAAGAACCATCTGGATGCAAACCTGTGCACTGTTCTCTATGACAACCCTACTTGAGCAGGGAGGACCAGATGACCCACTGTGGTCCCTTCCAACCTTACCCATTTTGTGATTCTGCGTGATTCTGTGTCTTGAAAGCACAGGTGACTGGTCAGAAGGATAAACAATACTAAGCCACAATTACTGCATTTTAGAAACTGTTTTCCTCCCCTTGTACGTATGACAAGAGGAAATTATAACAAGAAAGAAGAGTAAAAGAAGCAGGAAGCCTCCTCATTTCAAGATTTGGTTATCTTGGATGTGGAAACCACTCCTTCCCCTAAGCCTTAACCAAGTACAGAAAAATGTTACAGTTTGTTTTCTTTTGAAAATTGAATCTTATTTCACAGAATCATAGAAACATAGAAATATGCTGGGTTGGAATGAACCCGTCAGGATCATCAAGTCCAACTCCTGGCCCTGTGCAGGACACCCAAAGAGTCACACCATGTGCGTGAGAGCATTGTCTAAACACTTTTCGAAGTCAGAAAGGCTTGATGCCACGATTGCTTTCCTGAAGAGCCTGTTCCAGTGCTCAACCCCCTCTAGGTTAGAAATGTTTTCCTTATATCTCAGTTAAACCTCCCCTGATTCTGCTTCATGCCATTTCCTTCAGTCTTGTCACTGATCACAAGAGTGAAGAGATCTGTACCTGCCCCCCCACTTCACCTCGTGAAGATTTTGAAGACCACAATGAGATCTCCCCTCAGTCTCCTCTTCTTCCAGGCTGATTTTGGACCAAGTGACCTCAGCCACTCCTCATACAGTTTCTCCTTCAGACACTTCACCACCTCCATTGCCCTCCTTTGGACCTTTTCTAATAGCTTAATGTCTTTCTTACATTGTGGTGACAAAAACTGCACACAATATTCAAGGCAAGGCTGCCCCAGTGCAGAGCAGAGAGGGACAATCCCCTCCCTCAACAGGCTGGTGATGCTTTGCCTGATGCCCCCCAGGACACGACTGGCCCTCCTGGCTGCCAGGGTACTGCTGACTCACATTCAACTTGCCATCCACCAGGACACCCAGGTCCCTTTCCACAGAACTGCTCTCCATCCTCTTGTTTCCTGGTTTAAACACACAACCAGGGTTGTCCTGTCCTAGTGCAGAATCTGGCACTTGCCCTTGTTAAACTTCATATCACTGGTGATTGCTCATCTCTCTAATTTGTCAAGGCCTCTCTGCCCCTGAGGAAGTCAACATCTTGTCCCAATTTGCTGTCATTGTCAAATTTATCAGAAAATGGCAAATTAAAGACACTCTCCTGAAAAAGAGAAATAAATTTAAACTAGAGTTAGCAATATGATGTTTCTTGTATTGATAGTGAATTGTTCTTTCACTTCTGAAGTACCTAAATAATTTAATGTGGTAAACCTGCAACATAAATATATCTACTAACACCAGCATGCTTTGATCTCCTTAATACTGGCAGGCCTCTGTTGCCTCCCACTCTGGATTTTGTTAACAGTAATTTAAGCAGCAATCCTTTCAAGATAAAAGGGTTACAACTTTATGAAAATGTTCTCTTACAGAGTTCAAACAACTATTCATAAAGCTTGTCAGGCAGCTTTACTTCCCTTGTACTTCCGTAGCTCAAGACTCTGAAATCCTGGGTCTGTGCTGAGCAATTTACTCCTGTGAGCCAGTAGCAGTTCCTGGGGACAGTCAGAGGCCAGTTGTGAGATGATGCCAAAACCTCTTGCTCTGCTAAACTGCGGGTGTGACCTCACCATGTGTGCTGGTTTTGCATAAACACATGCTGCAGTAAGTGCCACTGTGAGTGCTCATGCCTTGAGCAGCCCAGAGCTCTAACAAGCCGCCCCTGCACCACTTCTGCAGGAACAGTCTCTTCCCTGGGCTGACCACAATTCCCAGGGTCAGGGTAGAAGCTTGGTGCACTTCTACCTGGATAAAAAAAATAGGCAAGCACACACAAAATACATGGAAATAGCATGTTAGTTACCTTAGAACAGATTTTCCTATATTAAAATGAATAAAATAAATATTTCTTAACTATTTTCCCTATTGTCTTATGACATATGGCTGCTTAATACTGCTAGGAAAAGATTTTTTTCATCCATTTAGTTTTTGAACTCCAAATCAGCACATTTTATTTCTCAAGATTTGCCTTAATTTTTTTTACAGTTCAAGTTTATAAAGTTTTCTTTACTGCTCCAAGTACCTGTAAAATATTCATTTTAAATCAATGAGAAATGAAATTTTAGGGTATTTGAATCACTATTCTGTTTTTATATAGAATATCAGCTTTCATCTTACTTGGTGGATCTGGATTATACAGTGATTGTTTAGAGAAAAGGATGTCAGCTGAAGTAATTCAAAGTCCAATCTATAGCTGGAACATAAATATGGTTGAAATGCAGTGTTTCTGAAAAAATACATCAGTTAACTTATAAGAGGAACTAAATTCCTTCAATATGTTTAGGAAGGTCCATAAGTCATTTATTAAAAAGATGGTCTTTCTTCCAAATTTGTTATGACTAAATCCCAAGTCTTTAGTCCAAATAATGTAATTGAAGTATAAAGCTACACACAGCAGAAAAATTAATTTTTGTCTTAGTTATAACACAACTTCAATTATTGCATCAAGCATGGTAAATTTATATTATCATCTTTCTAGCATAAATAGATCCAACTTCTAATGAAGTTAGTGACATTGAGCCATTGACGTTGTTAAAATTAGTTTTCAATTATTTATTTGTAAGTATGCAAATCTTTTGAACACTGAAGACTCGAAATAAAGATGTTGAACAATATTACTTAGTGCGTTATTACATTTGCTAATTCTGTACAATTAGTACCCTCAGATATTCACATACTGGAGTTAAAAGTTTTAGATATTAAAAAGAGGTTAGTCACTTTTTTTCTTTGCCCTTGATTAATTGCTTAAGTGCCAGTAGGGACAGTGTTCCTTTACATGTTTAAATGGGTAGAACTCTCATGCAGCATTTTTGGTTTTTTTTTCTATTAAGGCCAAAGTGATGATAATAATAAGCAAAAATGTAGCAATCAAGGCCCTTCTTTGAGAAGATCTCATGGTGTTACTTCTCACAAGATTTGTGCCATAAGCAAGGAATTTTTCCCTCAGGTAACCAGGTTATCTAATACTTTTGAATTCCAATTTGCTAATTCCCTGGAGCTCTCCCAGGCAGGTGTTTGTTGGAAACAGGAGCATAGTCTCTCATGTGAATCATATAAATGGAGAGCTGTGTTGTAACAGACAAAACCACCCAAGTAAGACAAAGAAAACTAGCATAAGAGGTGCACATTTCCTGTGGTACAATACTCTCTTTCTTTCAAAAAAAAATCATTTTTAACAGTGCAGCATGTTCAATTTCGGGTCAATTATGCAATTTCTAGTGCATTTTCTTAGCGGGATAGTAATGTTAGCTTATTTGTTGCCAATAGATGGCAGTGATCACTCAGTTTGCTTCAGAAGTAAAAATTGTGTTGCAAACATCAGGTGTCCAGAGATGGGTAAGTATTCAAGCAGATCCTTCTGTAAACCCTGAAGCTATTGCTCCTATTGTAATTGCTCATATTGTAATGTTCCTTTTAACCAGAACATTGCCATACTTTCATAAGTTCCAATGTCAGGTAGTCCCTGGATTAAGAAGACCTCTTTTGATGCCTACTTTGAGATCAATTCCATGGCCAGGTGCCAGCCTACTGGACTGAAGCCTTCCCACCTATTCATCCCTTCTCAGGAGGCATGCAGGCAGGTGTACTGCCTTTGCTACCACATATTACATGGTTTGTAGGCATCTCTTCTCTGCAGCCTTCCCTTTCTGCTTTCTGATGTGTCCCTCATGCAGCTGCCAAGGGTGACTCAGCAGACAGAAACCACTTTCTTTGGAAAGGTACAGTCAAAAGCAGAGTTGATGGACAAGAATCTTTTGGGGATGTGAATGGCAAATTTTCTGAATAGATGGGTTTGTGTCACTGGTGATGCAAAGAATTTGCTCATCTGGTGTATGAGACAGATTCAAAATTTCTCCTTTCGCTTCCTGTAAGCAAAACAGAAATCAGCTGAGATTGCTGTGCCATCAACATGAAAGCAACAGAAAAGAAAAGCAAATCCTCACCAAGTCACTGCTAGTTTTTTTTCTGATCCAGATGCTACCTACTGGGCTTGAGTCCTCTGTAGCTTTCAGCAGTACGGATGTATTTTCTTGAGTGAATCAGAGCATGCAAACATTCACTCCTCACAAAGATCAGTCAGCCTCTTGAAGGGTCTGAGTATGCAAATAGTGAAATATGCAACACATTCAAAATTTTTTCTTCCAGCACTTGCACAGCTTGCTGAGACACAAGGTCACTTCAGCTCAATCTTATGTCTGACAGCTGTATCTTCTCCCAGCATATTTCAGTCTTTATCAAAACATCTCATAGCTCTGGTAAAAGAGTTAACTCTTTTATTTAGTTACTTTCATGGCCACTCTGAGTTGTTTACTTTTCACTGTCTTAGAGGAAAATGGAGCCCTCCCAAACATTTCTTGAATTTTCAGGAGCCTTTGAATTGACCAATCACCACAGATCCATTATACTTAGACATTTAACTTCTCCTTTAAATACCTGAGTAAAATCTCTAGATGTTCAAAATACAACACTTATTTGTCACCTAAACTTAGTTCCATCTGTAGTCTGAAGGCACTTCTGTTTCCATAGAGTCCTTAAATATTTGATGATCAGCCAGAAACCATCACTGTACCAGAGTTCCAACAAAATTAACAAATGAAGAGTTCCTCCTGAGAGTTGAATGAGGCAACTCAACAATATTTACACACACTAGCAAAGGAGAAGCAACAATGGAAGCATATTTTTACTCATTAACACAGTGGTTAGAAATTTACCTGGAATGAAGAAAATCAAGGCTAGCTCCCTTTTCTGCCTGAAAATAAAAATTTCCCAGCTGCTCCCATCTGTATAGCCAAAAAAAATCACAGGAACTCACAGAAGGCTGAACTCACTTTTCTTCTTTCCTGAAAACTTCCCAAGCTATTAACTCATTTTCTCTTTTCAGTCCCCATTTTCTCTTTCCCACCACCATTTGGATTACATGAAGTTGTTTGTAACTATAGGATAAGCATCATGGATATGAATATTGTAAGAAAGAAACATCTGCTTTCCAGCCTTGAGCTAAATGCCTGACTTCCTAGAGGTACTAGTGATGGTTGCAGATCCATGTCAGACATAGAAAGACAAAAGAGATATTTACCTATAGTACTGCAAGTACCAGCTTAAACTTCTGCTTCATTTCTAATACAACTGGCAATATAATCTGACATTATTTCCCATGTCTAGTTTTTATTGACTAGATATTATTTCTATTTCTGTTATGACTAGATATTATTTCTAGTCTAGTCTGAGTATGCTCAGGAGAACTAATAAATACCATGGTGCAAAAAAGCCCATGAAAGACAAAAGAAAAATAGCAAATAACTTGTATCTTTAGGATGCCTCCACCATGAGAGGCTCAGCTGAATTGGGCAAAACTGGAACCCAAAACACAGAACTTGCAGCCAATGCTCTTTGTAAAATCTCATTACTTTGTTGCACCTGTCTTATAGTTGGTACCAATAACATCTCATTCAACATTATTCCTCTTTCAATATTGTTCAAAAGGAGAAGAGAATGGAAAAGAAGGGATGAAACAGAAGACAAATAAAACGAGTTGAATTTTCTCTGCCCTCCTGCCTTATCTTTCAAAACTAATTAGCCTGGAAGCTTTTAAAAATGAGTGTATGTGTACTGCTTAATTTCTCCTCATAAATAAATCTCTGTTTAGTTTCTTAATAGATATCTTTTTTGCTTTGAGTCTAAAGTATCAGCCAGAATCACAGATCTTTTTTTTGACATGTGTTTCACTGGATTTTATTCTAGTATAAAATTTTAACTCGGCTGTGGCCCAGACTTTCACAGTTGACTCAGTGCAAGACATCCATAAATAATGTAATTTATGACACAGAAGTTAAAGCCATCAAGACAAGATGGCAGGAAGTTTTCTGAGATCAGAACACCTTTTTTCATGTGAGCCTTGATAGGTGGCAACAATTTCTCTTTGACCTTTTTAGAAAGGCGTTCAGACTTTTCACTCTTAATCTCCAGCTACATATTGCCTTGATGATTTCTGGAGTCCCCAGTCAGCACCAGAACAATTGTCAGAACAGCCATATTGCAATTTATGAATTCCATTCGTTTCTCATTCACTTCTGAACAAGTCCAGAGTCATTACTGCTTACTTGAAATCTGCATGAGTTTTTTTGTTTCAGAAACATAAAAGTCTACCTTGTTTTTTCATCTGTTACAGTAGCTCTGAAACATTAGATGCTCTTCATCTAATTGGCTTCAGAAGAACTCATGGTTTTATTGACTTCTAGATCAGAGTGCCAGATTTGTTGCTGTCAACTAAGTCTGAAATGAAAAGAAGACATTAAGAGGCTCAAAATATACTTTTAAAATTTTGAATTCTTGGAAAAGCAAAAAACCATTATTAGATATTTAATTCTATACTGAGATCTATAACATGCACATTTCATAATGTACTTAATGTATTAGAATCAATCTGCTCACAATAACTATTAGTAAAACAAGATTAGTTGTTGAGCACAGGTGTCAAACAATCTGTTGCTTCCTAGAATACCATTTGTGAGTTAGTGAAAGATGCACACAGGAATACAACAACAGTTCAGCAATGATATAACTCATATTTGAATGAGGAACAGTGTCCCAGTTAATGAGGTCCCATGCATAATGTGCAGGCTTTTAAAAGAGAAAATCAACACAGAGTAGTCACTGACAGAAATGTATTTTTGTTCTTGGTTGGTATCTCTTTAGAAAAGTAAATCATTCCATGGGTTTTGAAGATCAGAGCTCCTCTGTCCATCTGTTTTATAACAGAGATTGTATTTGAGTTGGTAAAATACTTCATTGAAAAATTAGTTGAGTTAATAAATAAGAATCATTGTATTTTACCAAATGTACTAGGATGGGAAAGAAGGCAAAGTGATACAACCTGAGAGCAGTGCTATCACTGCTTCACCAGTCAGGATCATTTTCAGGTCACACAGAGGAGTTGCAGTGGATGCTGGCCCTGTTAACCGCATGTGGCTTAGCTCCTTTGGTAACTTTTTTAAGATTCCTTCTCTCTTGTGTGTTCTATTCATTGACATAACTAGAAGAAAATTTACAGAAGACTTGGGGCTTGGTTAAAATCTATTCATTTCAAAGGAAAGGCTATATTAAAATAAAATCAAAGTCAACGTGCCATAAAACAACAAATGCATTTTAAAATTTCACTCATAATTTGTAACTGTCATATATGATCTGTCCTAAAATAGTTATTGATAACATAGACTTGTTCAATCATGACAGATATACAATACCTTTCTCTCCTGGTTTCTGGCTAACTTGCTAAGACTCTAATTATAAAAATCTCACTTGTGAACCCCATATATTTCACATTAATACATAAATATTAAAATACAACACAATCTCTCTATAAACAGGAATTAAATCTTAGAAGAATCAACATGGTCTCAGGCATATAAATAGGGACTATAAACCCAAAGTACTTAAAGTACTTTCTATTAAAACACCACGCACAGTTCTAACCTACTAAGTTTAGAAAGGGTAAATGTAATAAAGGTCACACTACCAAGACAAAATTATTAGCTGAGAAAAATACTTCATCACAAGCTCTAACTAAATTTTGAAATTACTAGAGTTAACAAAGTTATTAAGAGTGTGAGCCACTGCAAATACAAAAAAGGTGGTCAAAACAGTAAGATTACAGCTACGGGCCTTAGGGATATACAACTTAATGCCCCCCCCCCCCCCCCCCAAAAAAAAATGGTTTACATGGCTCGCATACCAACATTCACTTGGGAATCCAAATGCCCCAAATAGGACAATGGGAGAAAAAGTAGTTCCCTGGTAGGTAAAATGTGTATTGCCTTCAAGACACAACATCCCTGATCCACTTCCTTTTGAACTCTGTCTCAGTCCAATCAAGGGGATGATCAAGTCAGATGACCTTCATTTCAGGAAGAAGATGCTGGGAAAATAAGTTTCACAACTGTCCCATTTCCTCTTACTCACTTATCTTGCCACTTTTGTTTCAAAAGAGACCTGTGGCAGGTCTTCTCTGCAGTTACCCATTGTAGTCAGTAGAAACAGGTAAAATTCAAGATCAGGAAAGGCTTTACACTCATTGAACTACCTGTTGCACTGACTGTGAGCCAAGGAGATAGCACAAGTGGCTGATACCTAAAGAAACAAAGGTTGATCTGCCTCATAAAGGAAGGGGTCTGCAGTAATGCCCAAGGGAAAAATGGGAATTGTGTTAGTTGAACTTCAGGCTGGGTTCACAGAGTGAACTTTTCTGTAAACCTCTTAGTTTTCAATTTCACCAAAAGTTTTCAATGCAGCTCTAGTTTAAAGGTGACACAAGTTTTATTGGATGAAGTCCACCACAGGTAATGTAATCCCCACAAGTCGATGTGGAACAAGGCACTGAGGGTTGAATGGATTATAGAAGAGAAGAAGCCTGGTTTTAAAACATTTGTGCACAAATCTAATCTCTCAAAATTATAGCAACATCAATCCATTGTACTCAGTACAATGGACTTAAATTCACCAGCTTTCTTTGATTTTATTGTGGTTCCATTGCTGTTTAAAATGTATCAAAATAATCCTTTTACTTCGACATTATGTTTAGCAATATAGAATCATAGAGTTGTTAAGGTTGGAAAAGACCTCTAAAATCATTGAGTTGAACTGTTAACGCAGTACCACCATTTTAATCACTAAACCATGTTCCCAAATGCCACATCCACAAGTCTTTTAAATACATCCAGGCATAATTTGACATTTTCATGGGCAGCCTGTTTCTATGTCTGACAACGCTTTAGGTGAAGAAATTTTTCCCAATATACATTCTAAATCTCCCCTGAAACTTGAAGCCATTTCCTCTTGTCCTGTCACTTGTTACCTGGGAGAATAGATCAACTCGCAGCTCGCAGCTCACTACAAGCTGTGTAGTAGTTGTAGAGAGTGAGAAGTTCCCCCCAAGCCTCCTTTTCTGCAGGGTGAACAACTCCAGTTCCTTCCACCACTCCTCATAAGACTTGTGCTTTAGCACTTTCGCAAATTTTGTTGCCCTTCATTGGATGCAGTCCAGGACCTGAATGGTACTATGGATTAGACTTTCTTTCACTTACTTTGATGATTTTTACATAGTTTTTTTGTTACAAGGCTGTGACATAGTCACTGTTTCTATTAGTTGCTACACCTAACAACCTTTCACTGTTGTCATATTCTTCCCTGGTCAAGTGGTTGTGAACAATTTGCTGTTCCCCAGACTTATGCATGAAACTGAAAAGGTTTCTACTATAGTGTTTCTTTCCAGTGTTTCCCTTTTCATTTGGTGTTAATTCTAGCTTGTCACCCACCAAAATGAGATGCAGAACATAGAATAAAGGAGGTCAGGTCAGTGGGTTTTGGTAAGTAGAATCTAGGCATCACTGGGGTTGTGCTGAGTTTGCTAGTTTGAGGGGAAAAAAAGAAAATGGCATATGCAAGATCCTTTAGCCATGTGCTCCAGCATGACATGTTCCATACAGAGCATCCCTTTCTGTAAGGTTATTTCACTGTTCTGAGCTTATCAAGAGTGAAATTAATCAACCCATGTAAGGAACGCTCAAACTTGAAGTCTCAACATTTTTCTTTGAGGGTCTCCTGGGAACACCGTGCCAGTCCTTTCAGCAATAAGGACAATAGTGTGCATCATAAAGGTAAGAGCTACCGAGCAA
Organism: Pseudopipra pipra; assembly: GCF_036250125.1. Lineage (NCBI taxonomy): Eukaryota > Metazoa > Chordata > Aves > Passeriformes > Pipridae > Pseudopipra > Pseudopipra pipra. Next base: position 40,591,547 of record NC_087549.1, on the reverse strand, counting down.
ACCCCTAAAGTTGACAGGGAGCTCAGAGTACCTGACTGCTTTTGTGAGGTCTTGAGCTGCCACTCAGCCACTCTGTGAGCCATTTCCTTTATCTGTAAAATGGGGTAAAATTGCTTGAGTAGCACTCTGAGATCCTCAGCTGAGAGACTTTACACAGTGCAGTTGTGCCATTCCCAGGCTAAGCAGTAACTGCTGAAAGCCAGAAGCAATAGCTGAGTTCTCAGTGCCTGATGCCTGGAGGAATGACACTGCGTGTGTGGGAATTGTAAGACTGTCTCCTCTGGAGGTAGCCTGCAGCTAGTAAATGCTTCCTCTTTCATCAGCAAAGACGAAAGCAGAGTGAGCTTACGCCTTGCAGGCACAACAGAAAAGGCACTGCCTTCCCCATCATCCTTCCATTACAGGTCATAATGCTACTCTTCCACTTGCTTTATATATGGGTTGAAGGTCTAGCATTGGCACCATGGAAAGCACACTCTGCTCTCTGCTTTTAGAGAAGACCAGTGTTACTCTTTCTACTTGCAGTTCTCAAGCTTCCTCTTCTCATAAGAAAGTAGAGCTGGAAGTGATTATCACATAACATCTAATCTCACCCTTCTCCAAAACACAACGCTGGCATTTCTGACAGATGCCTGTACAGTCTATTCTGAAGAGCCTACAGTAGCAGGAAACCCTCCCATCTCTACAAGCAAACTTCTTCAACGCTGCAAGAAAGTTTTATTCCCACATAATTTATTGTCAATGATTATAACTCAAACCCATTATTCCTAGTCCCATGTAAAACAGGGTGAGTGCTTATTCTTCCATGTCTACCTTTAACATAACTGAAGACTATTATCAAATCTTCCTCAAATCTTCACTTCCCACCTCTCTTTAGAGAAGATAAATTACTGTCTTCTGAGGGCCCAGTAGGAGGGCACAGTAGGAGCCCAGGAGAATCTTTCTGCCTTTTTATTCTGCAGGAGAATTCTCTTGACCACTGTCGCAGGCTTGGCTCTGGTTATGGCTGGTAAAACAACAAAGTCTGCATGATCTCCTGAAATACATAAATATTTTAGATTTTAAAGGCAAAAGTTACTGTCTAGAAATATTAAATCATATCACTAAGAACTACCTAACCTTTGAACCAGGTTTTAAAATGTTGTTCACTGAAGACATCGATCAATGATAGAAATAAGTATTTTTTCCAGGAAGGTAGAAATTCCTTAATAGAAGACTAAGGCAAATAAAAAAAGATCTGTCTCTTAAATCATAGTCTACCTTACAGAAAAGCCAAGAATCTATAACATTGCTGCATTACTGAAATTGCCTATTAGAGTCCTTTGAGAATTTGCCTTAAGACTTTTGAACCATTAAGACTGAGAAAGGAACACGACTAAAAGTGCTCTTGATTTTCATCTTGTGTTATTTAACTTGAAGGCAAAGATAAAGCAAGACAGTGAATTCAGCTGGAGGCATTATTTTTGGTAGATATATTTACTTGAAATAATCTGACACTAGTGGTTAGGAAAAAAGAGGAATTTTACTGAAAAATTATCAGCATTTTCACAGGTCTGGGGCTCTTGTTAGTGTTGCTTTGCCTTATTTAGCAATTCTGACTCTAGCTCCGTGAAGAGGCATACTGAAAGGATTCCTCCGAAAACTATTTTTCTCAAAATTCCCTTCTTTCTCCTTCCCTCTTCTGTCTGAACTATATTAGATGTTGATCCCAAGCATGACTCTTTCAGTACCTGTCCATCTACAAACAGTGTATTTGGGTAGCAAACAGATATGAAGAAAACGAGTTGTTACCTAGTGACCAAATCCCTATTCTGCTGCATGGTGAAAAACAGACTAAAGGCACAGTGTTACCTCCAGAAAGCTCCAAATGATGTCACTATAAGAGGAAAGGGATTGAGGTTTTCCCATAGAAATGGTATCTCCCTGTTCATGTAAGCCAAAGTGAAATGAAAGATTGCCATCACTGTGTAGATTATATACTACCCATGAAAGATGGATTTTCTCTCTTTTACTAAATACTCAGAAGTCCACAGAGAAAGGGGATATGATCACAATAATAAATTTTATAGCTCTATTGCTCTGATTTTCTGTCTAGGAATTGTAAATCATTTTTAAAATAGAAGCTTAGCACAGAAGAAAAGGCAGTTCCCATTGGTACCTCTCTGTGACCTGACAGATTATGAAATAAACTCATAGAACAGACTTGTGTAATCTGTCAAGAAAAGGCATTGTGTTGCATGACATAAATTTCTGTTGGATAACTGGTAAGAAAGCTAAAACTCCTTAATTCCTCACTGAACTTCTTAAGCCCATTCAAGAAAAAGCCTTGGGCAGGCAGGAGAAAGTTGCAACTTTCCACCATCTTACACTGCTTGCCAACCATGCAAAAAACCTCTATGTATTACAGTAAGAGGTTAAGCCACTAATGTCCCTGAGCCCTTTGATACTATCTGTACAGATACCTGTTACAACTGGCATCTTCACCTTCAGCATGTTGCTCATTTGCCCTGTCAGCCTGACACACCAGTCCAGAAATTAAAGGGGAAAAATATCTATGATTTAAAAACGGAATAAAGATTGATAATATGCCAATGACATTATTACATTTTTAATGAGATTCATCAGTTTATTTCGATATATTCTCAACCTCAGGGGGTTATATTGAATTGTTAATCTGCTATTGAATTATGGATTTGTTATTATTGGCGCTTTCTGAAAAATATTCTACTTCTTTTCTTAATCAACTAAGAATTGGGAATCTGTTTTCTTACAAGCTTGATTGTAAGAGTAGCTCAGAGCTAAGATTGTAGCTCAGAGTACTAACAGGGAAAAGTTGGAAAGAAACTCCTAGAATAATAAAAAAGAGAGTGGTCAAACAAGTAAAATTTTCTCTTCTAGTCTAACCTGCCCAAAACCTGATGCCAATACCTAGGGCCAAACTTTTCATGGATGGTTTTGTAAAGGTGGACAGCAAAAGTTATGCTTAGCTCCCTGAAATCAAGCAAAATCTGGAAAGAATCTGGAAAGAGAAAAAGAATTGAAGTCAGTATTCACATACACAAGTTTGCAAATTTTGGGCTTTAAATATTGCATCTTACGGTCAGAAGATAAACCCAACCATATACAGACCTTCTTAAACTTCTCTTTAAATGAATGATCTTTGATCACTAGAAGTTCTGACACTTCTAGTCATCAGTATTTGGCAAACAATACCTAATACCTAATAAATAAGGATACTACTTGCACTTTTCTCTTTAAATCAATAAGGCACAAACTATATAAGAGGGAGAAACAGATACAGCAGGCACTGTACAGATACCTGTCGTGTACAGATACCTTAGAAAGCTCAAGTGCTTAATTTATAAAATATAAATATATACAATATATAATTCTCTATTATAATTTCCTTCCCTCCAAAAATCAAACCATTTTAATTCACATATATAAAAAAGTTTACCAGTGCAAGAATGAAGGTGTAAATAAACTCAAATCTAAAAAACAGGGTATATCTCTGCAATATATTCTAGTTTTGAAGGTTAACCCTGATATCCCAATAATTTCTGCCCAAGCATAGGCTTATGAAAACTTTTTCGAGAAAATACTTCTTTTTGAGCAATGAAGTTCCATTTCTTTGTGGCAGATTCTATTTTCTGTGACTAACAATTTAATTCAATCACAAAGATTCATTCAGCAGTACTAAATATTATAACTCTAATAGCAGTATGAGCTGTTAAGAAACACTTCAACATGACAGGCAGAAGTTTTAAGCTCATCATCATAAATTTAATTGCATAACATAGGGACAGGAATTGGTTGCAGGTGTAACTCTCTCACTTGATGACTCATATTATTGACTCATTTTAATTATTTTAATGACTCATTGTGATGATTTCAGCAACATAAATTCAGCAACATAAAGATATCAGCTAAACACTCCAGAGAGAATCAAATAACATAAGCAGCTGAAATTAAATAAAAACCCTTTTTTCAAAATATTAGCACAGATGCCAAACATATAAACCCAGTTTTGTTTACAATACCTTAATTTGCTTGTGCCATTCTTCCCAGAAGAAAGTGGCAGTTCATTTGTTGAACAGTGTTTCTGTTGTCCTTGAGAGATGAGGGCAAAGCTCGGAGAGGTTTAGGCCAACTCTGTTTAGCTACTGTGACTCTAAGCATGTAATTTCAAAGCATTTGTTACAGCTGACATATTCATGTCTGTATAGATTTGCTCACCTGATGTCCCCAGACTAAGCCACAGACCAGGTCTCTCTTAAATTTTCAGTACCCAAAGTCTCAGTTAGGCTCACCTATAAATCCACCTTTGAAAAAGTAGTCTAATAAAGTACCATGCCAGACATTAACTGTCAGCCACTTCACTGAAATCACAAAAAAAGTGATACTTTGCTCATGACAGGCCTAATTGATTTTTTTATTATTCTAGAGTCTTAATATGCAAAATCTTGATCATATCAAAGTAACATTTTGGTTCTGGTACTGATTAAAAAAAGTATAATCTTTAAAATAAATCAAGTTTTTTTCACAGATTTAACAGTCCTAGAATACCTATATTTTTAAAGTAAAATACTTATATTTTTCAAATTCTTATTTTGCAAAGATCAACTAAATTTTATCATGATGCATACATCTACATTTTTTTTATTTCTGTTTCTTATTAACTTTTTTTCCATTCAGATAAGAAAATATTTTAACAGAAAAGCAGACTTCCTGATTACCTAGCTGACTATACAAGTACTGACTTTTTGGTCTATTTTCCTTCTCAGAAAGCAGTTTTATCCAGATCTGCAGGTAACATGTCTAAAGAGCATCCTCTTGGAAATGGTCTCATTCTTTCTGTAGTAAAGACCAACAGATGAACAGAAAGGAAAACAGAGTTCAGCACAGTGCAAACTAGTATGCAAAACACTGTGTTGGAAAGAAACTGATAGCAAAATAGGTCAAAATGTGTTTTCACTGTTGAAAACATATCACTTTGATTTAAAAGTAATCCCTAGCCTGATGAAAAGTTACCAAAATAAATGTAACAAAACACACGTGGATCAAAGTTAGTGGAAAAGGCAGTTTTTCCTAGGCCTGAATCTCCAAAAACCATTGCATCCCAGGCAGTATTATTATAAGCTAGGTAATTTCACCTTAATAGCAATTTAACTACATGATCTATTAATTTTTGAGCACTCCACCCTAATGCCTGACCTCAGGTGCCCCATATACCAGGGAGGCTTCTTCTCAGGAGCAAGTACTAAGCTGAAGTTTACTGTGCTGCAGGAGATTAGGTTATCATTTTAACTTCAGAAGAATTCAGTATTAGCAGACAGATCTGGGCTTTCTGTAATGCAGGGCTTTCTAACACTATGGCTAAAGAAGCCACTACAGGATGACATCCTAGTAGTTGTAAAGACTGCAATATTAGCAGCAGCAGAAACAAAATATCGTAGAATCATAGAATATCTGTGGGTCAGAAGGGACCCACAGGGGTCATCAAAATTCAGCTCCTGGCCCTGCATAGGACAGCCCCACAAATCACACCATGTGCCTGAAAGCATTGTCCAAACACTTGAACTCTGGTGGGTTTTGTGCTACGACCACTTCCCTGGGGAGTCTGTTCCAGTGCCCAACCACCCTCTGAGTGAAGAACCTTTTTCTAATATCCAACCTAAACCTCCCCTAACACAACTCCATGCCATTTACTTGGGTCCAGCCCCAGGGAATCCTTCCTACTCAGGAAATAGAAGAAAAAACAAATAACAAAAAGCAAACAAATAAACCCCACACCGAAACCAAAAACAAATAAATAAACAATCAAACACACATATTAGGAAGATAAAACATCTCACCTTTGCCTAGCATTAAAAAACTGGTCTCCAAGGAATAGATATTAATTTATTGATATACTATAGATTGTTTCATCTTCTATTAAGTTTTTTTTCTTTTATCACTGGGGTGCATGGGTTCTACCTGGATTTATATATACATACCCTATTGATTTGTCAGTTGGATCAGTATGCTGTCATATCACTGCCATTTTAATTTCTACTTATGTTGGCAGCAGAGTGACACAAAAGCCAAAGGCTCTGTCACTAAGTTATTACCTGAAACTTCTTTTCCCTGCTTTAAATTACTGTAAATTGAAAAGACTACCATCATCACATGAGGATTAGTTAACTACTGTGAATACATAGGAAGCACTATCCAGAGAGATAGCCTTTTCCTTTTTTTTCCCCCGTGATTGCAGTCACAAACCCACTGGAAAATTGCATATAATTCAGGATGAGCCCACATCTTCCAGGAACCAAATGCAGTGTAAAGGATTTTATGACTGACTTTAAAACTCATTACCACTAACTACTCTTGGCAAACAATTTCTTAATGATCTGATGGCTCTGGTTTTTTGATTATTTTTTTAATAAATTGCAACTATGCATTTTTCTGTGTGTTTCTGTTCATAAAACAGATGATCAGAAATATTTAAATACATATTTTCTGATCTCAGACATCACGGAACCTTTGCAGACTCATAATTTATAGAAATTCAAGTTATTTCTCATAGCTAGGTCAAACTGTCTTTTGTTTTCCAATTTTTATCTTCTTCTGTTTTCATATCAGGACAACAATACTAAATGCTTCCTTTCATCAATCAAACAAAGTGAGCTAGTCCTATTCTAAAAACTATCCCAGCAGCTCCTCCTAGCTCCACTGAGAGGAACAATACAAAGACATCCTCCTAGGAGAGCTCCAAAAGAAAGCAGAAGTCAACCACAGCTAGATACCCAACCAGTTTCTTTTGGATTATTCAACTGGACCCATGCCTCTTCAGTACAAGGCTTCAGATCAACCAAAATGCTTCTAAGGGTAGATAGAGAAGATAACACCCCATTCTACTCCACTTTTTTGCAACAACAAAAGGAAAATAAAACACCATCATTTGATCTTTCTGATCTGGTACCATGATTAGTCTTATGGATAGAGAACTACTGATAGTTTCATTTGGGTTTTTGGTTTTCTAATAGACGTGTTCAGGAAGATAAGTTTTCTGAAGGATTTATCATTCTCAAAACCTCTTGCTCTGTATATTTTTACCACAGTATGAGTATGGAGTAAAAAGCCAATAAAAGATAGCTAAACTTTAAAAAATCAAGCGTTAATTTACCTTGAATGAGCAGTCTGGATCAGTGAGCAACCAAACCAGTATCCCTCACCAACTCTAGGAATCATGTCTTTTGCAATAAAAGAATTGCTTCTTTTTGCAATGCTGTTAATTGGGGTAGTGTGACAAGAATAGTCCAGCAGCAATTGACTTCAGGAGGGAAGTACTTGCTGCCTTACAAAATACAAAGCAGGAGAAACTCAGAGCAACTGCTTGGTAAGTTTACAGCTAGCCATTCTGGTGTAAGAAAACATTTTGGGGGCAAGGAATTGAGAGGAGAGCAAACAAATTTAGGAACTCTAAACTTTCACTACTTCATCAGTCAAATGAAACTGTAAAGTCTTTAAAGTCAGACACATTAATGTGCATTAGTGCCAGCAAACTACTCAAGCCTTCAAAGTACAAAATCCCCTGAAAACAGTCCTGCTGCCTGCACTGGAGGTTCTCGTGCCCTCTACAATCACCAAATGCTTCAGCTTAATGGGGCCTTCAGGAACAGGGCATAGTATAAATTTTAAAACTTCTATGATATGAAGTTAAAACTTAAAGAAAAAATGCCTTTAAAGTGGTGCCATCAGGAAGAGTTGTGAACAAGCCTTTTGCAAAGGGCATTATCAGTTGTAAACTAGTATATGAGGAATATATCCTAACAGAGTTAAGTCCAGCCTATATTTGTAATGGCCAAAAAACCATAACAGTGTGGGAAATTTGTAATCAGTTAATTTTTCAAGTGAAAAGACAGAATAGTGACATAATTTTTGGCATAGAGGATGGACATGTCTAAGAGGAAATGGATCCCTTCAATCCCTTGAGGCCAAGAGCTGAAGATCATGTGAAGGAAGCCCACAAAACTCTTCCCTGTTATACCTTCTCTCTAACTAGATAGCAGGTTCCAGAATTCAAAAGTCCCTTTTTTGTCATTTTCTCAGCTGGACTAAAGAATATTTTTACATTGAAAACAGGGAGCAGTGTGGACTATGGAGTCTTTTTGGAAGAAACTGGGTTGATTTGAAAAAAATGGAGAAGTTCAGACATTTGGCTACATCCTGACCTATCCACAATAGTAAATATAAGAAAAAAGGTGAACAATTTTTTGTGGATCTTAGAGCAGTCAGGTCAGGTAATAATTACCATTTTGTAATTAAGGCAGAAGGTAGTCTCCAAATACCTTTGAAATTTTGCAGTCTCTCATTTCAAAACTGACTTGTCATTCAACATACCCATCAAAAAGGTGACAAAATTTACATTAAAAACTGTGTGAATCTAATTTCTTGATAAAAAGGTCAAAAAAGAAGTTTCACCAAAAAATTCTTTGCTTGTCAAAGAATATTTGAATATTGAATTGAAAACAATAGTTTTAGAACAATAGTACACGTACATACAGTAAATAGATTTCTGCAGCACCAAGCCAAATAACAGTAAGGACAGCAATTAAAATCCCCTCTGTTTCCTGATTGCTTCTAATATGTGGAAAGGGACATTTTTTCCTATTGCAAAAAAGTGAAGGATTTTGTATATTTCTCTTCTCTTAATATTTTAAATATCTTCAAAGAAACATAAATTTTAGAACACCCTTATGATAAATCATTAAATGTCTCCAATGTAAAAGGAAGCTCTTATTTTTTTACTTGTCAGTTTAGTCAGTTCAGCCACTAAGTTAAAGTATGCAACTGCTTCAGTTACCAACCAAGACCATGGCAGAAAATTACCTAGTTTATTTTGATTTATAAGACACATAAAATAATTTATATACCAAAGGATTGCCTAGGAAAGGATGTCTTTTCAATCAAGTACAAGAGCACAATGGTCAGTGAGAATCACTCTTACTAAACCTCCTTTAGTTATTCACACTTTACTGCTTTTTTTCTCTAAATCATAAGTTGCTGTTTTAATGTTTTTCTTACTTGTACATAAAAACAACCAATATTTTTGAAGAATTCCCCCCTCCCAGTGTAATTGTAGCAATTTTTGTTCACAGTGTCAATAAATATTTGAATTCCCTAAGAAGAACAGTTAAAGGTGGTTAGGAGAGGGGTGGTTTCAACAGCACCAAAAAGTCTATCGAAACTAGAAAAGTGATTTTTATTCAATTCAGAACATGTAGCTGAGTTTTAACCTGATCTGTCTGCTGCTATTAAAGCTGAAAAACATTTCAATGTTTTGAACTAATAGAGATTCAGTTCTAGTCTCTGTATAAATATAAAGAAGTCTTGAAATCACTACTGAAACTCAAGAAACAAAACCACAAGCTCCTGAAACACCACCTGCAGTGCCCAGAAGGTAATACATTGCCTACTTGCTCTTTCACCAGTCCATTCATAAATCATAAAGCTTAAGCATCAGATGTGAACTGCATTTATGTAAGAGGTTTAACAATCCCACAGAAGATGCTGTAACACAGCAAGTAAACAGGAAACCAGCTAAAGAAGGACATTAAACACTTAATCAAACAGCAGTGTAGGTTGTATTTCAGATCTCATACAATTACAGTTACTTTGATTTTTGTTTGTTTTTTTTTTTTTAGTCTAAAAGTTTGGGCTCACTCAGAGAAAATGTTTTGTTCTGTGTTACAGGGTATAGGCAGGCATATTGCTCTGTACTTACCAGGCGAGTATCCATAGTCAGAAATTCTTAATCCTGCGACAGCCGCAGTAGTTCAAGACCTTTCCAGTTTATGAAGCCCAGTAAAACAAGATTGCTCTGTTTACTCTCCCAGACAGTCATGGTACCTTCATGGTTTCAGTCAACTGCTGCCTGTGTTTGGAAGCAGATTAAAAAACCCTCTTTTACACAACTTATTCAACATAGATAAACCCAACAACCAACATGCAAGAGCTCCCTGAAACACCACTGTTCCTCAGAATAAAGAAGCCACTTACCATGTCCTAATTTAGATGGTTACAAATAAATGGGAGGAGATTGCATCCTCTCAAGACCATATTTAAAAATTCTGTCAATAAAGTTCACGCAATAGTTTTAGAATGGGTGGTTTTGTTTTTTTTACTGTAGTTGGTGATCTGTAGTCATCTAACACTATGTTGATAATGTAAAACATTGCACTATTTGTAGACTTTATTGACTGTTGGAAAACCAAGGGAGAGATTTTTCATTACAAAATTGGAAGCAGTTATAGGAGGAGTAAAGTATCTGAAATTTATTTTAGCATCATACTTTATAATAGTTTCTTCTCAGACCTTTCATCCCAGATTGGGTGCCTGCAAACTCTTCTGCTTGCTCTGCCCCTCCCAGCAGCAGAGACATCCTTTCTCTGAGTTCTTGTCACTGCTTCTGTTAACAATGAAATTGCCTCACAACTCTCCTATCTCTCTGTCTTCAAGAATTTCTTTGCTGCTCTTTCTTAGCCAAAAAGCCTTTACTGTGCCTTTCAAGGTCCTCTGAATTTCCACTAGCAGTGTTCCTTGCTTAACACGTTCCTCCCACCATAGGCAATCCCGAGCATCAGTGTCAGACATGGACAAACACAGATAGTCTAAGAGATGCCCTGAAAATGATCACACATGAAAAAAAAGAAAAGCCCTTGATCATATGAAGTAAGATTACAAAAGGTAGCCTGAAAACAAGAGGAAACCTTGGTGCTGTGATAACAGCATACAAAATAACTATCGTAGAAATAACCAGTGCTCCAGAGTATGTAGTCAAGAAATTTCTCTGCTCCTTCACTGTTAATACAGGACAAAGTAGACTTTCAAAGCTTTTTTCATCCCAAGTGCAATTCAAGTATTCATAACATACTGCCATGAAAAGCTGTGAAGGTCAAGAAATCAGCAAAGTTTGAGGAGTGAGTGGTCCCTCCTGTGGGTGACCAAACATCCATAGTATCATAAATCATTACAACTGATTCAGTGCAAGAGACATTAAACTACAGCTTTCAGGATTTAAGCCAATTTCAAATGTCTCTGCATAAGCAAGGGCCATATAATCCCATTTTCATCTGATGTATATGACACTAATCATTGCTGCTGACATGGTATGGGATTAGGTGGGGGTTGGACCTAATCCAAGATGGTATATCCTATATGCCAGCTCAATTCTACTTTTAGTTTTTCTGCTAACCCCCTTCAGGGTGCCCAGAAGCAGAACAACAATTGTCAGCATTTGTCTTAGCTTGCAATCTTGAGACTAAAATGCTCCCTCAAAGACACAAAAAGAACCAGTGCATCACATAAGGGTCAGGAAAAGAATTCTTCCCCCAAGCAAGAAATACTATCAAAATATCTCCCAGTTTTCATAATTTTTAATACTGCAGAGAAGCAAATATTCGGGGAAAACAGAGAACAGATCAAAACTTTTAGGAATTTGAATGTGCTGACTGAACTACAATTATCTATTTAATCTATCTATTGTTTCTGAACTCTGATTTTTTAATGCTAGACTTGGATAGAAAGGGTAAAGACATCTAGCCAACTTTTGCAGCATCAAGAAGGTTGTTTTGAAATACATCAGGGTTTGAGAAACCTGGTGAGATCCAAGACTAGCTTTTCCAAGCATTCCAGTACTATGAGTCAGCATCACTTCATACACTTACAAACATAATAATTTTTTAATTCTTTCAATAAATAAATTTCTATCTACTAATATTCTGAAATTAAAACATTTAGTCAAGCTAATTTTCTAGTTTACAACTATACATAGAGCATTAAATTCTGTGGTTCAAGGTGTTTTTTTTAAAAAAGGCATCACAAGATTACAAGGACTTGGAGTTCTTAATTCTAATGACACTAAAAAACAGCCAGTGTACCAGTACATTTTCCTTTGTTTTCCTCTTTTCTGATCAAGCTGTGAAAAAAAATGAAAAGGCAGGGAAAGTCCTGATATCAAATAAAAACCTTCTATTTGATCTCCTGCAGCCAGACTTTCATCTCATGAATTTTTATAACGTGGCCAAGAGTTATACCCAGCTATGTTCAACTAATCCAACATCCCCTTGACAGCAAACCCTTGAGATTCAGTGTAAATCAGCACCCAGAAGTATGAAAGGATTCTTGGGAAACCTCTAAGTCATCAACTCTGCTAGAAATAAGGAATGTGATTAAAGAAAGCAAAAGTATAAGCAAGCACTCACAATATTGTACTTTTATTTATAGAACTTTCCTTTATCTTTGCAAATTAAACAATTCACACAATATCTTTTTTCCTCTTTTGCATGCCTTGTTCACAAGCACATATTGCATCTGTCTTCTCCTCCAAATTCCTTGCTGCCTGTGGAGCTGCTGAAGCTTTATCTTCACCTTTTTGATATTTCCTGACTGCTAGTATACTTCACACATCTGTTTTTCCAGAGTAACAGATGTTGTTGCTCAACGAAGACAACAGTCTTTATGTTTAGACTATGAAGTGCAGAAAAAGCATTTACAGCTAGTTTCTGCTTTTTCTCATGAGATACTTCAAAAATATAAATGCTGCAAATAAAGTGTGTTTCCAGTGCATGTGCCCAGGGATAAAAAGCAAACCAAACTGCAATGGACCTAGATCATTCTTGCTGCTCAAGAGGGCAAAAGGTGGCATCTTTCTCATACAGAAAAAAATAAGGCTTTAGCCCTCAAGTGGCTATTAATTGCATGTAATTAAATCCAATAGAACTATTTGATTTTGAACAAGATAGTAATGCAGGATGCATTAATGCATACTAATGGCATTGTTGTGATTCTGCTCTATTCTCTTGTGTTCTGGTTTTGGGCCTTGTTGCTCACTAACATAGTGAACCATTTAGAAACAAAATACCTCCAAACTGAGACAGAGAAAATAGATTTCATCTGACATCTCACAACCCAGCCACAAGTGCTCAAAGATTATCATTCTGCTCACAACTGTCATTTCCCCTCATGACTGCTAAGTTATTTTCATATGTTAAATGAGTGTTTCCCTTCCTGAGATTTTAGTACCATTTTAAATTAATCCATTTCTTCAATGAAACCACAGGTGTGCCCTATATGTGCTTGCAGTATACCTTTAAAATTATGTGGCTCCATAGAGTTCCTAAGTTCTGCTGAAGTGACATGACCATGTTAGAATTTAACATAAAGATTGCTACTCAGTCAGTAGAACAGTGGTCTCTAGAGGCCAGCAGTTTCCCTCCCACATTTAGAAACATGCAACTGATATGTAACATGTCCAAGGAAGCAAATGCATCTCTATTTCTATGAGAATCAAATATCTCCTCTATTACTGGCTGACATGTTTTGAATCAGGAGGATTACAGTCTTCTCTTGGCTTTTGCTTTTAACTTTTCTTCCTTTAGTTTTAACTGTGGAAAGTATAGCTGCTGTATGTATATATATAGCCTTACATATAAAAGGTATAAATCCGCATCAAACTCACAGAATCATAGAAGTGCTGGTTGGAAGCCACTTCTGGAGGCCATCCAGTCCAACCCCCTGATTAGTGGTCCATCTCCAGCACTAGAGCAGGCCTTATCCAGCAGAGTTCTGAAAGGCTCCAAGAGCACCAACCCCAAGTCTTCCTGGCAACCTGCTCAAGTACTGCAACATACTCTAGTGCTGCACCACCTTCCCAGACAAGAAAGGTCACTCCAAATGTCCCAAGAAGTGAATTGTCCCTTGCTTTGCTGTCTTCCACTATCCAAAAAAATCCTTCTCTACTGTGCTTGTAACTTCTCTTCAAGTAATCTGAGGCTGCCACAACGTCCCCCCTTATTCTGCTTTTCAGTAGACATATGCTGCCATCAACAACCCTTCCCTGGCATGGTCCATTGGCACCCTTAGCCTCTCTCCACAAGTCTGCTCCCTCTGACTATCTTGGTATCTCTCCACTAGACCCTTTTTTTTGAAGCAGGGGACCCAGAGGAGGATACACTACAGCAGCTTCAGCAGGAATAATACCGTCCTGCTGGTCATACTTCTTCCAAGGCAGCTCAGGATAAGTTTTGTCTTACTGATGATGAGAGACCACTGTTGATTCATGTTCATCCTCATGTCTGCTGTAACACTTAGTTCTTTTTTATTAGAGCTGCTACTTGTGTCGTCAGGCCACAGACAATGCATGAAGTCAGACCTCTGGGGGAACAGAGTTTTGCAAATGTCCCTGCTGAAACTCTTTTGGGGATTTTTTGGCCCAAGTCTGTTATTTCAAGGTCCACCCTAATTCGGTGTCATCCACGAATCTGTTGAGGGTATTCTCTGCGTTATCAGGGGAAGCACATAATCCATGATTTTGCCAGGAAACAGGGGCAAGGCAGCGTAAAGCAACCCTATTCCTCTATTTAACTTTTCCCACCCACTTTCCATACTCTGTTGCTTTCAGTAGTGGCTCTCCTTCTGCTTCACAAACCATGATAGAGATGGTTTTCCTGTGAAGTGTGGGGAGGGTAGAAAAAAGAAGGTTGTGTACTTAGTCTTTTCTGCATCCTCCTTCCCTCAGTTGTCTCCCACCATTATCCCAAAGCCCCAGTTTTCCCTGAGCTTCTCTGTGAGAAACTTGTAAAATGCCTTTTTGTATGATCCTAACTACTCTAAGCTCCTGCTGGACTTTGGCCTTCATGATTTCATATTTGCATGTCCAACCAATGCCTTCAAACTACACCTCTGCAGCCTGTCATTTTTTCCCCTTTTTATGTGTTCCTCTTCTCCATTTTTATTCATCAAAAGCTCTTTCCTTGTCCAAATAGGCCCTTTGCCAGGATTACCCATATTCCTTTAAAATTGGATCACTTACTCCTGAGCTTCCAGGCTATTTTCTTTGAAAATCAATTGCTTTCCTGGGCATCATAGCAGCTCCTCAGATGATTTTTGCCTGGCTATTCCCTAAACAAGCCAAAGTTTGCACTCCTATAAGGCACATCAGGAGAACAGGCAGATAGCCCATTAAATTTCCTGAATTCTGTGTTGACAGAGAAATCCTTAGCAGACCACTGCACTTCTTTTGCTGCTTTATGTGTGTATCTTCCCTTTCACATATCTTCCTTCTGCAACAATCATCCCATTTCTCCTTCTCACTTTCTTTTTGTTTTTCCTCCAATAAACTGGAGACTTTTTTTGTTGTGTAGCCTTGACTATTCACGTAATATTATGTGGAACTGCTCTCAAGTTCTACAGAAGAGTAGAATAAACTGCTCTTTATGCAAATATTCCCTCAATGGTCCTTTATATAACAGCTCTTGAGGACAAAATACTGACAAATTTATTACTTGAAGAGATACAGTATTTCTTCTAGTGACTGCCAGGCAGTGTTTCCTGATATTCAGTAGCACAGGATGCTGAACTTCTGGGAATCATGGAAAACTAGGCACAATGTCAGTGGGCATCAAGGGCACAACTGCCCATGTCACAATGCACTGCACCATGGGTTCACTCTGTAACATGGTGCAGGGTCTGCCCCCACATGTACCCCGAGCACAGAGCATCAGTAAGGGAGCCCAGAGACTGCTTGCCTTCTCTGGTATGCTTGCGGGCATCGAAAGACATCACTCTCTATCCCACTCCAGATACATCCTGGCTGCTTCTGGGACCACACTGCATGTAAAACAGAACAATAACAGACTATGCAATAACATGGTCTACAGACACAGGCCAGCTGTCTCTTAGAGATGTTAAAATAATATAAACAATAGAAATATAGTAAAGTGCTCTTAGAAGTAAATGTCTGTGATCCAATAACTCAATTATCTAATTTTCTTACAACTTTGCTGTTTGCCATCAGAACTTGCATGCACTTGAAAAAAAGTGTTTGCCCATTTGGGTTTGCTCAACAGCTATAATAAGAACTTCCTGAATTTCTGTACTCCTTCTGTGGAAAAGATGTCACAGCACTCAATTGAAAATAAAAATATTTCTTGATCATTATGGATGTTTTCCCTTTATAGAAACTTGATGATTTTCTCACTATCACATTTTGAAGACTGCCAGCCATTTTGTAAAAGTATTCCCCCCACCTGTGTCATCTCTAACTCATTCCGCCAAGTATCCACTTTTAAGAATATTGTTCCAACTTTATCCTCACCATTCTCCTTTATTTACTATTAGGGCTACTTTCTCCTATGTGTTAGTTTCTGCAGATCTGCTGCAGCACTGCTTTTTTATTACCCATATTTGGGTAAAATTCCTTCCAATTTTATTTGCCTATCCCTCCCAGTTTCAAGAAGAAGGGATAAAAGGTCTGAAAAAAGTACACAAGAATTATCAAAATTATACCTTAACAGAGGGTAATCTAGCTCCAAATACTTGATATTGCTATTTTAAATCAGCTCAATGCTTAAACAATTTACACAAGGCCTCAAAGTCAGATTGTAATTAACTAATTCATATTTACTTATGAGTACTATTGTTATTCTAGGAGAGAATTATTTTTATGACATAGCCATATCCGAAACATATATATGATACACCTAAATGTTACTTACTAATCTATAATTGAATCTATTACATCTCTGAAAAGACCCTACATGTCAGACAGTAAATGCATATAAACTCATTATGCCCTCCTCTGAAAATACATCCTTACACTTGTAGCAGTGTAAAAGCTGCACCTTTCAACCTGAAAATAACAAAATGGAAACTACAATACTGCCCTCTACTTACATACCCTCATTGCTTTCAGTGGAACCCAGCACAGATTTCAGAAATAACAAAATGCTATATTAGCCAAACGTTTATAAATAAGGGTCTGGATTATGAAGCACTTCACAGCTGGGATGCACTTGCCTCTCATGAGATAAAACTATCAAAGCTGAAAGTTTCTTGAGACAATTTACATTTTGTGATGACATTCCCTTGAATCTTAAATACAGCAGCCTTTCTTGTTTGTGGGCCTAGAGCTCTCCTCTGGGAATGGAAACATTAGCTACTGATGAAAATATTCATGAACTCTTTGTCATGCTGTTTTTATGGAAGGAAATTCCATCTATATCATGATCATGAACCGACAAGTAAACTAATCTTTGTTCTTATGTATTAGTCATATTTTCCCTTACGTTCTTTGTAGAGCAACTGGTACATGCGTATTTAATTTAATTCTGTATAAATATTCAACAGGGCCTTTATCATATCACCTCGATAGCTCATTTGGGCTAATAGCAATTAGCCTTAGAGCCAGAAAAACAATCAATTTTTTACACTTAATACAACAGCATGTGACGTTTATCAGCACCCAGCCTTGCAGAAGGGAATGTTGATTTAAGAGTAACTAATGCTAAATCTGCATGTCTTAAGGAACTGGCCAATGACAACTAGGATCTCCACTTTTGTTCACTTTCAGTTACAGTATTCATCAATTTATTTGCAGATTTTACTCATTCTTGTGTGCAAGCATTTTCAAAGAAGCCTTCAAGTGATGATGCACTTGAATTTTCCAGTTAGCACATCAGATGATCTTCTGTACATTGCTATAGGATATGTCCTGCATATGATGGTGACTGTTTAATATTCAGAACAACTTTGTGACACAAGACAAATAAACAAAATCTCTCTAATATGCTTATTGCCCTCAGAACAGTGTCTGCAGCTTTCTGAAGGGATTTGTGTTTCCAGTTCACCAAAGACCTCTGAGACTGCAGAGGGAACTTCTCACTCTCGTCTTCATTGACAGGACATATTTCTACATCACTATGAACACTACATTTGCTATTAAAGGTGCAGGGCAGGCACTTTCACTGCATGTATCTGTAGTTCTCCTAGGAAGTGATGGAGGGAAGCTTCCCATATAATTTGCCTCTTCTCTGGAGGATATACTCCCCAGTACTCTAGCCCCTCAAAATGTAAGGGCTAAGAGGGATGGAAGGGGAGAGAGTCATGACCGTGCAGCTGCACTAACTGCATGTTGGATGGGGCACAGAGAAGCTGCCTAGGAGCTCTGTGCACTAACTTTAAATCCTTGGCTCTACTACTGCTTACTATTGCCAATATAACATCACTGTACTAGGACAGCCAGACCAGTTTTCAAGTTGCTGTTGAACTAGAGGACATCTTTTCCACCTGTACTATTTATATGCAGGATTTTCAGGAAGATTATGTTGCACACTACTCTATTTCTGACCAAAACACATGCATTCAAGGCAGCCTACAATCACATAGAGCTTAGAAATACAGTGGGATGAGGGAAGAAAAAAATTCTTACATAAGCTACAGCATCATTTACTGTAATACCAATTGAATTTGCCCTACAAGCCAATGATAGTGAGCTCAGAGTTATCAAAAGTGGGTTCAACTATCCAAAGAATGTGTCTGGGCAGCCTATTTCCCTGATTACTTGTTCTGCTCCCTGATGCCTTTCTTATGTGGGAAGATGCTCTAGCTGTTTAACTTCATCTCACTGGAATGTGTTTTGCAAATGTTTTAATAAGTTATGACCCTACTTGTCTATGCAATGCAGTTCCTCAAATACCTCAGCTGTGCTCCCCTCAGCTGTTTAAGCTGCAAATTCCATAACGTCTGTGATGTTTAGGAAAAAAGGAAGTTTATATCTAGTTAAATAGGGCTGTGACAAATTCTCTGGATGGATTAATATCTAAGAATTTACCTTTTTAAAAAAAAAAAGAAAGCATATTTATTACCTTTCATGATTCCTTCGTGTCTCTCAGGCTGTGCTGGATGTTTTCCACCTCCCACAGTGTGAGTGTCACAGGAGACGTAACCTGTTTGCAGATCTCTCCACACCTGGCAGCTACAGCAGCTGACAAGATGCTTGCAGAGGAGGAGTACACTACCTACTGCTTAACTGCTCCTTCCCAGCATTGGCATCATGTTCCACTATGGTCCAAATACTAAGGTGTAGGAAGTTTTGCCATTCATCGGCTGTCAAGGAATCTTGATATTACCTATACCGTCAAAATGCTTAGCTAATCATTTTACTTAACCAGATTAGAGAAAAATCAAAAGGCTAAAAAAAGTAGCTTCAAACATGGTTGGGGGAAGACAACCCCAAATCCAAACAATAAACCCAACGTATCATGCCCATCACATTGCAACAAGGTCAGTATGAAGAGACTGATAAATCATTTTGCCATCACATCTAACAAGGCTTGGAGGGAATCATCTCCTCGGAGTTTTGCCAATCACCTGTCTCTGCATTGACACTTAAAGTCACTTTTTGTCAGTATTTAACTCACTCAACACACCAGTTCTGGTTACTGCCTTTGAATATAATAGCAACTAATTTTAAAAATTTTCTAATATTTCTAAATAAATCCTTCAGTATGATGTCTACACATCCAACACAATGAGAGCACCTTCAGCCATTTTTTCCCCTGGCAACAGAGCACTTATCCAGTGCAAATCTGCCACTAAAGATAGTTTCATATCCACCTTTAGGATTGGCCATCTGCTTTGGGATTTCTAGTCACAGACCTGGACACTGGACAAACACCAAGTAGCACATGCACAGATACACACAGCAGACACAGAAACTGGACCACGTGTTCCCTCCTGAGAGATGGGAAGTCTTTGCCCTTGGAGGTGCATCTGGTTAGGGCAGTCGGTCTGGCTGGTAGATTTTTATGAAGGCACCTTAGATCCCCTACATACAGAAAAAATAAAATCAACAACAAACTAAAAATTAAAAACCCAAACCACAAACTTCTTACACACTTTTAGAGACCAATCTACGTAAGTCAGTCAAAAAAGCGGAATAAGACATGAGGATCTTCAGGAAGGGAAGATGCTTTCTTGCTTCCCATAGTACAGCAGACACAGGTCACTCAACCATTTTTGAGTGCAACACACCCCCCCCCCCCCCCCGGGCCCTCTCTAAAGTACCCTGGGACAGCAACTAGCAAAATGAAAACACGAGCTGGAAACTAAGTCATGTGCATAACATTTAGAAGTCAGGCTCCTTTTTCTTTTTGTTTGTTTTCGTTCTTATTTTTAGAAAGTAGGATTAATCACTGTAACAAATAGCTAGGAATTAGTGGGAGTCTTGACACTGAGACCAAGTGTCCTTGTGGAAGACAGACTCATGTTTTTATTTTTTATGTAGGCAGCTTGTGTTCAATTCTGTCCTAAAGGAGAAAAAAACATAATGGCCTATAGACTGCCAAACTAAGACAAAATTAAGTGATCTAATCAGTTTCCTGACTTAAACACTGTAAAATTAAAAATTTAAAAAAAAAATATGAAAACACTCATTACAACAGCAGCAATAGAACTTACCCCTAACTTTCTTGGCACATGGAAGAATTGCTCATGCTGCACCTTCCCTGTAGAAGCACTGTAGAAATAGACCAGTCTAAAGACAAACTAGTTATTTACTTCCTAATATAAGGACATTCATTGAATTACCTAAAAGGAATTCGTATTTAACCACAATTGAGACACTTTCTCACCACAGAAATTACTTTAAGAACATACTTGCTAGCTAATGTTCACAGCTCAATGGGTGTTTTTTTTTTTTAAGGCACCTCATCTAATTAGCTTGTAGTGGAAGACAACTGTTTTGGGAGCTGGCCCTTTATAGTGCTCTAGATGTTTAAGCTTATTATAATGAATGTTCACTTGCTTAGTGTCGCAGCACAATGCCAAAAGTTTTTTACAACGACTTATTTTTCCCAAGGTAAATTAGCATCAGCTTTTTCCCCCTCCCTTTTTTTTACTCCTCTTTTCAATATCTTTCCTCAAGTATCAGATGTGCAGGACGATTTTTAAGAGCACATTTAGCACAAATCTGTGAAAAAGAATTTTAACTAAGAATTTTTTAAAAAAATTTTTTTGAAAACTTGAACATTAAATTAGGTAAAACAGATAGAAAGCTTTAATAAAATTCAAAAAGGTAGCCTTTCTCACAAAGTGTATTTTTATTTTGGCATATCTATTTCCTTAGAGATGTTTGTTGTTCCTTTTATTATTTTAAAGATGTTGGAGAAAGGCTGCTACACCAATTTTCTGACCAAGCTGCATGATCTTGCAACATCTCCCATGGTGTGTTTAATATCTAGGACTGTTTGAATTCTTGCAGAACACTCCATATCAGTTAACAGACTACCCTGTCTGTGGCACTGCAGACGTTAGAGGAGTCAAAGGTTCATCTCAGCAAGACACTAATAGAAACCATTCTTACTAAAGATAAGGCTTTTCATGAATAATGAAAGAAAAAAAAATAAAGGCAAAATCCGTTGTCTTTTGGTTCATATTTCCTGTCATAGATGACTTTTTTCTAATTTGGAAAAAGTATTTCAAAGCAATAGCAGGTTTTTTTATTGGTTTCATAACTTCATGGGAATTTCCCACTATTGTGGTTGTGATATTCAGAGCTACAAAGTATCAAAAAATATCCACTTTCCTCACAGATGCCCAGCCAGTTGACACTACTTTCCCTCAGAAAAAAACTCTATCCCATTCTGTAGTAAAGAAACCATTGTACAAACTCACATATTCCTACTACTGGCAAAAAAAAAAAAAAAAAAAGAAAATTAAACTATGCCTCCTAAAAATTTACAAAAAACATTTAAAACTCTGAATGTTAGGATCAGTCCTCTAAATTCAGTTTATAGGTGATGTTTTTGTGTTGCCTGGACTTGTCCTTTAAATAGCACTGCTCTGCCATCAGGAGACACTGCATTCATTTCATTTGGCATCACTGGGCCTCAAAGCAAGAGAGATGCTTTCCTCCAGCAGGACAGAAGACCTGGCAATTTTAATTCACCTTCTTGCATGTTTTGAAGTCACTTAATCCTCTATTTGCCCGTCTCTGAAGATAATCTCATAAGAAAATGAAGGTATCTTATTCATAAACACTGTTATCAGAAAGCACCACCTTTCCCTCTGCATACATCATGCTACTGCCAGTGTCAGCTGCTGGCATCCTAAAGAACCAAGGATTGATTTACTTATTAATTTTTAACCATTGTATGTTTTGACACTTCAGTGTCACATGAACCGCAGTGTCAGATGAACTTCAGATGGGTAGGTTTCTAACATAGTTGTTCTGGGTTTCCTTTTAAACAAATCAGAAAAAGGTAAAAAATGTTGAGAGTGCAGATTCTTAGATCTTTGAAGGCTTTGGACATCATCTTCCCCCCATTGCTTTGGGATGAAGAAAGTGAGCATCTGGAATCACGTATCTAGGCCTGAACTTCCCTGCAAAGCCAAGCATTTAATGCTCAAACTGTGACTCATTACAAACATTAGACTATCATCTATGCTTCATCTGAAGTCACTGAGGTGTTTCTCTGTAGTAGGTGTCTGTACTAGGTAACATTACAGTGAAGCCTAAACAGGGATAATGGTACAAGAAATAAGGGTAAAAGTGTACTTTTTCCCCACAAACCAGTCAGGATAATTTTGATCTTCGCCAAGCCACCAGCTTGGGCTGTCTTGCTTGTCTTGGCCTTTATTTTTAGCATGAGCATTTCTTCGGGATCTCTAGCCAAACCTGTATTTGGAAAGTCCTTCTCAAATCTCTGAGTTGGTCAGAGACTTTCATGTATTATTTTAATGTATGAGGGAATATCATTCTGCTCTGGAGATACAGTCCTGTGCAGAATCAGATGCCTTTACTAACTATTCCATATACTTATGAACAGTGAGGATTATGGGAACCTTTCTCCATGCTAGAAAACCAGAGATACTGGGAAAACCAGAACCCATCAGAACATTTGGTGAAGCACATGGGAGCTGTTAGAACACATCCAAAATCTTCAGCACAAACAAAAATCAGTAGACTGAGCCGTGCTACAACTGCGTACCTGGCTGATGCTACCAGGACGGCATCTTTGCATCCTTGTGGAAACACACCCCAGAAGACACCACTCTGCAGACATTATGAGGTCTCCAGAGTCCTGCTACCCTTCCCCAGGGTCCCAGATACCACTGGCCTCTCTCCTCCTGGTAGTACCCAGTCACCTTCTCCCAGTTCTCCTTTTGGCCATGGCAAAATAAACAAAAATTTCCTTCTCCCTTCAATCTTGAAAACCATTTCTGTCACAAAAATATCTAATCTGTGAACTGTCAGGATTATTCTAGGATCTGTATCACATTGCTGATGTCCACTTCAAATCTGAGCAGCATCATTTCCACTGTGATATTTCTTATGAGTACTGCCACTCTTCCAAGCAGCTAATACCAGAAAAAATCAATTTTCACCTTTACCCTGAAAACAGCAATTTTTTTTCTTCCTTCTTCATAGTTTTAATATCTTCCTGAAACGCAAGCAGCCATTTCCTCCCTGAAACGGCCATCAAAAATGCACTCAAAGTGTGAAGTCTTCAGGTCAGAAGCAAACCAACAGATGAGCCTTAGCTGCCTAGCAGGGCACTGCTGCTACTCTTCTTTCACAGTTCAGGACTTTGGGGTAGCAAATGATACAAGGCAAAAAATCTATATATTCTCACACAGAATCAAATAACAGAGATGAGAAACTGGGAGACAAGGAAAAGAACAAAGGCTAAGAAAGTGGAAAAAAAAAATTGGAGAATAGGAAAAATATGCTGAGCAGATGCAGACTGTAAGGCTTACTTTATATGAAACAGGGACCTGGAGAAGCAACTCAATCGAGACCCTTATTTCCACCTACCAAGTGGAACACAGAGAAGTCAGTGGAATTATGAACAATGGCTATCACAAAGTGGAACTACAGTATAGTAAAGTAAAGTTACTTATCCTTAAGAAAGTATCCTCTAGTATAATACCCAGCAAGTTACTTTATCTATTATCTGTAGTTCTCCCTTATTGATTTGTTCCAAAATTCAAAAATTTGTGGATTTTGCTTCTTCCAAAGGAGAACTGTAGCCTGTATAGCCCCATGCTTCCCTTATAATTCTTTATATATATATAAATTTTTAAATAGAATATATGGTCACTCACATATCAAAATTAGAATTTAGGGAAAGAGACAAAACAGAGGCTAAACTAATGCCTTGCAGGAAATTACTCTTTTTTGATGTCCATCTTCAACACATGCAACTTTTAAAAGCAGGCCTAGAGGAAGTCAGTGTAATGAAAGGACTAATCTCAAGTCAGATAGAAACAGACAACCAAGGAATTACCAGCTTTACATTAAGCACATTCAAAACATTACATAGCTATCCAACAGCAATACTATGTTGCTGTTTTCATGCTAAATAATCTATATAGAAACATATGTTAGAAGCAGAGCTCAGGTATACTGTATTAGTCACAAAGAGGAAACACAGAAGGAAGAAAGCAAGAAATTCCATTTTAGAGGTTACTACATTTATTGTCTACTTTTACTGATCACAAAAACAGCCAAAAAACTGCCTCAAACCCACAAAATAACTGTTTAACTACCCTGCATACATAATTGGATGAAGTTCAATAAAGGAGAACCTTATTTAACTCCAGTTTTAAAATAAGAAAGCACCTAATTCTACATTTTAAAAATAGATTTAAACATTACTTATGTCAAAAAATGCATGAGAATAATAGCATGCTTTTTTCCTTTTCATTGAAGTAACCCACAGATTTTGTGCTATAAAAAGACTCACAGATTCTTGAGGCACATTTAAAATAGTAACTTACCACGATTCATTTTATGTACTCAAAAATGTAATAATAGACCTCCCCTGCATTGGAATTTCTTTTTTTTCCCCCCACATCTAAAAAGGTTTTAAATGAAAACAACTACTAAATCAACTCCTTTGACCTTCATATGATAATCACATGCTTGTTTAAAAAGGAATAACTAAGCGTGCAGAAATGGAAGTGCTACTATTGCTCTATCATTTATCTAATAATTGTGTTCACAGACTTAACAAAAATATTCTCTCGGAAAGAACTCAAAGAAGGTTATGCAACAGTGACAGACGTCGTCCAGTAGAAAATACTTATCTATTTTAAGAAGCTAAAAATGTGGAGACTGTACTTTCTGCAAGTGTATTAAAGATATATAAATGCCACAACTGCAAGTCACTGGCACTCTGAATATTTGTGATAGGGAAGTGTCAGAGCTGGCAGAGCAGTAGACTGAATTTTTGAGGGGGCTCAGGAATCCCTACCACTTGCAGCATCACGCTTTGTAGAAAAGGGGGTGAGATTCAAACAGTGTCTTGGGTTTAGTTTCTTTGAGAGCAACGTGCAGAACTGCTTCACCACTGATCCCTCAGAGGACACACTCAGCACTCAGCTGAAGTGTTAAACTTTAAGAACAGTTTCAAAAATTATTTTTTGTTCTCCTGGCTAAGGAGCTAAAAGCAGTGCTAGAATGTTTTGGACTGTCTGGGTACCAATTCTTGGGTTTTATGTTAAGAAGAATCACAGGAAGTTTCTGACACAGATGCTTCAACCCCTACACTTACCTCCTCTTCCTCACACCTACATTTAGGGAAAACACAATGCAAGAAATGACCCAAGGCAAAGCAACATCCTAAAAACCTGCCTGTGACCCTGCATCACGAGTACGAGCACAGGCCAGTGCCAGAGCCAGAGCTCTGCTCTCACTGAGGTCCACTGCTCCTTAACACATACTCCAACATCCGCTCTTTCCTTTGCTCCGTAGTTACCGAAGATGAGAAGGTATAGCCATAAAGGAAAATAACATCCAGCCTGTAGCAAAGCAATTCAGCTTCCACAGAAATCCCCTATGGACAAAAATAATTATGATCCCTCACTGACCTAGAGAAATAATTAAACAAATGTAATAAATTCAGAGCCACTGAAAACATGAAAGGCAGGTGAAGAGTATTTACGAAAGGTGGTGTAAATTCTGTGACAAGTAGAAAGCAAAAGGTTACCAATGAAGATGGTTATTATCAACTCTTAAGAATACTCTTCTCACATTGTGTAAAGTTCAGCAAAAAAGAAGTGTAAAACATAAGGGGCTTGTTATTTTTCTCATGCCATCTTTTAAACCAGGTTTCCAAGAACATCTACTGGGAAATGAATGAACGACCTCATCATTAAACTTCCTTCTTAGATTACTTTATGTTTAAAAGTACAGGACATACTTTACAGATTTCTTTTCCTTACAATAAAAATAATGCTTAGTAGTATAATTTTGGTTCTCTTTATCATTGTTGAGGATGCTTGAACAAAAATTTCTATGAAGTTAGAAAAAAAAAAATCAAATTATGCACTGAACACCTGAACAGGTTTACGATTTCATCTTCTATAGCTGTTATAGGAAGCAAGGAGAGAATAACAGACAACACCATCTCTAAAATGTTGATTTTTGTCTCGAAATCTGATTGACAGTGGAATTAGTGCAGAATTACCTAAGCTAGATTGAGATTCAATGACTTCCCAAGATGTTTCTGCAGAATATGTAGCCTGTTGTTGAAAACAAAATATCCAAGACAACAGATTTCAATTGTTCAAGAAACACAAAATCAATAAATACATAATTTTCTGATGGGTAAAGGAACACAAAAAATAAGTTTGTAGAAAAGTTTAAAATACACTTTTTTAAATAAATCCAGAAAACAAAATAATTTTAACCTCTCCTCTTTCTCAGTTTTTTAACGTATCTGTGAAAATACTTGGTTATAAGAATGTTTTGTATGAAGGAGACTGGCACTACTGATGCCTACTAAACAGCTATCCCATTGCATATAAGGTGTTGCAGTTTTATCTTGCAGTTAAAGAGGGAAAAAACAAACAAAAAACCCCAAATAAAACCCCAAACACTGGTACTTGGAGAAAGCTATTTATTCATAGAGTTCACAGAGAACACTGACGGAATATTCTGTTTAATAAATGGCCTAGTAGTTAGACAGTGAGGAGTCTTCCCTTAACAGCAGATGACCCCCTTCATGCCAGACTACGCTGTGGCATGTCTACCCATAGTAGTTAGATGTACTTCTATGGGACGTTTCAAGTTCCTAAGAGTTGAGATTTTCCAAAAAAGAACTTTCTCTTAAGACTAACCAACCAGCTCCATCACCAGGGCATTAAAGCTTGTGCACTTTTTTTTTTGTCACCAGTGAATAGGTTAAAATTATGTACGTGTCATGGAAAATATTATTCATCTACAATGAGACAAACGCATTTGCTTCATTTAACCATACAGGGAATGCACTTCAGTTGTCAGCAGTAAGCTCCTCTTTCTGAACTCACCGAAGAGCTGGGAAAAGTGAGACTAAAAAGGCAGAAGAAGAAAGATTATTGTAGCCAGTCCAAAGGTACCATACAAGAACCATGGCTCATCCTAAGCTTCCTGTGCAGTACCGGTTTAACAAAAATTTCTTAAGATGATTGCTGGGTGACTGTATGAACAGAAAGTCTGAAAGTTCAAGATGGCACTTGTAGATTAGCAAAAAGTAATTTGGCAGATGGAAAAGCACTAAGATTGATTTCTTTTTTTTTTTTTTTTAAATACTTACATTATGAAAGTCTAATACAAAGCTGAAAAATGCAAAAGATCCCTGCAGATAGAAATCAAAACCTACGAAAATCCACTGAAAATTAATGTATTTCAGATAAACCATGGTAAAAAAATTGATTTTTTTGTTTGCGTGTTACATCCCACAACAAAAACTTCAGAAGGGTATGGGATTTGATACACAAGCACAGTATAACTGCATGTGTTGTATTAATATGGGAAACTGTTTTACGGAGTAAGAACTTACTCATGCAGATTACCAACATGCAGTTCCCAGGGGTACCTGAGAACCACAAGTGTCAATCAGGACACAGATGCAAGGCTGTAATTTTTATTTCAGGTGTCACATGCCTTTGCACACACCACTTTCTCACTTATATAACGGAGAGAGCACAAACGGTGAGAGCACAGTATTTGAAGATATAAACTGCTACGCTCTGAAACATCAGTCCTAGTATCTCAAATTGGTCACCCTGGTTGTCAGGGACCAAAAATAAGTGAATTATCTGGAGACACTCATGTCTTACGTAAAGAGGCACATAGCAAGTGTTCTGCTCGGAAACTGTCATCATAAAAAGGACAAGAATATAATCATATGTTCAGGGCAAGGTTTTAATGCATAACTGAGAACAGATGTGGAAACACAAGCTGAGCAAAAGAGCACCTAATTAGCTAATTGAAAAGTGCATCCTCAGGCATATGAAATTCAAGTCTGACAAGCAGTCATAAGCTGACATTTCTCAATTTTTCAGTGCTTAAAAACTTAAGCATTGCAAAAATTGAAGCATATGCCATCACAGTATACACACACATGCACACACAGTAATCATACATAGAATTATGGAACATTTTGGGTTGGAAGGGACCTTTCAAAGGCCATCTAGTCCAACTCCCCTGCAATAAGAAGGGACATCAACCCAGTCAGGTTGCTCAGAGCCCCATCCAATCTAACCCTGAATGCTTCCAGGGATGGGGCATCCACCCCCTCTCTGGGCAACCTGTCCCAGTGTTCTACCACCTTCATCATAAAAAATTTATTCTTTATATCTAGTTTAAATCTACTCTTTTTTAGTTTAAAACCATTACTGTTTGTTCTATCCTGTACATGGGTTCAAAAGATCTCATATTCTGGACTAGCCACAAATCAGGAACAACACTTACATGTACTTACACTTTACTGTTAATCTGGAAATTTTTTTCAAACTCTATAATGTAGTGTTAGATGGTCAACAAAGGCATATTTAACTGCATGCATCATATCTGTGGCAAATTGTGTTTACAGGAATTCACTTATCCGTAAGAGCTACAAACACAAGGAATAGAAATATGATGAGTATTACAAGGTCTAAAATTAAAAGAGGATATTTTACTGCTTAGCTGTTTTGTTGATTAAATGTTTTTAAAGACACAATCTCTGAAAAAATATTACAGTCTAATTCAAGAAAGCTTATTATATACCAAAAAAGGGCAATTCCCTTACAGTCTTTTAAAAGCAGTTGACTTCAGGCTGTTGATCTCAACTGAAACTAAAATACCTTTTTTCTGTTGTACAGTTACACAAAATAAAGCTCTCTTCAGAAGTTTAGAAAGTTATCAATTTTCTACAAAATTATCATCTACTTTGCTAAGTTCAGTATTCATCATAAACTTTTTCTACTATTTCAGTCGTTGTGCTAAAAATACACCCCACCATTCACAAGAGACATGGTAGTCAATGCTGACCAGAACCCCACAAGAGGCATAGCTCAGCTGTCTCCTCATTACTTTGATTATATTAGACATTAAGTGCCAACATTTCAACTGCTTAAGTAATACAGACCCAGAGAGGTGCACTGGTTCTTAAAACTGACGGCTACTCCCTAAGTATCCAGGATCTTTAGACTATGTTTCTTTGTTCTTCCTTGATAATTAATACATAAACATAATGTCCTTGATAATGACTATAGAATGTGTAAGCTCGTAAGTGTTAAACTCCAACACAACAATTTTTTTGGTTATACATAGGTCTTATCTTTGTACTTAATCCTCAAAGAATAAAAATGAGCCATTACTTACTTTATAATTTTTTCTGCACCTCTAATACTCCCAGCACATGTAAACAGGACCAAAATATAGCAGCTTTGATTGCAAGTATCAGCATTTGCTAAAGGTGTGTCCACAAGCACACTTCCACGTGTTCAGAACAGGTCTCATGCAGAGATTTGAGACAGAAGATACTAGAAATGCTCATCCCACCACAGAAAAAACCTTCTCCTTACTCAGTAATCTTGCCTAAAAAGTAAGATACAGCAAAAAAAAAAAAAATCACCTATTAAGAAAGTCCCAACACAAACAGGTAAAGAGCAAATTTAAGTCCAAAAAGCAAAACTTTGGGAAAGGAAAATAAGGTTGCCACCCACAACTGATTTCAGAGAATTGAGCCAAAAATATGGAGCAACTATTCATAAGTACAGTGAAATACCATAAATTCACGGTACTTGAAAAATTCAGTTAGAACTATGAAACAGAATCACAGAATCAGTCAGGTTGGAAGGGACCACAGTGGGTCAACTGGTCCAACCTCTCTTCTTAAGCAGGATCATCCTAAAGCACACAGCACAGGATTGTGTCCAGATGGTTCTTGAATATCTCCAGTGAGGGAGACTCCACAACCTCTCTGGGCAACCTGTTCCAGTGCACAATCACCTGCAGAGTAAAAAAGTTCTTCCTCAAATTCAGGTGAAACTTCCCATGCATCAGTTTCTTCTTATACAGAATAATCATCTAATATACAGAAAAACAGTCTGGTGTGTTTGCTGGGAGCAGCTGTAGAAATAACTACTTGGTAGCTGCCACATTTCTTGCATTTACAATTAAATAAAAAACATTTTACAGCATGTTAAAAGCTAGCATTTACCTAAGATAGATTTTGAGGGGAGAACTTAGAAATTACTCAAATTACACTATCAGTTTCAAATGAGGCTTCAAAACAAAGGACCAAATTGAATGTTTGCAAAGTTAGCTGTAAACTGAAGACCTGTCATAGCAATTCAGTCTGAGCAGGGAGTTGGACAAGACAACCTTGGAGGGTCGCTTCCAACCTCAACTGTTTTTCAAGTCTGATGCTGCTTGAGTGCATCAACACTGAACTCAGTTCTTAGCCGGTATTTGGGGACTAGACTTTCCCATGCTCCTCAGTATTTTATGTGGATGTTGTTAATATGACTGAGTGTTAATACAGTGAGTGCTAAAGGAAGTAAGTGTTTATCTTTCATCATTTATCATTGCTGCTTTAGGAGTGCAAAATGGCTTGTAAAGTGAGCTGAAGACATCAGTGACCTTAAAATACAGCACTGAGATAGCTCACCAAAGTTTAAAAGGCAAATGTAGCTTGAAAAGGCAATAGAGGCAATATAGTTCTTCTCCGTTTCTAGAATTATTCATTTGGCACTAAGAAGTAATTCCCTGCATTAGAATTTATTAATGAAAAAATTATAGGAATGAAAAAGCACTACAAAGTACTAATCAATTTTTGCCATAACTGCTTACAGCCAATCTGGCTTCTAGCTAAAACTCCATAAAACAAGAAAGGATGCAATATTAGATCACAAAGAAAACTAGCACTGCAAAAAGGCACATAATAATTTTGCAGAGGGCAGACTTCCCAGTCGTACTATGCAACATGTGTAACAACAAGTATATTTAGAGAAAAGGGTATACTTCAGTGTAAACTGGTCCTACTCATAGACCACCTTAAGACTCAAATGAAACAAAATTAAATTCTACACAGCAAAAGTTCCTGACCCCGAGACCTACTGCAGAGCAGTGCAAAAACTGATATGCTTCTCAGAATATTCAAATGGATACAGCCTTCCAAAAACGTTGGAAAAAATTCCTTTTTGTGTTGAGTCTGCAGGACAACATTTGCTTTCTATCAACTTTCTCTACCATTCACTTTCCTTTTAGCAATTAAAAAAATTAGCTGCCTTTGTCTAAAGCCAAACTTATGGACTAAACATGTATTAGCAGTAGCACAAGAGGCTTTTTTAGTAATCGCTAGATTTCCAACATGCAGTTCCACAAAAGAATTAGGGAAATCTGAGATCATCAAAAACTTACCCCCCAACTTCTGCCCTACCCCTTCTGAACATGGCCCTCATCCAAATCATATAGCTATACGCAAAGTTTTATTATGGAGCAAGATGAACTACATAGGTGGTGCATAACAAACATAGTTTCAAGAACTAGTAAGGCTGTGACATACAAAAAATATGTAAACTACATTTTTCTCAATGACTGTTCAGAATCATTACTGAATATGTTAGGAGTTTGTTTGACAGAATTTCCATTTTGAATATACATAAAGATTATAAAATGAAACACATGACAAATATTCTGAAAAACCAAAGCCATTGCTGTTTATTTATATTTTAAAAATATGATGTCATGTAACAATAACAGATACATCCTGGTGTTCTTTTAAGTGGCAGATATCAGCAGGGAAGGACTTTTTCTTCCCCCATAGTTTGCATTACAGCACTTTATTTTAATCAATTTATTTAGGTGCTTCACAAGTTCACTTTCATATATTGTTCATGTGTTTCTGAGTTATATAAATGTCAGGCATGCCTTTGTCTATCTTAAACTAGAAATCAAGCTCATTTTCATAGCACCACAAATCATCACTGCTACTGTCCATAAGCTTAAATATATATTTTTTTAACCTAGTAACAATAAACTGAGACTAGAAAGTTTAGATTTTTTAAACAAAGACAAAAGAATTTCTGACTTTTAATTCTCAGCATGGAGTTCTGTACTCACCTCTCTTTGGCACTCAGGTCACCATCTCCAGAGCCTGCAACAAATGAACTTGACGGTATGTCATCAACACGGAGCAGCAAGACACACACACAGGCCTTAGTGCTTAATGACATTAGATTATCAGAAAAACATTTATTTTTGTACGCCCTAAAGAAACTGCAGTGTGTAGGTACTCTGTCATGTAGGACCATCATCAAATTA
This sequence comes from Pseudopipra pipra, assembly GCF_036250125.1. Taxonomy (NCBI): domain Eukaryota; kingdom Metazoa; phylum Chordata; class Aves; order Passeriformes; family Pipridae; genus Pseudopipra; species Pseudopipra pipra. The sequence continues at coordinate 40,559,143 of NC_087549.1, read as the reverse complement.
GCAGTTTTATCCAACTTGGAAGAACCTGACAAACAACACATCCTTTCCTCCATGAAGAAAATCCTACAGGTCATTTCACTTATCTTTGAAGTAGACTATTCAATAACAAAAGAGTGGGGGCTTACATTATAGTGCCAGGTTACCCAGTGCCGCACAGATTCATTACTGCTACACAAGGAATAACTGTCCTCCCAGAAATGGAAGGATTCTGTGCCTCTTAGCAAAGCCTGATGGTTTCCAGGAGACAATCACTGAAGAACAAATAATATTCGCAGCAGTAGAGATTATGAGGCTGGGAAAGTTTTAACAACAGGTTAAAAGATAGAGGCTTCCAAACACTTGGCATATTAAAAGGAATGAGTGTGTGTACAACTTCTTAAACCATTTGTGACTCAGCTGACTATAGGAACAAGACTACACCAGTTGCAGACAGAACTGAATTCCCATTTAGGTCAAAAATTCAGTGATTAAAAAACCCATTGCAACATGGGTTGTTGGTTTCATTTGGTGGTTGGGTTTTTTTTTATGCTTTAAACCTGTCCTGTAGATCTATATTTATGTATTTGACGCTGGGCAGTACTCAACTATGGTAAAACTATTTCTTGAAGGATAAGGTGCATTTCTGAGAACTAATTTTAAGAAGTCAGTACATAAATTACTACATTTAACAATCAGAGAGGAACGCTACTTGATGAAATGACATTCTCTTTTCCAGAGATCAAATGTCTCAGATTTATTTAATCAAAGATATGATACAATTACAAGCCCATGCATTTCATAAAAATCTGAACTTAAAATTGTTATGGAACAAAATTTTAAATAAAGCATATACAGAAGTTTCTGGGTATTCAAGTGGACTGGTTAGTCTGAAGAAATATTATATGCAACACATGGCCAGAAGCAGATATTTATCTCTTTTCTCTCGCTTATCTCTTTTCTTCCACCCCACACCTTCTGAAGATAAATCAAAAGTTGATTAACTCTGTGGATTAATTCCTAGGCATGAGCTCATAGTTGAACCCATAATTCCACTTTCCATTGACTACACATTTATAGTACACCCTTTTATGCTGTTATTAAAAATAAATAAGACATTTAAAAAAGGTATCTAGTAAAACTATTTTTAAAATGTCCTTTATTCACTTAATATGCTGACAAAATTAAAATTTCTGTCTACTTAAATTCCTTTTTATCACTACAAGGTAATTCTTGCAATTCCGAAATGTTGTTGAAAATTATGACCTCTCACAGAAAATTTGGGTATTTCTACGTAATGAAACTGCTGGAGAAATCACAGAGAAGCTGCAACAGATTAACATGAAATAAATATTAGAGCTAATATTTAAAGGCACACAAATACTTCAAACACATATGGTTTCAAATCTTTATTGTTTTAAAATTCTACATGTCTTTTACAATTACAATAATTTGTTACTTAAATGACTCTTGTATGGTTAATGTACAATGAGTTTTTTCCTGAAACTCAACCATGAAATACAATTTCATCAATATGATTTTTCTAAATAGATTAATACAAGATTTCTGTTTTGTTGAGAAGAACAAGTGCTTCACTTTCAACAAACGGCACAGGTGTCTTCCCTTCAGAATCTGTGTGATCAATCCATTGAAAGTGCTTTTGAAGATTGCAGATCTAACTGTGACTGATTTTCAAAATCAGTCTATCAAATTACAAGGGTTTTTTTAACATTAAAGAGCATTTTCATGTAATGAAACAAGCTGCAGTAGTTATTTTTATTCATCTACTGAGGCAAACTCATGTTGAAGAAAAATTATATGATTATCTGCATGCAATGAACACTCCTCTTTAAATAGTTGATGAATTTTACACATATAAAGAATCTGTTAAAGAGTGCAAGTACTTTGATAATGATTTCACAAAAGGACATATGCTGGTAATAATGGTAACTAACATTTAACATCTAAATATAAGCTAATGTATATTTAACAGGCAATTAACATGGCTAACAAACCATGTTTCAGGTGGTTGCCCTTCGAGAAAATGAACTCATTTGGTCCACACTCTTAAAGTTATCTGGGTAAAAAAAAAAAAAAAATCAAAGCAGTTAGGGCCAGAGTTTTTGATGAATTTCTTGTTTCTAAAATGTCACCTGTTAAAAAGTAAGAGCAGTACATCAATGACGTATCTTGTCTCATGACCTCAGTATAAAAAGATGGCCTGGTATTTGAAGCGATGAATGAAAGCACTGAAGGACAAGTCAAAAAAAGAATGGAGACAGAAGGAACTAAAATTTTGTTGTGTTATACTTTCTTGTTCCATGGTACTGCTTTCACTCTGTAGAATTTTGTACCCAAAGGAACTTTAAATCTGTTTTGTGCCTACAAGAAAAAAAAATGAAACAACAAATTAGAAACTCATGTGGGATTATTCCTCTGATTTTCAAATTTTTAAGCAGAAACTGATTCCCACCTCTCAGCGTTTACTAGACCCTTTTGAGTCTGGCAAGGTTTGGGCAGTGTGGATGCAAATACCTAATCCACTGTTCACTGAACCCTTTTCTAATTCCCCTTCTCTTGCTATTCACTGACACAGAAGAACAGGAATAGCAGAACTTAGGGCAATTTTCATCTAACTTGTTATGCAGAAAGTACTTGTCACAATTGTTACAAATATTTAAACTGATTTTCTTCTCTATTAATTGCATATGATTTTCCATTACTATTTCCTTACCTTTTTCGCCTGGCAATATTCCTTTTCCATCACTTTTCCTAGCACCCAAGGTCTCCGAGATGCACCTGATGCTAAAGAGAAAATATATTTATTACTTTAGATAAGCAACTACAGGTAACAGGATATTACATTCCATTTTCATTAAAAGCAGAAATTCTTAAAAAATTCAATTTTTTTAATAAAGGAACAAACATTAAGTTCAGATATCAAGACAGCTTACTGGCATTTTCAAATGAAAACTTGATTTTTCAGTTCAAATTTTGTTTTAAAAACTAATATTAGAGAAGACAATAGCAAATCAAAACTGAAACTCACTAATGAATCAGAATTATTCTCACTAACCAAGTTTGACCTTTTAGTCTGACTGAAGGCAGAAATTTCTTGAAATATTTCAAAGGACAAATTCTTATATACTCAGCTATTATTATTACTTTTACTGAAACATTTGATTATTTTTCTATATTAGTGATGGAAATTAGTTACTCATAAATAATAGTTTCAAAGCCCTACAAGTCTGTCAGTTTTGGTTGCAGTCTTCTGAGAGTACCTGATACTGTTCAGAAAGAAGAGTGAAAAACCTCAATAATAAAGTGACAGATTAAAAGAGCAACAGTGGGCATAAATAAACTTCCAGCTTATATCTATTTCTTTAACAGTAAGTAAAACTATGTGTCTTGTATTCCAAGAAATTACATCCATTTTACTAGCTTTGCTCTTTTCTAACTATCACTAACCACAGCATAAAGAAAATATCAAAATAAATAGAAGGAAAAAAATCACATACCCTATACATAATAATCAAATCAATGCTTTCCTAAGTGTGACTATTTATGAGATACTGTATGTAGTGACTAGGACATGACTCACTCGAGAACCACACTTTGAAATTTTATTAGCCTTCAAGTTAAACTGGCAATTAGTAGCCGAGTAGATTCTGTTCTACTCCACACTCCTACCTACAATCAGTGCAAAGAACTCACACATGGACTGAACGCTCAACAGCTAATATTTAAATTACAAAAACCCTTTTTTTAATTAGAATTTGCTGGGCTGACAGGCTTCATTGATCTAACAGAGATAGTGAGAGAGATGCAGGGTTCTTTTCCCTACATCTGCAGATGGAAATTTCCATATCCCAAAGGGACAACACTGAAACCATGTGGTCCTTCCTTAACCAATTTCAGTGTTGTCATAACATTTTAAGCCATCGTAATGTAAGCAGACACATCCTATGATAGCCTAGATCCCTGACATTTAATAGTTTAGGCAGATCTATACAGAATTAACAATTTGATATGCCTGTTAATACAGAAGGTCAGGTTTAGATGCAACATTTTGGCAGCCCTTAAAACAATAATTTGCATTACCTAGACCCATATCAATTTTAACCTATCACAAATACAGCTGGTGTTCTGGACTTCATTTTTCCCCACTTCCCTGATGGAGGAATAGAATCAAGAAGACACAGTTTCCTGAAGCACCGAGACACAGACAAATGTGCTCCTCAAGCAAAAGGTAAGTGTTCCCTGGTTTTTTTATGTGCGGTTTCTTCAAATCTGAGACTAACTAGTTAGCAAGTGGTAAGGAATGGAGCAAGCTAAGTCCATTTGAAAACAGGACAGTGAATTATGTACTCACAGTAACACACCAACTGACATGGCTTTTACATTATATACATAAACCAACAGCATGAAAATCTACCATATTTCACATAGCTATGTATGCACTACTAATGCCATAGTTCAGAACATATTACATCTGTAACTAAGACAGGCATTCTCCCCTTATGCTTCACAGATGACACATGGCACACACATCCTTCATCAGACTCAGAATTCAGATACGGACTGGCGGTCTTCTGGAGACTACACAATTATTTAAGATCTATCATCTTTCATCATAACTGAAATCTATTGTGAGTCTGCTCATTGAAAATAATTTGACAGCTTGTGAGATGCAAAAACATGTAGAAACTTTCACTTTAGAATGAATACTAAATTTTCTTTTAATGCGTATTCTTAGACATTTCCGAAAAGTTGGGACCACAGGTGGGTTTGCAAAAAGTACTACACATGACAGTTTAAAGACATTTACATGATTCTATTTCATGTAGCTCATAGTTTAGTGCAAAGCATTGCTATTTTTCCTCATTTAAAAAGATTTTGATTTAGCTATGTTTACACAGTTGCCAAAAACAGCCAAAAAGACCCCTTGAAGATTAAGGGAGAAAAAAAAAGCAAATGTGCCATCAACATCAAAAAAACCATACAGAAAGTGTTCTATGAAAACTTATTAGCCTTGCTAAATACCATTTGAATTTGGTGGAAAAACAACCAGCAAAAATATTGCTTGCAAATCCCCATATACTGTTGTCTACATTTTGTTATTTATTATTCATGCTACTAAGTAGTTGAAGTAACCTGATGGGAATGTTAACATACTCTCTGTGTGTACAAAAATGGCATTTTCTCCCCCCCCCCTTTTTTTTTTTACAGCTTCTTTGAAGATGCAGATACTTTTCCCTATTTTTCCAAGATATTAACATTTATATAAATTTTTGATTAAAAATGTTCTGTCCTGAAAAATATTTCGCATTAGAACAAATAGCAAAAGCTACAAAGATAGCTGACAACTACCTGTATTACATGCTTCTCATATTTATGACATATATATTTATAAAATCACTTACTAAGCATTAGAAAGGGAAGAGTGTTATTTGTAGGAGTTAGTAATTGGAAGAAATCTGACACTTACCACACTCACCTGGTTTGAGATCCAGTGCAGCAAGGGACTCTGAGTGCAAGAAATACAAGGTTGGACTAACAGTGAACAACACATAGTTGTCATGCCTTTCGTCCAAGATAATGAGAACCAAGTCGCCAACCTGAAAACTGGGGAAAAAAAATAAAATCACAGAACTTAAATAAAAAAAAAACATAGAAGCTTAAAACTACATTAATTACACTTAATTACATTTTTCCCCATGTATTGCACAGACTGAGACTTAGTTGAAGAGTAGAACAGATGTTTCTATTTGCTACACCAACATATATACATTTTACATTTTCAAGTCAACAAAACCAGGCTACCTTTTGAAAAGTGTTTTTGAAATGTACTACACCAATCAGCTCAAATTATTTTTTTTCAAAAGAACTGTCAGTTTTGTTTTAAGAAAAATAATCAGAAATGCCTAACAAAAAAATAAAGTTTTAATTTTGCATTATTTCTATTCACCCAAAATTAAGGTAACCATCGCTATAGCAGTGTTTACAAACATTCTTTTGATGTTTTAAACTGAAGCTAATTAGAACATAGAAAAATACAGCAAAATATTTATGTACCTTTCAATCTTAAAATTTTAAGCACACAAGACAAAGAAGGAATGAAGTGCCCATTTTTAATCAAAGGATTAAAAGCAAAATAAACACTGTGGTGACTTTACATAAAAAGTTTTAAAAATCTGCTTCTTCCTGACACTAGGGTAACATAAGAAGCCACCAAGTTCTCATGCCAAGTTTCAGTAAAATAATTCAAAGAACTTTTTTTGTCTCCAAACTTCTTTTCCACAGTGCAAATGTGTTGCAAGTAAATTATTTAGCCATTAACGAAATGAATTCTAAAATAGCTACAAATTAGGCATTAGATCATGAGGGGGGCTCTAAGAATAAATATTATTGCTCTTCTGGGGATGGGGGAGGAAGCGGCAAAGAAAGCAGAAAACTCTTCTTCATCAAAGGAGTCTACAGACACATAGTCAGAGACAAATGAGTAAATCTAGGAAATTTAGCTCATCTTCTTTAAAGTTCACTTTTTGATTAAATAAACAATATTCCACGCTTTTCTGTCTGGACTTATTATGAAGACTGGCTATATTGACTTAAAGACATCTCTATTGGAAAGACAACTTCTTTCACCATGTTTCCTCCCAAATGACTACCAAGAGAGTCGCCAGAATATTCAGATCCTCAAGGGAAAAACCAATCCTTCACACACTGATCTTGTTACAATAAAAATGCAAACTGGTGCAATTCAGAAAACGTGAATGGAATAATCTGTGCTCGTTTTCTTACCAAAAAGATTTCTTATATTACTCAAGTAATTTATAAGTCTGATAATGAGAAGTTGTCTGCAGCTTTCATATTTTTGCAAGAATATTTCTTTTTCCAGCAACAATTCTACATGCAGCTGCTAACAGATTGACAATACCTAACAAAAATGTTTGAGTTGATTTAATTTCATTCTGTCAGGACAAGCCAAGAGTTTTGAAGACTTCAGGAAGTTAAAACTCCTCTCGTAATATAATACAGCACTATGCATATTCAAAGGTGAACAGATTTCTTTCTACTTTCTCTTTGCATGACTTCAAGGTTACAGATAAACAACGAGAAATCTAAAGGAAAACTCAGGGAGGATTTCTAGATATCCCATGAAGTATTATTGATATAACCCATGTAAAGAACGCTACAGAATTCGAGAAAGTCACTGACATACAGAATTGAGAAAGGCTGTTTTTTTGTTTACAAATTCATTTTCTAAAATTTGATTTACGCTCAACTGGGATGCTTCAATAGCTGATGGCTGAAATATAGAGAAGATCTATATATCTTTTCACCACAGAGCAAGAACAGAAGAATTGTGATATTCTTTGACTATACACTTATTTTATTGAAAGCATATCCACCTGTTGATAAGAAAATTAACATGTACTTACTCTCTAATTGCTATTTTTTCAGAATGTCTTGAGGATACTGATGACATGCTTTGGGACATCTATAAAAAAAAGAGAAAAGCTATAAAGTATTGACAAGCTATGATGAAATGTACATTACAGGTAAGAATATGGTAAGATAATTTTTGATTTCAAACAGTGTCTAGTCTTGCAGACTTTATATTCATTCAAAAAACAGCATACTTTTGTCATCCTGTTCTGTAGTGGGTTTGGTTGTTTGTGATTTGTTTTAGGGTTTCATTATTGCGCCTTTTTTTTTTAAGATCTACATTTGATTATGAAATTTCTTGCATAACTGACTTCTCCCTCATTATTTAAAACTAAGAAGGGCTTTCCAGATCAGTGCCAGTGAAGATTTATTCTGAGCATACACAAGATCTATGATACAGCTGTGCATGTAACACAGAAGCCACTGGCACTAGAAAAGGCTGATGGTAGAACACTGAAGGTTAAACACATTTGTTACAATTAAACTCTAGATGTTGAACTCAATATGTTTTCTCAATTTTTCTAAGAACTGTCACAAAATCTGAAGTTTATTGTAATAAGACAGATCAGCACTCCCTGGAATAAAACTGGAGTCAAATCAACTAAGACCAAACGAAGGCTCAGTTATATGAGGTTTTGAACATAAGAATTCTCCTATAATTAAGTTCATTTAAATTAATGGCACATGGACTAACTTCAATAGGACAAACTAGACCTAAAAATAAATATAACTGTACGCAAACTTTCTACAGTAACTATGATAATGAGAAATGAAAGTGGGTAACACTACTTTCTATCTAGGAAGGAATACCTGGCCCACATGCAGGCAAGTAGCTAGAGAAGTTGCTCTGACGTAAATGTATCCATTTCATTACCCTCGGGTAACTTCCTTACAAAAGACAATTTATAATTGCTCCGGAGAAACTCTGACTAGAGGTCCTGCAGATTTTCCATTCATTCCTACTTCCTGGATTATTTATACAAGCTATTCAGATCTAGATTGCTCATACTTGAAGTTTAGCACATGATTTTTCAGCTGTAACTCAAATATTGCTCCCTACACCATATTTCCTATTGTCAATCTTGCCCTCTGCCTTCCCCAGAGGCAGCACCAGTCTGTCTTCACATGAGCTTGAAGCCTTTTCACAATTCAGTTTCTACATTTCTTCAAAGAATGAGTCCAAATTGAATGCAGTACAATACAAAAAGCTCTCAAATTCTGATGATGCTTTCAGCAGATTTCTTCAGAGGATCCAACTTCAGAGTTGTTTTTTGTTTGTTAGAGGCTACATTTGTCATATTCACATTGTACTTCTCTTTCTTGAAAAAGTTGCAGCTAGCATGAACGTTGTCAAATTTGCCTTGATTGTTCACAAAAGTGTCTGAGAGTTCTTTTCAGATACTAAGATCAGAGATTTTCTTGCTATTTTAAAAACTAGAATAAGTGTTAAATTAAAATGCAAACTAGCCTGATTTCTGTATTTTCCTTAATTTCTAATTTTAAGGGAAACAGAAGAAATGAGAATAATTCCATTAAAACTTAGTAAAGAATGTTTTTATGAATACAGTTCTTATGGCCTTTACACAGAAAAAAAAGGTTCCCTTTCTCAGTAATTCATATAAAATAAAAAAATCCTGTAATAACACTCCTAGTACTAAAATAAGGTCCTTTTTATTTTTTATTCCTTGCAGAGGTAACCCACAAGTTCTTCTGCAAAATATAGTGACCCTCAAAGATTTTCTTTATTGAGCAAATCCCCTTCTAAGTTGCATATCTGAAGAAGCTCAATAGAAATAAACAATGATATTTGTGTTGATGTATATTTCAGTTTTATAAGTGCATTGGGGAAGAGAGGGAAAAAGGATGAAACCAAAAATAAAAATAAATTTATCTATAAAAAACCAGGTTATAAGTAAAGAATTGAAAAGGTATTAATTTCCTATGCCCAGTTAAAAATAAAATTTGAATTTTTTAGGGATCAATAAACTGCCAATTTCTCCTACGTGGCTTGGTATTAACCATAACAACAGAAACAATCTTCTATTGTCTTGTACACTGCATTTTCTTCAATTTTACTTTACTCTGAGATGAAAAGGGATCAAAAATTTAGGAAATCCACAGAGGTTTAAAAATATGTCCAGTGTGTTTTGAGTTTCATCGTAAAAAACTGCACTGAAATAACTTTTGTGCACTTCATTAACAATTGGAATAAAAAAATTCTTTAAAAAAGATGCTTTTAGATGTCTTGCAATACTTTCTCACACCCTGAACAAATATAACAGGTCCTAAGGTAGCTGACTTGAAAGGATGCTCTCCTTGAGCTTGTCAACACAGTGGATGTCGTGAGTGAAGTGGAGATTGGTGGCCATCTTGGCCACAGCGACCACAAAGCAATCAAGTTTAAAATCTCTGTTGACAGGAGGAAAAGTGCCAGGAAAACCTCAGCTCTGGACATGAGGAGAGCAGACTTCAGGCAGCTCAGGGAATTAGTAAGTAAGGTCCCCCAGGAAAATGTTTTTTCAGGTGCTGAGGTCCATCAGTGCTGGTCACTTTTCAAACATCACCTCCTAAGGGCACAGGAGCATGCCACTCCCAAATGGTGGAAGTCAAGCACGCGAGGCAGAAGGCCAGCTTGGCTGAGCAGGGATCTTCTCTTGGAAATAAGGCAAAAAAGGAAGGTGTATGCCCAGTGGAAGCAAGGTCAAGTGACACAGGAAGAATTCAGAGATGCTGCTTGTTGCCATAAGGAGAAAATTTGTGTGGCCAAAGCTCAGCTGGAGTTGAAGCTGGACAGAAATACGGGGGACAATAAAGAGCTTTTTCAAATACCTTAATGGCAATAGGCAGTATTGGAATATAATAATTGGCCAGTTAAAGGGTGGGGGTGGTCAACTCATAAACAGGGAGAGAGACATGGCAGAGGTGTTTAACACACTTTGTCTCTGTCTTCAACACAGATGACAGACCAAGGGGGTCTCAGTGCCCTACGAGAATGATCAGCTCTCAGTCAACCCTGAAATTGTGCTGAATCTGCTGCTCCAGCTGGATCCCTACAAATCTATGAGGCCTGATGGCATTCATCCCAGAATCCTCAAAGAGCTACTGATGTCAACGGACAACCTCTCTCAATGATTTTTGAGCGGTCTTGGGATTCTGGAGAGGTCCCAGAAGCTGGTGAACATCGTCCCGATTTTCAAGAAGGAGGACCCTGGAAACTACAGGCCTGTCAGTCTCACTTCAGTGCCTGGTAAAGTCATGGAAAAGATTATTCTGGGAAGTACTGAAAAACACCTGAAAGACAACACAGTCACTGGTGACAGCCAGCATGGCTTCATGAGAGGAAAATCCTACTTATCAAGCCTGATTTCTTTTTATGACAAGGTAATCTACCCAGTTGATCAAGGGAAGCCAGCTGATGTAATCTTCTTGAATTTCAGTAAAGCTCTCAATATTGCCTCTCACAGTACCCTTCTGGACATTTTGTCCAGCACACACATAGAAAAACACATCATGGTGGTGGGTGAGCATACGGCTCACAGGTCGAGCACAGAGGGTGACAGTGAATGGGGTAACATCAGACTGGAGACCTGTCACTGGTGGGGTTCCACAGGGCTCCATCTTAGGCCCTGGGCTCTTCGACATCTTCATAAATGACTGGAAGGGATACTAAGCAAATTTGCAGATGACACAAAACTGGGACGAGCTGTTGACTCCTTCAAAGGCAGGTAGGCCCTGCAGAAAGACCTCAACAAATCAGAGGACTGGGCAATCACCAACCATACAAAGTTCAACAAAGGGAAGTCCCGGATTCTGCACCTGGGTTGGGCAACCTTGGATGCATGTACAGACTGCGGAATGAGATGCTGGAAAGCAGCACTGTGGAAAGGGTCCTGGGGTTCCTGGTTGATGGCAAGTTGAATATGAGTCAGCAGTGTCCCAGCAGTCAGGAGGGCCAACCATGTCCTTGGGGGGCATCAGGAACAGCATCGCCAGCCAGTCGAGGGAAGTAATTGCCCCACTCTGCTTTGCACTGGTGCAGCCTCACCTTGAATATTGTGTGCAGTTTTGGGCGCCGCAGTATAAGAAGGACATTAAGCTGTCACAGAGTGTCCAAAGGAGGGCAATGAAGATGGTGAAGGGCCTTGAGGGGAAGCTGTATGAGGAGCAGTTGAGGTCACTTGGTCTGTTCACCCTGGAGAAGAGGAGACTGAGGGGAGACCTCATTGCAGTCTACAATCCCCTTGTGAGAGGAAGAGGAGGGGCAGGCACTGATCTCTTCTCTGTGGTGACCAGTGACAGAAACAGAGGGAATGGCCTGAAGTGTCAGGGGAAGTTTACGTTGGATATTAGAAAAAGGTTATTCATCCAGAAGGGTGGTTGGGTGCTAGAACAGGCTGCCTAGGGAAATGGTCACAGCACCAAGCCTGACAGATTTCAAGAAGCATTTGGATGATACTCTTGGGCACATGGTCCTGTGCAGGGACAAGAGTTGGACTCAATGATCCTTGTGGGTCTCTTCAAATTCGACATTTTTCACAGAATATGCTGACTTCTACTGGAGAAGCTTATCAAACACTTCTGCTATGAAATGTAACTTCCAATTACACAGATATCAGTTTCTATCACACTTCTACATATCACCGGCCACTTAAAGAAGGCGAGATCATCATGGCCAGTCCAACCAAACCATGTGTCTTGTTTCCCACACACAGTAATTTCTTAAAGACTTAAAGTTGAGACCTGCTAGCAAGGATAAATAAAAGAAGGATTCATAGCCCAGGAATCAAGGGTGCTTTGTTACCATATTCTTTTTCCTGCCATAGGCATTGACTATTATTTAAGCATTTAAGACAATGGCTGTTTGCATTTCCAGTGGGAAAATAGGTAGAATTAAAAGTTTCACACCTTACAAAAGTGACAAGTGCAGTTTTCCCAAAACCATCTCTATGTTATTGCTAACACTCTTAATTAGGCTTAATGTAATTCTTGTAAACTGGCCGTCAATCTACTGTTGCTGAAAAACAGAGCCATGGAAATTGGCTCTGCAGAGCCTGCACCCCAGAGCCTTCACCCCAAGCCTGAATGTTCTACGTTTTTTCTGGAAAAACTCTGTTTCTCTCCAGTCCTGATAATTCCCATCCTGTGAATCTTTTCCACGATGAGACTGCTAAGATGAGGTACTTTTGAAAGGTTATCAGGTTACTTACCTCTTGCCTTAACATTGAAAACATTTTTGAAATTAATAAATACACATTTTTAGATTTTAGCAGACTTAACATTTTTTAGCTTTCATTTTTTCACGAGACTTAAAACATGCCTTCCACAAATACTTACCAATCTTTGATTTAATCTCTTATTTTCCTCTTCTTTCAACTGCAAAGTCTGAAAGAAAATCTCATCTGATGAGCTAACTAGTACACTTTATACAGTACAAACATTTAAAAAAAGTTTTTATATGACTAGAGCCCGACTACTTATACAATACTACAGCTTTCAATTCTAAAACAATTATCAAAATATATTTTGAATAAAGACGTGTAAAAAAAAAAATTGAAGTCTATCAATTATCCAGTGCTACAAAACCCACTACTAAGCTGTATTTACCTCCATACTCATATTTTCCTTTTAGTTAGAAAAACAAGTCACTGATAGAACAGCAAAAGAAATGTAATATATTTCTACATTAAAGCTTCCACCCATGACAAATCCTTTATAATCAGATGACAGAATAAATCAGGTAAGCACTTCTGCCAGTAACATCCAGGCACTTGCATCATAGAGTGCCACAATGCATCAACAGAAAACACTACTTTTCTCTGTCTGGTCAGAGATTTTAGTCCAAATGATCCTAGAAAGCTGAAAGCTAAGGATACTGTTGTTTTGTTTTTTTACAGTCAACTTTAAAAAGGCAACTGAGATGGAGTTAGACATGACTGGACAGTTAAAATTTCCTAGAATCTGAAATATTGTAGTGTAACGACTAGGGGTCAATCTTATCTTTTCCCCAGAATACAGCCTAAGAGAAATTATTCATTTCCATGAGAAAGCAGTAAATCAATTCTAATTCCTGTCCAGCTGCTTTGTATGTCTTATTTTGAAAAAGTAATCACAACTTCTTTTTTACTGCAGAAATTCTCTGGATCAATGTCACCTGTCACTTCTAAGAAGAAATATTATATCTGAGTCATTCACACTGAAGCCTACATAAACAAACAAAACAAAGCCAGGACAAGAATAATGTACTAATGCTTCTCTTGAATTACTTCAGTGAATTACACTGATCCAAAAAGAGTACAATGAAAAAACATGTCCTGAAATTATATTTATAATCCTTGCAGACACTGTCTTGCATCAGATCATATAACTGATGACAGCACACCTTCACGCACATATTTATAAGTAATTAGTTGTAATACTTCACCTCCCAAACAATCTACTTACTCTTTCTAACAACATTATCCTCTGCTTTTCTTCAGACATATGGACATTTTCACTAAAAGAGAAAGAAAATGGATAGGTTAAAAATGAAATTTTTTTTCATGATCAAAAATATCTTTTCCACACACCCCCCACTATCTTCACTCAGTGAAGTGTGCCATAATATTTGCTAGCACAGATGGAACGGCCCAGAAAGATACCTTAAGAATCAGTATTGACATCTCTGGCATGTTTTTGGGGATTTTTTTTCTTTTCTTTAAACCAAGGAGCTTCTTTGTTGCAACAAGCCAGTGAACTTTCACTCATTCATTAGTCTATCAAGTTAGATAGGGACATTTCTTGGTATTTCACAATATCTTCAAACCACCAGGATGAAAGATACAGCTCCAAATGCTTTGACAGTTAACTCCTGATAGTGCAGTTCAGCTCTGTGATTTCATATTTTCCTAGTCTGTAGTTTAAAGGCTATTGGGAAGTAGTTTAGAGTGCCCTGGGACCCTTTCCTAGAGACACTAATGTGAACTTGCTAATTGTTTCCATTTATCTGTCTCATAAACTGAACACTGGGTCATGATAAGACAATACTCACATTGCAATAAGAAATTTCTGAAGAATATAGAGAGCAATTCCTAAAACAATTAAAAGGTATTTTAAAAGCAGTTTAATAGGGAAGAAGCAATGCATTTTATAGTCCAAACTGATTTGCTTGGTAAAAGAAAATAGAAGTTTTGGGATGAAATATGTCAAGCAAACTACCAAGTAGAACTTGCAGCAAATTATAATTGAACCATTACCTCATTTCAGCTAAAAGGCTGTTTAGCTCTCATGTAATAGGAAGTAGTCAACATATATCTGTATTAATTTCTGTATATTACCTGACTTTTAATACACTTAGTCATAATTTTTTTGTTCACAAGCTTACCTTTACAATTATTCTTTTTTGTAAATCTGTTTTGAGAGTTCAAGACTGGAATGATTACTGTAAGAAACATCTCTCCTTCTAATGACAGGGTACTTCCTTATTTTATTATCAGAGCAAGCTTGGTTTGGTAAGCAACAACTGTTTTCATCCTCACTTCCACAAAGCTATTTAGTTCTCTGGGTATGCAATTCTGGGTTAGGGCAGCATACGTCGTGATGGACATTGATTAAGTGAATGGAAGTGTATCTGACAACTCTGCTTTTGTTCCTCTGGCAAAAACCTCAGTCAGGTTCATTGCTTCTGTAAAAGGTATGGAGGAGAAGTCTGGGATTGTTCAGAAAGCTAGAGGCATGAAAGTGAGACACTGTTCAAAAGGTATGTCCGTAACATGTAGCCACCCAACTCATTCACTATCACAGTTCTTCTTCTGTTTAACTTACACTTGGAATACTTAAATCTATTTTTTCATCTCATGACTGTGAGGCCAAGTTTCGGCTTTAAGTTGTATACTTATAAGTCATCAAACTCACACATTTCTGATGATTGTGACACCACAATTGTATGTTCATGTACATTTAAAAGAATAATTTTAGGAGGAAAGGTGGAAAGAGTGTTAAACATGCCCATTTGTACTCCACAACAGCCAACAGCGTACGCTTCTAGAACGGGTGCATGCTTTGTATATTTCTACTACAATGCCCCATACTTACTGCACAGCCATCATACTGGTTTCCATTGTGGAGTCCATTCTCCCTTCAGCCCCAAAGTCAGAAACCAATCTGTCTGTGTCAGTGGGAACATCAGCTGCACAGGCTCCACAAGCTTCTGATGCTGCTGCCGAGTAGGTTGATGGAGAAAAATTACTACTTCTCAGTTTATTAACTTCTTCTTCAAGCTTCTTCTTCTCTTCAAGCAAGCGAGCTCGGTCTTCAGAAAGTGTTTCAATCAAATCTATGACAAAATAAACAGAAATGCTTTTAATAACAGTAAGCACTAAGGATCAAAACCAACATGCAGCGAATAGAATAGTCCTATTAGAGAAGACAAATACTTCCAAAGAACTTTGCTTACCCTTATCTTTTTCTTGCTGTTGTGTGAGCACTTTTAATTTGTCACTAAGATCATTAATTATATTTTCTTTTTTCATTTTCTCTCTTGCCAGAACAGTGTTAAAGTTGGTCTGAAAACAGAAAGGAATTATTACTGAAATAAGAAATGTACTGTATAAATATAATGCAAAATACATCACTGGAACAAAAAAGTACAAAAGACAGCATGCATTTCAGTTTTCTAAATTATAATTAAAAAAAGGAATCAAAACTTGTTTATTTATTGCTTTGGTGAAGAGATACAATGCCTGCAACATTTTGATGTTTCTCCGTAACAGTTTTTTAAAATTTATTTTATTTTTAAGTCTCTCATTCCCCCAGACCCAGTACACACAAATAGTACAATAAAGAAATCATTACAAAAAATAATTTGCAAGTTTTTGTTTTCTTCTTCAATTATAATACTTTATATTTCAGTTAATGTAAAATAGCTGTATGTTTTGTATGTAAAACAGTTACTTTAAAGATTAAAATTATTAAGACAAAGCTGAAATGAATCAGGATATGTTACATACAATAACAAAGAAAAATATTAATATACTGTAATCTAAACAATACATTTCAAGTCATGCATTAATTGCTCAGGGAACAATTAATTAATGCAAAAGAGATACAGGAATCCTGGTTAATAGCTTGAATAACTGAACATAAAAAACAAGGCCAGCATAGCCGTCAGTCTCAATCCAACAACTCTTTCTGTTTATTCCATCTTCCTACTGATCATTACACCCTCACCCCTTTTACTGTGCTGCTGAAGAGAGACAAAAACTACCAACACCACCTATCAAAATGATATTTTAAATTAATTTCACTTTTTCAGTGAATTTTAAGATTGTCTTGACCTATCCATACCAACTGTCAGTCTTAAAATGGAAAATATTTGGCAGGCTACACACTTTACATAGTGCACAGCAGCCTTTGGCATATGTCTGCATAATAAAACTATCAGACTACAAACATAAGTAACACCTTGAAGAAAATTTCACAGAGGAAACAAATAATGACAAAAAAGACAAAGGTGGGGTTAAATACTCAAAATATTCAATAATCAGCAGAGCCAGTGTGGTTAACTGTTAGCACTGACTGATACACCACTTTTCTGGGTTTAAGGTATTGTTGTTTCTGACAGGAAAAAATTCCTGTCAGATTTACTATGTAAGGCTCACCTCAGTATTAATGCTTGCAGTCCAAGAATTTCAATAATATTCCTTCTTTATAGCTGTCTGCAATTTTGTGTTCTATGCACCAAGTGATTCATAGCATTCACCAAGCTGGCTGATCACTACCCTGTCTCTTTGTCCTTATTTGATCCCACCATAGCTAGAGTACGTAGAGGTGCTTAAAACAGAAAATCCTCTCTCGGTGTTTAAACGCAACAAAGCTGTAGATAATAGCTGTTGCTAACAGAGATTTAATTTAAGAACTCAAGATGTTTTGAAAGGAAGATGTGTGGATACAGATATAAAATATTAATCTAGTGCAGTATGATTTTGTATCAAGGTGTGGAGTACGTAGTGTTTCTAAGTTCATTATGTAAAATACAGTGTTAGCTTTAAACCTAAAACACCACCTGTCCAGGCAAACAAGGTTTAAAAGCCAGTAAGCAACATTCCAAATCAATTAGTATTTCAAATATATAGTGTTGTCCAAAATTTTGTAGTAACTGGTATCTTTCTGCAGTTAAAGAGATGAATGAATAAAAATTTCAAGTAAAAGAAGCCACAAAAATTGAATCTGGATAGCCCAGTTTCTTTGTCAGTTTTTTTTTATTTTTGGGTTTGTGGATTGTTTGGGGCTTTTGTTTGGTTTTGGGTTTTTTTTGGGGGGGGGTGTTTTTGGGTTTTTTGTTTGGTTTTTTTTAAATGTATAAGTGTTGGATTCCATTAACACATCATATTTTGGTGCAAACTTTCAGAATGTGGAAGTGTTATATAGCTGAAGAGAAAACCCTACTCCAACTTCAAAACAGCAAAAGAACACATAACTGTCATGGGAGCAAAAGTAATGAAAAAAAAGAATCAACTTTACCTGCTGTTCTGCAGTGAGTGATGTTCTGATGTTCTGCATTTCTTCATTCTTTCTTTTCTCTTGTTCTTCAAGTTGCTCCAAGAACTTCATTTTTTCTTCCTGAAGCTTCTCTTGAAGTTCAGCAACTAAAGTTGATTCAGCAGATGATTCAGCAGGAGGACTTAAAAGAAAATGTTTGGGCTTTAAATTTGCAGCATATACTGAGTCCCAGAGCACATGAAATAAGCAAACACACAGAAAGTCAGAAGTTCATTGTGAGACATTATTTCTGAAATATTTAATAAATACCGTATTACAATTATGTCACTACTATTCAATTTTACCTTTTAGTCATGAGCATCTCACCAATTCTTACTCTTGGGCATTCTGTTTGTTTAGTGTACTACACTGGCTAACTGAAGTTTTGTTGAGGGGGAAGGCTTTCGTTTACACTTTTCTAAACATAACAGAAGGTGTGGAAAGTGGTAAAAAGAACAAAAACCAATCAACTTCATGAAGATTCTTAGTATATCAAAATACAACACCTTCAAAACTCTCATATAATTAAAACAATTAAGCAGTAAATCTGATGCTTATGAATCCAGAGACCAAACTCAAAACTCTGGATTGCAAAATCTGGAGGACAGCAGTAATCATAAAGGGACAAAAGCGTCAACAGTTATGGAGGCAGGAAGGATAATGATCTTAAATAGTTTCTGAAACAGACAATGTTACATAGGCCAAGTATTTTCCATCACTGAGGCAAAAACATTAACTATGCTCTTCTCTGTTTTGGCTTGAGTTATCAAGAACCACCACTGAAGAATTTCAGAATAGAGAAATCCCTTTGTTGGGCAACATTTATGAAAACTTGTATTATTTTAAATTTCTATTATTCTTCTACACCACAATCATATTTAAACCCAAATCTTTAAACTGCACTAAACCAAAGCAGGAATCATTTGCCTCTCAAACAGGCTGCCTGGACTACTGACTACAAATGACAGCCAGGTAAAAGATATTCTTGTTCTTCAAAGAATGCTCCCACATTACTAGTTTTTACAGCTCATCACTGTATCAGGCTTTAGGTTTACAGATTTAATCTGCAAAGGTCTTGACAATTACAGCATTAGTGACAATGCCTAACTTTTTTATTGTTTGCAAGATACCAAAAGCACATATCTTCACATTGGGGTTTCTTTGCAAGTAAACACTGTACTACTCTAAGATGAAAGAGGACGTATTTAACAATGCTGCCACTGTTCTGTTACATGGGCATATACTGAAGATACAAACTATTATGCAGCAGCTAAGCACTCAAAAAGCCCTTAAGAAGCTGTAAATAAAAGAGCTCTGAAAGCCAACTAAGAACTGAAGTTCTTAGAGTGGCAAAACAACCTTTGATATTCCAGAAATCAGAAGTAAAATAAGCAGAGAACAAAGTAAATCATGAAAAAACCAAGTAAATCTTTTTTTGACCCACAGAAAAAACATTTTTGTGCCTGAATAAATTCCAATTTATTTCTAAATGAAGCCTAGCTAAGAGAGAAAGAGCATGTGTTCTCTGAAGAAGCTTCACTACTGCAGAAGTGACAGAAGTGGATAGACAATACCAAGGCTGGAAAATACCAAAAAAGTAATTCCTTTTTCAAAGCAGTCAAGATTCCTATTTTATCTTTAATACCCTTTGTAATATTATAAATCTTTTAACTGATCAGCAAACTGCTTAATAACAAAAGTCATTAGAGAAATTGTCATTTTCAGTTGGCTAGTACTACATAAGGTAAATAGGAGAGTTACAAATGCCTTGCAGTTTTATTATCTTTCCTAATCAAAACCACTTGATTTTCAGACACACCAAACCACGTTAATTTTCATACATTGGTAACGCACGATCACAAACATTTCCTTGTCGCCTCCAATATTTTTTTTAGTTTGCATGAGAGTTCAAAAACTAAACTCCTGACACCAGTGCATACTCCAGTCAAACTTAACAATCCATCTCTTTGTCTGTGCCTTCTGAATGGATAATCTAACATTACTCTTGCAGAAAAGAATGTTTATCTCGCAAACATATAGGCATGTGCCAAATAAAAGTTGGTTTCTACCATTACAAGTTAACTGCTTAACAATGACTGAGGATAACAAGTCAACTTGAGTAACTGACATAGCTAGGGGTCTTAGGAACTCAAAAATCAAACAACTAAACAGTGACTTGGAAATATTAACACAGATTCACTCAATAAACATGAACTCTGGAGATAAAACATAGAATGTCTTGATTCCTAGAGAAAAAAACTAACAGCAGAATAAAGGCATAAAAAGGAGCCCTAAGAGGCAATAAATATTTCAGTGTCACACAAAAAATCAAATTACTTGACAGAAGTTATAAACAAACTAACAGCACTTCTTCAGACTGAAGTAGATAATATTTCCTTGAAATAAGTTATTATCTGTTTTATCCAGTTTGGATAAGAAGATACACAGCTGTGCTCAGAAGTTCAAATTTAAGTGTAGGTGGATTTAAAAAGTCTGATGACACAGCTACATCTTTTTCCTGTTGAGTCAAGTTTTTCAAATTTGTACAGTGCATTAATACACAGAAAAGGAAAAGAAGATAAAATTTATCATTCTTCTTCTCATTTCATCATATTCATTGAGAGAATATTTCCTTCAAGTAAAAGAAGGGCTGTTCTTAAGTTTCATTATATTCTAATCTTAATTCAAAGAATGTGATATTACCTTGATGCATTTTTTCATACATTGACATAAAACAGACACTAACACAACATCATTTAATGATGGATATGTTTGCATATGAAAATCCTGAGGTAGCAGATAGCTCAAGTGAAGCAGATACTCCCATTTCCCTTGCAATGGGTGTAAGTGAATTGTGTGCATGTTGGACCCTCTGCATAACTTCCTCTCTGCTTTATTTTTTTAACATTCCATCGATATTTGGAAGTTAAAAGTTAACTTAAGTCTGTACTCATGTTTTGCAGTATTATTCTGGCTTTTATGCCCATTCTGTCCATTGTATTGATCTTTTCTCATTTCACATACTTGGTATATCCTAATACCTACGAAAAAGTTCTCTATTTAGGTATTTTACAAATAAGATCTATCTGCGGCATTCATTTACACTACAAAAACATAAATGACAAATTCTAGCATTTCAAAATAAAATACTATTGCTAAGCATTAGTCACATTGAAAAATTCTACTATTTCCATTCCATAACAACATAATCTAGTCTGCTGAGAGGCATTACAAGCCAATAAGTAGATAAGATACAAGAAGTCAGAAAGAATAATTCTACACATGCTTTGCAAGGGGAAAACGTATTTTTCTTTTAAAAATGAAAAATCTCTGCAGAAATTAACAAAGAAAACCAGTGACATTACGATGTTCTTAAAGATTATGTTGCACATTTGTGCTTCATTATGAAGCTCAAACTGAAGACCCTGAAATACATAAATGGAGTAGCAAAAGTCAATGGAAGTCCAGGTGGTCATGGGACAGTTCTCAGCCAATCTTATATAAATTCCAACACAATTTTCCATGACACCATTATCACCAAACTGGTGTATAGTCAGCCAGTAAAAGAAATTTACCAGCCTAACCTAAAACCTAAACCACTGCATGCTGCTACAGTGCAAAGGATGGGAAAGCAGCAGGGCAAAGGATGGGAAAGGAGAGCTGAGAACACAAAAAATCAGAATTTCAAGTAACCTGCTATTGTAGAAACACTTCTTCAACGTAGCGTTACAAGACCAAAATAAAAAACCTTCATTGCTGTCTGGAAATAATATTGTATAAAATATTTTATAATCTTTGAGATTAACTACAGACATGTGAACACCATTACCTATAAAATGGAAGTAACTTGAAATGTGAATAGAGAAAGCAATCCAGATAAACACTATTACATAGAAATTTTACTTACTGCATAGTGCATCATGAATATACCATATTGATTACTTTAAAATACTAGGAAAGCACAGTAACTTAATTATTACAGTACCTCTGATTTACTTGCATCTCAAGTTGTTGTATTTTTTCCAAAAGCCCTTTTTCAGCAGCTTCCCTCTGTAATTCAAACTCTTTACAAGCAGTTTGTACTGCATCTTCTTTTTCACAAGTGAGCTTCTGAATGAGCAACTGCCTGTCTTGTTCTTGGTTAGATACTAACAGTTCTTTCTCTTCTTTTAGTTTATGGATAATTGCTTCATATTTTTCCTGCTGCTCACAGAGAGACAATTTTTCTGTTTTTTCCTTTTCTAGGGCACTCATTTCCAACTCTAACTTACTCTGTAGTTCTGTTATTTGCTCTGAAAGTCTTTTTTCTGCCTCAGCAGTTTTTTTATGAAGAAGTGTTACTTTATTTAATTCAGTTCTAAGCAAATTTGATTCTTCTTCATATCTATCTACTAGCTCAGAAATGCACTGATCTTTCTCAATTGTCATCAGAGTCCTTAGTTCTGATAAGCCCACTTGATATTCATCACTGCTAATTTGTATTTTATTGTTTAATTTATCTATCTCCTTTTTTAAGCTTTCTGTTTCCTTATCAATCTGAGATCTTAAGGTCTCTTGTTGCTGGTTTCTGCTTTCTTCCAAAAGAAGCTTCATTTCATCAGTTTCTGCCTCTTTCAGGGCAAGTTCAACTTCTAATTTGCACCTCAAATCAGACAGATCTGAAACCTTGAGTTGCAACTCTTCTACTTGTTGTTGTTTTTCCTGCATAACTACTTCATGAGATTCCTGCATTTGTTCAAGTCTATGCTGGTTCTCTTTTTTTAATTTATCCAAACAGTCCTTGTGCTCAGCTAGCACCTTTTCAAATTCCTGTAAATGCCTGGCTTGTAGGTTGCTTTCCAGTTCTTTTAAATGGCTTTGCTCTAAACTCTCGAGTTCTGCCCTCAGGAGTTGTAGTTTTTCATTGTTTTCAACATGAAGCTTTTTCAAGTCTTCGAGTACTATTTCACGTGACTGCCTCAGTTCCTTAATTTCAGAATTTTGTGTCTCCATTTGGCATTCTAATTCAAGTAATTTCTGGTCTTTTTCATTCTGGAGGCAAACTACAGCTTCTTTTTCATTTTTTACCATTGCAAATTCATCATTCTTATTCTGAAGAACTTCCTCAAGGCCTAATAAGTCACCTTTTAATTTTTTAATCTTCTTTTTATTTTCTTCACCATCCTCCAATAATTTATTAATTTTAGTTTCATATTCACTTTTCAAAGACTGTAATTCATTTTGATGCTTATCATTTAGTGTTTTTTCAAGAGAAAGTTTTACCTTCTCAATTGTATTTACTATTTCTAAGGAAGTGCATTTTAAAGAATTAGAAAAGTCACACTGTTCTCTTTGTACAAGTGTTCTAAAGTGGCAAAGATCTTCTTTTATGCCTCTTAAATGTACCTTGGAGTCTTGGGCAATAACCCTACACTTCTCCACACAAACATTGAGAGAAGCATTTTCTACTGAAACATCCTTTACACAAGAACTTGTATCTTGCATACGTCTACTGTCTATTGCATTGATAACTGAAGAATAAAGAGATTCCACCATCATTTCTGGACTTTGTGGGTCACTTATTACATTAGGAGATACCGGATTTTCCTCTATTACAAATTCATTTACTGCTGACATAAAGTCAGATTCTGGACTTTCTGCTAATGAATCCAAGTCTAAGGATCCTTGCTTAAGAGCTTGCTCCAAGTGTGGATGGGCAATAGTTTCAAAATCAAATGTATGAGCATCAATGCTGTCTGGAGACAATTCTTCTAATGGAGCTGGGGGACACACAGAAGGACACAGGGGACCCTGAAGACTGAGTGATGGAGGAGTTCTTGAAGAGGTAGCAATTGCGGTTCCTGTTGTACTTTCCATCCTTGGTGTGGTAGCAGATTGTGGCGAAGCTTGGCTATTGGAGGCCTGCAAATTATAAAATACGAATTCAACACTCAACAAAGTGATAAGCAAAACTGTTAATATTAAAAATTGATTAAAAATTACCAAGCAAAACAAGAACTTTAAAAACAAAAAATTAAGCCTTATTATTTTTAAGAGTCCAAAATATGTACTACTAAAACTTAAGCAAAAAACTGCAGAAATTCAGAAAGATTTTTTATTACGTTTCAAAAAAGCCTAATTTGTAAACACATAAATATTAAATGTTCATCTAGCCAAAAGTCTTGCATAGATCACATCCAACTGTGGAAAGGACTGAAACATAATTTTGGATGACAACAAAATGAAGTAATCAGTCAGAAATAGGCTTTGTTTTCTAACAGCCTATTGAACTCAGTTTTCCTAATAATTTTGTTACTAAAATATTTTTATTTTGTTATTGCAAATCCTGTTATTAAAAAAAGCATTGTGACCCAGTCATTATTAACATACCCAACTAAGGCTTACAAAAAGTTTTACTATAAACAAAAATGCTGTCTACTAACATATTAAAAACATGTATGAATTGTTCTGCACGTGAGAGTGTAGAACTAGTACATAATGAAGAGCACATTCTAATTAAAAGCAACATTCTGACCTTTCAGAATGCAAGACATCACAGCCAGAGTGGATTTTTTTCCCCCTTCATGCACTCCCATAGATGCCAATTTTTGTCATTTTGCCTCTAGACCCTGGATACCACCAAACCTGATTCTGTAGCACCAGATCTTTCAATATTCAGCTGAAAAGCTAACGGTTAGAATAAACACGCATAATAATTCATGAGCAACACCACCTTGTAAACCAAAAAAAGATTAGTTAAAGCTTCTCCACCTTCATGGGACTGTCCCCAAGTAATTCAGTTCCAGTGCTTTGATTCTTAAAAGGCTAAAAACTCTCCTTCAAATCAATTTTTTTCAATTAATTGTGATTAGGTAACATTTTAGACCTCATTATCATCAGTTCTTGTTCAATACTATACGAATTATAAAGCAAGATCTCAAGTTCCAGTGCATACGCTGCTCTAAACTGCATGTTTGAAGATGAATCTTTTCATGATAGTTTTTATTGAATAAACTTTTGCCATCCACTAAATTCAGCAACTTGACTGGCAACAGTTAGGAGAGCTTGGCAACAAATGGTCAGCAACAGAACTCCATAAAACCCCAGAAGTGACAGACATTGAACTGCTGGTGTATAAATATCCAATTTTTGTTTTCTCAATCTTTTACAAGTGGTTGTTATCTAAAAAGGGACCCAATCCTCCTCTGTACTGTGCAAATGTTCTCTTAATGGAGATGTAGTGTGATTAACAATTCTCAACTCTGATTTAAGAATAATCTATTTCCAGCTCCAAAGCTCATCTATTTAGCATTTAAGCCTCACTCCATTAGCCTTTGCATCTTTATGAAAGTAAATCACACAATGATTTTGAAATTCAGTAATGAAAACCCACTATAAAAAAAACTTGTCATAACATATAAAATATTGTCTTTATTTATCAAAAATGAAGAGGACATGAGATGAAAAATTAAAGGAAAATGCTCCTTTTTAGTGTTACTATTAGGCCAGGTTTAAGTATTTTTGAAGTATTTCCCTTGTGTTTAATTTCAGCTTGCTGTTTCTCTAAGAAAACAGAAAAATAAATGTTGAAGGATCCAGGCCTGTATTCAAAGCACATGCCTGTATTCAAAGCACACTTTAAGTGACAAACATTTACCAATGATAAACCAGAGCTCTAACAGTAAGAAAAGCTAGCATAACAGATGTCAATAAGCACATACTAAAAAAAAAGCACTTCAAAGACTTTGAATATGGGAAAGCCCAACAGAAAGCCACATGCAAAGGAAAGATGGTATCTACTTTTAGCAATCCTGCAGAATCATACTAAAAGGTAAAGAATATAGCATGAAGAAAAACAAAAAAATAATTGTCACTCTGTGAAGCAACACTAATGAACTTGGTTTCCTCATGACCTGGGGTTGTAATGTATTAACACACCTCAGCGGTGGCTGCTGTGAGCTGAGCGTCTAGTGAGAGTACCAGATTAATGCCTAGTAAAGAGTTAAACCTCACATTTTCAGTAGCTGAAACTATATGAAGAGCTTTTTTACTATCGCTTCTTCTCTAAGAAGCCTGTGCCTGCCTTCTAGTCTGTTTTACAATCTACAGGCAGCAACGTATGCATGTGTCATACACTAATTTCTGTGGTGACGAAGTAGAGTCAAGAGTGAACAAGAAAAAGATAGAAAGCAGAGACAGAAACGCAGAATTAATTTCACAGTTCCCAGGTATTGTTGGATTATATGCCTTGTTCTAGTTATGTTACTACAATAAACATACTCAGATAATGGGGCAACTCTTAGAGAGATTACAAACAGTGTTTGAATTTAGAACTCAACTAGAAGAAATGGTAGATTCATAATCTGATTTGAAAAGCCAGCTGCTCTTACAAGAGAAACTTTTAACAGCAAAGGATTGTATATGTTAATCACTTACTAACCATGGAGCAGACACCTTAATCATCTTACCCAACTCCTACCAGTACCTTAACTTTCTCCTGGACACCTTTTAACCCAATCGCTGATCTGCTTAAACTTTCCTGTATTATGGAAACAAGAGGGCACAGCCACATCTTTGATGTGAGACTATTAAATTACAAAGAATGAGCAGAAACCATTAAAGAGAAAAACAGATTTCAAAGTAGTAACAAATTAAACAAATATCCACAACCATATTCTTTAACTACCCTGATGTAATACTAAAATAAGAAATCAGATAGAGAAGCACATCATCACGTTCTACGAACCCGGAAGCTGAAACAGTAAGAGAGAGGTATGGGGACACTTAGAAAGAAATACTCTTAACACCCCTAGTAAGGTAGTGGATCTCCTCTGACTTGCTCTTTGCTCACTTGTCTACAGTCACAACTTTTCTCTCCTGCCTAAAGCAACTACTAAAAGAGCAGTTGCTGTGGTTGATGCAGTAGGATGAGCTCCCATTTGACCTGGAAAGACTTCTGCACTACCAACAATTCAGGAGAACTATCCCAATCCAATTTAAAGAACCAGGCTTCTGGTGCCACTAGCATGGAAAGGGAGGATGGGGTCAAATGTGTCTCCTCGGGAAAGTGCAAGAGCAATAATTTGCTGTATGGGCAACACTCAACACAGTTTGTTGTCAACTCTGCACCAAATTGGGACAATATATCAGTTCACCAACAGAATGTGTGGCTGCATGAAGTTGTAGGCATCTTCGGGACAATCATTAAATGTTTATTCATCCTTCTAATTACTTACTCTAAATTCCTATAAATACTAGGGATAAAAAAGGAATATTTTAAAAATTATTTCAGTAATTCTATACAAAAAAAAAAAATAGGCAAAAGTAGCATAATTTAAAAAACACTTCTAGATTATCTGTGGGAAAAGCAATGCCAGAGAAAGACTTTCATCATGTAGTAACAAGAGCACTGTCTTTGAGAACAAAAAAAGTCTCCGACAAATCTATTTGCTTCGATTCCAAAAAGCGTTCAAATGAATCACTGAAATTACACACAGACATGGGCATTTTCAAGATGACATCATGAATGGCCCAGTTCTAACTGTGCAATGCAATTTAAGGAAAGAGACAATTATCCAAATCTGTCTAAACACTTGACATTTCTGCGTCAGCCAGGAATCCAAAGTGGTCAAAGTACAGCAAAAGAGAAGAGTGCGAAGAATATTCTCCTGATTTGACAAACATCTTTTTTGTGCAGCCAGATACTGACAAAAATTTCTCAAGATAGGCAAGTCTGAACCAAGAAGGGCAAACCACAAAGACTTCAAGAAGTCAGGCACATTTCCTGTTTATTTTTCTACTGTTACTATGTATATTTCAAATTAAATCTTAAATTTCTCACTCTTCTGACACTGCAAGCCTTAGTGAAAAATTAATTTACTAGAACACCTGTTATTATCTTGGTTTCATACAAGATAAATTTCAAGATAGACCATGTTGAGAGTGAACTTCTGTATTTCAGACAAAGGTCTGTTGAAAGGGCATGTTCAGAAAACTTCAAGATATCACAGAATTTACACCACTTCCAGGCATTTCAGTGGCTAACAGCGTTAAGGCCCTAATATTCTTGTTCTTAATTGGTTGTTCATTTGAAAAACAATCTTCATAAAGAGAGAAAATAGCTAAAAAAATTACTTAGGTGACACACCTTTTCTATGTTATAGAACAAAGAGCAGCCCAGATTTCATATTTTACATAAATGAACAGGAGATTTATTGGAAGTCTTTCAAGTCGGAGAGAAATAAAAAGATAGAGGACTTCGTGTCACCTGGTTTAAGCAGGAAATTGCTATTCAAAATTAAACATGTCCACAGCCCTAGCAGTTACAGAAGATGCTTCTAGTCAGTCAAGTGCATACAAGAATTTACACCATAAATGATAGCAGTACCCCAAACTGACACTGATTTTCTACAGAAAAAACTCCAAACTTGAAGTAGTCATCTTCACAAAAAATCTTAAGCATTGCTGAATTCCCCCAGAGCTTCACTGAGACAGGCTGCAGTCAGAAGCTAAAAGGACTCTGTTTGATGTATGACGAAAGTTAGAGGCTGAACGCACAGAAGTAAAAGTGATTGGCAGAAACACAGTTTCTAGGGGAAGATATCCGCTTGACAGGCAGAAAAACTAGGAGAAGATCTTTTTGCCATCTGTTCCTTCTGTACTCAAAGAAGAAAGCTGCACAACAGCCAACCAAGGCCTTAAAATCTCCTTAACTGCTTGTGCCAAAAGGACCTAAGAAGCAATGCAGAAATCTAGAGAAGCAACAGCTTCATTGAATACAAACTGAAGTGACGAAGGCAGAATGCAGACATTCTGCCTTCGTCAGAAGATCTGAAAGTGGCAGAAAAAAATATTAACAGTGTAATTCTACAACTTCTGCGGAATAGAAGCATCTATTAAATGTTTAGAAGCTATTGAATATCTTTTGACTATTCTCTAGATACTCGCTTTACACGTTTGAAGAGCTCAAAATTTTTGGAATGTTTACTAGTTCATGATTAGAAAGGAAACTTATGCAGTAATGAGACCAACTAATCTTTACATCAGGAAAAACAAAGTTGCTTTCTGAAGTGTTTTATAAAACAATATCATGAAAATACTCTACTATTTTGAATATAATATTCTCTTTTTTATTGGTAAAGGAAAGAAAAAATACCTTTTGTTCATTCAGCAGGTCTGTAATCGTTTGTGACATTTCATCCGAACTCTGTGCTGCCTTTACCAGGTTATGTAGAGCACGTACATGCTGGTGAAGAGATTCGAAGTCACACAGTATGGGAACCCTTAAAAATAGTACAGGATTACTTTTTTTCCCCACACAGTTAGTTTAATATTCAAATATATTAAAGTGTATATTTCAACAACACTAAACTTCCCTCTGTATAAGGTTCGTACTTGATTTATTTCATCTATTTTACATGGAAAATCTAGTAAGACTACCCGGTATTTGCGCTTGAAATTAAAACCTTGAGAGCTTTTAAGGAGTAGATAACAATAAACACAACGGGCAAGTAACATGTCAGTCTTTTCTCCCACAGGAAACATTTGCCAGTAGGACCTAGAGTTACAATAACAGTAACAGAAGAGAATTGGTAGTGATTAGATCTGTAATTGAAGCACTTATGTTTGCAAATGACTCTATTCTTCTCTCCAGTTGGATTCTCTTCAACACAGCTCTTCCTTTGAAGTAGCAATTAATTCTCTACTATTTCATTTTCATGATAGGTAACCCGAATTAAAAGACTGATTGATGTGTCATGATCACATTGCAAGTGTTGCAAAATTACACCTCAATGTATTTTGCATTCTCTGCTCAATATATAAGGCAAGTGGCACCTAGTGTATTTTTGAAAAATTAAGATTTCAATAACTGCTCAAGCATATAATTTCAGAAGACTGAGGCACTGTAAGTAAATTGAAAAATCATTTTAATTATGCAGCTCAGGGGTTCAGTCTGATAGAAAAGGATTTTGTGCTGGGTCTCAGTTCGCCTGTTGCTTGCTCTTTACATGTTAAACGAATATACCAAAGAATGTACTACTCAAGTTTCTTCTGAAGCTCAGTGTCTACCCAAAGCGTGTGACAGC
Organism: Pseudopipra pipra; assembly: GCF_036250125.1. Lineage (NCBI taxonomy): Eukaryota > Metazoa > Chordata > Aves > Passeriformes > Pipridae > Pseudopipra > Pseudopipra pipra. Next base: position 40,529,135 of record NC_087549.1, on the reverse strand, counting down.
TTTGCACTTGAGTTGCAAGCTCACCTCTATTATCTATATTTTCACTAAATGCAACACTAAGCCAAAAAACCAGGAGGAACATGACATAATCCCACCTCTATTGCCATCAAGTGGAAAACTATGTCACTACAATTCAGACCAACTAAAACAGCTTAGTTAAGGATTGGTTTTTGGACAATAGCAAGGCAAAATTTGCCCTCAACTCAGTACAAACTTCCCAGAAAGCTTGTAAAATTCACACAAATCAAAAAATCAGGCAAACATTAGCAATAAGATACTTCGGCTTGCACCTTTTCCCCCCTGCAGAATCAATGAGGAACAAGACTAAGAGCAGAATAAGAAAAATTAAAAGGGAGCATGAACTATAGCATGACGTAGCGCAAATCCACTGTCAAGCAGACCAAGTCCACTACACTCATTCTAAACTCCAACAACAATACCACAAAGATACTGAATCCAAAAGAATGCCAGCACAAAATATAGGTGAAAAAAAGCAGTTAAATCCACACCTGTGTTAAGCACCAGTAACAGGTATTGGACTGACACTGTTGGTGAACATGATAGGTAACTGACAGATGGCAGTGAAGCATCTGCCTCTTGCATTTACCTTTGCAAATGTAATCCCATCTTTGTGGGATTGTGGCCTTGGGGCAGGGGAAAAAAAAAAAATAAATCTCAGCAAGTCTCTGCAGACCTCGTCTAATGAAGGATGGTGAAACATGAAACATCCAAATGTAGTCATACTGATAGATCTCCTCTTGGACAGAGCCTTACAGAGAACTTGCTACTGCCCATTTCTTGCCCATTATCTTGGTTGGCATTTCTCCATCTTGACTGCTCCAGGTTTAACACATGCAAGTTTGAAAGCTCACTCTAACAGTCATCTTTTCCAGAAAGACATCTCCAAGTTCTAGATAAGAAACTAAACCTGTCACGTTTCTTGTGAGACAAAACAGTAGCTTCCCTGTCTACATATGCATGTCCGCCTCACTGCTGGGAAGTAAGAAACACAGAAACAAAGCTACTACTCAAAATTATGGATTTCCATAGACAGCAGAGGCACTTGGAGAATACACTTTTTAGTAAAATCAGTGTGTTAGAGAAAAAACAGTAATTGAATATAAGAGATCCCTATGAACTCATGCTGAGCTAAAGACATTAATTTTATTTCCTCTGGAATAGCACATAACAAAAAGCAAAAGCAAAATAAAAAAAATCTAATCTAATTCTGATCTGACAACACAAAGTTATGAGTTTATTTCAGTTTGAAACTGACAACATTTTTTTTTAAACCATGAGGCAGCTCAAAAGAACACCCATCATGCTTTACATCTCGATACAGAATACACGTGTTCAAATCAGAGCTTGAGTACATGAAGTACGTAGATATGTATCAGTGAAGACCATTGGTTAAGAATGGTATCAGTTCAGAAAATATCCTTGTCTGTTCTTTATGGAAAATGAATTTGGGGTTGGAAAGCTGAAGAAGGTGGGACCACCAGGGGAAGCTACTTCTGTAACACACAAAGTTTAAAAAGGTGCTTTACCTGAGTAATGGTTGTACTTCTGAAGGACAAAGAGACTGTAAAAACTGCAAGTCACTCAATGAGATATCTGGAAGCTCACTGTCAAATCTGCGAGGTTTTCGTGTCTGTAAAGAAGAAATTAATTTACACATTGTTGTAAAGGTAAAAATCAAGATTACCAAGGAAGGATTAAGAAGAGCTTAATAAATAACACAGAAAAGATGTTAAACTGATCTCTCTCAAAAATTTCTTTTTTTAAGAAACCATGTCCCATCCCCCTAAAAAAAAACCAAAAACACACACAAAAAAAACCAACCAACCAACCAACCAAAAAACACCTTCACATTTGTATCCACTACTTCTATCCATCTACAAGCATCTAGTCCAACTTCCTCCCTATTTCCAAGCTTCATAAATATTATGGATGAGTTTAAAAGTTAAGGGATAAGAGATGGCATTGAAGCTTTATTTATTATGCTGCTGAACAGACAGTAAAATATTAACTCAGTCCAGTATTTGAAACACTGAAATGAGTAGCATTCCTATTTTCCAAGTATCTTTAAAAAAAAAAAAAAAGCTGGAAAGGAGAAGCTAAAATGTTAAAAAGGCAAAGTGAGATGGCAACATTAGAATCAGGGAGTTAGCTTACTTCAATTAACCAAGCTGTACAAAATCAAAGTCAGCAGCCAATGCTTAATTACAGATATACTTTTCACCTCTTCATGTTATCAGCCAATTAAGAGACAAAAATGCTTTTCCACTTATTCAGTGATTATCAGGAAACAGGGAGACCTTTTACTTGCTTTTACCATCCGATTAATTTTATGGTTCTATTATTCACAAGACGATTAGATGATCAAATTATTCCTCCTGGCTTCTTTTTTTCTGACCATTAACAGCAATTTGTTGTTCAATATCACAGACTCCTTAACAAACAGGAGTATTAAGTTGACATTTCTTTTCCCACTACACTGTGAGTTACAAAACCAGTGTTAATATAGGCCACTACCTCCCAGCCTTTTCATTTGTGTCACAGCAATGTGACAAGGACATAGCTTGAATGAATTAAGCTTAGGTTTTTAATTCCTGAAACTGCTGTATATAGAAATTAAACAAACCCAAAGATACGAGTACATACACAAAAGGATGGAGGCCAGGAGTCAAGTCCTCTAAACAAACGATTCCTTAGAAAAGACTTCCCTGGGGAAGGAAGAGAGAAAAAAGTTATTTAAAGAAAGAAATGCAACATACAAACAATGTCTCAACAGAAAACAGTTAAGTTACTTCAGTTTTACAGCTGAACTACATTTGAAAGCTAACTATGTCATTTGTTGACAACATAAAATTGTGAACGACCACAGAACTTCAGGCAAAACCTCACCATTCAGGTAGAACTTCTCACTTCATGGAAGCCTCCTTTTGCTTAATGCTCACCCATACAAAATCCTCAACTTCTTTTCCAAACCTTCACTCTGACCTTGCTAATGTTCTTTCCAAAAATTTCTTATTCTAGCTGCCAATTCAGAACACAAGTTGCAGACTTTGCAGAAGGAATAATAAGAATACTTTTATACCAGCAACTTCATTTCTAAGTTTTCTTTAAACTTCTGATTAAGGTCTTTAGATATGGGTCTTAGTTCTTGGGTTTTTCTTAAGTAGTCCAGAGGAAGTCATAGCAACACCCAAATATCCAGTAATAGTTTTAAAAGTGTTGTTTAGAAGAACAATAAAGCACACAGGGAACATTTAAACAAAAACTGCATTAAAATTTAGTAGGTAGAAATCTTATCTTTTACAGACATTAAACTAATCACAACTCTCACAGTATTTTGGATAATTATATGAAACAGTTCTCTGGTTTGATTAATAGAAAAACATTTTGTTCACAGTAGGAACACCTGACACACTGCATGAACTTCCTATTTAAGTTTACGAAAATTATACAGGTATTGAAATTAAAATATAATGAAAGTATTTTAACTAAAAAAGTTATACTTCAACACAATTCTGATTTCACATAAGAGAAAGTACTTACTGAACAGTTTACCAAAAGATTCCCTTTTTGCCTTTTCAGCTTCATATAGGTGTTTCCCATCTTTTATTAAAGCACCTGCCCACTGTGAAAGGGAAAAAATATGTAGTTAGTTGTCAATTTATACACTGACACAAAGGTTTGGTCTCAGAATTTTATTTACTTACCTCCCTGTAGTGTTTTATGAACATTTTTCTCCTCACAACCTCAACAACAGCTAGACAGTACATCTGAGGAACAGTACTGAGAGCCTCTACAACTTTGACCCTTTCTAGGAGTTCTGTTACAAGACGAAGCAATGCTTGTAGTTTCTCTCCATCTTGGTCAGCATGAAGCATTACAAAACAACACCACCTACAAAAGTAGGTTACACTTTAGAAGACTGTAACACAGTAATTTTTTTTTTCATTTAAATTAGGTTAGCAACGTATGGATGAAATGAACAATGGCATCATTTCACATGGGACAATAACAGACTATCTGAAAGTACCAAGCTACTCAGAATTCAGTAGTCACCTTGCAGGTGCCTGTTAATTTCTTACAGTAAGTCATCCACATCAGCGTTCAAAAAGTGAACATTTACCATCATTTGAGTAGAGCTATTGTTTTGGCAAGAAATGATCTTAGCATAAATGACCTTAGGACCAACAATAATGTAACTTTCGCCAGTAGAATTAAAAAAGCTGATACCTACTCAGTAAAAAAAAAAAAAAAGACTACTTTTAGTTTATAAATCTTATCAATATTTATTGAAAAGCATCCGCAAAAGATAATAAGAGTAGGAATATTGTCAAAGAATTAAGAACAAAACTCTGTTTGGGAAGTCCACACAAAGAAACAGCCCCTTTAACATACAAATTCTTGCACTTTGTAACCACAACTTCAATTATCCATGATACAATCAATAGATTAATTTCAAGCACAGCCACCAACATAACTAAATCACCGTGTAACTACTGAAAAGGTGATCAACTGGTGGGCTCGAGGAGAAACATTACAACAACTTTGCCACTAGAGAATACATACGGTGGAGGCATATACCACAAGTTAAAAAAAAAAAGAAATTGCTTTTATTGAGAGAAGTCAAAGCAAAAGTGAAACAAATACAAACAAGTCAATGTTAAGCAATTAGGAACACAAACTAACAGAGAAGCTACAAGGCATTCACTCTTTCTCATAGTAATGATTTCCTTAAGACACACATTCCTTAAACAGCCTTGCTGCAACCTGAAGCAATAAAATTTGCAAAGTTGTAACTTACTTCAGTCTGACTTGCAAATTATTTGCAAGCTCTTGTTTGGCAGTGGTACATTTCTGTTTAATATCTAACAGTTTTCTGTGATTAGTTAACATAATCATCAGTTGATTTGCATGACTCAAACACAAATCAGGCAGCACAGAAGGATCTTTCAAGTTCTCAGCTCTCTTCTGATTAGCCAAAAATCCCTAGAGGAAGAGAGACATTTGTTACACAAGTTTTGTGACGATCAAAAAGCATGGAAATGATACATCTCCTCTAGAAATGCAAGGAGTTTAATAAACCTACTGTAACCATTGAGGAGTATAACAAAAAGATACATGGAGAAATCAAGTTTCAAAGTTGCTTTCTTTCCATTCTATAGTCCAGTCCAAATCAACCTAATCTGATACTTCACTCCCAAACAGTTACCAACACAACCCTAGTAGAACTTTACACAACTAACCAACACCAGAGAAAGGTCGCAAAAATTAATACTGCAGAAGAGTAGCTGCCAGGATAGAGGGGATAAACCATCATCCTAATTCCTGCAAACAATCTTGTTGTTAACTTCTGGCATATGCAAGACTTAATACCAACTTAAAGCATGTTCAGTACTACTGTGGGTTAAAGAATATACATTTTTTGAATAAAGAAATTCACACTACACTAATTCTTCTCGAGAGCCAAGATCAGTTAGACATTTTATTCACATGCAGGAGGTGGGCATGGCAAAGAATCACCCATTGTGGATGGTTACAGGTAAACCCTAAAAAGGTGGGAGGCAAAACAGGGAAGATGGCCTGCTGTTGATAAACATGTCTTAGATGGCTGATTATAGATGATAACAGATGTGCACATACAGAAGAAACACGGAGACTGCTGGCATAACTACTGTGCTAGGCCATTGTATACTTCATCTCATTCAACAGACAAGATAAAAATATTCCTGGAAACAGTGTGGTTTTTTAGGCAAGCAAATACCACCCAATACCACCAATTTTAGCCTTGCTGTTGTCCGCATTCATATCTTGTTTCTGACATGTTACTTGAACATCACAATGGTCACTGTATTTGTAGTTCTACAAACTTGTTTATTAAGTCTTTTTCCTTAATAAAGAATTCAAAACCAGGCAATAGTTTTAAGTGTTTCTTTCTGAAGCTGAAGTTGATGAGAACAGAAAACCATAGAGTTATATGAAAAACTGCCGAAAAATGAAACCAGTCATTACTGATTTGATATTGAATAAAAACAATCTTGTCCTAATCATCATCATCATGCCTAGGCTTAAGATGCTATAAAACACATTTACAAAGCCTGCAATAAATATTTATAGCCTCGTGAGAGCAGTACAGAAATCAAAGTAAGTATCAAACAAGTCATTCAGTATAATGAAAAGGAAGATGCCCACCAAAGATGCAAGAGAATACTGAAGAATCAACCATTTACTGAACTCTGAGCAACTTCTGTACTGAATGAGCAAAGACCCTCTGGAAAACAAATACTGGCCGGAAACATTTTAACTGTATGTATTATCTGAACCAAGCGAATCAATATCAGAAAAGGTGGGGAAAACTGTTATTGATGAAGAAGAAGAGAGCCCCAACAAAAGACGTTGGGTTGTTTACTCAAGTAAGACAGAGACACTGAAGAAACATGCTGCGATAATAGCTAGGGAATTTTCAAGCACCTAAATGAAAGGCAGTATGGGCATGTTACAAAGACTTGAACTAGCCAAGAACACTTTCAAATCTGAGATTAACAGATGTTTATAAACATTAGGACAATCAGATTCTATATAACTTTACATCAGGATTAGAGTAGTCAAGAAAATAATTGCTTTTAAACAGCAGCTCAGTAAGCTTTTTAAATGAATCACATGGCACAGAGTTTGAAGTTACATAAAACTGGATGCAGTGAGCTAGAAAATCTTTTTCAGCTTTACTTGCAGTTTCAAAAGATTATTCATGAAGTTGAGTATTTTTGAGATTTCTGTATCTGTGGACTCATCTTTAAAGTAAAATTTAAAATAAAATTACCCTAGCACACAAATCAGAGAGAAAAATCTCAGCATACTTGAAAAATGACAATTAAGAAAATCTGCAATAAACTGAGGGAAAGTAGAAGGGTTAGGGGAACACCAATAAATTGTGGAGAAATCCAATATGTAGATAATCAATTGTTCTCATAAGATCTTGCCTTTCTAGCCCTGATCAGGTCACAGGATTTATGACATGCAGCTCACAGTCAAACTAAGAAGGGTCTTGAAAAATAAGTATGATAATGTCTTTATGGATTTTTCCCAATGACTATTTCCAAATCAAAGAAGCAACAATCATAGAATATTTAAAAGCATTTTAGACTGAAGTTCAGACAATCAACAGGGAAGGCATCAGTGGTGTAATAAGCAGCTAAGAAGACCCTGAAACACTATAAACATATAAATCTAAGGTTTTCTTTGACGTAACAAGAAGCAGAGGAAAATAAAAGTACAGAACCAGAATCAAGGCCATCCTTCAAACAGTTTGACAGTTTCAAAGAGCTAATAGAAGAGTTACACTTCTATGAACCTAACCAACAGAAATGTATTTAGATGCAATAAAATGTTTTAAAAAGCTACACTAGCTAATAAGGAAATCTAAAAAAATACGAAATCAAACACGAGGCAATGTTGGAAAGGATAAGCTCTTGGGCAGAATCACACTGAAAGATTAGAGAGGCTCCAAATTTTCGAGAGGCATATTCTTATCACATAATGCCACCTGCTGACCGCCGCTCTATACGCTCATGTTACAAATCCCAGCATCCACAGAGAAAACCAGTTTTTAAATTTATCAAGGCAGCTTTTCCTATTAAATGTACTATTGAACTGGCTGTTTAATGGTCAGTTAATTGAACAGCCTAATGGAAATCAAAAAAACTCCTAAGGCAGGTCCAGGAACAAGGAAATTAACTACGCAATGAGGTCATCGAGCAGCAAATGAATTTGTTCCGTGGGACAAGTTTGGTTTGAATTTTAATAATGAAACTGAGATTGGCATAGAAAGTCAACTCAAATTCTGGATAGAACAACAGCTTTTCCTGGCCAGGGGAAAATGAGCCTACAGATTCCAAACCAAATACTGCCAATGAGATTAACACTGAGATGTTCCTTATCTTTGTTCTAATAAAGTGCCTCCACATTATTTCTTTATGAACAGGAACAGTTCACTGCTGGAAGGTGTGAGGTTAAAGAAAAAACTATAAGTGTTTTCATATAGCACCAAATATATATATATATGTTATAACACAAATTGCGAGCACTATCTTTAAATTAAATAGACAAGTCCTCATCTGTATTTTTAAATATAATTAAGCCCCTGCACTTTGCCAATCTTCTTCAATTTCCATTCAGACTATCATTTTAATGCGTAACATGATACCAACTCTAGAATCTTAAAAGTATCTAATTTTTTTTCCCAAACAACTACTGAAGCTGGTATGAAAATACTTACTAAGGCTCAAATATAAAAATCAATTCATAAAAGCTTCTCACAGTACACTTAATTACTTGTTTAACCATGAACATTTAATTAATCGAAGCTTTAAAAAAACCCAATAAAACCCCAAACACACCATTACATTCTAGTAGACTTTTCTTAAAAACCGTTATATCATACAGAAAGGAATAGACAATTTGTAAAACAGAAAAGGCAAAGATGAAGATTTGAAAGTTAAAGTCCCTGACAAGTCTTGAAAAGATACAAGTTCTAAATTTACAGTAGCATTTAAACAAGGTGATGAAATAACTTTCCTTTCCAACTGACTGTTAGGAATCTCACTCAAAACTGGGACTGGTAGACTTGAGGTAGGCTCTTCATCCAAGGGAAGAGGGAAAATAGCGAAAACCACCACTCACTGCATGGGGCAACCAGCTATAGGGATGGAAGACTAGCTTAGCCATCATGCTAAATTACCTTGCATTTAGCACTGGCCTACAAAATAAATACACTCAAGACAAACTTGCTTCTAAAACTTACTCACTGAACTTATCTGAAGACAGGCTCTGCTTTTAAACAATGCTGCCAGAAGTACTGGTAGCACCCACCTTTATGCACCAGACCAAAGAGGCAGCAGGAAGCCTGGATCCTACACAACTGTCAGCCCAGCTCTCTTCTCTAACTCTCTCCAAGATAGGGAGGTAAGATTATTCATTTATTCCTACTAATAATTTACCAATGTGCAAGCAGAAAAAAGAAACTCATGCCTTTCTTCATGATGAAAATCTGAACATCAGCAGGTAATGGCTATATACAGATTTTTATATACTTCCAGCTGCAAACAAGGCATTAAAGGACAACCTTAATCATAGAGCTGATTGAAGCTCTTCACAGGAACTGTATTTAATATAGCAACTTTCATATGACATTGTAGTCCTTTTTAAAAACAGGAGTTATATGTTTTACATTTAGAATAGCCTTTAATCAAATTTCTTATCACTTAAAATGACACTGTCTAGTGAAGACACACTACTCTCCTCACTACAAGACTGATGATCAACCACTGAGCCCACTTCCTCTTTCCTGATCCTGTATCACTGAGTTACAAGTTATCAAGGACTCAGCATTGACCTTCAAAATATTAAAGTATTTCTACTTAACTCTTTCCCTATCTCCTCCTAAAGTTATGATTTTCTACCGCTAAACCACGTGAAAACATGACCACAGGATGCAAAAACTGCCAATAATTACATGCCAAATTTTTATGAATACAGTATCTTTTGGAGCAACTGCAGTGTGATATGCTGAAAACTATCTTGCATTAAAACATGCAATTGTTTCACTGTAACTTTAACAGTATACACAAAAATCTACCATCTTCCAACATTGCACACAAAAAGGTGTATTACCTGAGCAAGTTCTTTTTGTTCATTCACCAGTCTGCTGCAGCTTGCTATCATCTGGTCTAATGCATAGAGTCTATCCTCAAGACCTTTAATAGCCTTCATGTTCTGATTATCTAGTTTGGCGATAGTTTGGCGACATTCTGCCAGAAAGGGCTGGATGATCCTTGGATCAAGCTAAAAAAAAAAAAAAAAGCTTATTAGCAGTTGACACACTGAAAGGTGATATAATTTAGTTAAATGAGATTTTTTAATCTCAATATTTTTCTTTCCTTTTTTTTTTTTTTAAATCTAATCTGTGACTACATCTGCCATCTGTTTCAGAATTCTAAGTAAATGAGTCTGTAGATTCTATATCACAGCATGAACATCTTTCAAGTATTCCAACCAGGTCATCATAGAAACCAGGATCCTCATAAGGCGAAGGGACACTAGTTGAGGGGAAAAAGCAAGGTGCAGGGGGAAGAAGCAGTTTAAAGCTAATGGACACAGTCTGCCCTGGAAGAGAGTCCATACAGCTACAATCAAAACAAATCCTGAATGTAACTCAATGGAAAGTGCAGAAGGGAGAGTGATGGGAAAAAGCTGCAAGAATTGCCAATCTTTTCCCACTAAATTAATGTTTTAATTGACTACTCAGACAAGCAGATCAGTTCTAAGCAACAGGAAAACATGTCATGGAGGAATAATGTATTTGTAGCTAATTTTTTTTTTGTAGCTAATTCTAGCTAATTTTTTTCCTAATAGAAACACATTTTAAAAATTATGTCATCATATTCCTTCACAGGCCATCATCCAGAAAAAAAATAAGTATCTGAAACATCAGGAGGCTGCAAATGTCCACAGATATTAAGGGTGACTCTTCAAGTTTCATCATAGGAGTAGTGAATTAAATTAAGAGTTCCAAAAACAATGGAGGTAATTGCAACATCTTATGAAGGACAGAGTTTAGTCTAAACCTGGAGTATATTAGTTAGGAACATAATCAGAATCATTAGGTGTTACCAGAAAATGAACAAACTTGCCCAAATTTATCCAAAATGGGTATGCCATCTCTTATATGAGAATCTTGTGAAAAAGAAAGCTATTCATGAGGTCATACTATGTGTCGCAGCAGTGGCTTCTTTCATCACGTGCAGGATTTATGCCACTTACAAATTAAGGAGCAATTATAAAGAAAAGGTCTTCCATTTTCTTCAAATCGAAAGACTTCAGGGGTAAGTACCAAAACACAGTAATTAGCACATAACTTCTCAGAATAAATAATTAATGCTGTTATTAATGTGACAAAATACATCCAAATTCTCTGAAAACAACAAAGGTTAATTATTAATATGTGATGTCTTATAAATCTTGAACTTTCTCAAGTGAATTGTCCATCTTCAAGAACCAATAACGAAAGTCTGGTATTAAAACCAGACTGATTTTATAGGATCATCTTCATTGCCACCCTATTCAGGATTACTCCTCTTCAACATCCTGAATTAATCCGCTGCAGCATCGAGAACAGTTTGTTAACAGACAAAATACAAAAGAACAATACAAAAGAACAAAGTGGGTTTTTTTATTCTTTTTACATCCATATTCTACCTGTGTTTTATGTCTTTTTATAGCAATACAGGAATGCCTATTCCTCTCATTCCACTCCATAATTTATTTTCTCCATCCATTCTTTTCATCCCATCTTTGACATAATTGCATCTCCAGCATTCAGCTCTACATTCACAGGTAGACAATACTGCTCTCCTCATCTTTTCCAAGTATCTTCCTTTTCTAGCCTTTTATTTAAGCGGCTACAACAGCACTTAACAGAAACATCTGGTCAGCTCCTACTTACCCACTGCTTTTACTGCAGCCTAGGTTTCTGTAATTAGAAGTGTCATTTTGCAGAAGCACCTAGGGCCTAGAACCATCAGATAACTAGCAGCACTCCGTGCAACACACCAGTTACGTCAAGACTACCAGTACCGAAGGTATAAAGCCCTTACTCTGATGCCCTCCACTTTCATGAAAATCTTACCTGAATTCAGTTTTTCAACAAGAATTGCAATCACAAACCATTTGTATGGTTCATATTTCCAAGAAGGAAAGGTAATGGAGAGAAGGCAGGCAAAACAATCAAAAAAAATTAGTGCCATTTTCTTCTAGCTTACTGTGTTAAAGTGCCATCTGAAATGAGCATTAAAAGAACAATTATGCCACAAGATGTTTAGTATTTTCTTTTCCTTTTCAGCTGCAGGCCGCTTCTTTTTTTCAACTAATTCCACATCAATGGTAATCAAAGATTCAATCCTTAGTCTGTGCTGCTAATCATAACAAGTAAATTAATGTTTTCCTAAGGAAAACCAGGAACACATTACTTCAAAGCTCTGGGGGTTTTTTTGTGAACCCAAATGGATCAGAATTGATCAATCACAGAATACTCTGGCCAGAATACTCTGACTGAAGCATTTTCCCTACCTGCTAATTCTGCTCATGCCAAGAATACAAAAAGAAACTTAATTTTTGCAGTTCAATCACATTTTTCCCCTAAAAACGAATCAGTTTAAATTAAAAAACAGTTATGATAGTTAAATTAAAGCATTTCTGTCTAGTTTTAAGTAAGACAAGGACAGAAAAGACAGCCTCTCTAAAACATGTGATGTATGTCAGATAAGACTATAAACTGATTAAAAAAGCTGGAGTAAGTATTTAACCAAAGTATTTTTTGCATTTTTCTGTCTTTAGGATCACTCTAATTAATTTGGAAGCAATTTTTTAATGTCTGACTCCTAAAATACTGATTTTTAAGTGACACTACATTTGTGTCCTGTTAATATTACGTAGAAATTGAATTTATTGTCTCGCAACCAAACTAGTGGGTTTTGTTACTCTTGCCCTAAATTAGTAGAAAGCACCTGGCAGCATTACTGAACAAACAGGACAGAGGACTGTCTCAGACTTTAGCAAATAGGAAGTCTTTTACACACAAAATCAATTATTGTTTTTGCTAAAGAAAAAAAACTTGTAACGTCAAATTTTTTTCTTAGCCTTTTCTGCACTACTAAAATTCAGACAGCTTAAAATCTTAAACAGCCTTTCATATTATTAATATTATTACTTTTAAGATAGAATTTAAAAAATCAGCACAGAACTGACCACATCATAATGTTCCCTACAACAGATGGGTTTTAGAAATAACAATCAGTTTTTCAGTCCTACCTTACAGAGGAAATGAAGTGTCAAAGACAATAGAAATTGTTTTCTTTGTTCAAGGTATATTGAGTTGCAACAGTATGATGTTATACATATGCAAACAAGGCTAGACAATGTAAGAAATATCAGCTACGGTGAAAGCAAAGAGAGAAGGAAAACTATAGGCAAAAGAATTTTAAAATATTATAATGCTCACTGATTAAAATAATAATCTCAAAAGTAAAGTGAGAATGTTTTATTCTACCAGCAGCAGAAATACAAACTGACACTTCCCAGACTGACTGGGCTCTTCTGAGCACATCTGTATCAGCTAATACAGAATTCATAGATATAGTATATAAATTTATCATAATTAACCACATGAATTTGTTCTATATTTTAATAAAGGCTTCAGCATTTTAAACACAAAGAACATTAACTTTGGTCAAGGAAAATCTTTAGTTTTATTATAAATGTAATTTCTATGAAAAAGGCAAAGAAAGAATAGAAGTCACTTTGCTTAAATGTTACAAGAAGCTATTGACTTTCTCAAATAGCCATTCCTGTTGGAAACAAGCAAGGTCACAAGCATCCATTGTGAAATTATACATCTTCCTAAAGCTCAAATTCTTAACACATGAACTCTTAAAACAATTTCCCCACTCTCATCCATACCTAGTCTCTGTTTTGGTCTTCATTCAGACTGTTATCTGAGAAACAAGTAGTTACGAAAAGTTGAGACACTTCAAAAGCACCTGCATCTGGAATAGGCAGCAACATTCAATGGAATGCAATTTGATTTTAAAAAAATTAACTTACCCTGCTCATAGAATCAAAACATTTTCTGACCAGGGATTCAACATCATTAGGTCTGTCTTGAACATTTATCCAGTCTAACAAAGACACATTGAAGGAAGGCTGATCATCATCTTTCAATTCTACTGATGTTTCGCTGTCCTGGACAGTAGCATTTTGACCACATTCCTTATCATCTTTTACACTTTCAGGGTCTGTGCCTTCTAATGCTGAATGTTCAACTGACTTGCAAAATGATGCTAACATTGATTTATTGTTCACTTTAGATATATCAGGATAAAGCACCAATTCAGCAGATTTCCCATCCTCAGTTTCGTCACTTTCTGTTCCTCCATGCTCAGCTGAAGAATCCAGTCTTCCTAAACACTCTCTGTAACTATGTCTTGTTAGGCACTCCAGCAGTGGTATCTTGGCCATGATAGAAACAGCAGAACCCAACCTTTTTTTAAAAAATGAAAAGAAAAAAAACATCATTATCTAGAAGCCAATGTGGCACAAAATCTTAGCTACAAATCTGTAGCTAAGATGTAATATAAAATACTATTTATTTTAGAATCAAAACAGATTTCAAAATTACTTTGGAACTACTCATTCAAAATACTCTGTTCAGTATTAACATCAAGAAAGGACAGCGGAAGAAATCACAGTTTTTGCTCTCTTCTGCTGCAGAATATGAAGTGTTCTAAACCAGGAAATAAGCTTATAATGAAGTGAAAAAAAAAATGAGTTTGAAACTGAGACATACCTATTTGCTTTTCTTTTTTTTTTTTTTTAAACACACAACTGGGACTTCCAATCTGCATGGATACCAATGCTTACTATCAAAGATTTGAGTATCCTCTGTCCAACTACTTTTGCAGAGTTTGAACAGTTTCTATATATTTGGTAAGAGCTATGAAGCTAAACATTTTTTAAAGATAAAACTTATTTATGGTTTATTTTTTTAAGTATCCAACATCCACTCACACTCTATCGGGCAAAGCACTCATATAAATACCATAATACTATAACAGCCACAAAGATGTAGAAGATTTTCCTCCAAGTAACATCCAGAGTATGCAGGACACAAGTATACACACATATACATACATATATGTACACCCCCCCCTCCAAGGTATACATATACACTCAAAATTTGTGTTATGATTCATACTTTGAACACAGACCGTAATTGTTAATATCTCCTCAAGTGTATTAAAAAAATTAATTCAAAAGTGTAAATGGGCATTTAAAAAATCTTAATGTCTAAATTTATTATCTAGCATTTTCTCATGCACATTTGGAATGACTCCAGCTCTTAAACAGCTGTTCATTAATGAGCTTATCTTCCATATAATTCAATACAAGTTCTTTTGTGCTGATGAATACATGGAAAAATGTCAGTTAAAGAAATAGCCAGCAAAGAACAGAAAGAATGTTCTCCATGACACATAATCAAACAAACACATGCTTGATTAATCAGAACTAGCACCAGACATACAAGACTCAAAAGCTATGTTTAAAGTATTGAGACTGAATTTAATAGCAAACCTACTGTGTAAGTTTCAACTTGATATCATCTATGGACTGCAAATAGCTTGAATACACATTTTCAAACTTGAAAAGCAGCTTTTGGTAAGAGTATGTACAATCTTCCAAGTTGGCCATTATGGCAGCCCAGCCTTGATGTTGAAGATGTTCATCGTGTACAAGACCTTCACAAAAGGAGCAAAGCTTCTTGGCAACCTCATACATTTCCTGGGGGGGAAAAAAAAAAGAAAAAAATCAGCGAAGTGCAAATCATGTTATTGTGGTAATTACACTGAAGCAAAGATATTAACATAAAGTGTGAAATTTAAATAGCTAAAAAGTTGTACACCTTAAAACTTCATCAAAAACAGCAATACTTCCTTTATTCTTAAATAAAAAAAATTAGTTAGATGACAAAAAACTATATACTATTTACTGAGAAATAACTCAAAAACAGGCAGGTGAAAGTTGCCGTTCCAAAAGCACCTGATAAAATTAATCAAATGCTGCTAATATAAAATATTACACACGACTAATAACGCTTGTACTAAAAATGTGATAGAAAAAGCTGGAAACAAGGTCCAATAAGGAGAAAACTTTTAATGGGCCAAGCAGAAACTCAGAACAAGACAATGAACTGCAGGATCAGTTAGCGAAAGCACAGGTGCAACAAATGCAAGAAGAGATGCATGAGGAAACAGCAGGGCAAATAATCCAAGTCTTTTACTGATTAATAAACCAGATGCAACATGATGAGCAGCAGTGCAGAGCATCCACAAAACTAAAACATAATGCTGCAATTTGGTGTGTAGAAAACAACGTGGAAGTTTTTCTGTTAAAAGTACTGGATGACAGAGAGGCATTTTACAGCCATAAGAAGGCGAGAATTTGCCAGCCCACATGGGAAACTTTAACAGAGACCTCCATATGGCAAGTACCATATCTTACTATAAGTGCATTAACAGCAATGATTATTATAATCAATTCTAAAGTTTTAACTAGCAGGAAGAGCAATTATTTTAAGTCTAGCAATTTAAGAACACAGGCTGTTCCCCTCAAAGGGCCTACTAAAACACCAATATGAGAAAGTAATACAAAAGTCATAAATCCCTCAGCTTAAAACTTTACCAATAACATACTACATTGAAAATATTTTCCTGAGCACACCTGTATTTTAAGTTTAATATCTACTTACTCTATAAAAAAAGTCTTTCCACTTCCTGCAGGTTGAGCACATTGCTAAACTAGGACTAAACACAACTTTCCCATGCTATTGTAAATGTAAGAAAACCATGCATAGAGAAACAAGTTATACAAAATACAGTGAGAAAGCAGTGTTAAAAACCCAACACATCTCCATATTTCAGAATACATTTGCTGCTGAACACATGGGGTTAGCAGCACACATGCATGCCCAAAAAAGTTTAGGGACCAACATCTACCTTCCCAAAATAAACGACAAAACTGCAGAGCATTTTATCCAAATGTTTCAGAATCAATACTGACAAAACCTGAAAGTTGTGAACACCCTCCCTTTTTTATAAGTCCCAACCTTGTCTCAAGCACCACGACAAAATTCCACTGTCCTTCAAATCACTGATAGTTAAACTATCAGCAGATGAACAATGAATATACAAAATATTTACATACGCAACTCCAATGAAATCCGAAGTTATTAAAAATTCCTATGACTTTTTAGTAAAGATGGTATTTGTCTTATTGTTTTCTGAATTTTGGTCACTTCCTGTGCATGTGAGAATAAGGATTTCCTGTTTGAGAAGAACAGTTATGTTAATTGCTGTACGAACTCTCACTTCCTAAGGCGAAAATCAACCAATAACACAACTGGAACAGTATCCAGACAGTGCTGAAATCTGCAAGTCATTTTCTCCAGACTATACCTAGTTTGTCCACACAATTTATATGCCCATAAACTGACTAATGCAATATTGACAACTTGAACAGTTTTTTAATTTTCTTAAATTCACATTGTATGTGAGTTACTCAAAGGCAAATTGCACAGCATATAAAAAAAAAAAGCAGAATTACTGCTTCCTCAATTATATTAAGAACCAAAAGAACAGGCTGTTTTATCCTAAGGTATACTAAAAAATGCACCAAAAATATGAAGCTGAAAAGGTAACTAAATGTGTCTGTTGTATTATAATCTATGTCCTGGAAACGTACATAAGCATTTTACTTTCAATTCATAAACACTATTCTCTTCCTTTAAACTACCGCCAATAGTTCCAGAAGTGAGAGTATATACAGAACCACATGGTAGTTTGAAGACTGAAACGACATAAGCCACCTACAAAATCAAAACTGATTACGAAGTCTTTTTATGCAGTTCCTTCAAGTGAGTATCACAGTTTAACTAGGAAAGTAAAGACTGGACTCCAATGTTTCTTTAAAAGCCCTGGGTAGAGGCTTTTGTTAGTTCTATTTTCCTTTGGACAAACTCACTTAGCATGGCACAGCTCAAGTATTTAACACATTCAAGTAGACACGACCAAATTTTGCACCCAGAGACATACCCTTAACTAGTGGGCAATGTTTGCTTTTTCAGTGAGATCCATTTATTGTGTTCACACTGGAAGTCAAAAGTTACAAGTTACTGTGTTGCCCTATGAAGCTTTATTATATATAATTTTTGATGCTCTCCTGAGAACCTTAAATTTGTCAGTTTAGTATTTTAGTTTTAACAAGGTTGTTTCCCCAGCAAAACACTTTTCAAACACAAAAGAGAAGTCACAAGTCAATATATTTTAGTAGGAAAAAAAAATCCTCACAATTGAGATTGCTTATTACACAACTGATGACCAGCACTGACACTCTGTATCTAGGAATCTACCCTGTGGTAGATTGGGTAACCAAACCAGAAGCTTGTTTCCCAGCAGTCTGGCTCCTAGAAAAGTGAGACCAAACAACGGTATTTCCCAGAGCAGCAAATTAGTATTTGTTAATTTTTTAGAAGCCTCATAACAGAATCAGGATCTGTCATATAACAGACATGTCCAAGGGAACTATTACATAAAAATACCCCAATGCAATCTAAGCATTTAACCAGATATCACTGTTAGAGGAGCTGCAGCTTCTTTATGTATACACAGGAGATGTGGACATTAAAACAAAAAAACCCTTTATGAAAGCAATCATAAATATTGCTCATAAATCATCTCAAACATAATTATTGAGACATGACACGTCTCTCAAAGATAATTTTTTTTCTGAACTAACACTGAGATCAAAATTCATTAGCCTGAAAACATAGCTAAGTTTCTTTCAAATAATAAGTTTTCAAAGCTACCTGTAAACTAACAGACTACCAGTCAGACTGTACAACTAAACAGACACATGCTTCAGGGCACATATGCAAGGCATTGCAACACCATTCCATAATATAATCCTCCCAAAGTTATTTTTATATGTGCATCCCAAGTGCCAAAGAAATTCTCTCTAGGTGGTGGGAGGCAAGCAGTAGAATTCTCTCTGCATGGATGAACCTGAATGCAATTAGGAGTCCACAGAAACATAGGCAGACGCCTTTGATGGTAGTTATTTGGGCAATACCATGAAATGAGCTCATTATATTTAAACAGTAAAGAATATTACCCTGGATTCAGGAGGTTGCAAGTAGATGGTTCTAAAGAAGTTCAAACCACATGGATTAACTATTTGTCCACCTGCCAGAACTGTTTCAGTCTTAGACTACACTAAGCAGATACCAGTGCAGGCAATAAGAACAGTATGTTAAACCACTATTTTATGTATTTTAGTCAACCTTTCTTTCAAAATGTTAGATTCTGCAGCAAGAAGACAAAGCAGTGAAATTTTTTTCTTCCTTTGGAGTATCTACATAACTTAAAAGTACTTAAGAAATGTTTAATTTGTTGTAGCTTTTAGCTACACAAATGTACCTTTCTCATCTTTCCATCACTTCTGAAATAAAAGTTTCAAGTAATTTGGCTTGTTCTTCCTACAATCTCCATAGACAACATTTCTGTGGAGATCTCAGGCTACTTTAGAAGGATCAAGACCAATTTATTTCATATAACTGGCATGGCTGTATGCAGAAAAGAATTAAGCAGCTCTGCTAAATGAATACAGTCTAAAAACTGAATTATGTCAGGCACAGAAATAAAGGCCTGCAACCCAACATATGTTTTAACGCTTCTCAGTAAGGTTGCCAGCTTCAGCACAGAAAACGAAGCCTGACTAACAACAGGCTTGCTTTTGTCATTGACTGTTCACAGACGCACTCAAGGGTTCTTGGCAGACACCCAATGGTTCACAGAGCACAAAAGTTAACTTCAGTTGCCTTGTAGGGCTACGTTCATCCTACTTGGTTACAGCAGCATACCTAGAACACTGACAGCCTCACCGTACCACCGAAATGTGGACCTTGAGAAGCACCACCACCAGTACGAGACTAGCCAAACTCAGGCTAATCTCCTCGTGCTGTTACGTTGAAGAATAAAGACATCTTCACTACCAAATTTGTCAAGAAATCCCCAGGGCAACCAGAAAGCTTTTTATCTTTGGCTGGGTTTTTTAACAGTGTTTAGTTGAATTATTTCCTTTGATAATTGCAATGTAAGTTCAGGCAATTCTTCTGATCATAATTACTTCTGTTTTCCATGTTTCAACCAAAAACCAGTAGAAGTAACAAAATATGTTTAATCTAAAGCAGAAATTCTCTCAGAGTGTTTTGTATCAATTTCAAGACTGTCTTTGCATCCTACTGTCATAATTCTGCTCATCTGAATGAACAAAATCTGACCAAGGTCTGTTTGTCTTAAGTGGTCTTTGGACTTACCTCTAAAGAACAAAAGTTCTCAGGAAATGCAGGGTTCTTTCCATTCTCTACAACCCTGTGGTAAAAGGAAACAAGTCATCGAAGTCCTCTATTGCCATGTGCCTGAAACCCTGTAAAAAGGACTCCTTACAGGTTTCAGTCACCCTAAAAATCAGCCTCAGATCAATAAAAAAGATCCTTGAAAGTATAATTCCACAGACCCATACACTGTATCAGCAGACAAATGCATTCACAACAGGGAACTGTTACCTTTTTTACCAAAATTAATAACCAAGACCATTATCCCTAATGCATACACCTCCAACTAAACCATCAGGAAAGCTACCAGAATAACCACTTCATGATTTCAGCTTTTAAAACCTGTTAACTTCACTGTGAGGGAGACTTTGATATTTCATGGCAATTTGTCTCCTTTCAGTAGATAGCTGATTATTCCATTCTCCTTTAATATTGATCTTTTCAGGTGACTGCATCTTTTGGGCATTTGTCCACACAGTTCATGACTTATTTCGTACTTGGAAAGTACTTATTTCACCAGCATGATACAGAATAAGTTATTCTGTAAGTCACAGCTTAATGACTTTTTCTTCAGTACTGTTTTCACTAGTTCTTCACTCTGACATTATAAGCAGATTTGGAGAAGTCAAATGATAGAATCTACCACTGAAAAACATACTGAGAACCACCACAGTCAGGTAATGAAACCACGGTACAAGGTAAGTGTTAACTTCTACCACCTTGATTCCAAGCCATCCAACTCTTTTTCTGGTGAATTTTTTAAAAACATGATCTAAAGTTCTGGTTACAAAGGTTAACAAGAACAAATGCTGGAGCAGCATTTGGAAAGATCCACTTGAGAGCAGATCTTTCATTATCCCTTAGGACAAACTAATACCTATTCCATTTTAACCCAACCTTCTCAATTACTTTAAAAGATTGAGACTGATCACTAATCCAAGTTTCAAAGAAATCTGGACTTCTCTGGAGGAGTTAGAATGGTGTCTGACCATTAGACTAGTAATTTAGCCAAAAAATTACTTTGGTCATGCAATTGTTACAAACACTACACTACTTTAAGGAACATGAACATTTTAAAGTAACTCTTTTCCAAAGAGTCTCAAAGCAGCTTTCCAGTAGAAGAGCGTTTCTCTAAATAGATACACAGCTTTCAGGAAGTATGACTATACTTCTTGGCTTAAATATTATGAAGTGTTTGAAACTAAACTAAGAATGATGTAGGTACTATGACTACAGTCATGGTTTTAGGCAACCAAATTAAATGACCACACAGTTTCTCATCCTCATTTCCACTTCTCAAAAAAAGAACCAGACAAGAATTGACAGTAATCATGGCAGTAACAGCATCACATGAAATGTGAAACATACCCACTAACAAAAAGTCCAAGTTTTCAATATCCTTGTGGGAAAAGTAACAAGGGGACTTCAGTTAGATCACTAAGGAAAAAAAAAAAATAATACTTTCTTAAAGGCTAAGCTACCAGAAATTATTTTAAGCAGTAGTGTTAGAAGACCGCAAGATTAGACAAGATTGACACAACATAGCTTACTGCACAACACACTCTGTAGAGAACAGATTTTCTTCTCCCAAGCTGGTGTGAATGTAACTTTCTGCAAACACTGCGTGCACCTCATTGTCCACATACTGCAGCTCAAGGCCAGAACTGCTGAACTGGGAGAGGTGGGAAACCAGAGCCTTGTAAAAAGGTAAGCTGGAACCCCATAGGAACAGATGTCTCAAAAGTAAGTTTTTAGTCCAAGAGAAATCAGAACACTGAGATATAAAATGAAAACAGGCTTAGAAAGTTGCTTTAACAGAGATTTAAAAAGCCAAAAAATCATAAACAAACACATTACGCCATGTAGGACAAAACCTATGTCAAGATTTTCAGTTTAAATGGTAAAGGAACAGGTTCGGATAACAGATTTAGCTTCTTTAAAGCTACCTAATCTTTATACTGTGAATTCTACATAATGAGATCATAGGTAGTGAACAGGAACTTAATAAAATCTGCAACCGATGTTAAAATCATGAAAACACAGAAAATTGATATATCTTGATATGACTAACAGTACCATTGAAAACCAAACACGAGGTAATAAGTTTCCCACAGGAATAATTTTTGGTTAGGAGTTACGAAATCTAAAAAAAAGGCTACATCTAAGTTAATGAAATTAGTTTCAACTGGGGGTAAAAAATAGCTCCTTTTACATATACTTATCTAAAAATGCGTACGCAAAAGGCTGTAAGAATGCAGGGCCTCAACTGTGAACTAAGATGACTTTTGGTTATACCTGAATAGTAATAAATATTAGAGAGAAAAATGCAGAAAGCCTAAGTATAATTTAAGTCAATAATGGCCAGTTTTAGACGTCGAAAAAATGAAGGAAAGGCCATAAATGCATGGACTAGTAAAAATACTTCTTAAAGGAGAATCCAGAGTTACATTTATTATGAGGGGAAAAAAAATTAAGGTTATATACCAGTGTATACAAAGTAGAGATCAGAAAAAGGGAATAAAAAAATCTGTCCACTCTTCTCCACAGTACAAGTAAGGTTTAAAATAA
The DNA here is from genome assembly GCF_036250125.1 of Pseudopipra pipra. Classification (NCBI taxonomy): domain Eukaryota; kingdom Metazoa; phylum Chordata; class Aves; order Passeriformes; family Pipridae; genus Pseudopipra; species Pseudopipra pipra. The sequence continues at coordinate 40,506,553 of NC_087549.1, read as the reverse complement.
GGTAAAACAAATTAAAAAACCCCCACCTTTCCTACAGTTCTACAGCATAGTTGCCAAGTGGTATAACAGTTCAAATTACAGATGCCAAAATTAAACTGAACAGTTTTCAGGCAGGCTTAAAATGAGGGAGGAAACAAGAGAGGAATAAGTCTTCACTCCCTGAAATATTCATAATCTTTCATACAATGAGTTCGTCTATTACTACAGTAGACCTAGAGCATGAAGCACAGGAGATAACCAAGAACTCTTCCATAATACGTTAACAGCCATCTTAAAAGCAATTTTTACTATTTCATATGCTGTTTACAATTTCTTATGTCTGATTTTAAAAGTCAAATCATAGATCCTCTGGGCAGAACAGATAGCAAATTAAATAGAAACCAGTAGCTATCAAATATTCTCCTCCATTTTCACATAGTTACACATCACTGCTTCTTGTTGTGGACAAGAATAGGTAAAACTTTATCACGAGCAATAATCTAGATTGCAACTCTTATTTTCCTACTCCCAAACATTATCATCATGTATTAGCACATGCATTAGTAGTAAGTATTAATTACCAAATTTAATTAATTAAAATGTCCTAAATAATTACAACAGGCAAAAAAACTCTCCATCATCAAGTACTGCCATTCTGCTTTTCTGGTAAAGTAGGTTACTGTTTCTCTAAAATTAATAAAAAGACAAAGCTTGGACCATTATATGGTAGACTTTTCCTGTCTATTTTGCAGGAAGTCTCCCATACAGTGCTCTCTGTGGCTTTGGATGCATCAATCACACAACTACAGAGGTTCAGAGCCTTTCTAACTCTCCCCAGATCTTAACTGATTTTGAGAAGGATTAATATCCCATGTTCCTTCTTCCTCCCAAGCAAGAGGCTTATGGTGAAGCTTGAAGAAGATTAATGTTCTAACCACATTCCCAGTCCTCCCTCAGTTTCTTCTGAATTACTGCTCAATACGCTTCAAGCAGGCATCACGAATAACTACTTCAGCACAACACCGCAATACTTCTTTATACAGTTTTCACACCTTGGTACATCTGAAATCACAACAGACTATTTACTAATCTTCCACCACACATGACAGTTTTGTCATTCCCCTGACACCCCAGAGAAGTACCCAATTCATTTTCACAGCCTAACACACATCCTATGGCTTTAAAAGATTTAACATCTAGGACAAAATTAACTGGGGGTGTAAAGGTATTTCAGATTTACGAATATTACTGCTATTTAGTCTTTAAATAAATTTCCAAGTTTTTTCACAAAAAAAAAGTCTACTGTCACTGCAGCCCTTTTACAAGCAGGGAAGAACTGGCAGAAGTGGGGAACAAATAATAATCTTCCCGAAGGTAAATCTGCAGGCTAAAAATAAAACCTCCATTCTACTTAGATTCAAGTTTAAAGACCTTTAAATACTGAATTCTTCCCCTCCACCCCATCCTTCAATAATACTAATAAGTGTCATCGAGTATGGAAAGATTTATTTTCCTCTTACAAATCAACTCAAGATCACTCTCTCTACATAAACTTTCCAGTCTGTAGCTAAATATATAATATTACAAACCTGCCATCAGAATGAGCCAGTAAAGATCTAAATAGCATATTTAAAAGCACAAACACTGCAATAAACTCTTGTGCTCTGCATATTAATGCAACCTTCAGAATCAAGGGGGAAGCTTAGGCAGCACCAACAATCTTTTTCAAGTCTAAGTAGCAATAAAATCCCTGGAATAAAAAAAGCTTACTCCAGAGTAATTAAGTATGTTCCATCATTATATAGCAACTTTATCAAACTGAAAGCAATATTAAGAATTTTTAAGACCAGAAAATAGGAGATGGGATGGAGAAGATAAAATATCAACCATGAGAAATGTGAGACTGAGTACCACCACCTTTCACTTCCATTACCCTAAGTAAAACACAAACACAAAGACCATACTAATTACCACAGTCCCCTTTCATATCAAATCAATGTTTAGTATTTAACAGCTACCAGTTTTGCTTATTTTATAACCTCCTCTTAGCACTTCACAAGAAAAAAAGGTTTTAAACCACTTTCAATTTCAGCTGCTAAAACCCAGAATCCTCACACTCTTCAAGGAGCACAATTGAAAACCTCCCACTCCTTAGCTGAATTCACATTGATATCTACTCTTTCCTGTATGACAGTCATGTGATTCACAGATACTCAGTAACTCAAGGCCCTATTTACAAAGTCAGCAATAACTGTCAACAGGTGGGAGAAAGAGGAGGAGTCTACTGGACTCAATCCTTGCCTTAAATCAAATAATATGTCAAGGTCAGATTATTTAGTAAAAATTCCCCCTCCCAACAGATCAGGATACCAATGGAAAAAAAACAAAATCTCTGTACATACGCAAGACTTAACACTTTTCTCTGAATTCAGCTGTATGGTATTAAAATCTAGCCATTTCAAGCACTAAATATTCTTTTGGACTGCAATAAAGTTGTCACTGAAACCAAGAAATTTTATTACCAAAACATATATTACTATTCATTTTGTGCAAAGTGCTACATATAACCATTCTCCCACTCCCAGCCATCAGAACCTTAAATAATCTTGAGAGATATTAAATATATTTAATACATTTAAATGTAAAAATTGAAAAGAAATTAGATCAGTTCCCAACACGAAGAAACACAATCAGCCCATCTACTGAAGGCATTGTGTCAGTTTTTTGAACACACCAAAAAATTGCTGCTCCTACTGCAGGCACACTTGGTATCTTACTGACCACGCTGCAGGAAACGAGTTCTCTCAATTACAATAACACAAAAGTAATCAAATTGGGATTCTGACTAGTTTGCAAGTATATATATGCAAGTAAAAGCCAGTACTCAATAACAGGCAATCTGAATTTTAGCAAAAGGAAGCTTAGTTTTATTAATTCCTCACCAGTTGTTTAGACACATAACATGAAACAGAAGCTTGGCAAGGTGCTTTTAAAAATTATACTGCTAATTTTCTACTTGGGTTAACAATGTTTCCAAAGTTACTTTTCTGATTTCAGGTTGAGGCAAACAGAGGACACTGAAAACAAGGCAGGGCATTAAGGCATACGTCCAAAGCAACCAGACTGCTTTTATTTTGCAAATGGTGTAAACATATTCATCCATAAAGGTGTCTCACATTATGCTTTTGAAAGAAGCTCTGAACATGCTAAAGAAGCAAGCACATTTCAATACTTACCTTGAAATACTCTGAGATAAAGGCTCTGAAGAATACATCATCACTAGCATGCCGTTCTTACTGCCTTTTGAACAAACTATTTCATATTTTACAGCAAGCTTCCCCTCTGACATATTTTCCTTTGGTGTGCAAATACAGTAAGAATCTACTTACCACAGCAAGTTGTGTTCGTGATGCTACCGTATGAAACACTGCAGGCATCATAAGAGATTCTTCTACTTTCAATTCCATCTCATTCTCTGCTGAAAACGTAGTTTTGGGGATAGCTGGTGGACGTTCACACAGGATCATTTCTTTGTTGAATAAAAAAATTGGATTGGTGTCCTATACTCAAAAAAAGAAAATGAAACCAAAGACTGAGTAAAAGCAACATACTGTTTAATCATCAATTATTCCACTGTGTGGGTAACATGTCTTAAGAACAAGTTAAAATCTACATGTATAAGGTGAATACAGAAGGAACTGTTCCTCAAATTAAAGAAATCCAGTAAACAGCACACTGTGGAAAAATACTTAAACATTCCTTGGTAAAACATCTTTTTCTTCCCCTATAAATGACAGTCTAGACTAAGAATGCAGTATGCACTTACTGTTCCAGCACTGTAACTACACACTCTTCTGTCTGGTGCCATACACTCTCCTCCATTGACAACTAGCACTTGGTGCTGAATGGCAATCTTATACTTTGTTTGAATTGCATGTTTCAGATCAGCCACACTGGAAGAAATGGGAAGAGAAGATGACACTATCAGCATATTGGTGTCTCTAATTTTACATACTCCTGTAAGAGGCACAGGTGACTTGTCAGTGTCAAAGCAGAACATTTTTAAAACAAGCACTACTTTTTATCCTGCACAATGACATATTTCTAAGTTTTTTAAGTGTCACAACATGTTGCATTCTGGATATCCCACTAATAAGCTCTCAGCTAAAAGAAGACAGCCTCTGCATTACTGGTGCATCATTGGTAATGTTTTTCCAAGATCTGTTTGTATGCTGAAATTCTGGATTAAGTCATATCAAGCATTTAGGATAACAACTGTAAAAGTTGTATTATGTTCTTTTAAGGCAGACTTCATGAACCAAGAGCTGACTTGATAAAACCCTACAAGACAAGAATATCAACACTTCATTATGTGTAATGTAAGCACAGTTTCACCTAATAAATTGACTGATTTACTTACATGAAGTGCATTTAATAGCACTGAAGAGTAACAGAAAATTTAACAATCCATATATATGCAACAAATTTGTATAAACATCACAGACACTTTCAATGTAGAAACAGTATATCAATAGATCATCCCTGTTCTCAGTTTACCAGCCTCATACCTGGATTTCTAGGTTATGATACTATTGCTTATTTTAGACTGTTCTAGACTTTTTCTTCAAAACACAAGCAAACAGCAAAATAAACAAGAATTTACTAATCTGATACAGTTACTGAACCAAATTATAACACACAGTGGTAGTACCTGTGCAAAGATATTAAAAAGCTTCAGAGTGTGAAGAGAGTAACCAACACAAGCATCTATGGTTTTGATATAACTGTCAGGAAACATAACAATGGTACTGGCTGTATGGTACTCGAAAAATAAAGATCATAAAGATCAGTTATCTAAAATAACCACGATTCAACACAACATCACAAACTCATTACAAACCTCTCATGAGTACAAGCTTGTACTTGCTAGCTGTGTTACAGTAACCATTCACCTATCATCTCCATGCTCTTTAGGAATATAGCTTGGCCTGCCCATGTACAAGGAAACAGGCAAAGAACCCAAGAAAGTCAGTCTTCCTAGAAAGACCAAGTCCATATGTACAGATATACAGAATAAGATATTAAACAGTTCAACTGAAGAGTCCCTGATTTCATTTGGTTCACTTGCTGGAAAGCTTCTTTTTCAAACAACTATCCAAATCAGCAAAAAGTTGGCCCCTACTGGATTATTAGGAGCCTGGAATGGCAGCTCAGATGCTGTACCTCACTCACCATGATTTCGAAACGTAATGTCTAAATGTACTAGGACACCATACAGGGGTATGGGCACATCTGCAAATGACCTGGTAGAACCAGAGTGGCTGAAACAGTATTTCACGCTCATAACACCCTGTGTGTCAACAGGTTTTAGAGAACAGCATACAAAAACAATCAGTAGATACAGTCTTAGAACCCTTCCACCAACACAAACAATTTTCAAAATCCGAATTCACTTGCTGAGTCACAAAAATTACAAACAGGAATTCAGAAGAAAGAAAACAATGCATTTGAGTACAAAATCCATGGTAAAAGTCTTTTAAGCACAACTACTTGTTCTAACTCATTCATCACTGGTAGAGTAAGAAGACAGCAGGTAAGCTTGGTTCTTGCTACCTACAGTGTGTCTTGCACATGAAAACAATGAAAAAAGGATACAACACAAAGCACACACTTGAAAGATGCTTTTGATACGCAGTAAAAAAAAAAACAAACAAACAGGAGACTTATTGGGACTTAACTGTGATCCTATAACACCGATAATGCTTCAGGCAATTGGGCATTCGGAGGTTCAAGTTTTACATACAAGATGATGTAAAACATTTTGGAGCCTTACAACACAGGATAGAACCCACTTTTACCCATCCAGAAAATGACACAAAAAACTTCATGCCAATTCTTTAGCATTTAATCTAAAAACATTAAAGAGCACACATTTTCTTCAGGATAAGCATACTGACAGGAGAAAAAGAAAAACCTCCACAACTTCTTCTATGATGTCAGTCAGTGAAAAACAAAACTCTTACAGAGGAATCATAAAGAAAAACACCATTCAATAAAAGAGCACAAAAGACCAGAAGTCATTCTGACAGCCTTTTTCAAAAAGCAGCAAAAATACTACCAGACTCAGCTAAGAGTAGGTCAGTCTCTGTCACTGCTCCAGAAAGTAAATAACCTTTCTACTCTTTCATGGGATTTCAAACACAAAGAATCATCTGGCAAGGCATTGAAAATGCTAATCACAAAAAAATGAAGAAAACCCACAACCAAAATCCACTCAAATACATGAACACCTGTGAGAAAACTATATCAACATACTAAAAATATAAGTATCATCTTATAAAAATATAAGTATCATCTTACTCATAAAAATGAGTATCATCTGTCAAGAATCTAGTATATAACTATATATGCTTTTTAATTTAAAAAAACCAAGCAATATACAATTAATTTACTCTCTTACTTTTGCACAGCAAGTTCAGTATCAAACGTAAGGGTAGTTCCAGTGTTGACCAAAAATACATATAGCTTCATGATGATTTCTTTAGGTCTCTGAAGTTTATAACTTCCACTGATAAAATCATTTAGAAACTGAAACAAAAATTTCAAGTGTTAGTTTTACATGAGTTATGAAAGACACGCACATGCTTTTGAAAAAATACTTTCAGATAAACAGTGGGTGAATACATCATCCCTCACATTCCACCTTTCTTTATCTATTTCTAAAGATAGAGATGCTCCTCTGACCAGAAACATGGGCAAGGTAAGTCTCTGCATGTGCAGATGGTTAGAAGAACACATGGAAATATATACTGAGAACGAAAAAATTAAATAAAAAAAAAAATTTTAAAAAACTTCCAGTTGCAGAAGTCTCCATCCCAGATCATTATCTGGCTTGTCTCAATTATGAAATATATTGTTAAAGGCCCTGATACAGTTATTTCCAGACATCCTTTCTAGATTTTACAAACAGCAGCATGACCTATGCTATCTATTTTCCTCAACTTACAGCTACAAAGTCTGTCTGCTCACTAATATCCCTATCCATACTTTCTTCATTCAGACATATTGAAGCACTGGCAAAAAAAAAAAAAAAAAAAAAATAGGGTAGATTTCCTTTTTGTATTCCTCCACAATAAGTAATAGTTTTAAAAATTATTTTCCTCTGTTATCAGCATTAGCTAAATCTGTAGCTACCTTCTTTGTCACCAATGGCAAATATAGAGTACGTAAGAAAGAATGTGCAGCCCAACACACAGGATGCATTTTCAGTCTCGTGCCCCACAGGCACCTGGAGGAGCAACTATATGCACAGGTTTTTCCAGTGTATGTGACAGATGAAAAACCTTGACCTGCTTCGTAAAACATTGAGATCTGAGATTTTATCACTGAAATACTCCTTACTTCTGAGCCTTTTTTCTCTTCTCCTCCACAGGAGCTAGGAAGTTTATGAGTAATTTCTGCCACACTAACAAAGTTGCTGCAGAATAACACGGCAGTCACTAACAACCTGAATTTTTTTTTTTTTATGTGGAAGGAGTTACAAAAAGCTGAGCTGTAAAAGTTTTAGCCACTAAGTAATATTTTTATATCATTATAAAAAAGACTTTTTTGATCAAATTGCTACATAGGTACTGTAAGTGGCCCCTCTTTCCCTGAACACATATACAAGATCTACACAGCTAACTGTTTAACTCTCAGCTTAATCTGAATTTGCCTTTATCTCTTTGCCTACACCCAGAAAAACTGACAGACCACAGATAAAACTAATATGCCATTAAAATGAGGAGAGGAGAGAGATTTTACCAGAATAATTATTTCAGAAAGTCAAAAGAGCTTTTTTTACAAGAGAGTGGCTTTCCACATATTTCTCAAGAATTAATTATAGTACATAAACTAGTTAAAACATGCATTTTCACATCAAGATTTCAGAAACACCTGTGGTAAAAAAGCCCCAGCTAAATAATTTAATCTGAAAAGAGTTTTGTTGTCCTTACACTTGAACTCTACTGTACTAAGTGGCAACAGTTCCATTTTGTATTGGGACATGAATATTCTACAAACCAAATTATTAGACAGGTAAAAACTGTTGAACACCAAGAACAAGCTAACAATTATTTATTTATTACTAAATTCTTTGGACTAAGTTTCAGAATTGATTGGTCTCCTGCACATAACCTTCTTTTCACAAAGAATGTATTTGTGACTGTGATCCAGGTAGAATTAGAAACAAACATTAAATAACACAATGTTTCAAGCAAGCAGCATGGGACACACAGAAAAAAAAATAAGCTCTTTTCAATCAAAGCATAGTAAAAGGCATGTATAGTACCCAGCTTTCACATAAACATTACTTTCCAGGCTGAAGTGAAATATGAGAGAATGTGTTCATCTCATACACAAAGTGAAATTTTAATCATTTACCCCTCCATACCACAGTGCTAAACCTAACTAACACAGAAAGAAGAAACATTATCAAGATCAAGAACATTTATGACAGCATCTGCCATGCATCAGCAGTCTCCAACTTTTTAAACTTCAAGCAAAGAAAGAATTACCTTCAGGCACTATACAAAGTTACCACCTTCTTCAAAATCAAGAGGAGAGTAACTGCACACATTCGCTTTACTTGATTTTTGGCAACAGAGTAGCATGGCTGTTCAAAGCCAGAGAAGATCTGTAAAGAAAAGATATGAAAATGCAATTACAGGTGTTATTAAAATGCCAGGATTTTATGGTCATAATTGCATCTAACCCAGAAATCAGTGCATGTCAATGCCAGAATGATAATTATACGGTAGTTGTTTTTTAATTAATAACGCTATCCAGTTACAAATCTGCCCAGAACTGTTACACACCTGAACACTTTTGCCCATGAGTTTTGTTGAAAGTAACTGTTAATGATACTTTTGAGTATTTACAGGAGAGAATTTTAGCTCATTAAAAAGGAACTGCTTGCACTTCCATTAACTGAAATTATTGTTCAGAACTAGTGCAGAATGCTGATACAATGATGCTGAGAGCAACAGCAAAAGTCATAACACATGCAATTTATCTAAGAAAATCCAGCATCAAAAGGTATACAAGCTACTGATGTTGAATGAACAGCTATCTCCAACAGACTCCTTCAGGAATCAGTGTCACCTTCCTCACCTGAAACAAGGTAACCTATTATGCTAAGCCACTCGCCTACTTTCAAAACATGTGTTTGATTTATTCTAATTTCTCTTTTAAACAAAGTGAAGATGTTAACCATCCCCACCTGCTTGTCATTGGCATCTTTGCCAGGGGCTTCCTCTCCCAGAACTGCTTTTTAAACTACAGTGGAAACTGCAACAACCAGAATGAGCCAGATTACCAAAAGTGATCTTTTTAGGCTACCCTAGTTCATTTTAACTGTCTTCAGTTAAGTAGCAGTGTCAAAGGAGAAGGAGCCCTTGGCAAGGAATGTGTTGATGAGCAGTTGAGCTCAGGGCAGTAAAGCAAGTGCACAATCAAACTCCAAACTGCAAACAAACACTATTTCTATCATGTTAATGCCCCAGCAAGCTTTCTGAGAAGATGATCAGGCACTATAAAGGGTGATAATCCATTACTAAAAATAGGCTTGCTGAAGCCTGAAAACCATTAGAAGGTGTAAACCATTTTATACAACTCATGCTACTAACGTTAAATCAAACACTTTGTCCCAAATTTCAAACCTTATGATAAAGGAAAAAAATTATTTCATGGGCACAGAACAGAGACATTATCTTCCTCCCTCCTGTCCACTCCCTCTTTACTCCTATGAAAAATGCACACATCATTTTGTCAGAAGGAAAGGTACATACAATAAAAGGGAAATAAGCAATGTGTTTAAGTACTACCACTAAAAAAAACGGTAATTGAAGTGTCTTCCTCCAGTTTAGCTATCATCAATCAGTAGTTGTACTTGAGCAAAATGAATTTATGAATATTTGCTTTAGATCAAAACAATGCACAGTAACATGAAACTACTGAAACACCTGTGCCGCAAACTAGGATCACAACACAGAAATCTCTAGTCTTGTAATTCCTTTGCAACCATTAAGGAGACAAAAAACAAGTGGTATTTCTTCCACCCAACATTTTAGCCAACAATCCTGGGGGCAAAAGAACTACACTAACACAGGCAGGACAAATTTGTATTAGATTACTCCTAAAAAAAAAAAAAAAAAAAAAAAAAGAGAAAAAAAAGTAGAATTCACAGAAACACACACAAGTCACCCACTCCCAAGGTTGTCACAAATTTCAGTGAATGCTTTCAGGAAGAAAGGAATTGTGTAAAGAAAGGTTTCAGAGAATACACGTCTTTAACAGCAGCCTCTCCTACAGACTCACTGATGTCCAACAAAGACAGGCTGCAGTCCTCCCTTCCCTCAGCAGGAGCTATGTCAAGTGCCTCTCTCCAGATGCCTGTTTTTGCAACACTGGAAGAAAATGAATTTTGAGAGCTCTCCCTAGTCTTGATGTCTGGACAACATATGTCTGACTCTGAACAGAGTCCCAGATTAGTTATGAGGGGAGGAATGTATGAAACTCATCACAGTTGCCTAAGTTTCTTTTCCTTCAAAGGTCAGGTTACTGTAGACAAGCAAGCAAGGTCAGCTACATATCACAAATTAGCCTTTAAGTTCGTTCCCAATATTCCAGAACATTATTATTCAGCAGTAACATAAGTTCTTAAAATAAGCTTGGAGTGAAAGTAACACCATCAAGCTTCAACAGAATATATCCACAAGCATTTTATTATTCTTCTTCTTGTATTACCACAACAGGCCATTAGGAGAATTTCAGGCTTTTTAAAAATTTTTTTAGCATTAAACTCCTACATAGTGTTACAAGTTTCAAGTTTTTGTGTTATAGTGCTCAAATTATTTTAATTCGTTTTAATAGAGGTCAAACAATTACAAAATTTGACAGCTACTGAAGACAGAACTGCTAACTATGTAATCAGACAAAACCACAAATGACTAATCCAACCAGATTATTTTTTTAAACTGTGTGATTTGCAGCATTAGATCCATGCTATCCTATAAACTAGATCCTTCAAGTTATGGGATGGAAGTTTGTATGAGGAACTGCCACAAATTATCAGTAACATCATGAAAAAAAACAGCTGAACATTTGAAATTTCTGTAACAGCTGCCAGGGCAGACAAAATACGGTAGATATAAATATAAGAAAAAGAATGAGATGACATGTAAGTAAGAATAGCCCAAAGTAGAAACAGCTTCTGTAATTAATTCAGAATACGTATACTTTGTTACATTAGCTAACAAAACACCAAAACCAGCAATGAATACATTATGTCAGTTGTGACATTTATTTCACTGCTCTATGTTGTATTTACACTGCAATGCAATTACTGCAATCTTTTCCTATACGATATAAACTCTTCAACAACTGACTACTTTTGAAGTCTGTGTCAATCAATACTTTCAACATGTTGTTTACAAGTATGGAGATGTATTTTATTTAGTTCAGAATATGCTCATTGTTACATCTGTAAAAGGAAATGAAGGTCTGTTTACAGACCCTTCCTTTTTGTCATTACAGTACAGGCATCATAGGTTTCACAATACTCCACAAAATAATCCTATGGCTACATTAACCAACCATTTCTGCCCTTAAGTGCAGAATCTCTGTTCCATTACCTAATGCTGACCATTCCATTGCTTCATGGTACAATTCTTTTCAGCTTTACAAACTCAGACACTGAAACACGGCAGTCAGGGCAGGACAAAGATAGAAATCAACATTTATGTTGTTTGGGTTTAAAGAGACATTAATCAGCTTCACTTTAAAGTCACTATGTTTCCTCCATATTATCTTTCTCAAGTTAAGATACGTTTTTCACATCTCATTTCCCATACTTCCTTTATAAACTGGATTGCAAACTGAACTTAAGCAAATGAAGATACTGATATTTTTTTCTTTAACTCCAAAGAATTTAAACCGAACAATGCCAGAGTTGTGGCTTTCCTTTAAACCCAGTGGTTTAAAATTCCATCTACAACAACAACTCACCCACCATATAAGGTACCTTGCTCTTTGTTCCCAGAGAAGTATGGCTACACATTTGTACATTAAGCATCATAAATGCTTCATCTTCCAGGTCAGATAGAACCAAGAGGTCCAAACTCTTTCCCCCTTATGTATATCTCCAGGTTGAAAGGGGCTCTAATCTGATAGCAGATAGAACTACCTGATCAAGGCAAGACTCTCACTGTTTGCTCAGTGCCTGCAATTCCACATTGCTATTAGACATTCACATAACTCTGTAGGATTGTTATCTGTACACTGCTAATAAAGAAGTTTCTCTTTTACTGCAGACCAGCTGAGGCTACACTACAGGTAACAGAGTGTCTCCAATATGAATCATAAGTGTTATCCTCAATTACAAGGGTCAGGAGTCTCACGGGACATCACCACAGAATTTCTGCCTGTCAAAAGGGCAATTCATCTGAGGCAAAGGCTGACAAGTCTGTCACATGCTTAAAAAGACTCAAGTGCTACTCTTCATTCACTAAATATCTTCTTGGATAACATCTCCCCTAAAGGGGAATATACCTTTATTACCTCTGGAGATGGAGAGTCAACTTTGGAGCATAGTAACATGCTATGAAACTGTGCTTTATTTCCATATAACAAATCCTAAGGTTTCCCTTTGAGATGCTGCAACTCCTGTGATTTCACCTTCTTCTCCTCTCCTTTTAGAGCAGGATTTCCTGTTTCACTTCAACTTAGGCAACTGTAATAGACCAGTGCAGAATGTTCCTTACAATTCATTATGTTTTCTTCTATAAACCTGTATTCTACCTCCAGTTCCTTTGTTTTTTTCAGGTGCCCTTCTCAAAAAATGCTCTCTTGCTTCAACTTGCAGACACCACAAGCAAAGTATTTTATAACACATAAATTCTAGTATGAAAGGAAAACAAAAATAGAAATTGAAGCTGAATTTAATGACATTAAGACTTTTCCTCATGTTAGTTGTAAGATCCTCTCTAAAAGCAGACTTCAAGGAGCTTTCTTTAAACTGCAACCAAGGCATCTAACCAGAAATATCTTAATTTTGCAGAAGATTACTGCTACCACCACCAGAAGAATAGAAAGAATGACCTCATTGTGAGGGCACACATTCTTTAGTAATGCTTTATGCAACAGAAATGGTTATGTTTCTAAACTACAATGCAAATGCATACCTTTTTCTGGATAACCAACTGTTGAAAGGAAATATGCTTTAAAAGGCATTTTAAAAACTTGAAAGAAAAACTAAAAAAAAAAAAATCCTAAGCTATGTGATGAATAAATAGTAGAGCTCCTCGTGACCCAACTGCAGAGAATAATTTCATCCTCCACTCCTCCAAAATAAATTTAACCGGAAGACCTCATCTAATCAGAGAGATATATGTTATTGCAGGTGGAGATCCTATCTCCCATTACCACCTTATATCAAAGCCTATAAACTTCATGTTCAAGCCACACTGTAGTCTTAAAGAAAGACTGTCAATCCCTGACATCTGTAAGGTGCCATCTGGAGCTCTATTTATACTGTGTTGAGATGTGCATCAGGCACAGAGGCGGTTACTTAATTACAGCAACTCCAACAGTCACTTTGTTGTTAGCAGCTCTCAAACTCAGCTGCTGGTCAGTAAAGCAAGTCTTTTCCACTCAACACAAGAAATAAGCTGCAATTCTGCAGAGCAACCAGGAAACATCCCTAAGCGCCTCATTTCCAACTCACTAAAGTGGAATTTCGAAAGTCAGTAAATTCAGTATTTCATAGTATAAGAGGCTTCTTTCCCCCTCCCCTTCCTTTAAGATGAATCATTTTGTATAATACTAACTTCATACTTGAGTTACATATCACCATCATATTCAGAGTTGTTCCTGCAACTCTGAACTACATGGAAGCTCCTCCCTCAGCGACGTAGGTGCCACAATGCCTTCATAGATCCTCAACAACATCAACACTGAAACAGCAGGAGATCAAAAACAACCGCATCTGGGCAAGTAAAAAGACATGGTGCGTGTTTAAGTGTAGCTTTGAAACTGGTGTGGCCCAAAACAATGCAGCTTCTTACAAGTTCAGACAAAACTTACATTGTGAATTCTAGGAAAGCAAGAGTCTGAAACACATTCATGAGGTAACAAGCACATTATTAGACACTGTGTCATGATTCCATATGTACATAATTATAAAACTTGAGATCTGATGGTTAGCATCTATTTACACTGCAGGTTTCACTGATTTGAGGAGTTGCCAAAGCACAATCCATATAATAGATAGTTTTTCTCCTTCAACAGTTAAACACAATTTTACCACATTTTTCAAAACCCCACATCTCTTACATGATAGGAAGTGAAACTTCTGTGCCTCAGTTAGCAGGTGCAAGTCGGAAAACAAACCAAGGATTCCTGACAATCTTATTGCTAGGGAACAGCCCACGGCCCGTAGTATCCTTTTTCTTTCTTTCCTTTTTTTTTTTTTTTTTGGTTTTTAATTGATGGAAACAAGTCTTTCCACAGCTGTCTGTACCTTGGTTTTTGCAAAGTTAACTGAAGGTTTTGTCAGATTTTTTTTTTAATGTATAATTTTGCCATTTCAAAGGCATTTGTAGCATACAAGCCTCCCTCGAATTACAGAGATTAATGCAACTGCTTTGCAAAGAATGGCACTCTTGGGTAAGTGGAGCTTCAGGTGGGTTTATTCAAGTTACTGACTGACTTCATACTGCTGGGAAGGTTCTCCCTGTAGACATATACTCTTTAAAATAATTAGCATGTAAAAAACTTACAGTATTTGGAAACAATTCTGCAAGAAACAGACAACAAAAATTCCTTTCTTTCTTGCACCAAATTCAGACAAGTCGGCACCAGCGCTTCTTCCACTAACATGCTCTCTCTGGTTAACCAAGACCATGAACACTGGTTATAGAAAAGAGCACCAGATTTAGGAATCCCCTTCCTCAGCCAGTTCTCCTGCTCCTTTCCTTGCATCAACTTTCAGTGGTGCAACTGTCTATACTTCTCTGGAATAAACTGGATTACTTTGCTGTAACAAGTTAGAAACAGCTTACTTCCCCACGATACCAACAGCTCAAATTGATTCCCTGATCTGGTTCACAACACAGCTCCACAAACTGATAAACTTCAACTAAGGCTGGAAAGAGGCCAATGAATACAGAGGATACCAAACATCAGAACCATCATTCAAGAAGACAAGTAAGAATTTTCAGAAGGCATCACACTCCTAACTGCCCATGTCATCCTCAGTTACTGGTAGATTGCTTATAAATGGAAACCTATTAAAAAAAAAAAAAAAAAAAAAAAAAAAAAAAAGCCAGCATCCTCTTAAAGAGCAGGCTAAGATAACTTAAAAATGGGCAATTATTAGAGATGCAATGCAGGACAGAGTTTCTCAAAATACAGTCTAAGAGGCCACTCATCCTGTCCTCCCCTCTCTAGATATACCATTATAATGCTTTTTTCTCTTTTATGTAGAAAAGAGAAAAATCTTGGCCAGACTCACTTTAAAAGATGAAATCACAGAAATTAAGACTGATTAAATGGCATTTATTTCACAGAAATGAAAGCACTACAGATAGAAAAGAAAGTAAAAGACTGAAAATAATGAAATGTAAGACAAGTAAAAGTCATTGTGGTTTAGTCTGACTGCCTACATAACAGTCTCAGGTTCTTCCTGAATTAATTTCTATTCATATGCAATCATGTTTTCAAATAACATTAAAGTTTTCCAGTAATAAGGAAATGCACCACCATCTTGGAAAAATGTTTGAATAATTTGCAACTTCCAAACTGGTTTCAAATTTTTCTTATCCATATGGATGTTTATAAATTTAGCATTTGAATTTCATGATCTAAAGATGAAATTTTTCAATTTTTTTAAGTTACTCATAATTCATATGTCACCTATGAACTTCCTGCCATTCATCAACATTCTTTTTTATTTCAGTGGTATCTGAAACAGGTAAGTACAGGACTATCAGTGAGATGCAGAGCCAATATAACCCCCAGCCTCCCTAGGAATACATATTCAGAAATCAAGTCTAGATTCTTGTTGGATGCCACATAATTACAAATCACCTTCAGATCTCTACTGGCATCAATTTGAAAGAAGATAACAGCAATGTGTTCAGAAACGAAAAAAGCTGCAGGATGTGTTTGAAGAATATTGAATTGTCTCTTATCTCAAGAAAGTGTTTCCTAATTTTCATCTGCCCTTCTTTATCTTTCTGGGATATAAGTCTTTGCTAGTTTAAAACAGCTAACAAACAGCACTAATAAATCCCTTCATGGAATATTACCAATTTAAGAACTACACAACCTCACTAAAAAAAAAAAACAAAAGCAAAAAAAACAAAAAACCAAGAAAACCAATAAAAAACACAACTCACAGCAGTTGAGGTAGTAAAACTGTACTCCTCTTTACTGAACCCTGGTTGTGCTGTATGCAGCCATAGTGAAAATGCATGTGAAACTGTTGTTATATTATATTTGTTTTTTTAAATTTATAGGTATTTTACCACCAAGCCTTTCACATAAAAATACACGAAAGTTTACACATTACCCCTCCCCCCCTTCATTCAGATAGAACTGAGAATTTTCAGCCGTATTTTTAAACCGCTCACTGAGAATCAAGTCTCTTTCAATCAGTAGACAACATGAGTACTTGTAAAGAATATTTTTAAATAGACATATAAACTCATGCTGAGTTTACTAGTAGAATATTTGCAATATAGCATAAGCACAATGTATTAGAAGAGAGCTTCTAGTCCAGTTACACAATATACTCTTACATAAGAATTTCTGCTTCATTTGAATTTAATAAAAATACACACTCTGGAGGATGGAAGGAAAACTGTATGAATAAAAGTACCATTTTGTCAGCAAGAACTGTCTATCCTAAGCACAACTACAATAAATAAGGGTCAAATTTCCACACCTTTGACATACCAGTAGAGCTACTTGGTATCAACAAACTCAAAGTTTGAGATAAACCACTGACATTAAGAGTCCCTGCTATATCAGGAAAAAAACACCATTCAAACAATATAGAGCAAAAAGTGCTGCAGCTACATCTACAACACACAGAAGAGCATATTTTACAGAATGCAGCATGAACACGTTCTACAAAAAAAAAAAATAAAATGGCAGATAAGTCAGTTACAAAAGAAAACTGAACACTAAATCAAAGTAAAATTTCGGAATTTAGAAACAGCTACCTCAAACATTTATAAATTGGATCTCAGCAAAGTGCAACTCTTACAGAATTAATATTTTAGCTTTGCTAAGAGTGGTATGATTTTTTGAATTTGAATAATACAAGTAAAACTTTGCCTTTAATTAGTTCTTCAGTGCTGCTTTCTAACTCTAAAATACATATTGTTTTCAATCTGTTTGAAATAAAAACAGTATATTGGCCTGTCAAACACATCTTCAAGAATAATAATGAAGATTGATGTATCATACAGTTACTAGTTCCACCTAATCCCTCTAAATAAAAAGACAATGCAACTGAAATACTGAACTCAGTATTTCACCACTACCACAACTTTCCTACTTTCCTGAAAAAGCAAAAATACAGTTGCAGAAGTAAGTCTTAGGAGGTAAGAAAACATGAGCTATTTCCTAAGGAAAAAATAAAAGCATGTTCTGAAGTCAGAGACTCATTAGAACATTACTTAAGCAGAGCTGCTCTCAAATACTTGCACGTCATTCTTCTTATTGAACCTATGGCATTACACAGCAAGACAGACACAGGACATTCGGAACCCGACTAGTCAACAAAGCAATTTTACATTTTACTTTCAATAAGCAGGTAATCAACGCAGGTCAAAAAGAAATTCATACAGCACTTAAGTCTTTTCACATAGAAAGCAGGCTACCAGATTCTACAACAGCTTATTTTCTAGATGCACAAACCAGTAGAGCTTTATATATAGCACATTGTAATCGTTTCACCTTGATGCGATAAAGATAGCAGGCCCAGCTGCAAAATCTGTTTCCAAACCAAACTGTCAACATCTTGGATGGACATAAAAAGCTACACTGAGCTGCTGCTGGTAGCTTAAGCTCAGAACCATGCTGAAACCACAGACTGCAGACCTGAACAACAAAAGAAAAAATACACAACTGGAGATGGATAGAAGACAAGCAACAATTGCTCTGACATCCCTGGTGTTTCTCCTGACCAGCCTCATCTCAAACTCTGAATGAAAACCTTGTGTCAATAAATCTTTTTTGATATTTCTATCAACAACATCCAACAATTGATATTAAGATACTATCTACGTATTCTTAAGAATTTAGTTATGCATGAATCCCATTAGAAAAGACAAAGTATACACACTTCCAAGCTTGCTTACAAATAGGGATAGAAAGAGCTGATACACATCTATGATGTCTTCCGCCTTCTCTCCTTCAACTGAATTCAAAACTAAAGAGTGGATCTGCAATAGGAATTAACTCATAAATAGACAAGTGACTTTTGCACAATGACAGAATGCTAATTAGCTCACAAAAATAATTGCTAGCAATTTTTTTATCACCATTAATTATGCTGTAGGCTTTTGCAACAAAGAATTCATGTAAGGATCTTTCAACTTGTACACCAAAATCATTACTTTGACAAATCAGCTATAAAATAGACACTCTGTAATTCTTGGAATTAGATTAGTAATTTACATACTAGTGATATTTTTCTTTTTTGCCTGTTTGGTATCAGTGCCTGTTTGGTGCACTCAATCGGGTCCTGCAGTATAATACATTATTATGTAAGTTGGCATCTCGTAATCAAGTGTTTGCTATTCAATAATACTGATTAACAACTTTGCATCAGCATGCTAACTATTAATAGGGTCCTTGAAAGTAGTAAGGTATTAACTTTTTTCTCCCCTCCTCTTCAGAAACTGTTCATATATTGTCATTGAGCTGTGAACCAAAAATCAGGAGCACAACTTTCTTGAGCAACATTTCATATGCAGGAGACACGTGACTGCTTGGGTAGTATCCAAATGACTGAAGTAACTCGTGTGACAGCTGGGTACACACACTACAGTTTTTCATTTCAACTTGTTTCACTTTACCCCAACATGCGAATGCACCCAACCTGTGCAATACAAGTCTCAAGAGCCTCACATCACTCTGAGCCAGTCCTCCACAGAAACTAACTGCAAGTTCAAAACCAAATAAAGACTTAAGAACATACCAATGACAACATACCCTAGAGGACAACACACAGAAAAACTACTGTAACTGCCACTCTCTTATCAAGAAGAGCAAATCAACACGTGCTGCTCTCCTATCCCCAACATACCCTCAACCCCCTAATTAATGAGAATAACTGAAGTTTTAAGAAATGTACTAACAGTTTAGAAATTCAGTTTTTCACCTTAACTTCTGCAAGACCATGTAACCTTAGCTGTGTTCAGCCAACATGCAGGGACACACCGTTTTTTAAACAGACACCACAAAAGACCTCAAAATAACCCTTGCCCTCTTCTCCAGTCACAGCATAAGTCTGCTGCATACACTTCTAATTATAAATATAGTAACCTGACATGGGGAGAGACAGCCCATTGAACATGATCCCAGAGATTACTAACCCAAATCTGTGCTGAGTACAAGTCTAGAACAATACAATAAAACATAAGATAGATCGCTATCCTACAATCTACAAAACACACAGCTACTTGCACAAAGCAAACAACAATAGTATACTCCCAAAGCACAGTTAGGTCTATCTTACAGTAACCTATTATCCCAAAAGATCCTGTTTGTATTTCTAGCTCTATAACTGCTGCAGCTAAGGCTCCTTATCCCGTGTTCTTCAACAATTTGTTTTCTTTACTACTCCCAACATAATAAAACCACTTTGAGTTCCAGAGAGCAGTTACAATACGTAAAATATATCCCCTGCACTTTCATTTAAACTCAATGATGTTTAAATACCTAATTTCTTTCTTGTTAATATTTGTTTCTTGGCACAAAAGTAGAGCACTAGATAACAGTAAGGCCCTTTCTTTATGTGCTTCATCTTTTAAAAGCTTCTTAAGGTACTACATATGAAACACTCTTCAAGATCACAACTTAAACATACTGTAGTAGTGCACATTTTCATTATTATTATGAAGTATTTCCATAGAGATGGACTTTTTACAAGGCTATGTATGGGACAGGACAAGGAGCACAATGGCTTTAAACTGAAAGAGGATTGGTTTAGACTGGATATTAGGAAGAAATTCCTTACTGCAAGGGTGGTGAGACAACTAGAACAGGTTGCCCAGAGAAGCTGTGGATGTCCCATCCCTAGAGGTGTTCAGGGACAGGTTGGATGGGGTTTTGAGCAACTTGGTCTCCCTCAAGGTGTCTCTCTGCCCATGGCAGGGCAGTTAGAGCTGGATAATCTATAAGGTCCCTTCCAACCCAAACCATTCTATGATTCTGATTCTGTTTATAGTGTCTAGTATTCCTCATTGTACTTCTCAGCTATATAAACTTCAACTGTAAGAAGCATGTTTTTCCATCCTCATTATTTCTCTATAATTACTAAGGTATCTTTTACCATACCTCATACATTACCATCTTTTACAAACGCACACCTTCAGAAGTGTAAGTTCCTCCATAAACCCAATGGCACAAACTAATTCTGACACACATTTATGTGAGCAGAAGGAAAAAAAAACACAAACAGCTTAACCTTCTCATTCTTTCCCATAAAAAAATAAAGGTGAAAGCTTAAAATACAAACCACAAGAAATGGCTCATGACCAGAACATACCATGTAATTACTTCAGACAAAAAACAAATGACACAAGAGAAGAAAGCCAGGGCCATATGAGGTCTAAATTAACATTTCTGGGTTGGTTCTGAGTATCTCAAGAACAGACGTGACTTTTTATTTCCTCTCTACCTGACGTTAAGTAAGAAGCATGAGCATTACAAAGATCAGCTCATTTAATTCTCCCAGCTCCTATATTAGCATTTCTACTTCTGGATCACTGGCAGCCAGTACTTTGGGGGTCAGTGAGAAAGAAACGCCAGCACTGGTCAAGACAACAGCCTGAAAGTCTACTGGAAAGCAATAAGAAGAAACCG
This sequence comes from Pseudopipra pipra, assembly GCF_036250125.1. Taxonomy (NCBI): domain Eukaryota; kingdom Metazoa; phylum Chordata; class Aves; order Passeriformes; family Pipridae; genus Pseudopipra; species Pseudopipra pipra. The sequence goes on along the minus strand of NC_087549.1, from coordinate 40,485,436 downwards.
ATGGGAAAATCCAGCACACGACACATGCTTCCTCGGGAGCAGGAACAAGTAAACAACCGAGGGAAAGAAAGAACAACGTTTGTAAACACACATCGCTTCTGCCGGCGCTCGCCCGACCGCCGCCGCCGGCGAGCACGGAGGCGCTGCCAGGCTGAGTCATTCCTTGTAGTAACTTCACCGCGAATCCCTCGCCCTGGCAGCGGAGCCCTGGGCAGGCAGGAGCACCCCGGCCTGCCCGGCGCTGCGGCTGGGAGTCACCGCCCCCCGTGCCTGCTCCCCCCGCCGGCTGCGCAGGGGTCATTCCGCGGCACCGGCAGCAGCGGTGGGATCCCGGTCCTTCTGCACCCCCTCCCCGCCGCCTCCCGGCTCTTTGTCGCCCGCCCCGCGGGTACAGCCCCGCGCCCAAAGCCGCGACCGCCGCCCCTCGCCAAGGCCGCCCTCCCGGTACCGGAGTCCCCGCCTCCCCCGCGGCGGGGAGGGGCCGAGCGGGGCGGCGGGGGTTGCCCGCAGCTCGGGGGCAGCGCTCCCCACTCACCGGAGGGTCCGGCGCGGGCAGCGCCGCGCATCCTGCGGCGGCCGCGGTGGCGGCGCGTCCCCCCCGCGCCGCGCGGCCGGGCCAGGCGGCTCGGCGGGGGCACGCAGCGCCTCGGCGGTAGCCGCGGCCGGGCGGGGAGAGGCGGCGGGGCGGCAGAGGCGGTTCGGCGGATCCGGCGGGCGGGCCGGGGCCGCGGGAGCAGAGGAGCCCAGCCTGGCGCGGCCGCCGCCGCTGTTTGTTGTTGTCGTCAGCCGCTTCCGGCGCGAGGGCTGCCGGGAGGGGGCGGCGCGCGGGAGGCACCGCGCGGCGGAAGCGGCGGCGGCTGCGGGGCTCGGGCGGGATCGGGGGTTGGAAGGGAGCTGGGAGATCATCGAGTTCCAGCCCTTCTTCTTGGGCAGGAACACTTTCCACCAGACCTGAGCTCCATCCAGTCTGGCATTTGAATACTTCCAAGGATAGGACGCCCACAGCTTCTCTGGGCAACCTGTTCGGTGCCTCACTACCCTCACAGTAAAGAATTTCTTCCTAATATCTAATCTAAACCTACTGTCTTTCAATTTAAACACATTCACCCTTGTCGTCTCACTACATGCTCTTATAAATAGTCTTGCCCTATCTTTCCTGTAACTTCCTTTCAGGTACTAGAAGGCCGCAATTAGGTCCCCCCAAAGCCTTCTCCGGGCTGAACAATCCCAACTCTCTCAGCCTTTCCTCGTAAGAGAGGTGTTTCATGCCTCTGATGGACTAGGTGGCCCACCTCTGGACTTACTCCAACAGGTCAATGTCCTTCCTGTGTTGGGGTCCCCATGCATGCAGCACTCCAAGTGGGATCTCAGCAGAGCAGAGCAGAGGGGCAGAATCACCTCCCTTGACCTGCTGGCCCCACTGCTTGTGATGCAGCCCAGGATACCTCTGGCTTTTGGAAGTCATGCCCTCAGCCTTACCACAGCACATGGTTTATTCTATTTCATTTTACTCTGAGATCACAGGAGATCAAAGATTTAGGAAATCTACAGAGAGGTTTAGAAAAGAATAGAAATCTGTCTGGTGTGGTTTGAGTTTTATTGTAAAAAACGACACTGAAATAACTTCTGTGCGCTTCACTGACATTTTGAATTAAATAATCATTTAAAAAAGATGTTTTTAGATGTCTTGCAATACTTAGTTACACCCTGAACTAATAGAAAAATGTCAGCTTCTAGCAGAGAAACTTATCAAACACTTGATATGAAATGTATCTTCCAACTACACAGATATCAGTTTCTACCACACTTCTTTGTATCATCTCTCACTTAAAGAAGGCAAGATTACCATGGCCAGTCCAGCCAAATGATGAGTCTGCTCCCCAAGCACACAGTAGTTTTTTAAAGGCCTGAAGTGAAGACCTACTATAAAGGATAAACTGTATATAAATAAAAGGAGAAGGATTCATAGCAAAGAATCAAGGGCTCTCTGTCACTATGTTCTTTTTCCTGCCATAGGCATTGACTATTATTTCAGCATTTAAGACAATGGCTGATTGCATTTCCAGTTGCTAGGAAAAATTAAGATTTCACACCTTAAAAATCACCCCAGCATGGGATGGGCAGGTGAAAGCCCATCGTTTGCATTTAAAAACATTCAACTTATCCCCTCACCACAGGACAGGGTGGCCCCAGATGTGCTCACCTCCCAGGTCAGACTCCGCTTCCTCCCTCCCTGCAGAGGAGGATGGGCCCCCATGGGAGCTTGGAGAGCTTTTGATGCAAAGCAGCCCGTGAGCTGTAGGGTGGGAAGCACCCTCTTATTCCTGTCTAAGAAAATGAAAGTGAACCTCCCATATGTCACTTTTGGGTTTCACTTTTATTACAAGTTTCTTTAGAGGCTCAGCCTGCAGAATTTTTCTTAGAGACAAGGACATTTTCACTTAGAGAAGAGCGAATTGGAGAGGGGTATACAAGCAAGGGGCTTGTTTGACTTGGAACTGCAGGTAGGAGTCACGACACTGGCATTACAGACATCCTCCAGCCAAGATCCCTCAAGCACAGCATACAGCTGGATTGTGCCTTCCCTGCTACCTCACCATGACCTCTCCTTCTGTAACATACACTATAGACAGCAGGTCAGGGAATATAGGAAATTCAAAGCATAATATTGCAGACAGAGTATATTCAGATATAGAATATACTCTCCACATCAGAAGAGGATTGCAAAAGAGAGTGCAAGCATGTCATGCTCCCCAGTACAGAAAGGACATTGACCTGTTGGAGCGAGTCCAGAGGAGGCCACCAGATTGATTAGAGGGAGGGAGCATCTCTTCTATGAAGAAATACTAAGAGAATTTTATTTGTTCAGCCTGAAGAAGAGAAGGCTTGAGGGTAACCTAATTGTGGCCTTCCAGTACCTGAAGGGAAGTTACAGGAAAAATGGGGCAAGACTATTTACAAGAGCTTGTAGCGAGAGGACAAGGGTGAATGGGTTTAAATTGGAAGAGAGTAGGTTTAGATTAGATATTAGGAAAAAAATCTTTCCTGTGAGAACTGGAACAGGCTGCCCCAGAGGTAATGTGGATGCCCCATCCCTCAGGGCTGGGTTGAATGAGGCCTTGAACAACCTGGCCTAGTGAAAGGTGTCCCTGTCCACGGCAGGGGCGTTGGAACTAGGTGATCTTTAAGCCTTTCAACCCAGGCCATTCTATGATTCTATGCATTCAGTAAAATAGCTAGGTCCATTATATAAAGCATTTTCTTCCCCTCACAAAAGTTTACTTTAGGTGTGTTTAAACATACACACATCCCTTCACCTAATTTTATTTTTACTTTGACTTCACCAGCTTGTAAGTTTACCACTTCGCACAAGCTGAACCAGGCCTATGATTTTCACTGTAAACTCTTAGTAGCCACCTCTGCTACATTGGAGAGTTTCCTGCCTGTTTGACTCGTGAAAGACAATGTTGAATATTCACAGCCTGTCCAGACAGGTATTTCTTGGAAAACACCACTTTTGTGGGCTTTTAAAGGTAAACATGGCTGCTCTAGCCCCAGTTGCCACCTTGTGGCACCCCATAAACAACTACTCCCCAACTTTTCAGCTTGTTAGGAGACGTGTCCAAATAACCCACATGCTGAAAGACACCTGTGGCACTTCAGACTACAAGAGTGAATGGAGCTGAGAAGACATCGGTACTTGGATGAACAGATGTAATGTAATGGGAAATATAATACAAGTTTCAAAGCAATTCAAGGCATCTTTCTGTAATGAATACGTCAAACTGATTACGTCAAAGTTGTGTTGTTTTAGTTCTGCAGATGTCAAGTTCAGCTTTTTGCATCTCCTAAAATGTTCTTCTCCTTCATAAATTCTTTGATTGTGATGAAGGACTAATCTTTATTGTGAAGGGAATGATATCCAGCTAGAACCTGATAGAACAAGTGCCATGCATGCTATAAACAGAGGTAAAAAACAACTTTGAGTTTTAGTAAGCCTGAAGCAGCAATAAGTCTCATTAAAATTCTCTTGAGGAGAAATTACTGAGAGTGACCTCTTGAAGTTTGAGTAGCTGAGAGACCAGCAAGAGTAGCAGCAGCATCTCTTTAAACAGTGAAGCAGTAGTGCCAACAGGCTTTGTAGTTTTCTGGCAAAGCACCGCTGCTGCTCAGGCTCTCAACAATTGCATAAAATGAGGCTTCAGGCGCTTAAGCATTGTTCTGCTTTTTACAGCACGTGTGGGGCAACTGTTGATTGATTTGAGAGGCAGCTCAGGCTGGACCGAAGCAGGAACTTCAGTTCTGAGGAGTAAGCAAAGTGCTGCTAGCAGAGCAGGTTGTTCTGGCTTGTTCTTGTAACATTTCATTATGTTGCTTCCTCTCAAAGTGATCCAGAGCCACTTCATGCCAAGCAACTAATTACAGGGTTTTTTCATAAGCCTGTCTGAACAAAACCTAAAATTTAACATTATATCTGGTACTTCTATCGTAAAAAAGCTGTATTCTATAAAGATTATTTTGCTCCGGGATATACAAAAAGAAAGCATCTAATCAAGGTCACTGGTAATTCTTCACATTTGCAAAGTGCTGTACCAAATGTAGGTTATTATTCTTTCAAGATACTGTTCAGGATCCATCTGTATATTTTTTTCACATTCTGTAAAACAGATGAGAAGGTTGAAGGAGTTTTTCAACTCCTGTATGCTTTTAATTTTGGGTGACAAATTTGTTACACCAAAGAATGTGTCTCTTCTAAACTACATATTTATGCAGCTGTAGTCAGAGAGCAAAAAGAGCAGGCTGCTCTTCAAGGCAAGGCAAGCTGGAAGCCAAAGATGGCAGCAAGGCAGGCAGGGGCTCTGCCTTGGACAAGGCACAGTCCCACAGTATCAGAGTGAGGTCTGGTGACAGTTTTTCTGTACAATTGTAGTCTGCCATGCCAGTAACGAACCAATGCTGTCAGTATTTATTTAGTTCCAAATGTACTTGAAAAACCACATCTTCCTATTTTTTTTATGTCTGCTTGCCATAAATTCTCCCTGTGTACTTCTGCTTCCCTTACTGTTGTTTCTTGGTCTAACCCCAGCCAGCCACTAAGTAACACAAAGCTGCTTGCTCACGTAAACGCCCTCCCCAGTGAGATGGGGAGGAGAATCAGGGAAAAGATGTAAAACCCATGCATTGAGATAGAAATTATTTAATAACTGAAATAAAATAATAATAATAAAATAATAATAATAGTAGTAGTAGTAGTAATGGAAAGGGAGACCCAAAAAAGAAAGAAATAAAACCTGAGACAGACAATTGAAGCCTAATACGGTTGTTCACCACCTGCTGACTGATGCCCAACACTTCACTGAACAGCAATCAGCCCCTCCTGGCCTCAACTCCCTCCCAGTTTATAATAATGTTCTATGGCCAGTTCAGGTAAGCTGTCCTGGCCCCGCTCCCTCCTGGCTTCTTGTGCACTTGCTTGCTGGCAGAGCACGGGAAACTGAAAAATCCTTGACTTGCAGTAAGCACCACGTAGCAACGACTAAACCATCGGCACGTTATCTGCCTTATTCTCACAGTAAATAAAAAAACCACAGCACTGTACTAGCTATCAAGACAAAAATTAACCCTGTCCCAGTCAAAACCAGAACACATTGCTATCTTCATCAGTTTCCCTTGATTTTTGTCTTGCCAGGGATTTTTAGGGTTTTATTTTCCCCCTTTTTATATACTGGAAACAGCTGCATTCATTTCCCTGCTAAATCGGGCTGATGTTTTAAACCCAAGTTCTTTCCTTCTCTGTTGATGCTTTGTGTCAATTTTGCAAAGTAATCTTCAGTAAGCGTTCATTTTCAATATAGTCTTCCTGCAACTAAAAAACTACTTCAAAACCCAATAAGTTTTTTAAGGCACAAAGTATATATTACCATTCTGAACTGGAATACACAACATATAAATACCAGTCTCCAACACAAGTGGTCCTGCATGTTTCCAGAGAGACTTCAAGAACTTCGATTATCCTTTAATGTAGCCTGGCAGTCCATAGCAAACACCAGGTACTATCTCATCTTTTGTTGCTTTCCCAGAGCACTGACTGGTCCCTAAGCAATCAGTAATTTGTTTTTGAATGGTCAGTGACTCAAGACCAGCTGATGCCATTTTGAAAGCATGCCACTCCCTCTGACCTCTTTATGGATCATTCCTAACCAGTGATTTTAACATGGTGTGGCTTCCCAATGTGTTTCAGTAATTCTGACTACATAGGTTTTGAATTCATAAGTGATTTTTCTTGTTTACTGCCAGAGCTTCTTGTAGGAAGGGGATAGTTAGCTTCAATTTCACATATAGGTCATGAGATCAGTTCTTCGTCCTGGGCAAAAATATGCAGAGGACATTTAAACCTCAGATAAAGTAAGTCAGAATGGACATACCCTCAGAAGTGTTTAAGGACAGAAGCTCTCAAGGGAAAACAGGCAGCCTGAATAATCCTATAAAAGTCCCCTACTGTGCATTTTCATTTAAGAAGCCCCATTTGTGTATTATACCAACTGGACTTTCCCACCCTACCCCTTCTCAACACGCAGATGATACTGAATGCAACAAGGCCAAACAAGCAATATAGTGAAGACTACATGGAACAACAGTAAGGTTGTTATAGAAAGGTATTGCTGTATTAGTATTTCTGTATATTTAGTGTTACTAAGAGTAATTCCCATTTTTTACTGTCTATCATCTTTGGGGGTTTTATATTAAAATGCTTGAGTCATGTTCATAGAATCATAGAATGGTTTGGATTAGAAAGGACCTTAAAGGCCATCTGGTTCTAACCCCCTGCCATGGGTAGGAACATCTTCGACTAGACCAGGTTGCCCAGAGCCCCCTCCAATCTGACCTTGAACATTTCCAGGGATGGGGCATTCGCCATCTCTCTAGGCAACCAGTTCCAGTGTTTTACCACTCTCATTGTAAAAAGCTTCTTTCTTATCTCTTGGAGCTTTAGTGAGGGCTGGAGTTAGGGACCTGCTAGCGAGCAAGTCATAACCCTGTATTCCTTTTTTCCCTTTTTAAAAATGGGAGATTTGCTTCCCCTTTTCCAGTGAGTGGGAACTTCACTGAGCTGCCATGACTTCTCAAATATGATGGAAAGTAGCTTAGTCACTTCCTGTGCTGGTTCCCTCAGAATTTGTGGATGCCTCTCATCATATCTCATGGACTTGTGCACCTTCAGGTTCTTTAGGTGGCTTCAAACCTGATCTGCTACAGTAGATAATTCTTCATTCTTCCAGGACTTTGCCTTCTGCAACTCAGGTGGTGTGGCTAGAGCACTTGCCAATGAAGACTGAGGCAAAAAAAGGCATTGAATACCTCAACCTGCTCCATATTCCAGGCAACCAGCTCCCCTGTATCCTTCTGGAGAGAACCCACATTTTCCCTAGTCTTCCTTTTATCACTGATGTACCTGCAGAAGCTCTTCTTATTGTCCTTGAGATCCCTGACCAGGTTTAATTCTATCAGGATTTTAGTAGTCCTAACCAGATCTCTGGTTGTTGGGACAATGTCTCAGTATTCCTTCAGGTTACCTGTCCTTGCTTCCACCTTCTGTGGGCTTCCCTTTTCTGTTTGTTTTTGTGCACGAGCTCCTTGTTAATCTATATAGGTCTCCTTGTTCACATATACAATCATAATTTTAAAATTTAAGTTTAATTCCTGCCAACAGTAAAATTAATTACATAGGCAGATATTTCAGTTGAAGAAATCATACCAGTAATAATTTAGCCTGGATTGCTAGAAACTTGATGTATTTTTCTTTTTACAGAAATGAAACAGGATAGACTGTCCCCATTTACAAAACAGCATTATGAATATCTAAAGGTCTTTCTGTTCACAGATGACATACTCTGATTCTTTCATGATTTGCATCAGCCACTCCCCTGGTTCTGTAATCATAAAGACAGAATTTATAAACTAAGGGGTTCAGGCATACCTGCGCAGCTTCAGCTCCTCCCTTAGCCCTGGCAGTGAACTTGTTTCTCACTGTAACTCCTGGAACAGTATGGGAATCCAGATGCAAATTTTCAGCATCTCCAGCTGAAACCACAGGCTACAGGCCAGCCTGCATCGCAACAGCTGGCTTGGAACTGTACCTCATCAGGCACTCCAGAGAGCCAAACTTGAATGCTTCTAGACTATGTCCACTCCTTCTATATTTAGATTTTAATGTGCAGTCTATTTTTTAAAGGCTAAAAAAGTATGGTTATATTTAATCTGAGTCAATAATTTAGACATTTGGAGGCTTTCTATATTCCCCTCTCCTTCCCAATCTTTCTAGTAGCACAAATTGGAAATTCAAGATACAGAAACTCTTTGTTTAAAATATTTTATTAATATATTTAAATAAACTACTAACAGCCTTAAACCACATAAGTAAAACTCACTTTGTACTTACATAAAGATGAATTCTTAATGGAATATTAACATATTGAATTAACTTTTTGTCCTTTGTTCTGATAAGTTATAGTGTGCTGCCCTTTTCTTTCAGTTTTATTTCTGAATGGAATAGAAACAAGACCATCTCCGGTTTTTTACATGTCTCAGAGTCTCAATTCAAAGAAGTAGTCATTGAACTCAATTAACAGAGTAAACCAAAATGATGAACTAAGTACACTGAAATGATGATTCTTTGCATGTCCAGAAGAGACTACACCTTTCAAACATTCCTAAGTACCTAGCTATACTATTTTAAAAGATACTATTGGCATAGACTAATTTCAACTAGATTTTAAATAATTTTCAGGATAAGAAAAAGAAAACTATTCTGAGTGTCCTTGCATTCCTTACTCACTTGTAGGAGCTTTTTTATATTCATTGATGGGATCAGGCGTAGGTGCTGGTGGAATCCTCTTTCAGAGCTTTGCAGCTTTGGAATTTGCTCTTCACTTGAGCTTTTCAACACAGCAGCTCAGATGACTGCTGGTTTGATTGTATCATTTATGTTTACTATGCATTTTAGAAGCATGTATAGATTGTTCAAATCTGTGCACAGAAGGAATTCTTTAGAGATCTAGAGATTGTGGTAGGCTATTTTGAAGCTAAGAATATCCAAAGCTCTTAAATTAATGACTTTCTAAAATGCATTTCTGTAATTATTGCATTTAGTATATTCATACTCCAATGTGTGGAGGACAACCAAACAGAAACTAACACATAAAATTCTCTACTAATTGCAAATTACTCTCTTCTACTGAAATAAGCGAGTTAGAGGGAATAGAGATCAATACCTGCCTAATTATTTGAGCACAGGAAAGAAAGAAAAATATGTCAAAACTGTAATGAGAAGTCTGCTTTCCAGAGTGCTGTGTGATGTACATTTCCAGGCTGGCTGCTGTGATGTTGGCTGGCCTGTGGCCTATGGTTTCAGGCCTGTGGCCTGTGGCCTGTGAAGACTGATTGAGGTTTTAGTTTTCTTTTTTTTCTTCTTTTTTTTTTTTTTTTTTTTGTTACACTGCAGGCACAAAATCAGATTTGTGCATAAAGTTTGGAATTTTTCCTTATTTAACAGTGAAGAAATTAACTTCAGTAAACCGTATGTATGTTTTTTTCCTCAAACACATAATCCCAGTCAAAATTTACTGGTATGAATCCATTTTCACTGAACGTTTCTGAGCAACATTAACTATTCTTAATCCTTCTATCTGCGTTAACTGAATTGAACTGTTGGCATTATGAAGAAACAACATGTTATAAACATCACATCAGACTATAAATTAAGCAGTTTTATCTATTTGCCCTTTGTGAACGTAGCCCTAACATTACTACTTCCAATCTTCTGAAGTTTCCCTGATTTTCACAGTTTTATAATACTACCTTTAGTTGGCCACAGTGTACAATTCCAAGTTACCTGGACTTCAAAACTCTGTGTCTGTCTAGTAACTTTCTTAATTAGCAGCAGACAATTTTCATGTCATTAAAAGTTTCAGCAGGTTGTTATAATCTGTGTTTAGTTCTAGTAGTTTGGGGGAAAAAAAGAGCAACTGACCCCTACCTTGACTGGCTATGGACCATGTTTCATAGCTTCCAGTTCACATTACTCCTATCAGTTTCTCTTTCCCTCTGCTTTGTTACATAATACTGATCAGTTTTGTTGCTGCTGTTGTTTAATTTCAAACTGTGTTTTTATATAACTGGTGAATGTGGACAGGCTCTTAGCAGTAGCTCTCTCTAAATTGTGGAGTCTAGGCATTTTGTTTGCTTATTAAATCCTTTGAAAGATAATCAATTTTCATTTACATGTTTCTTTGTATGTGTTTTTCAGATTTATTTTTCTCATTACTTTCACCTCTGGAGAATTAGGCAAAAGGAATAGCCAACTTTACATATGTCCCTTAAACTTAAAAAAATATACATGTTCTGAATATGAGATAAAAAATATTGGTGGTCACTGAATAGTAACAAAACCAGCTGAAGAATCAGTTAATCTAGATTTATCTGCAGAAGAAATTGTTGATGTTTTTATCCAGCTTAGTTATGAGGTTATTTTTTAAAGACGGAGCTGGAGAAACTGCCATAAAAAATTTTGTTTAATATTTCTGTAAGCACTGACTCAATTTACAAGTTTGCTTAGGGTGCAGAAGAGGAGAAAACCCCAGTCTTTCCCAAATACTTCTTAAAATCTGGGCCTGCTGAAGCTCAGGTTTGCATTATGCTCTCCGGAGCCATATAGAAATTCGAGGATTTCCTGCAATTCTCTGTAATTCAGAAATTCTCCAGACTACCATCTCAAAAGCCTTTTTTTTCCCCACACACCCTTAAGACCATTGTGCCTCTTAATTTTTTTGTGAAGTGTATTCTAGCATTAATCAGGGTGTTTTGTGATTTTACTGCAGACAGCTAATCTTAGAACCGGCACACGCTGCTAATGCTCTGCATGGGATTTCAGATCATAGAAGCGATGTGGAACTTGCTTTAAGCAACTGCATGATACATCATATGGCTCAGCCAAGGCTGCAAAACTAGTGAAGAGGAAATTCATGACAGACTACCCGAGCCCAAGCTCCTTGTTGTTGCAGCTATGGCACCAGCAGGGCTACAACCAATTTACGGCCAGCAGAATCAAACCTTCGGCAAGAAGTTTTATGGTTAAAGCAACTATTTACATTAGGGATTACATTTCTCAAAATTTATGAAATAATAATCTCAAATTGCAGATAAAGATTGGCTAGAGTACTTCACAGGTGTACCCTGAAAAAAATACAACAAAACATATCCATACTGGTACAGGAAGTAACAATAAAACAAAGGCATTTAAAGAAATCAAAGTGCTAAAGAGCACGTAAAAACACTCCAAGCTGTAAGAATAGCTAAGCAATGTGTTTAACATTGTTGTTAGGAATTAAAAAGAAAGAAATATTAAGAACAAAAAAGTGAGGAGCGAGAGCAAGGAAGATCCAAAAGTGGAATTAGACACAGAAACATTACTCTCTTCAGTGCTTGTGATCAGAACAAGCCCTGGAAAACCTCAGGAGATCACTTTGTGATTCCAGTTCAGCTATGTTTGTGCAGTACCCCTGAATCCTCAGGTAAGCCACACAAGAATTTCACAACAAATTTCACATGATCTTTTTTAACCATCCTGCTGTGGTGATTTGTCCCTAATGACAATTTTTCATATTTCCCTGAAGCTGTAGGCCTTTTTTTTTCTAATATGTAGTAGAAAAAAAAAAATCCCACTTCTTATAAAAGTGCATAGGAAAACTAAAAGCAAGGTCTGAGCTATAAGAGTAAGGCTGAGAATTCTGCGGTGTTACCAAAAACAAGTGTAGCGTTTCCTCTCAAGCCTCAATGGAAAATTGATTTAGGTCCAGTACTGTCATGTTGGCATTTTATAACTGCATCTGTGCATCTAGGCTTGTTCTGTTCACATTCATGACTGATAAAGCCAATATGCAACAGGTTCATTTGCTCGTGAAGGGGACAGTAACAGCCTCACATGAAGATCATCTTAGAAAGCAACACTGCTTTGTCCTTTCTCTGCAAATTGTCCAAAGGATGTATCCGGCAATAGTACGAAATATAAAGGACTCTTACTTATTCTTCTTGTTGGGATTTCATTCACTATCTCCTGCTCCCCTTATTCTACCTGTCCTGGGCTTATGAGCAAATCAGAGTAGTATCTCATCTGATACCTAATCCTAGTTCTTGAAAGAGATGCAAAGAAGAATACAGTGTTCCACCTTGTACATCGGAAACTGGTGCTTTCAATCCAAACAGGATTACACTATTTTTTTAAAGTAGATTTTAAGGAAAATGGCAGGGGGTTTAGTTATACTGTTATCGTGCTGTTAGCTTTAGTTAACAGACTTTTTTTTCTTCTTTAAAAGAGCTTCTTCTATGTTACGCTAATAACTGAATAATACAGGCTATAAAACCCTGGCTGTTGCACAGATGCTGTGGTTTATTCCTAGCAACAGTATTTTGCAGTACTAAAGCCACAACACTAGAGGTCATTGGTAGTCTTTACATTTTTAATCTGTCTGAAGGCAAGTATTGGAGCTTTCAGGGTTTAGTGATAGGAATTGCTTTTTTAAATTCTTTAAATGCGGATTATGCCTGGGATCCATATTCACTCTTGATCTATGGTTTCATAAGTTTTCACACTTCCTTTTGGATTTCTTTTAAGAAATATTTTTAAAATAGTCCTTTTTATTTTTATCTTTTTAGAAATATTTTAGAAGTAGGATAGCAATCCCAGAGCAGACAAGAGAATATATACATTAAAAACAACACAATGGTCTAGCAACCTGTATGCAATTCCTATGCAATTTCTTTCTTTCTCTCCAATTGGTTTTCAATTATTTTTCCAATCGCTTTTTATTAAAGGTCAATTTGAGGAATATCTACTGAATTTCAATGCAAAATATAGTATGTAGAATCCTTTTTGAGGTTAGGAGGGTTTTCAGAAAGTTAGTTATCTTTGTTCTGTTTCTTTTAGAACCAAGTGATTACAAAGTTGTCTGAAAGTCTTTTAGTATTTCCAAAAGTTATATCCTTGAATATTTCTAATGCTCTAACAGACAGCAAGTAGAAATTTGAAGGTCCAGTGTAGCATGACATCAAATGTTTAAGTATTGATACTGAGATATTATAATAGATACGTATACTTAATTTCACAAAGGATTAAAGGTGCTTGAACTGCTTAATGGTTTTCAAGTTTTGTTCAAATTGAAAGTGTCTGTGTTCAAACATTAAAGATAACTATAACAAAAAAACCCAATAATTCTTTTTGTTTGTTTTTTTAAAACAAAAATTTAGATGGGACAGTCATCTCTGGTATGGTATTTTCTACAGAGTTCCAAAGTTGCCATTAGATTTTCTTTCAGCACAGTTTAATGCAAGGAGATGACAGTTCAAGTTTATAGAATAAATTGTTTTCTTTACAGAAAATGAGACAAAATAGTTCCAAAACCTTGAGCTACTGTAATTTTGTTAGTTACTAGGTGAAACAATGGAAAGGAAAATAAATAATGCACATATTTCACTGGGTTCCAAGTGTCTTTGAATTTGCCATAGAGACCTCTCTGAGGACATACTGGGACTTAAAAATCACCTTCTATTCATCTTATTCTAACACTAATAATCAGACATCGCTACTCATTACAGTAAGCCACCAACTGAAAGATGATGACTGTGTGTTTTCTTTTGCTCATTGAAAACTGGTAAATGTAATTGGTTATTTTTATATGTAGTAAATAAAGAAAGAAAACCATAATAAAAGTGATATTAAATAGGTTGAAACCTTTATTTCCCTTACCTCTTCAAATTCACTATCTACCTTAATCAAGAATGTCGAGTGTAGTTTAGTCTTTCATTAACTCCAGATAAATATTTTTAAATGAAATTTTTGTAAGGGTTTTATTATTTTTTTAATCGTAAATTGTATGGACACCAATCCAGTTTCCTTCAAATGAACTTGTAAAAATATTGCTACCATGTTGCAAGGATGAGACGATAAATATGAATCTGTTCCTTTTAAAACTTAATATCAGTGCAATATTTATCCTTTTATCTGTTCTTCAATTCTCAGTATTCTTCAAAGAATAATTGGTGGGGGTTTGTTGTTTTGTATTTTGATTTTTGTGGGGCTTTTTCTGAAAGGGAAATTTTTTTACAGATTTTTTCAAATTACCCTTTTATTAATAGTTTTTTTATGTTAATAAACTGCCCTTATGTAATTTTGGGTTACTTGGCTTCACTATATTGCCTCTTGCCCTTGGAGTAACATTTATGAAGTAAACAGGTAATGTACATTTGGCACCAACCTTACATTTAAGAACAGATATTAATGCCCTGCCTTAAGTTTATCATTTTAAGTGTCTGGTGCAATGGTTCCTTGAAGGTAATTTCACCAGGGCTAAACAGATTAAAAACATCTCAGGTTATTTATATTTATTTTTCCTCCCGTGTCCTTTCAGATGCATAAGCGTAGTCTTCGCTTTACTCAGAATAACTGGTGCAGTATTTGAATGTTGTGAAATGAAAACTGACTTTAATCATGTGTCTGTGGCAAGTACATGTAGCAATTTAATATAATCTTTCATTCTGAAGATTAATAATATACTTCCTTGAAAAAATGATCAAATATTCTCAGTGCAATATTACTAATTAAATTATAAACATGGGTGTTTATGAAGAGTAAGACTTAAACATGTAAGCCATCAATATGGCTCTGTTCTTCACTGTGCAAGCTGAAACAGTGCTCACCTTACAATTGCCCTAAGTGAACATGACTCAAACCTGCTTTCTTGCTACTTTATGTAGGAAAAATTAACAATTCATGGGAAAGTATGAAATATATTTAATGCATGTTCTTGTTTTGGCAATTAAAGTTTTAGTTGGTTTTGTTTATTTTGGGGTTTTTTCGCAGTATCTTCTAATGTTTTTCTTCCCTAGATGTATTTACTTCTTGCTTCTGTTCAGTTGTACTGACATATTTTGACTGTGCTTCCTTCTGGCCCACAAATCCCTTAAAGCCCTGACAGAAGTGAGACCTGAAATCACTGTTTCTTTCCCTATCTTCTGTAATGGTATTGGTTTCAAAGCTCTGTATTTTCTCTCCATTTCATATTTCCTTGCTAGCTAAGCATGTTCAGAGGCACAGACTTTTTCAAGGTTGAGTAACTATATGGACAGAAATAAACCTTGAATATTCAACTTTAGGAATTACTTTCTGATTAAAAGTTTTTAAATGAAGTTGGGAAAAATAGTATTTCATTCTTCTATGTAATCACCAAGCACTTACAGAAAGTATTTTTGGACACTAGATGACAGTGAAAGATAGTAATTGCAAACAAGATTTTTATAACTGATAACTGGAAACACTTATTCAGTAAGGTTACGTTATGATCACTGACACACCACTAATGTTATTTCTGGAGTTAGATATCTTGCATGTAAAAGGGAATATTCTTGACGTTGTCAGTTTTGCTTAACTTTCTGGTTTAGTATTTAAAATGTTAATGCCCCCTATTTTATTTCTTTTCTTAGAAAGTTGTGGCATGTTTAATTTAAAAATAAATGGGATTACTGGTTTTGTGACAGAGAGCCAAACTTGCACAATAGAATGACAAAAGGATCACTGCACTAGAAGGACAGGACTCATAGTGCACTTTCATTTAGTATTAGACTTGAGAGAAGAGGTTGATAACAGAAAAAAAATAAAAGGAAATGTAGGGACAATAAAGAAAAATTCTTTTTGTTTCTAGCTACCACAGCTTGATAAGGCCAGAGATCTTTTCTTATACTGTGGCTATTTCTGAACAGCTTCTGGGTAAAGTGAGCTTGTGCTTTGGCTCATGGTCATTATAAAACTAGATGTCCATCTCTGACAAATGATCCAGTATCTGGAATGTTATATGTTCAATGTCTACATCAACTCCTGGTAAGGTACTGTCCAGTCATTTCCAATTTTATTTTCCCTGCATCCAGCTTACAGCCAGACCTAATAGCATCAAATAAAAGTAAAGTATACTCCAGTAAAAGGTCTGATTTTGAATTTTTTATCAGGTCAAAAAAAATTTAAGTAAAGAAAACAAAATTTTGCATCACTGACAGTCTCGTCATTAAGGACTTTGAAAACTAGATTAAAACGTACTTTATCTTTGAATTCACATGCAGCAAAGCTCTGAAGTCTGAAACAGCATTAATCTGAATTTTTCTTGCCTTTGAGCCATTGCTATTCCTGCTATCAACCATATATCCTATGTAATAATAAAGGAATAAAAGTACACTTTTTTATAGGCATCTTTGGAAGGAGCAAAATAAAGACAGCCAGTAGTTCAACATGTGGCAGAGACTGGCAACATAGTATTGTTTCAAAGGAAAACAAAAGCAAAAAACAAACAAACAAAAAAAGTATTAGGGCAGATAAAAGAAATATGATGTTCACAATAAAAATGGAAAAGATTGGGAATGGGTCCCAAGACACTGTATTTTAGATGGATGAGATAGCTTACCAGAACTTAATTTAAAAATCATGATGCCTTCTGACTACTGGAGACAGTATTTTTTGGAAAGCACAATATTAGTTAACAATCTTTTTTACAAACATATAGTTGGCACTGAAAAAGAGAGCCTACTCCAGAGATTTGATCACAAAGCTTTTTCCAGGTCTTATCAGTACACTTTGGAGTATTCTGATATGAGATCCAGACTGCCTCATGGTATCCAGGCCCTCTCATTTGAGATCCAGACTGTTCAACCCTGCGACACTGTCAGCTGGACCTCAGCATCTACAAGTGGCAGATAGGTAGGATGAGAAAAAATCAGTCCCAAAATACGGGCAGTAGTAAGAAGTGCACACTGCTTTAGAAATAGGATTGCTATTGTAGAGCCAAAGTAAATAAATAATTTCTTTAAGCTGTTTGTCCATCCTCATTTCTCAGCTGCTTTCCTAGGACCTCAGAAGAAAACAACTCTTTTCAGTTTAGAACTCAATTTTAGATTAAAGGTCTCAGCCTGAAGAATGAACATATTACTGGTTTGTGACATAGTGAAACATCTAATGCTGCAAGGGAAGCTGAGGCTGAAATTATTTTGCTCTAGTGCTACAGACAGCCACAGTCACGGGCTGAAGAGCAAATAATTTGCGTCAGGGATTTTTGCTTGGGAATAATTGCCTTTTGCCCAAATTTTATATCACAAACTTAAAAAAGGTAAAACTGTTCAACAGAGTCATGCTCTGGGCCAGGAAGAATTCCTGGGAAATGAAAATACCATCCAGCTAGTTTAGTAAAGACCATCATTTAGTAAAGATTCAAATTAAGACATTCCTGACATAATGTTGTTGTAGGTGTAGAAGCAAGATAGATACAGGAAAAGAAATGTTTCATAGACAATGTATAAAATAATGCTAAACTCGAAACTTTTTATGCACATTTTTTAAAGCATAAAGAATAGGAAGCTTGCTATTGCATGGACATACAGCCTTTCATTTCTATAGTTTTGTGCTTAAATAGCAGAGCATTCTGACTTCTGATGTGTGATACAGTAATACTATCTCCAGTGGAATTTTCTATAAGCGTGAATTTTCAGAGAGACTTTCAGAGTCTGATTTATAAAACTGTTACAACTATTACTGTTAAATAAATGACTGGGAAGAGCATAATTTGTTCCTTCATTTTGGGTATTGGAAATAATTGTGGGTGTTTCTCTCCAGACTCTTCTCCCTACACCATTTCCATGGAAAGAAAACTGAAAGTTTCTATCTCACAGGGGATCTAAAAAAACCGAAATCATATGCAAAGTCAAAATATTTTGCTCTTGTTTTTATCTATGCATATTTCTGTTGGATGCATATATTTTTATTTTAGACATTTTTGATGTTCCAGCTGAGAGAGAATTCTCTCTAGTGAAAGGGAGACCTATTATGAAGAGATTAGCCTAAACTGTTGGGGTTTTCTTGCTAATTTACATAACACAAATACTGGAAATTTGCTAGCATAGCAATGATTGTAAACATTTAGACTAAGCAGAAAAACCTGTTTGTTTCACTTCTCTTGTGTTACCAGTCTTTGCCCTTGCTGCTGTCAAAGGCAGGTGTGCTTGAATGTCAGAATCGCTACAGGATCTGGACCAAGCAGCACTGCTGCAAGCTTAGGAAACAAAATTATAATTTCACATACGTTTCAAGCTTTAAACCACTGCAATTTCAATTCTAAGGTGAAAAATGTGCCAAGAACTTGCTTTAATTATTTTCCTTTCTACAAACTTCTTCAATGTGTAACAGTATTGTGAAATACAAAATTACCAGCTACGGACAATTTTGTGAGGAAAGAGCCAATTTTTGGTTTGAAATTCAAATTATATTGTATAGCTATGCAGAGTAGGATACAAGCTTTGTGAGGTCATTTGTAAGTAGCAAGACATGCATGCCTACAGAAGTCTTTTTTTAATTTATTCCTCAGCAGTTATTTCTAACCACACATTAATAGAAAAGCTCCTCCAAATAAGCCTTTATTCATTAAAGTATCCCAGAAAATTCCTGCCATTCATCTTATATTCTTAAAAATACTTCTTCATTTTATAGTAAATTAGATACAATGGGAATAATACAGATATGGCAAAACATACAGAGTTATAAATGGTTGATTTAATCAGTATAATCTAAAACCTAAATGTACAGTCCAAACTGAATGACCTGCAGGTTATCATAGTGTCTACTAATCTGATCCAACTGATAAAGAAAATAATAGCAGTCTTTTAGAGGTCCAAAAGATTCCATCAATTTTAACAAAGGCTAGATAGATATAGCATATTTTATAAGCCATGTGAAAAAAAATAAAAAATTACACACATATGCAAGCTCCCCATTTTAATTAATTCTTTATTTCTTATCAGTAAGGATTCAATGGTTCTCATATTATAGAATAGTCACCAAAACTGCATCAGGCTCTTGGAACTGATGTATGAGTGAATCTTCATAAAACACTAGGATGCATTTCTTATACAATTAGTGGGGATTAACCACTGGTTTCAATAAGGTCAGGATTACATTTTATGAACACCTATATCCATAAATGATAGTATAATGCAGTACAATAGTGCCTGTGTTGCAGTTTTAAAAAGGTAGAAGATACACAAACCCCTTACAGGATAATTGTAAGCATAGTACATGGAGTGCCAATAGGGCATGCCCAAGAAATGACACAGATGTTCAGGGAAGTTTCACTAAAACCAGTAAGTTTCAGCTCTCCAATTCATACATTTATCTGATAAATCATGGCTACAAAAATGTGTCACTGTGCAATGAGTGGCAAAGGGTAATCAGGTTGTGGTACCTCTAATGTTGGGTTAGCCAAAGGCAGTGTTTAATCTATTTTCAACAGTTCTAAAGGGGCATTTATTGCTTTCATTGACCTTATAAAAGCGTGACTAGATGTAGCCATTTATTACTTTCCTGGGAAAGAACAGAGATCCTCTCTGCTTAATTTGAGCTTAGAATCACAGAATAATTTAGGTTAGAAGGGATTTCTGGCATCCAGCCCACTCCCAACTCCCCAGCCAAACTTGCAGGACCAACTCCAATGTTAGATAAGAAAGCTCAGGGCCTTGTTCAGTCATCTTTTAAATATCTGCAAGGATGGACATTTCATAACATCTTTGGTCGGCATATTCCAGTGCTTAACCACTCTCATTTTTATGTTTTATTTTTCTTTATATTTGACAGAATTTCCCCTCCTACAACTTGTGAGTATTGCCTGTCATTTTATACACTTGATGGAGAAGCTGGAGTGACTCTTGTATTTCCAGCTGAAGCCAGCTGTAACATGGCTGAAGACTAGTTACACTCCCTCACCTTTAGTCTTGTCCAGTCTGAAATAAGCCACCCTCTTCAGTGTCTCTTCATGGTGTGCTACAGCACCCTGGCCATGTTATAACTTTTATGCTGGACTTTCTCTGGTTTCTCAGTCTCTCTATTGTACTGAGGTGGAAGGGTACAGAGCAGAGAGAGAATATAGTAGGTGAGACATATCCTTGCAAATAGTAAATAGAAAGGAATAATCTATTCCCTTGACTTCTCTATACACTCTTGCTAATGCAACCATATCATCACTGCAGGGACACACTGCAACCTCACCTAAACTTTTACCTACCATCATCCCAGGCTGTTTTCTGCATGGTTAATCCTCAGTCAGACAGAGTAAAACCTCTGCTGCTGGATGGGATTATTTTGTCCCAGGCTTTGGACTTCCCTTTATCTTTACTAAACTTTCAGAGGTTTCTCCCAAGAAACCTGTTCCTCATGCCTGTCAAAGCCCCTCTGACAAGTAGCTGTTTCTGCAAGCATATTGACCACTCCCTCCAATTTAGTGCCACTCACAAGCTTGCTGAGGGTGCATAGTGTGTATCCCATTTGGGATGTTAAACACTATCTCCCCATAAATGGAGATGTTAAACACTGTCTGCTCCAGAATCAATTATTGGGCATAACGCTCGGCACTAGCCACAGTCAGGCTGCAAACTGTGGACCCTGCATTGAGGCTGGGTCCATTTTCCACTGACCCTAAAGTACACCTATCCAAACCCTCTCCCTACAGTTTGTCTCTAAGTATGCTGTGGCAGAAGATGTTGAAGGCCTGGCTAAAGGAAAGGTTAAAAAAATTAACTGTTTTTTTCTGTATTCACAGAACCAGTCATGGAAGGAAAAATGTTGGCCAGCTGCTTTGGTAAAGCCCCTCTGGCTGTTCCCAATCATCTGCTTGCCCAGCATGTACTGGGAAATGCCTTTCAGGAAGTTCTGCTCAAAAACAGTCCCAGAAGAAGACATGAGGCTGCCCAGCCTATACCCACCACCTTGCTCCTTTTTAAAGGCTGGCACAATACTAATCTTTCTACTTTCTCATAATCTGTTTTCTGGTTCACATTCAAAACAGGCTATTACCCTATGGCCATTTTGCTGCTTCTGTGATATTTGCCATCTGAAATTGAATATTGCTTCAGTACTATATGACCTGCATAACCCTTCTAGGTAAAAAAAAAATTACAAGTTAAAAAAAAGTCTTCATCTCCAGCCCTCCAGTGTTCTCAAAGAAATGTTTCAATTGTTATGTTTACATCGGTAATAACAAGAGTTTAAAGAGCTACTATGCTGAATGATCTAAAAAACCCCTCCTAAGTACAAAAATGTCTGAGGATGTGACATGAATTGCATCAAAGAATAACACTTTCTTTTGTTACATAGCAGTAATAAAGCACAGTATTTAATTAAGAAGTAAGATAATTAGAAAAAATCTACATTTACATTTGTTTAAGTAAATCAGCTATAATTGAGATTCAAAAATACTATCCCATGCCCTCCTGAGACTTTATCAAATAATTTCCTGGGTGATGAAAGAGCAGAGAATTTTACAAAAGCAAATCAGTGTTTTCTCCAGATTATATATAAAAATTCTCTAATTTTAATCTCAGTGTCAAGAGATTATGAAGATCAATGAAAGTAGAGAGTTTGGTTACAGAACACTTGTATTGTGTTAGCTGGATTTCATAAATACAACTTATTTTTCATAAGGATAGAAATTGCACTAATAAAATGAAAACTTACAGTTTTAGAGTTACAGCTGAACACATTTCTAATCACTTGCCTCATAGTTTAGCAAATGTATTAATGCAGATTTCAGAAGTTGTGGATTCTCTTGTGAAACCATTAATTGAACCAAGACAGCTGCTTGTGGTTTAGCTTGTAAAACCACAATTTGTACTAAGCCAGCTGCTCAGCAGTGAGGCTTTGCCATCAGTTGGGTTGATATAGCAACAACATTTGTTTGTGAACTTGAATAACCTTCCATTCAAACAGCAGCACCTTGGAACAGTGCCAGTGAGAAAAGGCTGCTTTTCTGCAGAAGATGAGTCCATGGTAATGGAAACCCAAAAAATTTAATGTGCACATATCAAGAAAAGGCACTTTAAATGGTTAGATCCATAGTTTTGACTTGACAAAATGTGTAAAAGTTGAAAAATTTCCTTGAGTTACTGAAACACCTCAAATTTTTGGGAAGGGACAGCAATAGTTTTGGTGCTAGAGCAACTAGAATATCAAACCCCTCCTAATGGTATCAGTCCAATAGAGTCCCTAAAGCCCCTAGCTAACTGTTTTCAAATTGCTGCCTGTTTGGAAGCACCTAAAACTAGCCTTCAATATCAAAAGAAGCCACACCAGGGGAATTAAAAAATTGTCCTGTAACTTTGACAACTAGTTATTTTCATTTTGTCATACCTAAGTACAAAATCTATTTAAAAGTGTGTTTTCCCTCCCCTCCAGAAATTCACCCTGCCACTAGTAAAAGTGAATAAAGCTCAACTCAGTGGAAAATAATTTCTTAGTATGGGAAGTCATAGTTAAGTTGATTTAGAGATGTCAAAACAGGGAATATCTGAGAAATAGTTGACCAAAAAAATTTTACCTTCCTATGTATATAGATATGGGAAACAGATTGAATAGAGACAAAGAAAGATTAACAAAAAGGGAAAATTAATTTAAAAAAAATCTTTTATTAGTTTAATTATTAGTTAAAATTATTTGCATAGATTCTTGTTCCAACCTCCTTGAGAGATTTAATAAATTATATACTTGGAGATATTTATTTAAAAATATTAAAGATAAACAAAACTGAAAACTGTAATTATACTCCTTCAAATTCCAGCATTAAAGAAATGCTCTGAAACAGCATTTTCAAACTCCTTCTTTAAAAACAAAACAAAAAACCCCACTTAAAATTGGAGAATATGTTTGAGAAGTAAGGGAAATATACTGTAGTAACATATGGTTTGCAGAAAGGAGCACAGACAGCAGAGACAAATGCAGAAGAAGCAGAGGAGAGTTCCTCTGTTCAACTATGGCTGCGATATAAACTGAACATGTAGGACTTTTGCAAATCATCACAGATTTATGGTTACATACATTTTTTGTGAGCAAATCAGACCTCTTTCCCTCAAAACTAATTGCTCAGTAAAACCCAATTCAAAATCTGTGGTCCAGTAAAAAACCTGGCCATTTACCTAAATTTAAATTTTACAGCAGAAAGTCAGTTGAATGACTCTTTTAAGTTACAAAAGACTACCGAGAAGAAGACTTTATCTTATCAATTTACAAGTAGAGTCAATTTTCACAGTGGAAGTATTTGAGGGTTTCTTACACTATTTAATAAGAAATACGTCTTCAGAACAAAAAGATACTCTACATGATTTTAATGAGGCATTCACATACTTTCTTGGTGTCTGGTGAACAGGTCCACTGAGTGTTTCAAATGAGCTTGAGAGGACCTTAGAACTGCAAGCTAGTGTGAGCAGAAAGAAACCATTTATTCATCTTTTGCTTGGTGCCAGGAGATTGTGTATAATGTGATATGGTATTTATTTGTACAGTCATTGTAATATATTCCCTTTCCCCCACTTTGAGTCTGGTGTGTTTGGTCTGGAAAAGCCCATCTCACACTGGGTTGAGATGTGGGAGGGGGGATGGAACTAGGGAATTGGATTTTGGGGCTATGTCAAACCTTGACATAAATGGTAGCAGAGGATGGTTGCGAACCATCAAGGGGAAAGAGATAAGAGCCATGATGCTTGTTGTAACAGAAAGAGGTTTCCAGACAAAACACAGACTGTACCATTGTAGAGTAAGTGTACGGCTATAGTAATGTAAGTTAAGTATTAAGAGTAGAGTTAAGTTTGTGATAATGCTATATTGATGTGTAGTAGAGAGATTTTGGTTATATTTTAGTTTGTTGAAGATTGCATGTTGATTAGAGTTTTTTTAAGTTGTTGTGATATGTTGACAATTTCGCAGGAGCGAGGGGTGGAGTGTTGTCGTGGTTTGGACCTTGTTTTCCCCCAGAGGCTGAGAGAAGTGGTAGACCCCAAGGGGTGGAAACCCTTAGAAGTTTTGAAGTTCTGCCCAATGGGCGCTCCTGCAGAAATGTCAACATCTCACAACCAGACCGGAAGAGAAGAGTTGTAATTTTGGTTGTTGAGGAGAGGTGGCCATGTTGTGAGCCACAAGGAAGGGGCTCTAAGCCCCTCGGGCCCTCTGGCCCCCTCCCAGCCCCTGGCTGGGGGGCTGCAGGGACCTGGAACAGCATAAAGCTGGGCTAGGTGCCTGTAGTTATGCCGGGAGATGTTCTTCTCCATGGGCGCAGAGCAGCAGCCGGGACTGACCAGAGAAACGGTGGCAGAGAGCCAGAGATAAGGACCTGAACTGAAGGAGCAGCAGAAACAACATGCAGCACCGGAGAGAAGACTCCTGGAAAGGGAAGAGAAGAAGAGAGCAGCAGAGAGACAGAGTTTGGGGTAAGAGACTGTACCAGATTCCCCAAAACTCCCTTGGAGACCCTCTTGGAGAAGAGGGACATGGACTCCTATTTAGGAGAAGAGTTTTAGACATGCAGCACCGGAGAGAGAGAGAGCTGAGAAGCTCAGAGCGTCCCGGGAGCTGGACCGGGACGGCCAGATGGAATGCAGGGGGAGTTGACCTTGGTTCCTCCCCCCCTTGCACTGCTGCCGCGGTGGCAGCCTGAGAGGCAGTGGCACAGAAGCCCTGCAAGAAGGAGCTGAGTCTCCTGCAAGAGATACCAGACAGTCACGAAGACTCCCCTGTGTCTTCGTGATATGACGTGGTGATACGACCTTGTCTGGGGTTACGAAGTCCACGGAAGACCCCTCGGTTGAGGCGATGGGGCTGGGGGAGTTTGATACCTCCCTCGTTGAGTGCTGGCAGAAAGCCAGCTATCAGCTGCTGCATGTGGAGAAGACAGACAGACTGCTGCCTCAGAAGATGCTGCTGCTTAAGGATTGGAAGGGATCTATCCTTCTTTCCCTCCTGGACTTTTATTTGGAGGGAAGAGGAGACCTGATCCACTGTAAATACTATATGTCATGGTAGAGATAGTTGCAATCGTGTGTATAATGTGATATGGTATTTATTTGTACAGTCATTGTAATATATTCCCTTTCCCCCACTTTGAGTCTGGTGTGTTTGGTCTGGAAAAGCCCATCTCACACTGGGTTGAGATGTGGGAGGGGGGATGGAACTAGGGAATTGGATTTTGGGGCTATGTCAAACCTTGACACTGCTATTTTTAGATATGCAGTCCTCAAGATAATTCAATAATCATATCAAACAGCGGGAAAACTGAAAGTTGCAGAAAAGCTGAGGAGACTAAATCAATGAAAAACTACATCTTTAACCAAGAGAAGATAATGTTATTAAGAGTTAGTCATAAGTACATAGTTCTGAAAATCTACTAAACCATAATATTTGCATAAAAATATGGTCAGGAGTGAAGACAGCATGAACCAACATTAATATCCATTTCACCATATATATTTATTTAGGAAAGTCATAGTTTCAATTGTTCTGTAACAGATATATCCATGAAGTCTGGAAAGCAATGGAGTGAGAGAACAGAAACCTGAGAATTTTTTGGTAATTTTGTTGAACATTTTATGTGCATTTGGTTTCCAAATATTTGAAAGGGAAATGCAGAAACATGAGAGTATCTTATTAGCTGGCTGCCTCTGCTAGGATGATAAGTGATGAAGCAATGTGCAGTATGAACTTTAACATCTTTAAATTTCAGAGTTGGTGTTTCATTAAAATTAATTCACAGTTCACAGCTCTCAAAGGATAATTTCAGAAAGGGAAAGAAGACTCACAAGCACTTGTACTCAGCTCATCACAATAAAGAAAAATCATGAGCTTATACTTACATTTCTTTGAACAGCCCCGTCACGTATTGTTCCAGTTCATTGCTTTAGTTGCACCACTACAACTGTTTGTGGAGCTGCGTGATAGACAAGGAACAGAGACCAGTTAAAAATAGCCTTTTTTCACTACTGGTTTAATTTTCAGCCATGAATTTCCCCTTCCAGTTGATCACAATATATTAATAAGACAGTGGAACAGGAACAGGGATCAGGGCTGGAAGCAGCTATTCTTTTATTGTAAGAAATAACCTATCATGCTAACTGTACTTGGAGGTTTGGCACAATTTGCCATCTGGGATGTACCAGGGATGGGGATTCCTGTTTGAAACACAACTCCAATTCTTCTACTTGGGAACCTAGTTACATGTTTTCAGGTTGCTAATGTTCTCCACTAATATTTTTCACCACTTGAGATCTGGCAATGCAACTTGATCAAATTATTTACCCTCTCAGAACATGACCAAGGAGAATTACAGAGGAGATGGTGACTGGGTTTGTAGGGGACTAGAAGAAGGAAATCCCATTCTGCAGAAAATTCTGAAATTAATTACTTTTACTTTTATTCCTCGTCAAATCCTCCCCTTGCTCAAGTAGAGGGAGTAGGAAAGGTCACAATACACTGAGGAGCTGTGTTAGATACTTGGCAAGCTGAGATAGGTTGATCTCTTGGGAGACTGAAAGTGTGAATGAACAAAAATTTTCATGAAATACAACAGCAAGTGACCCGAATATATTAATATTGACAAAATATAGAATTCAGACTATATTTTGAGCCACTACAATGCAAAATTCATGTTATTTATTCAGAGAAATGCCACTGAAATACTTCTTCTCTCGTTAATTTTTTCTCAAATGAAACTTTATCACCATTATTAAGGAAGAGGAGATATTATTAAGAGAAGAAATTAGCAGAGATCTTACAGCAGAGAAGTGAAATTCTATTCTTGTTAGAAGATCAGTACAGAGCAATACATTAGGGCCTTTTTTGATGCCTTTCAAACAGTATAAATAAATGTTCACACATAGACTCTTCCATCTGCCTTAACTATAAAAAGAATTACTAAGGTGTTTTTGACTGTGAACTACTTTTCTTAAAATTCTAGAAGAAAGAAACATAATGTTTCATCTCATCCAAAAATCATTCAACAAAAGAGGAATGAGCAAAGCAAAGATCCAGATATCACTGAGGGTGAAATATATTCTCTACTTTGGCATCCAACAATCCCATCAAAGCCAAATGTGCTCACAGACAGGCTAACTGCTGTTAATACTTGCTTTAGGTGCCAAAACTGGACACATTAGAAAATGAAAAATTAATCAGCATACATTAGTTTGTCTCATAGCTATCTATGTTACTAAAAACTGTGTGATATTGTATGGCAGACACCCATGCTAAATATTTTGTTTTGCAAAAGTCCTCTTTAATATTTCTGTTAAGTATCAAGTCAAGGTTCAGTCTCTCTTACAGAATAGTACAGGTAAAGGCAAGAACTAAAGGTACTACTCACCCTCCCTGACCCTCACTCCACCCCTGCCATGCATCAGCCCACAGAATATCCAGTTTTCAATAACCCTTTTGCACTACAGACCTTAGGCAAGTCCTGTAGCAGTACCAAAGGCAAAAGGCAGAGAAAAATGTCTATCTCATAGAAAACACCTCACAGTACTTAAGCCTAAAATCACACTGTGTCTAGAGTATGTAATTTATTGATTATTGCTTTATTTTCTTCTCAGTCATTGGAGGTATCAGGTGTGATGTGTGTTTTGTTTTGTAGGACAAAACACTTTTGTTTCTTTGTGCTATAGAAAGAAAGAAAACATGTGATACTATCCGTTATTAGATACTATCCATTATTAGAGAAGACAAAGTCAAAGAAAAGTGGGTGGTTGATCTGTGATGGTAACTAACTCCAAGTAATTTTTTTCAGAATCTGTTTCTTAAAAATTAATCCGATTATAGTCTAATCCTACCATGGTTATTAATCATTGGTTTTTTCTGATTAGTTAATGATACATCAGAAGTCATACTTTCAAAATTCCTTAATTTGTAGCACTTTTCTTCAGCATTTTAACACTTAACTCATTTTTTCAATAAAACTCTGCTAAAGGTATTTCTTCTGGAGTCTGGCAATGTCTCTTGACAGCATTTAAAAAATATGTAAAAAGACATTGTCGCAGGTTGACCCCCACACAACTGCTTGCTTAATCCCCCTTTCCTCCAGCAGGAGAAGGAGCAGAGTAGGAAGGAAAAAAGGGGAGAAACTCCTGCGTTGAGATAAAGACAGCTTAATACAAAAAGGAAAAAGAAAGAAAAAAAAATTACAAAGATAGTCACCCTCTCAAGAAGACAAAGTCCCATCTACTGTCTGAGCAACGACCCCAGATCTCTACCCTCTTTTTTCTCTGCACCAGTTTTTATTGCTGAGCATCCAGACCCACATGAAGAACAAATAGATAGCTTTAGGCCCTCAATGCTTTCAGTTTCTGCAGAAATCAAGACATGCATTAAGGAAAGAGCAAGACATTATTCATAGTCCCTGGACAGAATACTTTTTTCTGCCTATTTGCTCAGAGCACCTAATCTCACCCAACAGAAATGCTTTTGTACAAAGGAGATATTACTGAAAATACAAATACACCAAGCAATCCTTTTTACAATGAAGAAAGACAGCAGTGAATACAAAATGTGATCAACAGCATGAACTATTTTTTTTTTCCCAACAACAGTTCAAAATAAAGGCATTTTTGTGTTAGTTTCCAATTTCATCTAGAGAATTATTCTTCAACTCTAACACAATTCATTTTAATGCAAGGGTACAGTACAGAATATAGAGGGTTTAACTTTACTGGAAAAAATATTAGCATATTTTAATTACTGAAAATCTCAATTGTTAGAAGCCTTTTACAACAGAGGAAAAAAAATTTATGTCTGTAAATATATGTAAGGCTAAGAGTATGGGTTCTTACTTCATGTGGTGGAGCTAAATAGGATATGCTTTACCAGATCCACATAAGTGACCAACAGTGTCATCATGAGGAAAAGTATTTCCGTATATCCAAGCAGCACCTTTCCTGTTTCGTGTTGTGCCTGTGGTCTCTCGTGCTCCCACTGCTCCACTGTGAAGAGCCTGTCTCTGTCTTCTTGGTATGATATCTTGGGTATTATATGTGAAAATGAAAAAATGTTTTTCTATTTGTTGTTAGTGTAAAAATATAGACTTAAGACATGGTTAATGCAATCACATTTCTGATTGGCTGTGCAATTTTTGAAGAAGACTAGGAATACATAGCGAATAGTAGTTCTGTTATTTCCAGAAGACCAAAAGAGTCACATACTGTTAGATATATAGTGCTTAAGCTTACTTAAGTCAGTTTTATTTTCAGTAATAGATGGTGTTATATCTTTTCTACTTCAACTTTGACAAGAAACAAATAGGAAAATACAGTAAGTCTCACAAGAACACCCCTCCTGAACAAGTGAACATTAAAATTAGATGTTTTGTTGAGGTAACCCTCCTAAAAATTACCAAAAAGTAAACATCAAATGCTTCCTGATGTACAATTGATAACTGAACTACACTTCCATGCTGGAGGAAGTACAGCAAGGCAAGAATCCCAGAATCACAGATTCATCAAGGTTGGAATAGACCTTCAAGATCATCTAGTCCAGCTGTCAACCTAGCACCACCCTAATCATCCCAAAACCACATCCCCAAGTGTCATATCCAGATTCCTCTTGAACATTTCCAGAGGTGGTGACTCAACCACCTCCCTGGGCAACTTATTTCAATACCTGATGACTCTTTCTGTGAATATTTTTATTCTAATATATAATCTGAACCTCCCCTGGCACAAATTGAGGCCATTTCCTCTCATCCTTTCACTTGAGACATGGCAGAAGAGACCGACCCTCACCTCACTATGATCTCTTTTCAGGTTGTTACAACTACTGAGAGCAATGAGGTCCCTCCTGAGCCTTCACTTCTCCACACTAAACAGCGCCAGTTCCCTGAGCCATTCCTCATGAGAATTTTTTTCTAGATCCTAAAGAAGCTGCCGTGATTTCAAGCTTAGCTTTACCAGGGCTCAATCCATATTTTTCCAGAGGTCAATAATATGCATGGTTTTCTAAATCCTCCAGTTGTAATTTCATTCTGCAGACTGCACATAAGCAAGAAAGGTAATGTTGACATTAACTTAAGCTTATTACAGCTATGATCATGTAGTACAATTCAGCCAGTCTGTCTGTGTTTATGAGATCAGTCGACCACATATATCAGTGCATGGATGTGTATAACCAGACACACCCTCTGTGTGAAACAAGCTGTAATCCCCCTGAGACTGGCAAGAGACTATTCGCTGCAAGCATTGATTAAAATGTTCCTGCTAATTTAACTGAGCTCTGTAAAATAACATAAAAACCATTAACTTCAATGATGGCTGTCTGTGTTGGAACAAGAAATTAGATGAACCACATACCATACTGTTTAATTTAGTGTGGGTAGACAGATAAATTATATTCACTAAACCAAGTTTGGATTGTTGTAGTCTTTGCTTCCCTGTAATTGTTTTATGTCACTGAAAATTATGGGGATGAAAATGTTGAAATCAATCAGACTTGTTTTTCTTTTTCTGAGCAAGAAACAGATTAGCAATTTTATTAACATTTGTAGACAGGTGAGTTGATCCTTTAGTTCTCCCTCTTAAATATATTTTGCATTTCTAATAAATTACTTATGCTGTCATGTAAATATGTTTTGTGTATGTTCATGACAACATTAATAAGCACTTACTCTTAAACAATTACTCCAATGTCCAAATGTTGACAAGCTGCTGCTGGATCTGGAAGTTGAAAACCAGTTTGTAATATGGTCAGTAACAAGTAAAAAGATGGTTAATTTTAAACTTAGAAGGATAGGACACAACTCAAGGGGAATGAAATTTTTTTTAAAATTTAAAATTTAAAAATTCATACACATGGAAGTGTACATATACAAGACTGCAGAGGGGAAAAATAAGAATACATAAATGTGACTGATAAAGGGGAATTATTTTAAAATATTTTAACATTTTCCAGAGAAGGAAAGCCCTTTTACTTTAAACTCCATAATTGTTGAGCTGAAATGGAAACTGTTAGAAAACAAAACTCAAATGCATAGCACATGGGAAATAAAGGCAAGAAATTGATAAAAATGAAATGCAAATAAATTTGACAGTTACAAAGAAAATACAAGAAAATCCCAGGAAGACAAGGATAAGATATTTTTTAATATTTTAAAAACACTAGAGTCCAACTGTAGTACAAGTTCCATCCAGCTGCCAACACATAACTATATCTGAAGCAGGAGCTTTACACAGGGCTGTTATAGTAGCTTTTAAATGTACTTGAGAAAACAGGTGAAGGCACAACTCTACCTTTGGATACCCTTGAAAACTTTTCTTGAAATGCTTCTGACTACAAGAGCTTTCCCCATAGCATGGTTTTAGGTATTTTAATATTGGTAGACATAGAATGACTTGGTATGTTAGAGAAATCAGGGTTCATTTCATCCCTAGAGACCTTTTTGAAAACACAGGGTTGCAATAGTGCAGTAAAATTGCAATAAAAATTCCCAATGTTATTAAAATTCCACTTAACCAGAACCTCTATCATCCCATTTATTTCTGAAGTAGACTCTTCATCTTCTGCAGCTTAACCAGGTGTTGTCTTATCCTGTAGAGGTCCTTATTGTTAAAGGCTGAAATGACTATGAGGTTTCAATTTATTTTTTTGCCTTAAAATTAAATCCCTGCTTTTAGTGTCTCTCTCTCTTTCCTTAGATCTATGGACAATTTTAGGTCACAGCATGTGCTTTTATGAGATAATCTTTCATGCTGTTCATACTGCTTTCCGTCTATGATTGAACAAACATAACATTTTTTCTCTCTTAATTACTATAAAATCTTATGACTATGCATATTGATGGTACCACGTCTTCCTAAGAGATCTGCTATGTAATTTGGCCAGGTTTCACATAGGCATGTTTTACAACGCTCAGTGAAAGTTGAATTCGTGGTAGTGTTGATACATCATTCAACACCCATCCCACACTTGAAAAGCTCAAAGAACAGTCACAGACTATGCATGTTGCTTATGCCAAAAAAATTCCACACTTTTAAAATGGAATTTAAATGCACCATTGGCAACTGGAAGGATGAAGAAAAGCCATGATTCCATTTTTGATGGATAGGTACACTTTCATAAGGCTTCATTTATAACTTAGTCTCATTCATAATGTCATCCTACCGAGTCTTAAAATTAAGACAGATTTGAAGCCTTGTGAGTTTCTCCAAAAGGAAAAAGAACACCAAAAAATTAATGAAGGATTTGTTGTGGGGTTTTGTGTGTTTTGGTTTTTTTGATTTATTAAAAAGTAAACACCTTGTTCAGTAAGGACTGAGTAGGCTCAGTTTCATTTCAAGCCTTTCTAGTGCAGTTGTTAAAGCTTCTCAGCAGAACTGACTTTCCAATCATAGCTTCAGATGATCTGAAACCTCCCTGGAGTGGAACACTACATATCACAGTGAATGTATGCTTTTTGCCTCCTCTCAATACCTTCCAATACCCACAAAGGGACAGCTGCTTCAAAGAAGAGCTCTGACAAATGCCTGCCAGGTGCAATCCTTGCTCCCTGTGCTTCTTCCAAAGATAGCACACTAGAGGTGTCAGGCATGGAATTCGAGGGCAGGTTGGATGGGCTTTGAGCAACCTGATCTAGTTGAAGATGTTCCCACTTATTGCAGAGGTTGGACTAGAACATTATTTAGCCTTATTTAGAGAATGGGGGGGGGGGAAGCAGAAGAGATAAAACTAGCCCATCTGCTTTAATCCATCTGGTAAAGTACTATTAAATCTGTGAACAAGTGTAATGATATCACTGTGAGCACGAGAAGAGAGTCAACATCAAGAAACAAGGAATGGTGAGTCAGCTTTTCAGATCTACAAAAGAGAGAAAAAGGAAACTGAATGAAACTGCATTTGAATTTTCATGAATTGAAATAAAATGAAGATGTAATTTCAAAATTAAATTATGTTTCACTGTAATGGGAATTTTTATAAAATCACCTTTATGTAACCATGGAAATGCAACAGAGGAGTATTGCGACAATTACCTTTGTGTGACTATTGCCTTGTTTAATGGTCCTTGTCCATCAGCATTTTCCAAGCCAATGCCACAACCTTTTATGGTTGTGGCATTATTTGATCTAAGCATAGATCCAATGCACCTAAGCACATGCAGTGTTTCAGGACTGAATCTTGCCTCTTTCTTGCAAAGGCTTCCTCTAGAGGAAGCAAATTAAGGATGCACATCAAGTTAGTTGTCAAAGGCAGAGTAGAAACACAACTGAAACAATGAAAACTTTGTAGGTGGGATAGTTATAATACCACATACACAGTTTTTGAACACACACAAAGAAAGCTAGATGAGTCTGAAAAGCCAAGGTGAGAGTCATTAGCCAGTGCATGAAACTGAAAGCACCAAATCTACATTTCGCAGCAGAAATAGTAATTCTCACAGAGTAAGCAAATGTCCTGCATGCTGGACTTCACTGTTACAAGTAGTAGTGAAGCAGAAAGCTTAACAAAATTCAAAATAGGATAGGAGGTGCTGAAAAGGTATTAAAATTACAATAGTAGGGAATGGAGAGAAAAATATCCAAGATGTCTGAGGAGTCCATGCTTCTGTGCACAACAGTCAGTGTCTTACTGTCTATCACAAAGAATGGGCTGAATTAACATTACTGAAGTAATGTTACACTATCCTATTGCTCACATGACAACGTTGAAAATGCCCCAACAGCCCCCTTAACACAGACCACAGTTTTAATTCTGAACCTTACAAAACCTACAAGGGATATTTATCTCTCAGCTACTTCACTCAGATCCCAACTTTAGGCAAGTTGACTGGTAATTTACAGAAAGCATTTAGGCACAACTGCTGTATGTGTTCCCTGACAATGAGAAAATCAAAGCCACCACTTAAGCACATGTTTATAGACTTGAGTCATTACAGTATTCCTTTTAATTTTAAAATAAGAATCGTTATATCAGGATGTAATAAATATCTCTTAACTAAACCTTCTTTAGCACCTACAAAAGACAAAGTCAGAAGTTCTGACTTATCTTCAGGTAAGTCTGATGCTTTGGATGGTTGTTTTGGCCAATCCTTTTAAGCTGTGCATAGCACTGCTAACACATCTTTAAAGGTTTGTTACCATATGATGCAAAGTATTGGAAAGAATAGCAAATGCAAAAATGCACATTTTTAAGCCTGATACAAACATGCATCTCAAATCAGCTCTTAAGTTTCTACTAACAGTGACTCAAACACAAAAAAAAAGTCCCTTGACCCTAACAACTCAATCTAAGGAAAACAGAGGGAAACAAATATTACAGAAATTGCATCATTTAGTTTGAATATTTTTTTTCCTAAAGAAAACAAACAAACAAAAATAAACAGACAACAAAAAACCAACAACAACACCCATAAAAAGCCCCCCAAAACCCCCACCACAGATATGAGATTTGTTGGTTTTATCTTTTTTCCCCTTTTTTGGCTGTGGTATCGCTGGAAACCGTGTGGCACAGCATCCCACCTCCACTGTTCTGTGTTAGTCACTGATAGATCAGCCTCACAACAGTTTGAAAAGCACTCCCACAAGCACCGGAGACCTAATTATCTTCAAAAACTTTTAAAAGTATTTTATGTAACACTTTTAGTGATCACTAATTCCAGAAAAGAAATATTTTCCATTTTGCTTTTGGAAGTTTTGTTTTGCTCATGACTGCTTAGTTGCTTGAGAAAAAAAGAAATCAAATAGTTGTGTTGAACCAGCTGGGATTTAAAGCTTTCTAACAACATTTTGTCAGTGATTTGACTGTTTCTGTAAAAGGCTCTTTTTTCTTTCATTTTTTTTCTTTTTTCTTTCTTTTTTTTCCCTTTTTCTTTCATTTTTTTCTTTTTTCTTTCTTTTTTTTTTCTTTTTTCTTTTTTCTTTTTTCTTTTTTCTTTTTTCTTTTTTTTTTCTTTTTTTATTTCTTTAAAATATGAGTCCCCACATGAAGATTAAGCCCTTGTGCCAGGTATATCTAGCTGTCCTAAATTTCATGAAGTTAGGAAATGCACCCTGGGTAGCATCTCTTACTCCAAGCTCACTCCACAGGTTCAAGTCAAGGGATTTGATCTACAGATTCCTGTTTTCCATCTGCATCACTGATATCTTCAGAATCTTTGTCTTTTTCTGGTCCGACTCATTTCTTTTTATTCCACTTGACCAACTTTTGGTTACCTTCACATTCCATTAAAGTGTATAATTTTTTTCTCTAAATGTCTCAACAAAATCCTTGCTTTCCAAGCTGGTCCAAACTACTGCTTCAAGGTCTTTCAAAATTTTACCCTCTTCTCCCAGTTATCTTACTGTACTTCAGCTTCACTTCCACTATCTACATTATCACCTGTATAACTTTTTCTGTACTATCACATGTTTTTCTTTTGTCTATTCAAATCAGCTGTAAGCTGAAATCAACATTTCACTTAGACTTCCTACAGATAATGACACTGACTTAACCAGTAGGGATAAGACCCTAATATTGTTTACTTACTGTAGTATAACTATTGCAAAATACTCCATAAAATCAAAGAGTTTGGATCAAACTGTCCATAAATATAATTAAACTTCATTTCCAGTTATACACTATGGATAAAAAATATTTGATATATGGCCTTATGGTAAAGAGGAAAGAATTCTCTTTGGATGTACACCAAATCCATTTTGTATATTCCAGGACTCATACTTTGAAATTATATTGAAGTGCCTCAGTTTGCATGAGTACCTATGCTACACATCCACTAGGTATGTATTAGTACAAACAGACAACAGAACTACTGATTATGTCCTGGCTGGCAACACTCTGTCCTTCCACAGAAAAGTCAACCAGGCTAGAAAGAATCAGCCTGGACCCTTACCTTCCAGGGTAGTGAGAAATCTCCCCATGTAGACAAGCTTCAGCAGATTTTGCAAAATTTAAACAGAGAATACAAAGCAAATCAATATGCATTTTCATACTGATCTGCAGTGCAATTTGCAGGTGAAGAACTAATAAAATAAATCACCAAATTAAATACGTGAGGGAAAAATATAAAAAACCACAACCAAAGCCTGCATTTATGGTTTGCATGAATTCTCATCTGTAAAGAAAGAGGAAAATAGCTAAGCAAGCAAACAATACTGAAAGCTTACTACAGTAATGTAGTATTTTCATTTTCTTAGTATCTATTTGAATTAAATACCTCATAGTACACAGTCTGAGTGTTTAAACTTTCACATTTTAGTGTTTGTTATGTATCAATTTTGCATTGAAGGTTTCACATAAATTGAGAAATTTGACAAAAAGTTTCAGACTGGCTTCTATTTGGAAATTCTCAGAGGGTGTAACTTTTCCTCTGGTGACTTTTCTAAATAGAATTGATTTTGTAAATACTCAGACAAGGTTTATGGCCTATGTAGCTTTCATACTCCAGATTAGAACAGGCTGTAAGACCTTGTGATGCATTAAAAAGCCTTTTATTAACTTCTTTTTGGCACTGCACAAATGTAACCCACTAAATCAATGCCTTTACACTGACAAACCCAACAGGGACATGTTTTAAAGGCTGTGGATAGTTCTGGGGATTAACAGCAAGCTTGGCTAACCTCTGTTTATTTTAGGCACATTCTAGATTATTAGCTGACAGCAACTAGCTGACTAAAAGTTCATGGATCGATTCAATATATGTGTAATCAATACAAAATTACACACACACAAAGAAAAAAAAGGAAATTTTTAAAAGTTCATTTAGATGGAAGGGAAATCTTCTGTTAGATTTTTGCAATCTACTTTTGGTAGATTTTTTTCTCTATATCATTTGAAGAGTAAAACTGTTTTCTAAAATTTCCAAGAATTTCTCAAGCAGAATGAACTAAATGACAAACAGTGTGGACATTGTGTTTAAATATTATTTGTAGTCCTAGCCAGTTGACCAGGCTTTGAAGAACATTTCTGTTCTATGGAACAAGTTAGTCTGAAAATCACCTGAATTTACCAGCAATAGACTAAAAAGGCTAAGCAAAGTCACTGATATGAATTGAAAGTGCAGACAGTATTTTAGAGACTGTGGTTGCAACCTTGCCAGCAAGCTAGAAATTATGGTTAATTTCTTTCTAGTTTTCAGAAGTTTAATGCTTCCTGGTGAGGTTTTTGATGTTTGGTTTACATGATTTCCCCCTTCCCAAGAAATCCTGCTGTTTTGTTCTGGTGTTTTCATAAAAACCAACAGCACATAATGCATAATACAATTAATTTCATTTTCACTAATGATAGTCTTCAATATTAACCAGTATCCAGCCCTTTTATTTTATGCAGCCCTGCTGTGCTCTGAAATATGTTAAGTACATGTAGAAGAAAGAGACTAATAAAACAGAAAATTGAATTTCCATAAATATATGGCATAATTAGGATTTCAAATAAAACATATGCTATATTACAATGGCACTTATCTGATAAATGGATATATGAGTAATTAAAAAAATCAAATTTCTACAACAACTTATTGTGGAAGTCTATCATTGAAATAATAACAGCAGTGAAAGCAGACATTTTCTCTGGTTTAGAATGTAGTATTTGAGAGCAAGAGAGGCTAGGGGTCTAGACCTATGTCTAAATAACAGCCTTTCAGCTGGCTTTGAATAATGTTTATTCTCGAGTTTATTTTTTTCTCTTATGTGAGAAAACCAAGAGTCAGAACTTCACTTTGTTTCATTAAACCAGAATTAGGTTTTTCTGAAAAGGCTATTTGAAAGTGGTTTTGGAAATTGTTTATCAAATGGACAAGTCTTTTCAAAAATTCATTTCAGATAATGAAGTTAAAAAGACAATAGATGCTATCAAATATACCTAAAACAAAACAACCAAAAATGTATTCAAAATCAATGCTTTTCTTTTCCCTTCTTCCTCTTTCCTCATTCCATCTCATTTAATTTTGTATAAGCTTCTTTTCAGCCTGAACCATAATATTTCATGAAATCATAGAATTATTTGGGTTGCAAGAACCTTAAAGATCATCCAGTTCCAACTCCCCTGCCACAGGCAGGGATGCCACCCACTAGATCAGAACACTTCCAGGGCCGAGGCATCCACAGCTTCTCTAGACAACATGTGCCAGTGTCTCACTGCCCTCACAGTAAAGAATTTCTTCCTAATAACTAATCTCAACCTCTCCCCTTTTCATTTAAAACCATTAGCTCCTTGTCCTATTCTGTACTTTCCATTTGACTGCTGCTCTATGGTTTCCATTCTTTTCATCCTATAAAAGTGGCAAAGTAGAAAAAACTGTATGTTCAATTTAAATTACATACTCGTCTACTTTGAATAAAGAGAAATACTTGATAAGATGAATATTTTCTGTATTTCCTTCCACACAGACTGAGATTTCAGGACAATCACATCAGTCAACTCTTCATCTTATCTCACTTCCAGCCCATTGTACAATAGAACAGTGCATAACACAAGGCACCACTCGTCACTGAGCTATCACAGTCTGCACCCAGGTGTTGTAACAAATCTCACCATGATCCTTCACTTCCTTTGACCTCAGTGTGATCATCACCTTTCACTGTTTGTCTGCAGGAGTCTGCAGGTCAGATAATCCTCTTCCCTAAGTCTCTTTCTTCTGACAGCCCTGTCTAGAAAACAGCAGGAAAGCTGTTCACACTTCTGAATCTTTCAGTTTCAGACCCACTACACTAACAGGAAGACTCCATTCCTTCCTTTTGCACTAATATCCCTTTACCTTTCAGAGACAAAGGTAACATTTTTACCATCCTTTCTGTATTGTGCACCAGTTGATTCTTGTTCTTATTCTGCACAAATGTATGTGACTCAGTATATCCTTCAACAACTCACAAATGATGATATTCTCTGTCCCTTCACTAAGGAAATATCCTTGTAGTGAGATAAGAAGCAGGAACATACATTTCTACCTTGCTTCCCTAGTTGATGGCTCAGCAGCTTCATTTCATCTACCTTCACCAGCAACGAATCTAACTGAGCAGGCAGTTAAATGGTGCAGTGAGATGTGGGATCAAAAGCCATGCAGGCAGCCTGCAGTTCACACAATACAGCAGGGTGGTCAGCTGGGTGCTCAACCACACATCTCCCAGAGCTCTTAGAAAATGTCAGAAGATTGTCTCTGATTACCCCATCAGCAAATCAGCTGGAGTGCAAATGTGCACTGTGGCAATTAAGAATTCATTGTAATTACTTATAAATTAAATTTATCTGCTATTTTCTACTTCCTTTTAAAGGGCACAAAAGAATTTTACAGCTGATTATGTTGCTATTTACCTAACTTTATTCCAACCAGCTCAAATAAAAAATGCACTGAAAGTGCATAAGAGTGATTTAACTTTCTCCCTAAATCCAAAATAACCTCAGAATCTTCCATCCAGCTGCTATCTCACCCTGCAGAATCTCTGATTCCATAAAAATAAGCCTGGGGGCATTTCTGGCTCTAAAGTTCACCAGATACCTCTCTGGTATATGTGCAGAATTACCCAGCTTTAACATTGCTGAAAAAATAACTGGCATATTTAAACAAATTAGACAGCCAGAGAGGGAGCTTTTCTCTCCCAGGAGGGATCGGCCTGATAGTCTCCCTTGGACTATGTGTAAACACAGTCAGTGAATTGGAGTCTGATCCTGACAATTCAAACAGAAAGCCTTTATAGCAGCTCCTTTTTTATAAAGAATAGCCTGCCTCAAGATGTAAAATATTTATTGGAACACTAACCCAGAAAATGTCTATTTACCTCCTCTGCCTGATTTGTCGTTACAGCTCCCAGATTCCCAGCACACACTTAAACAAAGTGGTTATATGATATGTTGTTTTTCTAACAACACATCACTACGCTTTCTCTAGCTATTGGACTTTGGAGAAAACCTATGGGGTTTTTCAATCCAAAGACAATATATCCAAGAATAAATAACTACTAGTTACAGCATATAATATCTGTAACTGAAATATCTGTAAACTTCCTCTAGCAAGAAAATTGGGAAAGTGATTTGCATAAAAATGACAGCATTTTAAGGAATTGTGATGGACATCTCTATAGATAAAAATAAAATTATGGACTTGGAATTGAAAAAAAGGTGGTCATCAGACATCATAAGCAGGCTTGTTCATAAGTATACCTGAACATCACCAAACAACTTATTAGGGTCAATGTTACAGCTAATCAACAGTTTTTTCTGTTTTGTAGCAATCAGTCCCACCTGTCTTTTCTTCATAATGGTTGCATGGAAATAGGTACCTCTCGTCTTTTATGTTTGGCTGACTAAATGATTTCTTGTTAGTTAGCCTTCAATCAATGTATTATATGAATTTTATTTCACACACATCTTCTTTTTCAAGATGCAGACTGATTAGTTTAAGATTAATGTACAATAGCAAGCAGATGATAAGTTAAATTGGGCTACACTAGGCTCTGTATGCATCACTCACTTTCCAGGAAGGCTGGGTCCCAGTGTGAATGGAAGATTTTTCTCCTGCTTATCCGTCTAAAAGGACACAGTAAGCATTAGCTTGTGCTATTTAAGTGTTATCCCTCCCACAAAGAGAGAGAGAGAGAAAGAGAGAGGGAGCAAAGAGAAATGGCTGACTCTTATTCTGAACACGACAATCGGAAAAAAAGGCAGTATTTCAGTCTGTTACATCCTTAAAACATCTTCTAACACCGGTGCTGACATTATGAAACTAATTAAATACAACAGTCAGCTGTTTCCTTACTGTGTCCACTAGCCTTTTGCTACATATATTTATTTTCTTTATTCTCATTTTCTTTCTATTTTCTCTTTTAGTCCTTGCTATTGTATTTCCAAGTGCCATGTCCTCTGTCTCTGTGTACACTCATAGACATAGTGAAAAGGAAAAAATTTCTAAAGGATTTAGGCTCTTTGATTTTTCTTGATAGATACCATAGTAACATGGAAATCTTGAAGATCAGCAACTCAATTTCCCACATCTCCCATGTTTCTTCCATATTGTTTCCAAGGAAGAGCTTCAGGAAATTGTCCTTCTCTGTGGGTTGATTCCTTCAAACAATAAAGGTTTCTTCAGGGCTAGTGACCTTCTTTCTCCACTTTCTGGTTACTCCAGGAAAGCTCCTGTAGTCCAACAAAGAAAGAATTACAAGCATATTTTATTTATTAGCATCGTCTAAGAAAGGAGTCTATTTTAGTTTCTAAACTTATTTTTTTTCTAGAACTGCTATCTGAAAATTCTCCATTTTATATTCACAGAAAAAAATACCTATAAAAGTAAAAAGGCATCTCTGTAAAAATTCTTGAGGTGTGGCAAATTCCTTGCACTTAACAGCATATTTTATTAAGATAAAACAAATTTTACAACTTTTAAGTAAGTTTATTGAATCCTTAAGATAGGTATCTCTAAATATGGCCTGACATCTATCTTATTCTAATTGTATTATTCACCCTGAATTTTAAATTTGTGAAATCCTTATGGTTCATTTTATTTTCTTTCAATATCCATAAGCATTAAATATCTAAAGAAGTTTTCCCAGTAGGAGATACCTGTTCCCTTTAACGGCCAAGTTATATGCCAATATTCATAAAATTCTATAAAAAATTTTATGAACAAATTCATAAAATTCTATAAAAAATACGATGGAAAAACTTTTCTTTGAATACTACATGGTAATGAGCAAAATTTTATTTTGGTTGTCTTTACTTGCCTGTCTTACAGAACCTTCTCTCACTCATGTCATGATCAAGTAAAAGCGACAGAAATACAAAAGAATAAGTGTCGTGACAGCTACATATCATCCTTTTGATGAGCAAATACACACAAAAGAAATGTTATAAGTATCTATTAATAGACAAAAATGTCTTGATCATCTGCTGCATTCCCTATGTTCAATTTCAGTGTTAATGAATTTTATTTTCCAGTATCATGGGAAGTGTACACTGTCTCAGATGGTCAATATGAGCACGTTCACAATGTTTCCAAGTACTCCTACCCCTGCCCTTTAACGAGATATAACCTCCTCTTTATTTAGACTCTCAGTATTCATTCATAGTGCTCTTATTGAGTCATTTATATTTATGGTGGTGCAGTTTTTTCTTTCTAGGATATACCACCATGATGCATTTTTGTTTTCTCCTAGCTGTTTTGATTAACAAATCACTTATTTCCTCACTTCAGCCTTTCTTAATTTTCTGTCTTCCCCAATAAGTGTTAATAACAGCTAGTGTTTCCGTTTACTTGTTATCCATTAAATTGTCATCTTCTTTTCCACTTGCTTGTTCCATGCTTATTCGCTACCTTAATTTAAATTTTTGACCACCTCTAAGATATGATATTTCTTTTAGTTTTCAAACTTCTCACCTCTCCCCTCCAGACAAAACTTCATCCTACTGAATATCTGATGTGCTTTTTTAAGAACCTGCTAACTTTTTCACCATAGTAGCTACTGATATGATTAAGCTTCACTTAAGGGAAATAAGGTTCCTCTTCCCCTAATTTCTGAGCATTTTTGCTTAAAGATTTGTTTAGGATACAAACCTTTTCCTGGAACTGATGCCTGTAATTAATGCCAGGATCTACTAATGTCAACCAGGACTGATTTTAGCTTTCAGTATTTCTCCTTGGTGTCTCCAGTTCTAAAAGTGCAGGAAGCCTACTACAAACAGGCTGTAAACACTTGAATTGCAGGTGGTTTCTCCTATCATCATGGGGTCACTGTTGAGTCTTATCACATGAAGGTATTCCTGCCACAAAGAAGTTATATTACAAATGCAAGATATTTGAGTTCTTCTAGGCAAGAGCATGTCCCTTTTTTCACTCTCCAAGCTGACCCTGCTGAAAAAGATAAATTTTAGTCTGACCTGTGCCGCCTTACCCAAAAGATTCCTGCAGGCGATAAGATCATCATCCTTGGTGATTTCAACGCCAGAGTAGGTAAGAATTTTGAAGCATGGAAAGGAATATTAGGCAAGCACGGTGTTGGAAACTGAAATGATAATGGTCGACTTCTGCTAGAATTCTGTGCGGAGCAACAGCTCACCATCACTAATACTATCTTTCAGCAGAAAGATAGTCTGAAGACAACCTGGATGCACCCCAGATCTAAGCATTGGCACCTCATCGATTATGTCTTCGTGCGACAGAGAGATGACCGCGATGTCCACCATACCCACGTGATGCCCAGTGTAGAATGCCAAACAGACCATCGGCTTGTGCGCTGCAAACTCAACTTCAAGCTCAAATTCAAACCTAAAAGGGGCAGTATCCCAAGGGGGAGACTCCAAGTTAACAAATTCCAATCAGCCACGGTGAGAGACAAATTTCAGGCAAACCTTCAAACTAGGCTTGAAAACCATTCCAGAGATTCTACAGATTCCTCTCCTGAAATATTTTGGCACCATATTAAAAACAGCATCCTGCAATCCTCTGAAGAATCCTTAGGTTCTCCTTCAAGAAGAACAAGGACTGGTTTGATGAAAACAATCAAGAGATCCAGGAATTGTTGAGGAAGAAGAGAATCGCTTACCAAGCACACCTTGCACTGCCATCCTGTCACGCAAGAAAAACAGCCTCTTGTCTTGCATGCAGCAAGCTCCAACAGAAACTCCGTGACATCCAGAACAAGTGGTGGATCGATCTAGCTGAAAAAACTCAACTATGCGCAGATTCGGGAGATCACAAAGGATTCTATGAGGCCCTGAAAACAGCATACGGGCCTACATACCAGGTACAAAGCCCTCTACTCACCGCTTCTGTGATTCTGTGATGGTCAAATGCTTCTAACAGATAAAACCTCCATTCTGAATCGATGGTCTGAACACTTTCAGACTCTTTTCAGTACCAACTGTGTAGTCCAAGACTCAGCAATTCAGTCCACCACACAACAACCGGTGAAGTACGAATTGGATACTGCCCCCACTTTAGGAGAAACCCTCAAGGCCATACAGCAGGTGAAAATCGGCAAGGCAGCTGCAGTTGATGGAATTCCACCCAAAGTCTGGAAACATGGGGACCTTACACTCCATGCCAAATTTCACGAGCTTGTGGTGTGCTGTTGGGAATTGATATATGCACAATAGTAATAAAACATATTTTTGGATTAATGACTTCCTGACCCTGGTTTGAAGCCTGCTATGACAGACACCTCACATTTTCCCTCCAAACTAGTATCTATTCTGTTTCCCTTCATTGTCTGTGGTCAGAGCAGCAACACTTTTATTATTCTTTCGTTGGACAATTAACTGCTGCAGAAAAAATGTTTCTGTAACCACTTTCCATTATTAGCTAAATGTTGGTGTATTTATTCATACCTGCCTGTTTCTGTCCATTTCCAGGGCCCAAAACCTTTAACATATATTTACAAATCTGCTTTCTTTCTGGTACCGAACACGAGCAGTTAAAGAGAAAAACATTTCTCAGCCTTTGCTTAGAAAATCGGACACTGTAAATATTGGTGGTGCCAAGAATGCTTGCCAAACAGAGATGAGTGAAATGATTTATATGTAAAATAACTGGTAGCAATAACCCCTGACAACAGGAGAATTTTCTGCTACTCCAGCTGTCATCCCAAATGGGAATTTCGTTTATTACCCATCTATCCTCTTTGTAATTTTCCAATTGCAATAAGAAAACCTAAAGTAGTAACAAGTAATTAACATCTACTTTACTTGATTCTGAAAGTTTGCTCACACTTGCCAGTTTAATCTACATATAAACTGATGGCCTGGCAAAATTGGCCTTTGAAAAAAGATTATGGTAGAGTTAATCACTGTGAAATCCTCAAGGCTTTGCAGATCATTGGGAAGGCATCCAAGCAAGCTGTTCAGCAACATTAAGTCCTTGCAGCTATGTTAGGTACGGGAGATCAAAGTCGTATTTCAATATTTTATATCATCTTAAGTTAAAAATCACCTCTCATTGATATTAAAATAATATTCTGTATTATTCTATATTTGAATTATTGTCATGTTCTTTTATTTCTTATGAATAATAAGTCAGAGCT
This sequence comes from Pseudopipra pipra, assembly GCF_036250125.1. Taxonomy (NCBI): domain Eukaryota; kingdom Metazoa; phylum Chordata; class Aves; order Passeriformes; family Pipridae; genus Pseudopipra; species Pseudopipra pipra. Next base: position 40,440,568 of record NC_087549.1, on the reverse strand, counting down.
TATATGTGGAAATTTTTCTGTGTATTTATTCACAAGTAAGTATTTAGCTTTATATATAAAACTCTTACTATGAATCAAGGTATTTCTCTGGAAGTTAATTTTTCTCTTGATAATTATGGTAAAGACAAAGTATGTACATAAGGTCTCTCTCACTGTACATGTACACAAATATGTCTATGTAGATACTGGACTGAACTGATTGGTACTTGTGAATCTTCTGCAAAAATACTCATAAAACCTAAGACAAACTGTTGTGAAGTCTATAGTAATAATAGTATCATGAGAAACATTATACTAAGGTTCTTTTTTTTAGAATAGTAACAGATTCTTTGTCTGAACCTCTTGTTCTTTTTATCACCATCAAAGAAAGAAATGTTGGATGCTTTCAATTTAAGCATAAATCATAAAAGCAGAAGGTACAGATGTTATTAGTCTATTTTTCATGGTGGGATAAATTGTATTTTGCAATTTCTTAAGTGGCTGAGTTACACATGATTGAACAACTCAAACTTCAGGCCTACAAGTTCAGCTTTTTCAGTCATCCTTCTCAAGCTTTACTACATCACCTCGCAGAGATGAGATACAAAATCCATGAAATCCATGCACACATCATTTTCTCACCTTCTCACAAATCAGATTGAAAACACAGCTACAGAGTTAACTTTCTCTTCCTGAGAAATTCTCTCCTGGCAACTGGAATTGGGATTAAACAAGAGAAAAAAGGAAAAAAATATTAATCTGTGCAGGTTTTGACCATTTAAATAAACAACATTCAAAAGCAAAAAACTTATGTTGGCTAGTAAACAGGTAACTTGTTTTCCTAGTCACTGTACTAGAGGCAGCAGACATGAACTGAAACTCAGGAGGTTCCCTCTGAACATGAGGTAACACTTTTCGACCGTGATGATAACCAAGCACTGGCACAGGTTGATCAGGCAGGCTGTGGAGCCTGCATCTCTGGAGAGAATCAAAAGCTGACTGGACACAGTCCTGGACAACTCTAGATGACTGTGCTTGAGTCAGGGATTAGAACAGATACTCTCCAGAGATTTCTTCGAGCCTCAATCCTTCTGTGATTCTGTGAACCCTTAGGCAATTAAATACAAGTTTGTCTAGCCTCTTCCTATTCTTCCACTTCCCATTTTAACATCTTCCTTGCTGTGGATGAGCTTGCATTGTTCTCAGCTCTGCATGAAAGGTTTCAGTTTAGATTTCTTCTGAAAATTCTGAACTCCCCTCTTTGTTTTTGCTTTCTAAAGAGAACTGGAAAATTTGCACTTGTCACATCACTGTAATTATATTTTCCAGGTTTTGTATATTTCCTTACACCTGCAACTCAGAATACAGAATCTTCAGACAGAAAGGAAGTTACTGCCCAAACCTACAGCCTGGTTAACCAGATTCTTAAAAAAATTATTCACATATTCTGAAAAGTCACTATTCATCTCACAATGCTAGAAATAGTTCCTAAAACATATTTCAGTGCTTTGTCCAGTTCAGTGTAATAACTGAAAGTTGCTTCCATTAGTCAGCAAACTTTTATAGAGTTTAATAGATCTCACCATTATACATTTTTCTCAGCATTCAACCCAAGTTACCCTTTCCTCCATTTATTTCCAGCAGTGTTAATTATAAGCCACCAACGGTTTTTCTTCCTTCCTGGTGCACACAGTCGTTTAATAACTGTATAATGACTTGGGCTCATTTACATAATGCTCATTAACTCTTTGCTCTACCAGAAATCCCACTGACTTCAACAGGCTGTAATTAATGAACCAAATCTTCCATCATGACATTCACTTTTAATGCTGAAAAGTTCAGAAACTGCATTTAGATCATGGGAAATAACTCAGAATGGCTCATTCTGAGAGCAAGTCTGTAAGATTTTTATCTTGTAGTTGAATGCAGACCTACCAAGAAGGGAAGAAGAGAAGAAGGTGGACACCTGAAGAAGAGAGAGCTGCAATGCCACATTTCTCAACTCTTAAGTAAACAGAAGTCTCTGATAAACAGCCACTCCATACAAATAAGACCTTGCTGGTCACAGACAGGTAAGACCTGCTGCAACATGGACTACATTAATGTGATTTTCATCATACCACGTTTACTTAAGACTGAACTGCATTATTATTTGGTGCTTATTTACTTAACATCACACAAGATTATTTATTTTACTTATGAATGAAGATAAAGCCCATGGCACATTGAAACCACACAATTGTCAGGAAAGTGATATAGTAGCTTGTTTACACTTTTGTGGAAAGAACACGAATGAAACAGTGCACTTAACATAAAATGGTGTTAAAAACAAAACATTCAGGAATATGAGTTTAAAGATTGAGCTCTGTCATAATTTTTCTCTAAAAAAATATTCTTATTAATAATTCCACTTTTCTGATGTCAAATAGAATATAAAAAGCACAAAATAGTCTAAAATTATATATAATATCCACAGAATGGTACACTCAATTCATGGACTATCATAGGCACTAACATGCCACTGGTCAAAACACGGAAGATCTGATTGTCTCTTTTAATATAAAGGTTTTAAAAATCTCCACCTGCTACTAATCTTAAAGGTACAAATATCTTATGAACCTGGAAAAAGGGGTCTGAGGAAAGCATCAGTCCATCAGTTTTGGACGTCAAATTGAAGAGGTAAAAAATCTTTTAAACCAAAATGCAAAATTAAATTTTTAAATAATCTAATTTGTTTTTTCAGAAATTAAGCTCCTGACCTGCTTTTGCCAAAAAAATTGTTCTGACAAAGACATTGTTTCCAGACACTCTTGTGTCTGGAAATGTGTCTTGTGACACATTGTTTCCAGAACTGAGAGTTGAGATAAAGAACTAGAGTTTGAGCGAGGAGAGTTGGAAATCCCCCTCAGACTAAGTCAGAGTACAGTCATCCATATTTCCTATCAGGCAATAATCTAAAACAAGGAAGAGATGCAGGAACATGGCTTCTAATCCACACACTCAAATTATACAAGGAAAGTACTAACTTTTGGGGAATAGGAAGAGGTAGTAATTACATCTTCTCAACGCAGTTCCATAAATCATACCCAAATTCCTTGCAAATCTTGCCCAAGTGATCCATATGCATACTTGGATCTCAAGTAAAAGAACTTGCAAAGTTCTTTTACTTTTCAAGCATTTTATAGTACATCAAGCTGACTGAAAATGTTTCTTCCAGCAAATTTTCCTCTCCTAATTACACTGTAATGCTGACAAGCAGGCTTAAAACAGCACCTGCAGCATCCTTACTATTGTAACAGCTCAACCAACTGGAGAGCTGCCTGTTGCCCAGTGCTCTAGTTCTTGGTGGCACAGAGGAAAACTGCCACATTGCAAGAAGGAAGCACAGGAAAGAAGGCAAACACAACTCAGAATCTCTCCCCAGGGAGAGGAAGGGTTTGGATCAAAACAGTGTTGATAGACCATATGGTAAAATGAGTCACTGTGACTTATTTAAGGCTTCTAATCATCTTCTTATGACACACATTGCAATCAGTCAAGCCTAAATCTTGAGAACTTTTTTGGTTTTCTGAAGTAGAGGATACTCAGGTAGCAAACTAGTTTTGCCTGTGAGGTTGACATTGTTAATTTCTTTTCTTTTATTACAAATTAGAGTAGAGAAAAATGCAACCTACTGAGAAAGAAAAAGAACCATTTCACTGCTTGGTCTCGTGAGTCCAGGAAAATGATTTTCAGATTCTAAGTCATTAAAATCAAGATGAAAATTACCTACAGGATTGTCTCACTGACAAGAACCCTACCTCAACTGTCAAAGTGCTACTGGCTAAACTTGAAACTCTAAAGCACAGTAACAGTTATTTTTCTAAAAGGAACAAGAACTTGGAAAATGAAACAGAACAGCAACCTGATACACATATATGAATAAATAAAAAAATAGTTTCTGAGTTCAGAAAATCTCTTCAGAAGTGTTGGACAGGAATATTCTGAAGAGAACTGTTTTGGAGGAAACAAAGAGTTTTGATGCTTCAGAACATTAATCCTGTATCTATAGCTGTAACCATGAAGAAGAGAAAGCCTAACTTAGCATACAAACCTCAGCACATTAAAAGTACAAGGAGATAAAACATCAAAGTGGAGCTAGCAAGAAAAAAAAATTATGAAAGGCACAAGCTGAGGAATAAAACCTGTCCCTATGAAACCTCAACAATATTCATCAACTGGTTTCTAGACCATTCTGTACTTCTGCTGTGTTTTCCTCTGTTTTCATTTGAAAAATTACTGATGAAGGAGCCAGCATGATGGCTAGATGCTCTTAAATACATGACCTTATTGCAGGTACACACAAGAAATCACTGCTGTGTTCATAGTGAGTGTACTCAATGACAACAAATCCCACAAACACAGCAGGCAGCAGCATAGTCTCCTCAAATATAAAGTCTCCTGAAATTATTTCACTTCCATTTGAAATCAGAGCTTTAAAAGTCATGTAAGCAACAAAATTCCTACAACCAAGGAATGAAGTTAATTTTTAATTCACACAGGTTTACTAACATCTTACTTAGTCTGAGCTCTACAGATATTTGAGATCAAGATTAATGGCGAAGGACTCGTTTTCTGAGAAGAGTTTAAACAATGTAATGAGGAATAACCTCAAGTCCCAGTACAGACTGGTGGCTGCCCTACTAGAGAGCAATTCTGCTGAAAAGGCCCTGAGAGCCTTGATGGATGACAAGTTGACCATGAGCCAGCAGTGTGTCTTTGCTGCCAGGAGGACCAATGGTATCCTGGGGTGCCTCAGGAAGAGCGTAGTCATGAGGTCAAGGTAGGTGATCTCCCCCCTCTAACTCGGCCCTAGTGAGGCCACATCTGGAGTACTGTGTCCATTCTGGGCTCATCACAAGAAAGACAAGGAGCTATTGCAGAGGGTCCAATGAAAGGCCACAAAGGTGATTAAGGGACTGGAGCACCTCTCTTATGAGGAGAGACTGCGGGACATGGACCTGTTTAGTCTAGAGAAGACTGAGAGGGGATCTCATCAATGTGTACAAATATCTCAAAGGCAGGTGTCAAGAGGATGGTGCCAGACACTTTTATGGTGCCCACTGACAGGACGAGGAGCAATGGCCATAAATTAAAACACAAGAAGTTCCACATCAACATGGGGAAGCACTTCTTTACCTTGAGGGTGGCAGAGCACTGGAACAGGCTACCCAGAGAGGTCGTGGAGTCTTACTCCTCTGTAGACATTCAAAACCCACCTGGAACCTCTCCTGTGTAACCTGCTCCAGGTGACCCTTCCTTGGCACAGCAGTTGGGCTAAATGATCTCCAGAGGTCCCTTCCAACCCTAACACTTCTCTGGTTCTGTGATTCTGCAATATAAGTCAAATTTTCCACACACAATTCAGAAAACTAAAAGTGAAATGAATATATATATAGAAAAAGAAGTACACATTGCTGACCGTTGTGTTTGCAGTCTTCTCCTAAAACAGAAGAATTATATATATATATAAATACTATATCTTCTCATAGCACTTTCCTATCTTGTTGTTCTGTGAAGAAATCTTGTGATGGATCATGAGAGACAGAGGTCAGCTGAAAAAGTTGAAGCCCAGAGGAGGAGAACAACACTGGATCATGAACTTTCTCAAAACACCATGCCTATGCATCTGAAACACTCTGTACAGCTGAATTATTTTGGTTTGTTAAAAAAAATATTCAGTATTTGGCTACAAACCTAAATTAATTTCATGGGTTTGCTTTATTAAGACACAAACTTCTACATTTTTTTTTGAGAAAACAGATCACTTCTGTTCAGATTTCCAAGAAGTTTTTCTATTGTATAACCTTTAGTGATCTTTCTTCCAAATACTTCTGCAGTGTTACTTTGAATCTATAAAAATTTCCACATCTGTGTCGTCTTTTAGTGAGATATTTCTGAGCTTTACTATTTGTTGCATGAAGTATCATCTCCTTTTTGTCCTGCTTAGATTCACACTAGTTTTTGATTTGATGGTCCCATTCCCGCTTTGGAAAAAAAAAAACCAGTGAGAAACCTTTCACATATTTTTGTCCCTTACTAGTAAGCACATCGCAAGACAAAATAAGGTCTTCTATTAGACAAAAAATTTTAATTTATTCAGTCTTTGTGTGGAAGCTCTTTCTCTTTTTTATCCCTTTGCTCTATTCACTATATTATTTTTCTAAATTTTATGACTTTTTTTTTTTTTAAATGGGGAGTCAGAATTACGTAATGTTCAAGGTTTGCACAACTGTGGATTTATACAGCGGCATAATGATGGAACCTGTGCTTTACTCCATTGTTTTCCTAACTTAGTTGTTGTGGGTTCTGTGGGATTTTTCTGCTTCTTTTCTCCTACTCCTAAGCATTGAGGTAATACTGGACACAGGTATAAACTGGGAGATGAGTGGCTGGAAGCAGCGCTGCAGGAAGGGATCTGGGGGTGCTGGTCAGCAGCAGCTCAGTGTGAGTCAGCAGTCTGTCCTCTGGTAGTGCAGAGGGCAAACCCCATCCCGGGGTGCATCAAACACAGCATCACCACCTGGTCAAAACAGTGATTATCCTGTGGTATTCAGTGTTGGTGTAGCCTCACCTGGAGTGCTGTGTGTTTCTGGACTCCACAGATTAATGAGAATGTGAAGGATGCGATGGTACTCTACCACATCCAAAGGAAGGAAACAGAGCTTGTGCAAGGGCTGGAGGGCATAGCCTGTGAGGAGCTGAGAAATTTGTCACCTTACTCCCTACAACTTCCCAAGGAGGGGAGGTGGGGAGGAAGGTGTGGATTTCTTCTCCTTGAGATCCAGTGATAAGACAGGTAGGAACGGTTCAAAGATACACTAGGAGAGGTTTAGACTGGACGTTAGGGAATATTTCTTGACTGAGAGGGTTTCAAACACCATGAGAGGCTTCCTAGGGAGGTACCTGTTAGTTGTTTTTGAGGCTTTTGGACAATGTCCATAATAACATGCTGTGACTTTTTGTCAGACCTGAAGTGGTCAGACAGTTGAGCTAGATGATCATTGCAGGTCCCTCACAACTGAAATATTTGATTTAATTCGATTTAATTGTAATATTTCATGAACCCCAAATCTCACTTTTTTTCTTTTTAGACAGTTATGATTATTTTGCCCTCCGCATTTAACTTCATATATATATACATAAATACATAAATATAGCGAATTTTTCCATGACTACATCCGAACAGTAGTTTTCCATCTTGGAGTTCTGAAGCAGTTTTAAACTTTGTAAGATTCTGCTACTGATACTCTACTAGCCAGGACTGCACAATAATGTTGGCTATCCAACAGTTAGGTTTTTTTACTTTAGCACTCACACTAGCTAGGAAAAATATTTTAAGAAATGTAATCAAAGTAATTTAATTGACAGTCCAAATACTAAAATCTAAACAATTGAAGATGCAAAATCAGCCTCAGACCTGCAGTGTACATGTCTGTAATTACATTCTGAATTTTAATGGATAATTGTTATATCAAGTACTACTTAAAACTCATTAAATCTTTGTACTTTTGAGTTGAAATGCCTAATTGAAGTTAAAAACCATTACATGAAAGGTTATAAAATACAACAATAACCATTTTATTTGTTGAAGTATTCACATTAAGAGGGATAAAGGAAATCTATGTAATATCACAGGATGTTTAATCACTTGCAAAGAAAAAGACAAAAATATTTTTTTAAAAAAGGCACTCTTTATACCCTGTAGATAGAACTTTGAAAAACTACACTAGGATTTACCATGTTCAGAGAGAAAGCTGAAATTTAACAACAAATCTAAAAGGCGTCACTGAAAGGTAGCATAATAAATTATTTTTTGTCTGTTTCTTGAGAAAAGCATCACAGGGTAATAAATGTCATCAATCTGGGATGATGGTACTTGAATCAGGGAAGCAGTAAGCCTGTAGGCTGAAATTACCTACAAGATGACCAGAGAAATGACACTTCCATCTAATAAGATAGGCATTTAGAAATCTGAAAAATCAAAACTTCATCATTAGTAACCTTATTGAATGCTGAATTTTTTTCCTAAGCTGTAGGCCAAAGTCAAATTGAATTTCCAGACAATCACTTCTAGTGAGTCAGTACCTAAGGAACAACCATGCTACCAAGGCAGCAGAACACAATGGAGGTTATTAGCCTTCACCAACAGGTGTCCCAATAACTCTTACACATTATTCAGGGAAATGAATAATTAGATGTGTATGACCTGATATGAGTACAGTCATGACACAGCTTTCCACTTGAAAGACAATCCGCTCATGAAGAAATCCCATCCAGATTGTAGAAACTTTTTTCAAGTAGAGAAAATCAGGCTGGATAGCAGTGTCTTGACAACAGCAGTTGTAATAGATGCCACCTCACCATCTCTTTCGAAAAAAGAGAAAAAATAAGGCCCAAGTGATCAATATTTGAGATCAAGTATATTCAAAAGCTTGGTTCACATTTATAAGTTCATGACAAATTAGTGTGTCATAGCTACAACAGTCACTTGATAGCTTCAAAACAGTCCTAGAAGACGAAAAAAGTTAGATATGCAACTGAGAGAGTCTGATTGTCAGAAAAGAGGTTAGTTGACTCAAGCAGATAGAGCTGCTTTTTGCCTGTAAGCCAGAGCTTTGTTATCACATAGTAAGAGAGAACGTGGCACAGGCTTTCCATTTAAAACTTCAAATCATATATATTTTTATCCTATTATGTTCTTATTTTCATATCTCACACTACTTTCAGTAGCTAATCTGTGTAGTCTTTAATCAAGCTTCTTAATTCCTCTGGAAATCAATGTCTATCAAAATGAATTTGCATTTCAAAACAGACACATGGAAAAATGTTAAATCTTCCTTCTGGCACTTTATTCAACAAATATTAAAGAATATCACAGCTTTCTTCATGCCTTCTCAACTTTTCTCAGTAAAAGCAAGTTGTGTCAGACTGACAAATTATAGATAGTGCCTTTAAAAGCAGTCTACTGTAGCAAGCGTAAAAATACAATTAGGATAAAATATTTGAACACATTCCTTCATCTAAGAATGACAAACTGCAACATCTCTCTGCCTGTCTTGTAGATATCTGTATCTCCCACACAATTGTATATGAAAACTATTTTTTTCAAATTTAATCTGACTACATTATGCGTTGTTTAAACTCAAACCTTTAAACTTGATTCTGCGTTCCAAAGTATAAAGTAAATGTCGTCTCTTCAGAATTATTCAGATATTGAGAGGGAAGTTCATATACAAAGAGATGAATCTTCCCATCATAATTTCTGAACATTTGTCTTCCATCAAGCAGGCTTCTTAACCACCTCTCCAGTTTTATGTTGATTACAGCATTATGCCACATTTCACAAGTAATATTTTTAAATCTGTCAGTATTTACCTGTGTCACCATTTGAGCTTTCCAGTATTAACTCAAGGTCTTAGATTTTCTGGGAACAGAGACAGAATGTTTACCAGCTCGAAATCTTTGGCATATGTTACTAATCAAAATAAATATATGTTAAAAAATGAAAAAGTAATATTTCCCTTTTTTGTCAAAATTAATGCAAGACTTCTCACACTTAATCTTTTTCAAAGGGTTATGTGCATTTTCATGTGTAGCGACTTAATAACAGGAGCTAACTAGAAAACCATGTAACCATGTCCTTCTTTCCAGTGGAGAAAGTTTTTTTATTTGTTTTCCGAAGGAGAATACATATTTTGGATGAAAGACATATTTCCCAAAGAAAAAGGAAAATCATGATATGTGGTAGAAATGTAAAGTATGTAGGCAACCAGTAAAAGGTATGGATTGGCAATGGCTGGTAGTGAAAAGTGAATTATTTGGTGGGATGGAAGACAACACTGAAAAGGGAAACATTTGCCCGAAGAGACTTCTCTACCAGAATTCCTGAAAGATGGGAATTGGGATGGATCTGAGTATTTTCATCTATATCTTTTTATACAAGATATGCACCATGTTATTTTGATGTCAATGATATTTGCTGATAAACCTATGCTGGGAGCACTGACAGGACATATGAAAATATTCTCTAGGAAAATGAGGGGCATTTGATACTTAGTTACATTTTTGTTGCTACTATAAATGCCCACTAGTTTGAGAAATGATTTGGATATGGCAGGTAATTTCCAACCACAAGTCAGTATTACGACCAACCTGTGAAAAAAAGACATGCTATCCCAAGTTGCTTCCACAGAGACAGAGTCATGAAGTTCAATATAAGATGTACATTCAAATTACTGTATACAGTGACATCATATAAATTAAAAAAACAGTTAATTGAAATTAGAAAATACGCTGATGCCTTTAAAAGTCACAAAAACTCTCATAACTTGTGTGGCCAACTAATGAAACTAAAAATTACCAAATGTGGAGTGAGGAGCTAATATATGTGAAGATACTATTTCCAAAATCTTCTTTCAGAAAAATTTTGGAAACACTTTTGAGGAAAAAATGCTAGTTACAGTTCAGGCCATCACTCAGCAGGATCAAGCTGAAAAAGAAACAAGAATCACAAGCAAAACAATGCTGGATTTTTCTGGGGGGTTAATTTCTTTATTTATTGGGGAGGAGGTGTTCTTCTTGTTGTTGTTTGAAAGTGGAGATTTTATAAGAAAAATGAAACACAAGTTTTCAGCAGGGAGCTAAGAAACCATTCCTTAATATCAGTTATTATACAGAGCATTACATGGATTTTATTGTTGCCTACAGTATTGCAAAATTACATTCCCTGAGACACATTAACTTATTGTGAGTTATATGAGAAAAGAAAACTAAGGTACTGCATGTTTTTTGAACTATGGTATTTTACAGAAATTTGTTTCCTTTGGGAAACATTGTGTCAGAAATTCTTCTAATATTCAATAGCATCAGATGGGGTACAAAAACTTTGAGGCAGCAACAGATCTGAGCTCAGAGCTACACTGTGAAAATCAAGAAACTAGATGTCACTGAGCCATATGCTGTGAAAAGATTCCCCCATTGAATCTAATTTCTTTTTTGAATTATCTACCTATAAAAGCAAAAATATGCCTTTAGGTTCAATGATTACTACATTTATTATCCACTTAATTCCCCCATTCCTACCTGACAATATGTTGGGTTTGAATAGGACATAGCTATTATCTTCTTGGGAATTGGAACTTGGTCATAAGAACACTAATTGACTGTTATTTGGCCTCACAGCATAAAAATTTCATGACTGGCAATGTGATAGAACAAGTAAGCAAAGTAGCCTTAGTTTCACAAAGGGAAACCTCTTCAGAAGGTTGAAGCTGAACATTACATTTAGAGGTGACACTGGGTGTGTAGTCCTGTATAATTTTCCATACAGAGGAATGAACAGAAATTATTACAATCACGTCAAAGTAAATGCAGCAACTTTCTCTGCAACAAATACTGTGTATTCCTACCACCTTAAAATAAGAAAAGAAAACTCATTAAAGGAAAACTAATTTGATTTTAAGCATTTGATTCTTTCCTTTAAGAATACCAACTGGAATAACTTTTGCAACAGACTTGGACTTGGTAATTTGACCACTTCTGACATAAACAAAGTCTGGACACCTAATGCCATCCCAGAATAGGTGAGGTGTATCTTGGATATTGAAGGGGGTATGAGAATACTTTCTCCAGTTGGTACACACTAACCTAGTTTATATTCTTGGGCTCATTTCCTTCACTGCTCTCACTTCTCCATTATCACTTTAAAATCTGTGCTTCTCTGATAAACATTAAGTATTAGCTCCATAACTTACTGACTCATTGGACATCTGAAGCATTTACAGGGAACATACCATAGCTGAATTTTTCTTAGTTAAATTCCTATCTTGGGTCTAGGAATAATGAATGAAACACAAAGTCTTTTAGCAACTTTTTTCCTCAGCTGCATAATCTTTTCCTCCCTGAAAGCACTCTCAGCTGAGGGCTTGAGGAAAACTATTTTACAACTTACTTTTATTTAAACCATTCCTTGCAGAATAATATATAAAAAGCAAGTCCCTGGCACATTTCCAGTAAGGGTTGAGCTCACTATAAGAGCTGCTTTTAAGATTTTTAATCTGAATTTCAATTCTTTTTAACCAAATATAAAGACATTCATTAGCTCCACTGGGTGCTATTTGTTCTCCAATAGGAATTAATATAAAAAGACTTCCAAAACTCCCACATTGTTTGCTGAAGGGGATTCAGAATTGAATGAGAATATTGTCCACAAAATTCTTGAAACACATGGACAAGATGGAAAAGATTTGTCAGATTCTATTACTGCAACACCTCAAAAGCAAAACAAGGCACCTGGGCAAGAGTAAACCTCACAGATAATAAATGGCTGCATGCACTACTCCAACAAAAGTTGCAAATAAGACAAATTAAAAATCTTTTATTATCTTTATGCTACCTTCTTGATACAAAGTGAATTTCATGTTTGTGCTACTTGCAGGTGCTCTGTGATCTTAGAGGAATCTCACAAACAATGCTGGTTTGTGCACAAAGAATGCTGGTTTGTCTAAATGATTGTTGAGGAAGACTTCAATAATAACTGAATAAGTTTCTAGGAATCCTTCTATTGATGTAACCAAGAACAGCCCTTAGTCTACTGTAATATGACAAAAGATGGTATGCCATTCCATTGGTAAAAAAATTTCATAATAAATGGCCTGTGATTCAGGCAGTACAGAAGCTGAAGCTCAGATAACTGATTTGAATGCTATTTTCAAGTCTTAGGTGACCTATTGTATTTGAATGGAGGATGGCAACCCTGGCCATTCATAGTTAGCAGTGGCCTGTACCTATCCCTTTGTTCTGAAGGCAATATTCTTTCCCCCTTGTAGATGTGACAATATGAATGTTATGTTAATACTATCTCTGTTGGTGGTAAACCTCAAACTTTAGTTTAGCCAAGTCAGCTTGTGAGTGATGAACTGGCACCCACTTCCAGTCATGCTCTGAATGGTGGTTTAAGTGCCTTTCATTGGAAAACAAATCAAAGCCACTAGGATTAGAGAAAATTTATTGAATTGTTTAGTTTCTGTGTAAGTGTGCTGTAAGATAGGATTGACTTCAAATAGTATCTGCAATAAAGGCAAAAGTGAGAGTAAAGAGACAAGGTTAGACAATCAACTATAAGGATACCTTCAACCTATGTTCTTTTTTTTGGTAACAAATGCTAATGTTTCTAAACAAACCATACAAAGCAAAACAAAATTACTTAAGTTTGTTATTTTCTGGGTCTAGAGCCATGTCTACTTCTGGACATAGTGCAGACAGAATGAGAGCTTCACTGTTTTACTTAGGTGAGGGGATAGTATGGTTACAAATACAAAAGCTCCCTGAAAATGCCTGAAGATGACACAAGCTGATCGAGCTATTTTTCTGTTTGTAACAAAGTACATTAAATGTCAGTGAAGGAAGGAAAAGGTGGAGAGCATTGTTCAAAGTGGTGAAAAACATCACTTCTCCTAAAAAATGTTGTCTATCTCTAAATTCTTTTGCATTTGTATTTCTAATGACTGTATATGTCCTTATCTGGTTCCTTATCTGTATGCAGTCACAAAAGCACAGAATTAAACGGCTTCTTTTATCCTGAATCTCTTTTTAAACCAATTCTTCTGCTTGCCCTCCAAAGAAAAGCTCTCAAAACACTGCTTCACAGAGGTTAGAGAGTATTTTGGGTACTCCAGATTATTTTTTTTCCATTTCTCACTCATCTGAAAAGACTCTTTTGAACTCCCTCCCTTCAAGTGTGTTTGATTAAGCCTTCAAAAATACTCTTACTTTTCCCAGAAATAATCCTTCTCACTGGATATGGTCCTTCTCCGAGGCTCAGAACCATGACTGATTGCCCTAACAGCTGGCTTATACAATAGAAAAATGAAAAGCTCACATTTTCTTCTGCACTGTGTGCTTTATCCTATGTGGGCGAATTAAAAAGAGAGGGGCAAAGTCAGTAATGAATAGCTTTGTAGTTTGCTCAGATGCAGGAGAAATTCTCTCCCAGCACCAGGAGCAGAACTCTGAAAGCATCTTTTAATCATCTTAACAAAGGTTGGCCTCATTATTTTCTCTATCAATTCACCACTGAGGGTACACTGGCATTGTTTCTGTGGCACCTGCAGCTTAATTTGTTAAATTATAAGACCAGCTATTTCAAAAGCAACATTATGGTCCTGAAACCTAATGAAAACCCAGCTAAAAACCCGATGTTAACTTAGCCTGGCTCTCCAGTATTGCCCTTCTGTTTGTCTGCTCAGAGGGCAGAGGTGATCATATGTACAGTGAGATCGTGATGGCAGGAGGCACATCCCCATGGATTAGAGTTGTACAGACTCTCTGGTCACCTGCTCCAGTGATTGACCTCTTTCACTGCCAAAATGCTTTTCTTGTATACATCAGAAATTTCCTTTGCTGCAAATAGTGACTGAAGACAAGAGATTGATATTCCTGAATGTCCTAGCTGCAAAAATGCTTCAGGGTTCTCTACTCTATTGCTTCTAAATTTGTCATAATAGTTGACAAAGATTTTAATAAAAATAAAGGGAGAAGAGTAAAATTAGTTTGAGGGCAGAGATGATAAATGCATGTTTCCTCACTTGCTCCCTGGTAGGTCCATACACACACTATTGGTAGCTACCAACATGAGAGATATGAGTAGAAAAAGGTTTTTCAGTTCTCTGTTTGACTTCAGAGACTTTCTGTTATCTATTTGCCATAGCATTTTGTGTAGTCCAGTGGATTGTGGAGCCCAGCAGTGGACAAAGCTTCCCTCTAAACATCCTGAGTTTTAAGCATGATGTAAAAATTCTCTGACATGTAGTAAAAGTGGGTTTTGTTGTGACACTGATTTCACAGATTGGTGTACAACCAATGATGCAGCACAGGTCAGTGAGAATCAGACCTCGGTTCCTGATGTCCACCCATAGAAATCAAGCCTCAGTAGATGCAGGATATGCACCTAGCAAACATTCAAGCTAAGACACATTCAAAATTTCAGATTTTAAGGTAGTAGACAATAGAGCTGTATTGTATCCATAGCACAGATCAAAAGATCATGAGTAATATATGGTCTCAAAGTATTTAGTGTGTTACATATGACTACATTAAATACACAGATGAACACAATACTGTAAGAAAGTGAAAATTATATTAGTGTATTTTGTACAGATTTATTGTATTTTAATTTTTACAAAATTGGCAAAAAAATATTAAAAAATTATAAGAAAATTATTCCAACATTTGTCCATTATATACCTTGCAATTCTTATTCTGTGATTCTAATATTAACATATAATGAAAGTTTAATTTGCCTGGGAGAGTATTGCCTGGTTCCATCCTTAGACAGTCAAGAATTGTATGCATATTCACCCTTTGGAGATTATCTAATACCACTGTACCCACAACAAAGCCCCTAAAGTAGTTGAGGCTCCTGACAATTATGTATCTCCTTCTATTTCTCATTTCAGAATAAGAAACACTGCAGAACTTTCAAAATACTGGGAAAATATGCTACATTATTCACAAACGCATCTTTCAGGCACCAGTTCAATTTACACCAATTTATATCATATTGCCATTTCTCCCTCAGTGACAGTCAAGTCCCAGAAGGGACAAAGATTTGAAGTGTAAACATTTAAAGCTGTGCTGAGTTCATGGTTCACAGGAGCACAGGGTTTAGAAAACAATATTAAACTTTTGCAACAGATCTGTTTGCCTGTGAAAACATGACTGAATCTTTTGAATTATTGAAGAATAACAACACAGCAAATCACTGCCTGCAAGCAGTAACTTTATTAACTTGTGGAGCAAGAGATGGTGTGGCAGTGTGCTGTGCATCATTACAGAAGGCTGTGATGAGTGGATATTCTGGTGAAATTAATGAGGGTAATGGTTTAGTAGGGTGATGGTTTAGGAGGGTGCAATAGATCTCAGAACTGCACTCAGTGATGCTTTTCACCAGAAGCTTTAATTTCATCGCATGAACTACTTTGGCTTCTTATTAAAGAATTTATTTATTCCTTAAACCACATAGTGCAACCTGTTCTTGCAAGTCATATTGAAAAATCTGTTTATAGGAATTGTTCCACACCGAAGGCAATGTCTGAGAATGTCCGTGAAAGCCCCAATCACAGTGTGGTGTTCTATTTCAGAGGAAGTCCCTTTAAACTTCAGTTTTGATCCAAAGAAAAAGTGTAATAATAACTGAACACTAAATAGAGTAGAAAGATACATAAATGTAGTAAGAGACTAATATGGATCATTAGAGTAAATAATGATGTTATATTCATACTACAGCTAATAGTATTGCAGCTATTTTATCCTGAAAAGCTTAGGTGATCCCTAAAGAAAAGTACTGTTAACATGGAGGAAATCCTGCTTTGTGACATATAGTCACTGAGATAGCTGAGAATTCAGGACATCCAGGAAGATGTCAATGAACTATTCCAGCTTAAAAACAGCAGCTCTAAAGTTTAGGGACTGGTTCTATGTATGGGGCCTCCCAACACCAGGTTGGCTGAAAGTCCTACCAAGCCAGCCAGACTTACTGACTCTGCCTGCAGTTTTCGTGAGTTAAGATAACTGCTTGTAGAAAATTCAGACTGCCAGTCTTTTCTAGTCCCATATGAGTACCAGGGTACTACTTTCACCCAGCTACAGATATGATGTTCCTCAGACAAAACACTTAAACAATTAATCTGCTGAAGCTGAAGGAAAAATTCAGCATTCCTGCTGGCACACACCTGCTACTGGTCTTCTCACAGGGCCCAGAATGATTCTTCAGTGTCAAGTTCAGATCCTTGAATAAAGAAAAAACACATTTCCATGATTCTAAAGCTCTGACATTTAGTATAATAAACTAATACTCTTTTCGGGCAAGTGCTTTTCATTCTTAAGCAGATAACAAAACAGTACTTTGTTTCAACAATAGGAAGGCTAGATCTGACAAGCTATTGTTCTAAAAATGAGTCACTGTTTTATTATTCTTATTATGAGGCCTGAGGACAAAAATATGCCATTCATTCACTACAGACACCCCAATATTCTTCCCCTACTACCAGATAAAAGTCTTCTTTTCTTTGTCAATGTACATTGGGAAAAAGTCTTCTAGTGACTTTATTAGGACCTACATATTACTGTTTTTTTTATTTCCTTCTGAGGCCATGAGTACACTGCTTAAATTGTCAACCAAGCAGTCTGAAGTGTGTTCCAGCATCACTTGCATGCCAAACCAATGCATCAGTGTGCAGGTTAGGGTGTGGAAGACAAATTTCCCCCAGCGACCCCACCCTGTTGGATTGCTGTTGTACTCTGGACATAGTGCATGTCTGGAAAAGAGCAAACCAAACTGAAGTGTTAACACTTTGTACAAAGGTCTCTTGGCTTTAGTTGCATCATGGTAAAATAGCCTGAAAGGAAAACACAGCTCTCATTTTTATCCATAGAACAGTTTGTGTAACTGGCTTTCAGATTCCTTCCTATTCTCCCATTTTAACTATTTACTATCCACTGTTTATTGCTCAGCAATTGTTCTCTGAGGCAGATGGTAGATAAGAAGGGTTTAGTCTCCCGTGTGGCTCCACAATGGTCTTCATAACTTGCAGCCTGTGAAACAGCTATGGGCATTACAAAGAACATTCAAGCAAAGCTTTACTTTCCTTGCTTTTCACATGATTTGAGTCAAATCCAATTGTAAGTAATGCCAGAAAACACAACTGAGACAAATAATATTTTGGAAAATAATTTGTAATGATACTAAAGAATATCACACTGAGAGAAAAAAGTTGAAAGTCTGAATAACCATTGTTACCCATCTCCAGCTTCACATCTTCTCCCTGAAAGGTCATTTGAGAGTTATTGTGAGAAAATAAGAATATCTGCAAAACACCTTGCTGTAGAGCAAATAAAAAGTTTCAGAGGACCATTCATTTGCTGCATAGAAAGAAGGAATAAGGAAATAAATTACTTGTAATCAAAAGCAGACTAAAGTGTCCTATAACAAAAGGCTGGAAAAAAAAGTAATCTAAGTGCAGAGAGAAAGATCCTACACTAAAAGACTGATCTCTGGATTTCTACAGAACTTTACCTTTTTATCTTGGTTTTGGAGATAGAAAAGCATTCATTTGCTTTGAAGAGCAATTTGAAAGGGCTACTTACCAATATAGCTTGCTAGAAACCTGTGTCTATGTGTGGTGACAAATTTGTCTAATTCTAATAGCCTCATTTATCTAAAAGCAGACATTGAATTCAGAGTCACAAGCCAGACAGTGCAGACTTAATAATCTTTGCTTGCCAGTGATCTTTTTGTACCTAGAAGACTGATTAAATTGGTCAGACTGCAAGACTGCAAGACTCTTCAGACTCAAACACACAGTCCCATTTCTAGACTCCTTCAAGGGCAGTTGTATTTGTTCCTCAGTTTTTTCATTTTCAGTTTACAGAAAAGTTTCTTTAAATTCTGGATTAATAAATCAAATAAAAGGACATTTTAATTGCTATTGAAAACTGGTCTTTTTCACTGTAACATATTCTGTACTGTTGGAAGAATAGAATAGCAAAAATTATAGCCTATATCTTTATTTTCTCTACATTCACTGATACAAAAGTGACAATTTCTCATTAACTGTTATCAACACTGGTCTCTTTTTTTGTAATAATAATAATAATAACAAAATTGCCTGTTCTAGGTTCTCCTTTTTAGAATTTTTCATAGTTGCAGTATGAAATACTTCCTTCTACCCAAATTCCAAGCTGTATCTTATTGTTGTTTGCATAATAATGAGTGAGAAAATATAAAAGATAGAAGTTTTATTTTCCTGGAAAGTGCATGAACTTCACAACTACCATCCTCTTTTTTAGATCTTGATATTATGAACCCATAGTTAAACATTAATTTATGATTAATGAATAAGATATTAATATCGTTATATAATTCTGCAGAATACCTAATTTCTACTGCTTTGCTAAAGCTATGTCCATTTGCATAGCTGGATGTTTAAGGATCAAAGAGTGTAAGTGCAGATGGGTTTAAGTCAGGCCAAAGATCCCTTCAGCCTCATAACCTGTCTTCTACTCTGACCATTAGCAATTGGGAAGGGGTTAGCTAGAAAACAGCACTAGCTGTAGTTTCTAACTAAGAAACTAGAGGACCAGCCTCTTTAATAGGAGAGACAGGCAAGTGAACAACTCATACAAGTTCACTCAGTATATCCTGTTGAGATTATCCTCTCCTCACAGTTCAGGACTCAGAGTACCTCCTGAATCTACTTCAGTCTAACCATAACATAATTCAGTAATCTTCAGTGTTTGTGCCGATGTTTAAGTAGCAAGTTCTTTCATCCCTATGCAATTTATTCTGTCAGAAAGGGTTTTCCTTGTTTCTCCCTTTATTTCATTAGTCATACCTTGAGTTCTCTGTACATTTTAGCACAACACGAAGGAAAGCCATCAAAGTTTCATCTGCTGAACATTTTCTCTGTCTTTTAAAACTGCGTGTGAGTTAAGAATATAAATAAAAATTACAGTAAAAATGAGATCTTATGGTTCTCATACAGAGAAAACCAAAAGTTTAAAACAATCTTTGCATGAATATAATCCCAATAAGATGACAACATCAATGTGGACTTTAAAGAAGAATTTGGCTCTGTCATCTTTAGAATTTGCAAACATCTCTGCAGCTAAAAAGAGGAAATTGCAGATATCCATGTAGAGATTTTTTAATCCTGTGTTGATTGTGAGACTCAATCTACACTGATTTCTTAATTTTTAATTTTTAATTTCTTAGTTTAAAACAAAAAACATACAAAAAAAAAAACAAATAAAGTTTGAGAAATTTACCTCTCCCTTTAAAATATCTTACAATATCTTCTTTTCATTTAGAATGATATTATGTTATCAATAACATGATTCGATTGAAGATGTTGGTTTGCCAGAGATGAGTTTAGCTAATACTTTTAGCAAGCATATTATAAGCCTATTCTGCCATTTTGCAGTTTATCTTGTCTTGTGAAGAAATTAGTCCTTAGGCAAAATAATGAGTCATTATTTTACTTTCTTTGAAGTGATAACTAAGAAGAAAAAATGGTAAATTGCTGATCACCATGGATACCTGCTTTTTTCATAATACAGGTATTTTTATAATAATTACATAGAGAAAAATGTGTAAATTATCTGGTAAGATACTGTTTTTCAGGGGAAAAAAAATCAAAATCTTTACCTCTCCCTTAGCTTCAAGAAACCAAGAATAAATAATTTTTCACAATGTCGTCAATGGCAAAACTCTAAGGTGCATGGGGTGGGTGTGTAGAATGTGGCAAATTTTTTTTAGATTAAAAATTCCCGTTTACCAAAATTACCATCACTATTAGTTTGCAGGCAGTTATACATGCAAAATACACATTTTTGCAGTGGTCTCTGCAAAATCTCAAGGTAAACCATCTGACTTCCTAATTAAAGCCTATAACACTAAAGGGAATCTGATTATATCCCAGTGATACCTCTTTGTTCCAGAGGAAATTGCAGCTCTGTGTCTCAGGTTGCTGTATCTACACATAAATGAACAGTTTCTGCTGCTCACAGATGACAGTAAGGTTCTAAAATGGAAAGGCAGAGATCTTAGATCTTCCAGAGTACTTTGATATGACTGTTCTCGGCCATGCAGACCAAATCTCAAAGTGATTTGGAATCGCACAGCCCAGCAAATTATTCACTCTTGGCTTTTCATTTTCAGTTTTACAGTTTTAATATAAGCTATGAACTGCATATCCTGTTAGAAAGCAAGTCTGAAACAATGATGTCAACAGAACCTTAGATTCTGTTCAATTAACATTTCTCTTTTTCTGATACCTCAAAAACTTAACATTTGAAGTCTTTGCACTCATGGGAACAAGAATTTTTGCTCTCTGTTAATGCCAGATGCCAGCTGCAACTGTTTGTTTCTTTATTTCTTTGATTTTGTATTTGTTGTCTTTTTTTTTTGAGGGTCTTAATCTCAGGGTCTAAAGTATCAGAATGACATTCCCTAAGTTGAAACAAATAGATTTCAATATTTCAGAAACAATTGTACCTCTAGCAAGTATTTTAATATTACATTTTGACTGCTTTTTTAGTAGCCACTCCATACACTCAAAAGCTGACCTCTCTGTGAAGGTTATTCTATACTTGTGAAAAGCTAACTTTGACACTTTAACAGCATTGTGTTTGGGCATGAGTAATGCCATGAATGTTTTCTTATTTTATACACAAAAGGGAAAAAAATAAATGTATGAAAGGTAAGAGTGAGTACAACACACTGTAAAGTGAATTTTTAAAATGTAGGTTTCATGCTGCCTTGGGCCAAGGACAAGTTTTGCAGTGTGCTTCTACACACACCTACTCACCTAATTCCAGGTCTTCTGCTTTTTCCAATTGGAAAATTGGAAAATTTTTCCAATTGGATTGGAAATACCAATCCCAGCAGGTGTAGCATGGATAACTGCTTCATTCAAACAGACAAGCAGCATTGGTGCAAGGTGACTGAGACATAAATGGGGTAAAGTCTAAAATCCCCCAGAGTAAATCTCTCTCTGATATTCTGTATGTAAGGCTAACTCTGCTCAAAAGTCACTGAAACCCTTAAAGTCTCCATTACTGTTTATTTCCCTCTGCAGAAGACAAACATCAAGGAATGTAAACAAAAGTATTAATTAATAAATGGGAGTGGAGGACAATTAAAAAAAACCCAGAAAATCAAATTGCAGAATATTAAAAAAGGCTTGGTATCATGGTAAACAAATGCCACTATCAATTACTTGACATAAGAGACATTGCATGGGACTGTTGTCATCCTGGATTAATAGTGTACTGGGAAGCAATTCTAGAAACACTGCATCAGTCCACATGCAAGGTGGTATGGACGGACAATGACAGAGTGCACACAGTCATTGACTGGGGGGAAAATGGATGAAAAAAAACTGGTTAAAAATGGATTTTCCTTTGTCTCAATCCAATTATGGTACACTGAGATTCAATGGGCATATGAAGCTTGATGAAGTTCAACAGAGATTTTTACAGGTGTAAAGAATATCTGTCCACGTAATAGTGTTCTTGAACTTTGCTTTTTAAGGGTTTGTTCTGTTAATTAGCCAATAGAATAGCTAGATTCAGAAGAGATGTAGTTTTGCTAATGAAGCTAAGGGAGTCTGATGTCTTCCTTCACAACTTTACTGGCAGAAGCCAGCATGGTACAGTGCACACTAGTTTCCTGATGTAGAAGTGTAGTTTTCCGGATGTGTAGTGTCCTGCACAGTTCTGCAGGACTCCTATACTCCCTGAAATCCTATGGACTTTCTAGTCCAAAGATGTGGTCACCAGCTGTCTCTTTAAGACAAGTAAGTTTTTGCAGCTTGAGAGCTGACTACCACTCCAGAATATCATTATATTAGTGGTTTATTAAACAGAGAAATACATCATACCCATACATTTGATTCCTACGTTAAGGCTGAAGTAAAGTCCCCTTACTACAAACTTTCCTTTCTATGAGGGCAAAGTTTGGAGAAGCAAAACTGGTAGTAGGCTAACGGTTGGATTTAATCGTCTTAGAGGTCTTTTCTAACCTTAACAGTTCTATGATTCTTTGTTCTGTGAGGGGTTTAGCTCAATCTTGTAGTTTGCTGTTCTTTTTCACAAAGCATGAAAGGAGCTTGCTGTATGCAGTGCTTGACGCACTTTGACTTTTCAGGCTTTAAGGTCAAGAATATAACACTCTCTAATGCAGCATTTTTTCACTTTGATACCTCTATTTTCTGCTTTCATTTATTTCAGCTGTCTCTCAGATGTCAAATGTTCTAATGTTTTTGGCAGAGATTGCTGCAGAAAAAGGGCAGTTGGGAACTTCATTGTTTCAGTTTCTTTCAAGTTTATATACTGTCCCTGTTTTGCCATATAGTAATTCTTACAGAGCATGCAAGGGCATTCTAGTCACAAGAGTTTATCTCTACTTTCTATGTTTCCATAATTTCATGAAGTGTATACACAGCATCAGAGACCTGCCATTTGAGAGAGTACTTGAGGGCTTAACACATCACACGTGTTAAGCCTGCAAGTCTGGAGCAGCATCTGGCTTACAGTGTTCTACAGGTAGAAGAGATTGAACTGCAGATCTGCACATGGATGGTCAGTTTTGGACATCAATAAAACTATATATTGAACTCAGAAGAGTTCAGTGAAAAAAACATCAAAAAGAGAAGGTCTGGATGACAAGGCTGAAGAAACAGTTCTTTTAAACCTGTCCAAAAAAAGACTGTCTTGCTACCAGCCTTCTAAGAGGTAAAACTTATATATTGAGTTGCACAAATAGATGATACAAAATATTGCAAACAGTGTGTATTCCAGCATATTTCCACAGATCTAATGAACTAAATGATTAATAACCCTACAGGACAAGTTTTAACAATTTGATGAGTAGTGACTCTTTTTCTACCACTAACATCAGATAATACAATTTGGTGCATGTAAGTGCATCTCTAAGCAATAGCAGAGGATGCAGCTGAGTTTTGCTCCTTTGCTCCCAGTCCTCAAGACCCAAGAGGTCTCTAAATCCATAGTGAAATACTATCTCCACAGTAATTTTTTCTCCATGTGTATTTTGTTGTTATATGTTGCATTTTTGTCTTTGGTTGTGTTCAAGGTTTACAGTGATTTTTCTAGGACAACTGAACCCACAGACAGGCTGAATCTGGTCTAGTTTTACACATTAGATGAAACTCATCCAGATTTTCCAACAAATCACCCTTCAATTGAAAGAGTCTCATCTTAATTTAGTTAACACTACCCATTTTTATATTCTAAGTCATATTCATAGAATTAAAATTACATTCTTCTATATTTTAGAACAACTCCCAGAAGAAAGCACACATACATTTCTTTAACATTGTGATAGTTCCCTGGTACAGGATATTCTTATGTCTATTTATTGCAAACAAGGTCATTAAATTCCACAAGCATTGTGATTACACATCTATAATCTTTTGAAGTCATAAAAAAATAACATAGGTTTCATCTAGGGAGAATGCAAATGTTCCACCCATAACACCGACTATAGCAAAAAATATGGGAGTAATATTGTCATAGACTACACGTCACCCTATGATTTTGAGACTTTTCATACAGTCAGTTACTGCTCTGAAGATTTTCTACTATAATTCTCAAGCCATGGAAGAAGACATCTAAATACCTACAATATAGGCAATGAGACAGAACTCTAATTCATATGAAAATTCATTACTGAATCAGAAACAGAATGTTGTTTACCAGGAAGGATGATAAAGTGCTAGGTAAATGTTTTACTGCTAAAGGGTCTTTCCTGAGCCAGTTCCTTCATTCTGGAGAGATGATGCCCACTGGGGTTTTCTGTTTGTTTGGGATTTTGAGGAGTGAGTTTGCTTTTGGTGGTTTTGTTTGGAGGAGAAATTTGTTGGGGTTTTTGTGGGGGTTCCTGTAGGAATGAAACATCAAAAATTATGAAAAAAAGGTAACAAGGCATTATTTTTTCTTTTATTCGAAATAAGAGAATTGTTTATTTCCATCTTTCATCTCTTGTTTTGCAAAGTCTTTTGTGCACATGAAGGGCTGTTCAAATCTATGCCATTTACACTTACAAACATTTTTGTGCCCCTTTCATCAAATTGATTTGGTCCTCAACTCCTGCAATACAAAAGTTCCTTTTCAGAAAATGAAGAGAATGAAGCCAAGTCATTAATCTACAGAGAAATCACAGCATTAACATTCCATCTCAAATGACATGTTATTGTAATATAGGCAAAGATCAATATATCTTTGTGGATTTATTTCTCAATGTCTGGCTTAATTTTATAGCATTATTTAATCAAAATCATAAGACAATAGAATATCGAGGTTTAACTGTCAGCCAATAATGCCACAAGTATTAAAGGCTATGTCCTATTCCCCTTGCCTGAGGATTGTATAAGTCAATTCTACTACTTGTTCCTAAAGACTAGCAAGCATAAGGATGGGTATTTTGAGAAAGGTAAGAAAAGGGTAAGCTTGTTAAAGAGCTTCGAGTTATTGCAGTTTATTAAAACGAAGCTTCAAAAGGCATATTAATAGTCATTTTCTGTGGAGATGTGCTGTCCAGTGCTCACTAATATTTTTTCATCTGTTCATTGCTTTATGATTCTTACATATATGTTAATTTATTATCAAGAAGTCCTCTGGAAGAGTCTATGTCGGCCTTAAAGTCACTACTAGCCTATGTTGGATAGACTAAACAAATATTGGTGATAGATTAAACAAGTAATGTATTTGCCCAGCTGCTAAAACTCAGGGAAAATATTTTTACCTGCTCATCTATGCCTCAGTGAAGTCACAGATATTAGTCAGGGTTTTTTTAAGGAAACTAAATTAAAGCACAATTTTTGTCTCCCTACCTTCACACACTCCCAAAGGAGCTGTAATTTAAGATGCAGTGGACACGCTGAGGCAACAAAAATTGTTATCCACTGGTATTCTCATCCTGCAACTGGCAAATGTGAACATATGAAATGTGTAGGAGCAGATAACGCTACTAGTGGAACAGATGTCTTTTCATAGTGAATCTGGCAAAAGGTAAAAAAAATATATTTGATTTTTTCAGTTTTTTCATCTGCTTCTGTGTGATACATTCAATGCTCTAGTGGACATGTTAAGTAGCAATAATTTTTGAAGATTCCTTGAGAATTGGCATCCTGACTATGGAAAAAAGACACAGACTTGGAATTAAGAAAACTCTTGGCATTTATCTTGGCTTAATTTTCCCTTTCTAAGAGCTAATTTATTCTAAAAATAAATCCCTAACTCCAATAAAATGAACACATTTGCCATTTTCCCTTCATATACCAAACCAAGTCCCTTGCTGTCTTCTTTCACATCAAGTTCACAAGATACCACTTAATGTGTATCTTGGTGGGACAGGCACTTGTTTATCAGCCCCCATGCAAAGCCACAAGTCACAACTGCAATAATGAATTGCAAAGACCACGCTCTGCATTATCAGATGCTCACTGTGTTGGGCACCAGTCAAGCCAGCTTACAAACTCTACTGTGCAGTGCATTGTTTCCACCTCTCAAAAGCTACACAGCAGAGGGCTTCTTTACGAATTTTCATATCAGATTCCATCAGAACAGAAAGCTGAGCACACGTGGGAAACTCCCGCTCATTGGTTGCTAAAAAGTGAAGTAATGATTTGTTAAAAATATTTGTTATGGTATACTGTATCCTTTCACCTAAGGTGAGACAGATTTTGAAATTCTCTAAGGTTCTCTTATGCTCCTGGTGAAGTTTCAAAGACTGTAAGTATGTCTTACTGGTTAGAATTAGTAGCCAGAAAAAATGAGAAGTTTCTTATGGCAATGCTGTGGGAGTGGGGCAGGGAATATCCTCCCTAGGATCATTTGGAGGGAGCTAAAGCAAAATTTTAGTAATTATGTAAAAACTAGAGACTTGGAAACACAGAACACATGAAAAAAAAAGTGCTAAAACGAAAATCAGGAAAGGAAGATAAGCGGATTTCCAGGACTGACAGAGTGAAGGGAGCATTTCCAAGGAGCCTCAGATTCTCAGACAAACACAGCTTATTGTTCCCATGGACTTTTGATATAAGTTTCGTGCAACAGGTTAAGACAGAGAACAGCCATGCACATGTTGGAGAGAAGCACCTGGAACAAATACTGCTGCCTACCCAGTTGTGCTCCTCTCTGACCTACTCCCCACCTCCCACTCTGAGCCTCTCTGGCAGCTCTCGCACCTTCAACTTGCTTCACTTGCAGAAAAAAAAAGTTCAAACAGATGCTTTTGGATGAGAAATGTTCCAGGTCACCTCTTCCACAATCCAAACTGCTCCCCACACTGTGATCAGCCTTGGTCTTCAGAGCTAAAGCTGCTTTCCTTAAATACTCCCTATACCATTTTCAAGCTGTTTACACAAGCATTCTTATCAAGTAACCTCAAGAAAACTTTTGCTATTACAGTTGTCTAAACAATGCATCATTAACAACCTCAAGATTAATGTAACTATTATGCTGTAAGCTATAGAAAATCTTACCTATTTTACAAAGTTAAAATATGACATGGATGCATTCCAGGCATCCAAGAATCCCACTTCCTGTGGCTGAAATGAAAAGTAAATGGTTCTGCTGGTAAAGGGACAGGATTTTCAGTGTTAGATTTCTCACTTGGGTTCATTCCTGACAAGCATTGCTGCCAGGCACTATGGCTCCACACACATGCACACATCTAAGCTAAACAGTGCCCAGGAAATCAGTAATCTTATCAAAATTAATTATCCCTTTTAGAAGGGGAAATAGTTACAAAACTAACATTTTCTTTTCTCACCCTGAAGTTTTCCTGATGTGATGTCTCATTATAAATTTTCCTTGACGTGATGTCCACTTGAGCCAGTCACTTTTCTTAGTGACTCCCTGGCACTGCTCAGGAGAGGCCAGGGACCACTCTCAGTGGGTAGCACTTCTCATGTCATCATGATTTGTAGGTAGGATTTAGTACTAAGGATGCTCATTGTTAATTCCTACTGGCCTCAGTGTCTGAAAAGTAATAAATAAATCCAGATAACAGTTAATTTTCCTCATGCAGACACAGAAATTACACAGAGCTTATCCTAAATTA
This sequence comes from Pseudopipra pipra, assembly GCF_036250125.1. Lineage (NCBI taxonomy): Eukaryota > Metazoa > Chordata > Aves > Passeriformes > Pipridae > Pseudopipra > Pseudopipra pipra. The sequence continues at coordinate 40,412,901 of NC_087549.1, read as the reverse complement.
GTTTTGTTTGCATGTCAATTGCTGCATTTTGCAAGTCGAATATTTATATTTTAGTGCTTAGGGGGGAAAAAAGAGTTATGCAAGTAGAAATTAAATACATGGTTAGAGAACCCTCACTTTAATCAGGATCATTTGATGCTTGGGGAAAGAGAAAAGGACTGCAGTGTTGAGAAGCTCCAAGATGCAGTTCTGGGTGGTAGAAAGTGTATCTGGTGCAGGAGCCAGGATCCATAAGGTTTTTTTCTGGAAACCTCTTCTAAAACTCCACCATAAAATCCTCATGAACTGAGGATCGTAAAGGACAGCAGCTCAACAAGCAGGAAAAACATGTGAATCAGTGTGCCCTTAGCTTGAGGCCGCATGTTTCCCCCTTCCTACCTTAGCTGAGATCACCCGTATCTGTTGCTGAGTGAGCACCACTCCCACCAGATGGAGTTTCCTCCACAGCATCACTGCTGCTACTGTCTGCTTGCTTACAGGGAGCAAAACCTTTTATATGCAGCATAGTTCTACCCTGAGGACAGGGTAAAGTTCACCTGAGGTGCATACACTTGGGCAAAACCAGGAGGCTTGGATTTGCACCAGAAACAGGGTTGGTAATATAGAGATGTTCTTGTTATTTCTGAGCAGTGCTCACACAGAGCCAAGGCCTTTTCTGCCTTTCATACTGCCACACTGGTGAGGAAGTTGGGAGTGCAGGGCGGGTTGGAAGGAGACACAGCTGGGACAGGTGACCCCAACTAACCAAAGGGATTTTCCAGACCACATGACATCTCGATCAGTATATAGAGTGGGGGGAAGAAGGGGAGAAAACTGGAGTGATGGTGTTTGTCTTCCCAAATAACTGTTACATGTGATGGGGTCCTGCTCTCCTGGAGATGGCTGAACACCTGCCTGCCCATGGGAAGTGGTGAATTAATTCCTTTTTTTTCTTTGCTTGTGTGCACAGCTTTTGCTTTCCCTATTAAATTGTCTTTATCTCAACTCATGAGTTTTCTGGCTTTTACCCTTACAATTCTCTCCCCAGTCCTGGTGGAGGAGTGAGAAAGTGGCTGCATGGGGCTTGGTTGATGTCTGGGGCTAAACCATGACAGCAGGTTACCCTGAAGATATCAAGGAGTGGAAAAACAAAATAAAAACCTTACAAAAAAAAAAGTCTTACCTGAGTATTCAATACAAGGCAGAAACAGGAGGATGCTTGGTTCTGGAGCAAGTCAGAATAGTTAATGACACATCCATTTTTCACAATCTTGGCCACAAACCTGACTTTTTTGCCTCTTTATACTGACTGGCAGAATTATGGGTCCCAAGTGCAGATTTAATTAATTCTTTGCTTGTTACCACTGAGATAATCTTTCTAGAAGAATTCCTGGCTGCCTGGTGCTATCCAGATTGAGTTGAAGGTGTCATGAATTTCTCACTTTTTTTACTAAGAAAGAAAAAAACCCCACCTACCTATTTTCAGAAGCTCCATCTGTGTTAGTGCTACCGTGATAAGAGATGGAAGTACTTGAACTGTCTCGTTCCTCATCCTATAAAAAGGGTTATCAGCAAAAAGGGCAACATATAGGTTGTATATGCTCCTGTTTCTGTATCACCAGGTGGATTGGGGCACTGAGACAGGTCCTCTTGTTCAAGCTGTCTGTGAGAAACGCTGATGGTCCAAATTTGCTCTGCTGGCCCAAATTTGCTCTGCTGGCCCTTTATCATTATTTCAGCTTTTGCAGATCGTTACAAGCCTCTCCACTCTACCTTGAAAATTATCGTTTCATCTAAATATTAAAACACAAGAAGAAATGCAACTTAAAATTAGTCACAGAATTATAGACTAGGACGTTAAAGACCTCCCAATCCCCCTTGTCATGGGCAGGGACACTTTCCATTAAACTATGTTGCTCAAATGATAGGACCGGTTATGGCACAGGACATAGGATATAGAAGTGTTCCTAGACTAGGTAGTCCAGCCAGCAATTAATCTGTATTAGTCCATCAGCAAGCATATTACTCTGTGTTCACATATTATAGGAACAATAGCAGGTTAGAATAACGTGTACCATATAAACCACAGTTTACCTAAAAACAGTACCGTGCACACAAGGTTGCATTGGTCTAGCCTTCAGCAGCTGAGAATACCAGTGCTCTTGAATATATAAACTGAAGAATAGGATACTTCTGGGCTTGGCATAGACCTAGAACTGATCAAAGAGGTGAAAAGTAATGTGGACCCAACTACAAAGTGGTCTGAGGCTACACATTTACGAGTCACTTATTATAGCAACCAAACTTACAAAAGCCTGGCTGAAGCCACAAACAGACAATAGAAACACTTGTAGTCAAGAAGCAATGAAAAATGTTCAGTCAAGGACACTTATCAAAAAATAAGTAATAGTATCGCAAAACTCTAGAAAGAGTCTTGAAAACATAGGTAATCGACATCACATGCACAAGCAAAGCATGAAACACTGAGTATTGTGATTTCTATTTGTGTGGCACCAAACTTAAAGGTAACATGAAGAGTTTAGAAGAAATTATTTTCATTATCTGTGTGAAGTGCCAGTAAGTCTTTGTATTCCGGCTCACAAACAGAAATCTGTCATTAGCCAGCATTTCAACAATAAGCTAGGGAGAAAATCAGGACTATATCTACACATAACTCCCCCTATATATGTATAAAAGCAGTATGGCTTTCTTCCTTGTTTATGCTCCCATTTTACATTTGTGGAAGATATAACAGCTTCTTCACTTATTTCACTCTTTAAAAGATTTTTAGTAGATGTCTTTTACAAGGTCTACCTTCTCCCTTTCCCACCCCACAGAAATCAGACTCCATGTGATAACTTCATAGATCTCTTTTCTTCCAATCTTTTCCAGTCCTCTCTGCCTATGACTTGGTTGTATTTGTTTTTTGGGTTATGTCTGGTGGGTTTTCTTCACAAAATAAATCTTCTGGACTGCTTTCCAGAATCTCTGAGTTTGGTTTTCTTGATAAGAGGAGAGAAGGGTAAAAGAGCTTTTTGTCTTCTGTTCACAAAGCATATTTCCAGTGTATTACCTCAGAAGTACACCAGCTTGTTCTTCATGCTTTGTGATGATTTGAATAGCATGTGCTTTCTGGCAATGTTCCTCATTCTAGGGAAGATTTTAATAGTCTGAATGAGGTGATAAACACATCATGACTGAGGGAGATGAAGGGTAAGCAGAAGTCCCAAGATTAAAGTTGGCTTTGCCCCAGAACAGATGACTGGCTTTGCCTCTGGGAAAGGATGGAAACAACTCACAAAGTGACAGATGTTGATGGCTCACAGACTAAAAAATTTGGAAGTATTTGAACACTTAAATGAGGGGGGAGCAGTGGGAGAGCAGTGGGGGAGAAAAGGTATGAAGGAAAACCTGACTCTCTGAGACTCATAACTTGGGCCCGATAAACACTACAAAGGAAAAAAAAGCACTTCATGTGGTTTCATCATGATATTCAGTAATCAGTATTTGTTACTCGTCTCAGCTCCCTGATTTTTATTTCAATCAGCTTTCCTGCAACAGGAAGCTTTTATTCATCTCCAGCCACAAGCAGTCCCATTGACTCTTGCAAGATCTCCTTGCTACATGTATATTTAAAAGATATTAATGATTTGCCCTATTTCTTAAAGAAATATCTCCAAGACCCTCACTATATTCCTGAAAAATTACTCATCCAGATTTGAAAAATTAGTAGTGTCTTCTTACTTTACTTGTTTAAATCATTAGAATTAAATAACTTAAATAAAGTTATTTAGTTGATTGCTTCTGTCATCAAGCAGATATGAAACATGAAAGTATCCAAGTAAAAGCTGCAAATAAGTGTTAAATAGCCAGTGACTAAATTGCATTTGTGACTAAATTTTGAAAAATTAAGAAATATTTCTTATAAGCATACTAAAATATAAACTCTGTTTATTTGGTTTAATAGTTATGAGCAATGTACCATTAAGCAGCTTTTTATAGTCTCTCTCAGTGGAAAGCTCTGTTTGACACTGACCAAGTAGCTCTTTACTCACAAACTCGTAACATCATCTCATCACCACGGCTACCATTGTAATCCTTTTTATTACCATTTAGTATCCAAAAAGAGTTCCAAGGGAAAAAAAATATAAGATTCTTCACTCTCAAATTCCAAATCACAAAGTACATGTGAGGGACCTTCATATTAATGTCGTTGAAGCACTTTGGTGCGCTTACAGGAGGAGTTAAATACACATGCTTGTTATGACACTGAGTTCTCAGAGCAAATAAGCATTTGTAGGGGGAAAAGGCAGATAACTAAATTTCCAGAAAAACTGTATAATCCAAACATCAAAGAGCTATAAAAGATTATGATTAACTTCTCACTTTCCCCATTGTTAAGGGCTGACCTACATGACTATGTTAGAGATGTGCGTCTGTGTCCTCAGACGAAAAAGTTCACTTCTAGCTAGCTGTGGGCATGAAACAAAAGAGGCAATGGTGAAGCTGCTCTCCCTGCATCATATTTCATCCAAGAATCCAACTATTTTACTGAAATAAGTGTAAGATTCTTTCCAGATAATGAATTATATTTCTCAACTGGTATGAAACTTAATGGCTTTTGTGGCAGTGCAGCTTGTCACTAGCAGGTGTTTTTGCACCACAGAGTGAGAGAGGAAAGCATTAATTTCTTTTTCTTCTTATTTGATTTTAATATTCAGCCATCATTATAAGTATTCCAAAATATTTAAAAACACCCTTTGAAAGATTAACCGTCATAATCACATTGAGCTCCTCTTTAGAGGTCCTCCTAGTGTGTGATATATCTTTCACCAGATCACTAGAATGTGTGCTAAGTTTCTAAAATTTCTTTAATGGAAGGCATGTTAGTTAATTCAGCCCAGCAGACAACATGGAAATATTCAAGTCAACTATTTTTCAATATTTTTATCAGCTCTGTGTACAATTTCTATTAAAACTGGTAAGAATTCCATCTCAATATTTGCATTTGACACACTTGTATCCTTTTGACATATCAAAATTCTATTTATCCTTTTTAGCAAGCTTTATATGTTTCTATCGATTTTTTTCCATTCTAGTCCAAACTACTTTGTTTCTCATTTGAGAAAATTTGGCATAATCGTAGAAAGAAAATTAAATTCTAAATATTGTGAAGGTTACATTGAATGTATTCTTTGATACTTTGTCTTTGAAGATGTGCCCTTGAACCTGAGGTTGCTCTCACATGTTTTCTTACTCCTTTTTGACTTATTAACTTAGAACAATCTTGGCAGTAGTAACGCCCCTGTACAGAAGGGTGTCCCTTCTATGTTTGATCATCATCCCAAGATGAATATCTGGAGATTTTTTTAGCTTTTACCCTCACTTTTACAGATTGCTTTTAAAAAGATGAATCCAAAACCCACCACACTGATTTAATTAAGGCAAGGTACTGACTTTGATGTTCTTTATGTCTTATTACAAACTCAGTAAATGTAGTCATCCTTGGAATAAAAGTCAAAATTAAAATCAAGAAGTATGTGAAATTCTAGACTGAAGACACCAACTAAGAATAATATCAGACAAATCAAACTGCATGATATGGAATTTAAATAGTATGCTGAAAAAGAAGATCTGGTATACTATCAATTATTGAACTGCACTTCAGCAATTGCTGATGAATCTTTAACAAGTTTATTATCTTTTTGGTGTAATCTACCAGATAGATACCACCATACCTAAAGTTCCTCTTAGGAGAATTACGAAGTTTAAGTGACAGCTACATACTTATTCAGTCCTATAATCAAATAAATGACAGCTTTAATAGTGAGCTAACAAAACCAGCAGCAGATGAAAAACAGCTTAGGAGTGTGAGTTTGCATGCAATGACAAGTATGACAGAGGAAAAAGCAAAATAATTTGACTATGTTTCTATCGGGTAAGAGGGAGAGGATTGAATCTTGATAAAGAGGGAATATAAGATGAAAAACCTCAAATTGCAAAGCTATTCTCTAAACTTCAGAGAGTTTAACAAAGAACCTTCATTGTGTGCTGGAAACAGAAAGAGTTAAGATTGTCTATGACATCTTACCATGACAAAGCTAAAAATTTGAACAAGTTATTTGGAGCTTGCACAGAAGAGTTTAAATATCTTAGTTTTGCTGGGTTTTTATTAAAGATCCATCTTGAAGAATAATAATAATTCCATAAGTGAACCATTGCAATAGGGAACATAAGAAGCATGGTCATTCGTATTTCAGCTTTCGTAGGCAGAAGAGCACTCAAGTCTTTTAGAAGTTTTGATGAAGTTTGGATAGTTGCATTTTGTATTGCAGTTACTGCTGTTCTATTGCTTACTTTTGGTCCTGTAAGTGGATTCCTTTTCCCTAACAACTTAAATGTCCTTCAGATTCTCATGTTAGACTAACAAAGCCATTGAGGGATTTCTGGAACTAATATCCAATACAGTAAGAAGTACACAGTCTAGTTTAAGCCTGTAAATAAGTTTGTGTTGAAAATGATGAAATTATGTTGAAATTAATGAATTTAGAAGTATTGCTAAGTTCGACAGACTGATGAAGCAGGACACTCTCATTCACAAATAGAAAATAAAGACCAAGAAATGCAAGGAATACATTGCAGTTCAGTGAATTTTTGATTACCAAATAATCCCAAACCCCAAAGACCAGAAAAACACATACATAGGGTTTGTGGTTGGATCATTTTTTTATTATTATTCAACAAGTGGTTTTGTTTCTCTTCCATTACCTTTTTGTTATAGTTTACTCATATCATACTAATTAACTTCCTATATATATATATATATATATATATATATATATATATATATATATATACTTGGGTTTAGGGCAAGCTGTTTGATTTTCTTTTGTTTTTAAAAAAGATCACTAACACCAACCATGTTTTGAACAGGTTTTGAACTGATTTCTAAGACTGCATGGTTCAGCTGCTGACCACCTGGGTGCCCTTCCAGCACACTGAGGTCTGACACTTATTCACACTGTTGCAGCACCAGAACTCAGCTGCTCCCACAGATTGAAACTGTGGGAAACCCAGGGCAGAGAGATTAGTTTGCTCTGTAGGACTCCATCTCAATGGAGTGACATTAAATTGAAACCAATAAGCTGTGATAGACACAGGTCAGCTTCTAGCTGAGTAATGGAGTGCAAAAGACACCATGCACATATTCTCCCATAACAGCTTCCCAGCCCTTCCGTCCTACCTCACAGGGCTCTTGATTCCTCCAAATACTGAGTATGTAGAAGACCGTCAACCATGGCTAAATGAGAACAACCTGAAGCTTTGCCACAGGTCTTCTTTACTGATGTAAAACTTTGCTTTGATACTGTCACAAAGACATGACATATAATAAATACAGAAAAACCTAATAGAAGACATGGCCAACAAAAAAAACCCATGGACCAACTGGAAATAAGTGCTCCTTTCTGATCTAGAACAGATGACCCAGAAGGAAAAGCTGTAAGAATAGCCAAAGGATTTAAAACCATAGCAAAAATCAGGGTTGAAGAAGAGATTTCTTAGAGCAAATTATCTGGGGAGGCTGTGGCTTTGCCATCACTGGAGGTTTATTGAAAGAATTCATACAAGATTCAAAGAATTTGTGAAGATTAGTAAAGGGTGGTCTGATGTTGATGTCACCTGGCATGCTGGAAACTTTATTCCTTTGCACCTAATAAATAGATCTATTAATCCAATATCTTCCCTCCCTTAGAGAGCAGGATTCTCTGAAAGAATCTCTCACTTGAATAATTTTGCACTCTTCCACATCTGCACATTGTATTGGCAAATAAGCCATTTCCAAAGGTAGAAAATGAGTGTGTTTTTACTTCAGAAGCTGCACCCTGGCTCTACTGCTGAGCTATCTTCTGTCTAATTGATGAGGCACTCTTTCAAAGAGAAGTTATTTGGCTTTTTTTATCCTCAGATTATTGAAGTTCTTCAAGACTAACTTATGAAAGGGTTAACCGGTGAAAAGGATCTCTCTCACATGAGTTTTGTACAGGAGGAAGGGCTACATTCTAAAATTCAGATGTTGATCATTGGAATGGAGAAGGTTCAAGACTTGTAGGCTCATTATGAAGAAATCTCAGCTCTTAGTGGCAATTCATTAAGTCATTTATTCCTTTGTTGCTCATCTAGGTCACCAGATAATGGCACTGAAGAATCATAAAGAACCAATCATGATTCACACTGCTGGAAACAACAGTGACTGACTTTTTTCTTTTTTTAACCTGGACAGCACAAACTACTTAAAGTATTCAGAAGTCAGAGATATTCTGTATGCACAGATAATGATTACAAATCAGTGTCTTCTCAGGGCATGAGCATATGCTGTGAGCATGCCTGATGATCATCTGGAACAACTGTTTGTCAGCAGGCACAGCTCCACCAGCTGTAATGGGGTCATACTTCGTTGACCAAGAGCTGATTTTGGCCTACAAGTTTTAATGGCTTCTTGAGGAGATGCTGTGTTTGTCAGGCTAGACTTTAAAATTCCAGAAGTCTCTCCTTGGAGAAGTTATTGGGTTATTCCTAACACCTCTCATTTCTCCTTGCTTTCACTTAAAAGTAGATGGTCTGTGCACCCGCTGAGACAGTGAGATCCGTGCTGTGACCTGGGCACATCCACACAAGAACAGAAGTACAGAATTTCTACATTTATAGCAGTCAGCTATAAACTTATAAAGCCCTTCATATTTTTGATTGCCTTTCTCTGAAACTGATATTATAAAATGGGAAAAAAATTACTTTGATGTCTGCCTGTGAGACCTGATATATTTTGATGCCTTCAAACACTGCAGCAATATCAGCCATGAACATGTGATAGTAGAGGCAAGTTGCTTATTGGTGTGCAGAACAGATAGCTACAATTCCCTGAGTAAAGATAGCAGTTCACATAAAAGCAACTGAGATTTATTAGGCTAAAAAGCTATTTCTTCAACTACCAGAAGATAGGAAAAATGTAGATTCTTCCCATTAGTCAGATTTTTATTAGAATTGCATTTTTAACCCTGCACAGTCAAAAATCCAAGATTTTTACTCCATGGAATAAAGTTATTGCTAAAGTTAGGGGATCTTTTCTGCAGAGAAGAAGGTTCCAGGTTCGGCCAACGATACAGCTGAAAGGAAGGGGGGGGGTATGGACACTACAGAACAAGCACTATGACAAAATTTCTGCACTTGCTTAAGTGAGATCACCTCCAGCACTTGCATATAATCAAGAAAGTGCCTACAAGGCACCAGTTTGGAGGAATTCCCCAAGTCCCTTGTACAGGACTTGGCATGCTCAGCTGCCTCTCATGCTGCTGCATGACGTAGGGGAACAAGCACACTGAGTTTCCAAAGCTGTATTCACTTTGGGGTAACTGTGCCTAAGTCTTTGGAACACAAAACCTGACTCAAATGCTAGCTTCCAACAAACTCCATAGCAAAGGTGACCTTTTCATTACTTGGCTTGTGAAACTATAGGCAAAAAATGGAGCAAAACTCCATGATAAGCCTGCAGCATATGCTTATGTCATTCTTACAGGAGCACACAGGCGTATGAACACCTTTTTTTATCAGTTTTTATGTAAAGGAAGTCAAGAATCACAGAGCAGACTGTGTGTACAGTGAAGTATCATTTGCTATATAATGTAGTTGGTAGTATGAAATAAAATAAGACAGAACACTGCAAAAAAGCAGAACCATAATAAAGTAAAGCTACTTTTCTTTGCTTGTTTTTTTTTAGCAATTTACTTAATAATTTATTTGCTTGGATTTCCATATTTGTGAAATTCTGTTAATCTAGGTAATTATGCATCAGAATATGGGACAATCAGAAACAGATGTATTTATCTCTCAACATGGTGTTAGTTTACAGATATTAAACAGTTTTGCCAATTTGCCAAAAGATGCATATATTACATTATTAGGAATTTATTACTAATTAATGATAATGTTTGTGATCAGTAATGCAAGAAAGAAAAGAAAAAAAAGTTGTTTACATTTTCTACATTCCAAATTGTAGAGATGTAAAATTTTATCAAATATACTTTAGCAAATGTCAATAGAATTCTTTCACTGAAAAGGCAAAAAAAATGAAACTGGAATGAGATATATTTTACACCATGTACTTTTTGAAAAAAGTGATAATCAGGAACTCTCAATTACCCTCTAAAAAAGATTGCCTCCCCAGGGTTATATTTTTTCCTTTATCACTATCACAACATGAAGGAGTGAAAGTGTCAGGCAGAGGCATAGGGACTCTTGTGCATGTGTCCTGCCTCAGTTTGATACCCATGCCCCATGAAAAATGTCTTTTTGTGGCAAGATCATAGAATCATAGATTAGTTTGGGTTGGAAGGGAACTTTAAAGGCTGTCTAGTCCAACCCCCCTCAGTGAGCATCATTTGACCATCATTGACATCAACTCGATCTGGTTGCTCAGAGCCTGATGTACAGCATCACGCTGCCCACGCCCCGCAGTGGGATAAGCCCGCAGCCATCCAGGCAGTGAATACTGAGCTCTCAGACCCAGCACGACCAGCAGATGCCACCTACAGCTGAGATTTTTCTCCCCGTTGCTGCACAGCGATACCTCGAGACGGGATGTGACTTCAGATAGTTGCACAAATCTGTTTTCTGTGCTCCAGCACTTTTAAAACACCCTCTCAACGGTTCGCATTACCTGTTGCTTGCTGCCTAGATCGAGACGGTCACTCATTCCACTCTCAGGATCAAGCAAAGGAGCGTCACCGGCATCCCTCTCCTGCAGGGACCCGGACCCGCACCCCCCCGCTCCGGGAGTCGCACCACCGTAGCCGGGCTGGCAGAGGTCAGTGCATCCTTTCTCCCCCTCCAAAGCGCTCTGTCCCGTCGGGAAGGGGGGTGTATTTTGCTTTTTGGGGAGCATACCAAAGACAGCAGCTCCAGCGAAGGCAGGACCCCCGCGGTCTGCAGTCCCGTGGCCCAGAGGCACTGCCCAAGGACGGTGGGGACTGCGACCGAGCGGACTGCTGGGTTCCCAGGTGAGCGCTGTCACCTTGGGCTGGTTGTCACTCTGGGGTAGTCTGAGACTGAGCACTGACCCTGCACGGCACTTGCCTGTGTCGGAGGAGGGAAGGAGCAGCAGGTAGGACACTTCGCCCTCGGTAATCTCCCTTTACTTCCATCAGATTCACAGTGGACAGCATATGTGACTTTTGTGGTTGGATGTGCCAGAGGAGACAGCCTTGAGAAAGCAGGGGTCTCACCTTTTTTCCTTCTCCTTGCAAGTCATCCTCATCACCAGTGAGCCTGGCCACTCTCTCCTGTAGTCATGGAGAACTACTCCTTCCCTGAGACCAATTCCTCATGTGTAGACTGCACTGTGAGAGGGCATGGGGGTCTGAATATGTCCACTCCTCCACTTAGCCCCAGGTTCTACATCACAGTGCCTGTCATCTACTCAGTCATCTGTGTCGTGGGGCTGACAGGCAACACTGCTGTCATCTATGTAATCCTCAAAGCGCCAAAGATGAAAACTGTAACCAACATCTTCATCCTCAACCTGGCCATTGCTGATGAGCTCTTTATCCTGGTGCTACCCATCAACATTGCTGACTACCTGCTCCTGCAGTGGCCCTTTGGAGAGTTCATGTGCAAGCTCATCATCTCTATAGACCAATACAACACTTTCTCCAGCATCTATTTCCTCACTGTCATGAGCATTGACCGCTACCTTGTTGTGGTGGCCACCACCAAGTCCAGGAAGACGTCCTACCGCACCTACCGAGCAGCCAAGATCGTGAGCCTTTGTGTCTGGTCTTTTGTCACAGTCATCATCCTGCCCTTTACTGTCTTTGCTAAGATACACAAGGAAGAGGGGCGTTCCCAGTGTGTCTTTGTGTTCCCCCATCCTGAGAGTGTGTGGTGGAAAGGCAGTCGGATCTACACCCTTATTTTAGGCTTTGTCATCCCAGTGTCCACCATCTGCACCCTCTACACCACTATGTTGTTCAGACTGAGACATATGCAACTCAATTGCAATGCGAAAGCTCTGGACAAAGCCAAAAGAAAGGTGACACTGATGGTAGTTGTCATCTTGGCTGTGTGCCTGTTTTGTTGGACACCCTATCACCTTAGCACAGTGGTGGCCCTCATCACAGACATCCCACAAACTCCACTCATCATTGGGATTTCCTACTTCATCACCAGCCTAAGTTATGCCAATAGCTGCTTCAACCCTTTCCTGTATGCCTTTCTGGATGACAGTTTCCGGAGGAGCTTTCGCAAACTGATAGATCGCAGAACCACCTCATAAAGCCAACCCTCTGTCCCGTCATCTGTACCTCTCACAGTCACCTGCTTTTCCTGGGTGATTCCAGCCCAGAGAATGCTTTCTCTGCAGCCTCCTTGTGATTGCCTACAGGTCTTCAGGTTACCTCACTACCCAAGACATGAACTGGGAACAAGTGTATCTTTCTCAACTGTCCTGCACTCATTTCTGTAGCATTGCTCTCCTTGCTTTTTCTTCCTTTTCCTTTTCCTTTTCCTTTTCCTTTTCCTTTTCCTTTTCCTTTTCCTTTTCCTTTTCCTTTTCCTTTTCCTTTTCCTTTTCCTTTTCCTTTTCCTTTTCCTTTTCCTTTTCCTTTTCCTTTTCCTTTTCCTTTTCCTTTTCCTTTTCCTTTTTTTTCCTTCTTTTCTTTTTCTTTCTCTTTCTCTTTTTCTTTTTCTTTTTTTTATTTTCCTTTTTCATTCCTTCTCTCTAATGTGCTTTCTGACCTAGGTTTGTAGCACACAGAGCTGCAGCAGGTCCCTTTTCCCTTTTTAAAGGTATTGCTTTGTGAACTCAAGCCACATGACTGTCTCAATTACTGGTGATTTGTAAAGCCCAATAAAGGTGTGTTACTGAGTGTCTTGCTTAATGATTCCTCAGCCTCTTTCTTACCCATAGGACCTACTTACCCAAAGTCTTGCAAACTTACAATGATTGAAAAAGGCACAACTCCAAAGGATAAGGAACGAAGCAAGATATTGAGCTCATTTCATTTTACAGGGGACAGAGATAAGGTAGTCAAAATCCATGAAAACAGAAAAGAGACCTCAGTCTGGCTTTAAGGAAGAAAAAGCACACCCTGACTAGTGAATAAAACACACAGATGTGGGTTTGGAGCCACTTGCTGTGGCAGTGTGCTTGGTGGTTGTAGTTTGTAAAACTTGCAGCTTCTGTTTGTATCAGAAGTGATGATTACTTTATTATTTACCATGTGTTTATGGTCCATCTTGTTGCACATACAGTTGGTTTTTGGGTTTTTTTGGTCCTAGAAAACAAAATCAGAAAGTATTTTCAGAACAAGTTAACTTTTAAGGATTTGAAAAATTCATAAATAACATATGCAGTGGTTAGGTTACTTTTAAACTATCTCTCACACACTTGTATTCTGGTTTGGTTTTTTTTTTTTTGTAAGATTTATTAATATTTGTCTCAAGGAGAGGAAGTGGAATGAAAAAAATAAAATTTAAAAAGAAAACACTGAAAAGATTATGTTAATTTTATCTGAAGGAGGATGGAGAGGGTGAATGAAAGTTTCACTAGAATTCATATATTCAACACTGCATAGTTTATTCCTCCTATCTCCTCTTTTAGCCCCCTAAGGAAAACTAAAAAAATGTAGAAGACCAAGAAAATATTTGCAGTCACTTAACAATTCTCATCTAAGTGGTCTTCCCTGCTCTTCCCTGTGGCAGATGCTAAATCAGTGTAACACAAATTTTGTTAGATATTTTCCCCTCCCCTGAATACAGAGAGATAAGGAAGTGTGGCTAAGAAATTGCATTTCGACAGGAGGGGATGATGAGTTTCAGGAAGTGCATAAGGATTCATGTGATACATCCTCACGTTTGCAGGTGCCTCCTGAAAGCCCTTACACCTCCCACTGACGCAGTCTAAAATTCTGCCATAGGCACATGGAAAGTTTCTTCTGCTAAATCCTTCTGAAGAAGCTCCAAATGAAAATTTTACTTGCAGATTTTAGCAATTATGCAAATTCTGGTACATTATATTACCATATAACTGGCTCGATGACTAAATCATTTCTCCTTATAAGACATTAATATTCTCTGAGACTGTTAGTGTTAAATTCAACATCCAGTCTAGCTGTTATGGAAATAGGAGGTTTCCAACAGTGTCTAGTTCTGCTCCATTGGAGGGTGTATGATTGACTTCCATCAGACACAGAAGCTGGCCTTTGAAAGAGCAAGACCAAAATCTGTTGATTACTCATTTCCACACCACGTGCAAAAACATGCTGCAAGAACCAGAGTCCAACACTTCATCTTTCTGACTGAAACAGAAGGTAATTAACTTTTCCCACCAGCTGTCTCGTGGTCAGTCACTTACCATGCAGAAAGATGTTAGTCTGTATGGGCCAAATAGCAAAGCCTCTCCTTGTTTAGGCTGCTGGTACACACAGCCATGACTCTTGTATTCTTAAGTCATCACTTTCATAACAAGATTACTTGTGTAAAGACTGCATACAGTTTAAAAAATAAACAGTACTATTCTCAGAAAAAGGTTGTTGTTCCCTCATTGGTTGTGATCCTTCTCTGAAGACTGAAGAATTCCTGTGCTCAATTTCTCTTGTCCATAGGGGAAAATATGAGAAGTATTATCCATTAACAAATTTCACTTCAAAGTATCTTGGACTGCTTGTCTTTTTTCTATCAGAAACATAAAAATGCAAACAGAATATCACCTTGTGGTAAACACAATCCTTCCCTAAATTCCTTCTCATTACGGAACCATCTTACCTGTTCCTCCTAGTAGGATGAACACCCAAGAAGAATTCTGTGTATCTCAGACGTCTGGAGTTTTCCCAGAGCTGTTAGTCACAGAACAGGCTGAGATTTGAGCAACAGCCCCCCTCTGACATGGGTGCTCACCTGAATTTCATACATTGAGCAGGACTCCCCTTGCACAGCTGTGCTCTCTGTGGTGTCCATGACATGTCTGGGAGGTGGAACTGGAGCCTATCCTATTGCAGGCATTGCAGATTGGTATCCACTTGAAGGCGGAAGCTGAGCCTGGAGAACCTGGGGAGGGTACTGAATGGTAAGTAAGGCCCCCTCTCATCCTGAAGAGCTTCAGCACTAAAACAGGTGATACCCAGTTCTCCTTCCATCATATGTCCTTTTGGTTTGGGAAACAGAACGTTCTCAGCCTAAATGTGACCAAATCCAGCAATTCAGCAGGAAAGAGAGAGGTTTGATCTTCAACACTGCTGGTCAACAAGGATGACCTGATGCTGTATAGAAGCTAAACTTTGTCTCCCGGAGCAGCAATAGAGGATAACATAACAAGGAATTTGCTCCCCTTAAATATTTCTGATTTCTTTTTTTTTTCCAGAGCAGTAATTTATGCTCCTGTTCAGATCAGGGCTCACCAGATATAATGAAATTTAAGTGTGACATTGTAAGACAGTATAGTTGTTGTAAGGAAGTATTTTGTTTATGCGAAAAAGAGTAAAATAAAAATAAATCCATTTTCCACAGAACATAAATCTGACTTGCAACTGATCTTGCAGATATTTGATACAGACTTCCTTCCAGAAGGAAATCAGAGAAAACAGAAATCAGATTATATAATTAAACACAATAGAATTTTTTTTTTTAAAAGGTGAACTTTTTTTATGGTATTGAAGTGGGAATGAGAGAATTTGCTGTCAGGCTATTGCTATCATGCCTGATGGAAGTTGCTTTCAGTGCACTTTAACCTAACAGCAACTACTTTGTAGGTTCCCTGGTAGGTGAGACAGGCCAGGAATGAAAGACTAAGCCTTCTCGGGGTTGAGACATCCTGACCACAAGTAACCGACCCTTGTGCTGAGGCTCACAGCCATGCACACAGCTGCCCAAGCTATTTTCCCCACAGGCCACATCACATCTTCAGTTTGCAGATTTGGTTTGCCTCCAGGTGCTGCAAAGCAGATCATCCTGTTCCAGTCCATTTTTCCTGTGCAGCGAGGGCACAGCTGCAGGTACCCGTGCATAAGTAGAGCCAGTCCCACAGGGACATCCTCTGTCTATTCATTCTCACCCTCTGTACCGCTCTGATTTGAATCCAGCATTTCAAACTGTTGGCCACTGCCTGAAAGCATGTAGGAAATTGTGTGTGTGTGTCACTTTTGGGAGGAACGAGATGGAAGGAGTAGACAGGGCTGTATTCTCAGGGCTGTGGTTAGTTAGAGTACCAGGAGCATACACCTGTATAATGCCAGATGCCTTGCTCTGCAAAAAGCAGGTATGGGTAAAGTTCTGGGACCCAGAAGGATCTGAGCCTCTGATGCAGAAGAAGCTCAAAGGCAACAGGTGTTTGCTGGTGTGATTGCAGTAAAGTCTCATAAGTCAAGGCAGGAGAGAACAGTTTAACCTTTTCTGTTTAAGTGAGTATTCGGCTTCCCACATGCCAAAATAATGTGATTAAACAAAACCAGGCCTCCAGCTTTTTGTAGACTGTCAGCACCAAATGTCCTCAATGCCTTGCCGTCTAAAAGACGTGCACTCCTTTTCGTGAGCATGTCCCTATAGTCTATATGTAGCAACCTATGGAGACCCAGAGAGTAACTGTGTGTGACAACCAAGCACACCTTCAGCAAGGAACCCTGAGTGCACGTGTCCCTCAGTGGCTAAAACACATTCTCGGAGCTCTGATTAAAGATATCTGGAAAACTAGATATTCCTTCAGGACCACAAGTTCTCTGTAGATTGTGTTTAAAAATCACCCTTCATACTTTCCCAGCAACAGCACTGTTACCTGGCTATTCCTGAGCTGGCTACCTCAAACCCATAGCTGATGTTGACCACCATCAATCTCCGTGCTTTTTTTGGACTCCTTCGGCGGATTCCATTAACACCAGAGGATTTAGGCAAGTTTCTGACTCAGCTCAGGCAAGCTGGTATAGTGGAAGGGATACATCATGCCACATGATGTTTCATGTTCCAGATATGTTGGCCAAAGCAGCCTTCAAAACATACATCTCCTCTATCATCCCTACGTCACTTACTCGTTGAGTTTTGTACCTCTATCGGTTGTATTTTAGAGACTTTCAAGCATCTCTCCAAGTAGTTTTTCCACAGCATAAAGTTGCTCTGAAGTCAGGAGCAGCACATCAGCAGGAAGCAGGCAGGTTTAAGGAGGAATACACAGTGCCAAAGAAGAATGGATCAAAGGGTGGTAAGAGAGAAAGATCAGAAGGTTTACTTCAAAAGCACTTTCCTGACCTAACAGGGGTACTGACATGTACACGTATCAATATGTCATGTGTCATGAAACTCCAAAATCCAGGTTCAAGAAGTTCTCACACTGAGTCCTAGCAGGAAATCCAGGATCTGCTCCCTAATTCCTAATTCTGAATAGTTGATTCTTAGAGCATATATATTCATTATAATACATAACTATATAGTACTTAATGGGACACGAAACATTATGCAATTCTTTTCTGGCTTACTTTCAGACTGCCTGTTGCTGGTGTAACAAGCTGAAGTCTTGGAAACACTCTCCATGAGCATGGCTGTGACATGGGACATGGGCAGATTTATGATCCCTGTAGTACATCTGGACATTTCCCTGCAGCTGCCTTTGGTTGGGCACATCCAGAGGATGTCAAAGGAAAGTTCATCTTCCGAAAAGAACTTTTTTTTTCATGAAGTAATGTTTTGTTTAGATTTATCCTGCAAGCTAAACCAAACCCATTTAAATTTTTTTTTAATTCTTAGATGTTTCTAAGAATCAATTTCCCTTACTTGTCTCCTAAGACTGTTTCCAGTTTCTGCTCTTTTTAATCAACTAAGTGATAATTTTTTTTCTAATAAAACTTTTGAGAGCAAAATGTTCCACACTTTTCCTGTGCTTACTCAAACTAAGTACTCCCATTTCTAAAGAAAATTAATACTCTCTTTTTAAGTCTAGTATTTGTAGAAAGATTTATGCCATAAGGACTTTCTCTTAAATGAAGAATGCACGAGTTTTGCCCAGTTATATTTGAGCAGATGGAGTTTTTCTCTATTAGTTCAGATACTCTGGAATTTCCAGAGCCTGGAAATACAGTAAACATTCGTTTTCCAGAGACTATTTGTATAGGGCCCTAATAATTTCAACTGTATAACTAATTCAATGGCATGACATCAAAACTTCTGGAAATAAAACATAATTAGATTAATTGATAGTTACTTAAAGAGATTAAAGGATATGATATTCACACAGGGCAGGCAGCAGATGAAGCAGCAGTTTACAGGCTTGAATTTAACATACTAACATTGAGTCTAACATCGACATTGTTGTCTAACACACACAGCACAACATGCAGCTGGCAACCCCCCCACGTTTACATATGCAATGTAGACAAGTTTTCATTATAAATGATTGCTATTCTTTTGCTCATTCTGGTAAGCAGCTGCTTATATGAGCAGCCCAGTCATGAGAAGGAAATTATTCCGTTCTTAACCCTGTGTGAGGGTTCACTGCTCACCACTATGAGTAAGGATCTTGCAGACAAACCCATCCCAGTTACAGTGATCCCCAGCCCCTTTGGCTTGTTTGGCTTCTTTCTGCTTCGAAATAATTTCACTGTGGAAACTGGGAAAATTCTTTACATTGCTTCACCAGTTTAAAGCATGATTGCAACACAAGGCAATGCTATGCATTTGTGATTCAAGTGAGAGAACACCACTAACTTCTTTTTCTGCATTACAAAGTTAAAAAATTAGAATTAAACTCTGCATAAGGTTTATATATTTTCCATTTCCACATCTTCTTTCATAGCTGTCTTTTGGAAGCATGAAGAAGAAGCACAAATTATCAATTTATTTGTAAGAGATTATTTGAAGCTCTGCAAGTGCTTCCAAAGTATTTTTCTACTTGCAAAGCCTTTATACCACCAGAGGGAGTTCAAAGACAACTTATTCAGCAAATGTACTGAGTGGAAAAGAGTTTCTTCTGTCATGCCCAACATGGAGCATGTATTTTCTATGTAAGGCATCTTTTCCTCAAATTTTACTCAAAAGCATGATAAATAGAGTATATTAAAATATCTTTAATGAAGGACAGAAATTTCCTTTAATAAAGGTCAGAATTTTCCAAAGGCGTGATCTCAAAACCTGTTTGCCATTTTTCTGTTTCTTTATAAGCATCCTCTTCAAATGTAAATGGTACTCTTACATCCGAACCGGCACAATGACTCTTCACACAGCTGAGGACCCATCTGCTCCTGCACGTTCCCACTCCCCCCAGAGGGAGTGGTTTGGGGGAGCATTGGGCAGATCAGCAGGTAGAAATAACCTCTCCTCCACACCATTCTTCAAACTAGGGTGGCCCTATGGATCCCCAGCTGCCCTAGGACAAGGATTTGGATGACTCTGTACTCTGCTTCCCACTATTTTCATTAGCTCGATTCCCCCCTCCCCCCATTATTTCCCTTTTCCCTGTCTCTGGTTCCTATTATCCCCAGAGTGTATTTAGTGTTTTGGACACTTTTCCTACTTTCATATTCCAGCCCCGAGGTGGCACTGGTTCTTCACTGAGAAGCCATTATTGTTTTCCTAAACAGGAGCTAAAGACTAAAAAGATGTTCCAGAGGGCTAATTCGGATGCTGTGTTATAGAAGTGACAAAACCAATACAAAATAGCAAGGTGAAACAAAAAAAATACTGGGTTTTTTCATTGTAAACTACATATAAAATGTAGTTTTAATGTATAGTACATATAAAATGGCATGACTCCATATGCATTTGGAAAATTTGAAGATTGGTACTTTTTAACAGGTGTTGGTTGAACAAAGCCTGCTGAGATCATAGGAGTAGTTTAGGTTAAACTTCGATTAAAACTCCTTTTTGCTCCCAGATTCGAATTTTTTGTTCTGACACTAGGCAGGTCAGTAAGGCAAGGGATTCTCAGCCAAAACTGTCACATCCTTGAAGAAAACTGGTGACTTTCTTTAATGAAAATATGTCCACGTTATTCTATTTTTAAGGTGTTTATTGAAGAAAAAACTCTGTATGTTTCTAATAAAGAGGAAGGTGTTTAATAATTTAGATATCTGGCAGAATTCCAGTTGGATAGAGTTGGTGTGATTTTAATGTAGGAATAGCCAACAACGTAATGTGTCCTTATAAATTACTACAAGTTCAGGTATTGCTACAGCCCCCTTAAATACTGTAGTGTATATTTATGTTTCTGATTGGATGGAAGTCATATAACATGTCCGTGTGGTAGCAGATTCCTTTTCTGCAGGAGGAAATCTAGGCTACACTACCTGGCACCTGATGGGTAAGCATTCTTCAGCTCTAGCTCTGAGGTGCATTACTTCTGCATTACATCCTTGCCTACGGAGGCCAAATCAAATCAATAGAAAATTGCTAGAATAGTGGAACTGTTGGTTGATTATTGTTATTTACTGTTGATACTATGGTAGCACCAAAATGCTAACCAGCCTAGGTTATTGTGGTAGACATTTACCCATCTACAGAAAATTGAGAGCTGCACAAGAAAATTTGCAATCTAAAAGAGGCAGACACTCTTATTTTTCTGGGGACACTGGCCTCCTGGAAGCCTGAGAGGACCATGAGCCTGCTCCCTTCCATGTCTCAGAAGAGATATGTATTTTCCTAGGTGTACTTTTCAATTCTGCATTAGATTCACCTTAAAACTGAATCTGAAAAATTGCACATGGGCTTTTATGCCTCAGTCACTGAGTCTGTGTTATAAAACAGATCTTCAGCTAAAGAAATAACAAGGCTAATTTCTGGTTGGCATAGTGACATAGCAGCAGTATGCTATATAAAACTTTCCTCTGAATTATATTAGGTACCTATAGAAACTATTGTCTCCATATGTGATGAGCCTTAGAGTTTGGCATTTGTTCTCACTGATAAGCTAAAGCTACTCAAGTATCAGCAAGAACTAGTGGGATAGATCATTTTTGGTTTCTGGTGCTGCAACAAGCGATGGCAAATTTGGACAACTAAATGTGCAAATTTCTTATAAAGGGAGAAAGCACTTAGCTATCATTTTTTGGAGATACCTTGACTAGTTTGAAACAAAATCAGAAAAAAGCAAAACCAAAAATGAAATAAAAAAAAAAAAAAAAACAAAACCAAACCAAAACCCAAACAAAACCCAGACCTATGTTTTAAGAAGCACTGAAGCATTAAAAGGAAAAGATTTAAAAGAGTATGATAATCTTTCCTTTCTTCTAAGGTTTTGATACTTATCTGATATACCTTTTTCATTCACATGGGCAATGTGTGGTAAAGAGAATACCAAAATGTAATACATCTTCTCAAAAGTTGCTGTTCCCAAAAGGCTCAGAGCATACTTCAACCCCGTTGACAAGTTTATTTAGTGCGATGAAGAGTTCTGCTTACGTTTACTTAAACTCCACTAAAACCAAAAAGACATAAAGAAATGTTATCTAGATAAATTAATCCTGGTATAAATAACTTAGAACACAGTTAAATGAATCAAGCCAAGCTGGAATATATGACAGGAGAATCAATGCAGAAATCACTCTAGTAGGCCCTACCATTGTTAATGATCATATTTTGAATTTTTGCTATATCAATTGCAGGACTTGAAGTGTCAACTGTTCTTCTGTCCCTCCCCTGCCTACTTTAAGGAGACTCCAGCACTCTCTGTGCAACAGTGCCTCCCACTCTTTCTGCAAAGGGATTTTTTAGCTTATGTTGTGCTGCAAAAGCTTTCAGGAATTTCAATCTGCCTGCTAAGAAGCACATGTCAGGGGCCATGATGAAAAGCAAAGCAAGGCAGTAGCAGTGTTAATTCTTCAAGGATGGAAAAAGAAAATGTGGCATAAACAAGGAACTGCTTCCTTTGTTGTTAAAAGGTGTTTGTACTCAGAAAAACATCTCGTGACAATTTGTTAAAAGAGAATGTGACCTGAAGTTACCTGAAGTTAACAGGAATGGAGAGAAAAATGGCTCTCAGATGCTCTCATGCTGGTATGCTGCACACTGCTTAAGGGACCCAATGCAATTCTCAGACAAGGGTTATGAACCTCTTAACATGCAATGAGAAAATTACCGGATGCTATACTTTATATATATATAAATCACTACTAAACACTTAAATAAATGAAGCAATTTATAACTTACATGAGAAAATTTTGGACTTAATCAGATTATTTTTTTTTACCAAATTGCAGAGAAAAAAGGAAAGCTAGGAACAAAAAACGTGGCTGAGTACTAAAAGCTATAATACTAATATGTACAAGGAATCAGCCAACCTAAATAAATACTAAACTAATCAAAATCATCCAAGTCTTACACAAAATTTCCAACCTTTTTCCCAGCATTTTTATTGAATGAATGGGTCCAACAACTGTGCCTCCAACACTGTTCATAGTGCAGTTAATTTAATTGCTCCAGAGTTAAATTGCAGAGTTTTTAACTCCCTTTTAATTTACTTTCTAACAGGAAATTTAATTGGACAATATTTTAATAATACATAGCAGTTACCATTGCTTGTAAACAAAAATCTGATTGTCAGGTCTTGTTTTGCATGTTATGTCTGTAGAACTGTAGCTACAATATGCTAAGTAGAAAACTACAACTAAAAATGAATTTTCTACCTATTTAGAACTCTGCTTACAAAAGTTGAAAGTAATTGCAGATGCCTGAGAAATTTATGTGCTGTGTAATTACAGTGTTAGAAGCACAATTATAGTCTTTCTAATAAGTTTTTCACTTTCTTCCCTCTTATTTTAAATATTGCTTCATCTAAGATTATTTATTTCTTTGTTTCATAACAAGTTAGAACGTTTTCCAAAATAAGGATTTTTGTGGAGGTTTGCTATTTGTTTTGCAAGGGAATAAGTTTCCAGGAACTGTTTATGTGCACTTTTTATATTCAGCAATAAACATAGGGAGTAATTTGAAACGAAACAAAGTAAAAACCAAACAACCAAAAAACCCGACACCACAGAAAATCACGTGGGTCATCAGTAAAGACTCACACAGCTCATTAAATCTTTCAGTTGAGAAGAAATCACATAATGTCTTACATAATTACATTACTTTAAATAAAGAATATTTTTGAAAATTTCTTAGATCTCTTGGTCCTATGAAAATTAAATCTGAGCTGTTCACTATACTCCACTTTTTGAAATCAAATGTAGCTTAGAAGGAAAACAAACAAACAAACAAACAAAAAAGCCCCAGGACTTTGAAATCACAAGTGCAAACCTTGGCAACATTTGTCTGGAAGCAGCTGCTTCACCACAGCCAGAGTAAGGATGATTGCTCTTTCCAGCACTAAGCTTAAGATCAGGAGGAAAAAATCAAGTCTTCAGAGGAATTGGGAACAACAGGAAAGAATTCACTTAGGAAGGGTGATGAGCATAGGCAAAAAGCAAGGAGAAAACCTAAAATAGGAGTACTTTGTTCTGTCCTTTTATGTTTGCTTTGTACCTTTGAGCAAATAAATAATGCATTGTTTAAAAAGTCCAAGTTCAAGGAAAGACATGCATAGTTGAGGTACTCTTTCCAGTCTTGTTCCGTTAATTGTCCAAAGGCTGCCTAAGCCTTTCTCTGTACCAGTTTAAAGCAGAGAGGGGCTGCCACAGGGATATACCTCTCTGAGGGTCCTTGCCACCAAAGACTCTGTTTATCTACCACCAAACTAATGATTTTCTTAGTTGCAAATGGATGTTTCCCAATCCAACCAGAGTTTAATGTGTACCCAAGAGCTTTTTTGTTTTCACTGTAGCTGTCATGTCTGAATACAGAAACCCATTCTTAACAAAATCTGCACTTATTAGGAAGTTATTTTGACAAAGTATTTCCAACTGCCTCTGTCAAGGACTTTTTAAAAGCAATTTTATTTTTTCCCACATGGTAACAGAGATAAAAGATCCACATCATATCTCAGGTATTGTTTGTCAATACATCGTCACTAACATTGCCTGCATCACAGGCAGCAATTTGTCTGAGCAACAGGTTTGAAGCACGAGTGGGTACAACAAAGAAACATTGCAGGGACAGATTAACTTCTGTGTGGAAAAGAAGTACTTGTGTCAAAAGCTGTCACAAGTATTGAGGTCATGTTACACCTGTCACAAGTATTGAGGCCATGTTGCTGAGAACACAGCTGCAATGGGCAGGGCACATCTCAAGGATGAAGGACCACCGCCTCCCTAAGATCTTGCTTTATGGTGAACTTGCCACTAGCTGCCGCATGAGAGGAGCCCCGAAGAAAAGATACAAGGACTCCCTGAAACAGCATCTCAACCTTGGCCATATTGATCAACATAACTGGTCTACTCTGGCCTCCAATCGGGAGGCCTGGAGACACACCATCTATAACGCTGCTGCTTCTTTTGAGAACACACACAGGATCACTCTTGAGGAGAAAAGGCAATGCAGAAAGAATCCTGTCTTGTAGAATACACCACCTAAGGAGTCTTTCTGCTGTGCCTTTTGCAATCGGATATGTCTGTCACGTATTGGCCTCATAAGCCACCAGCGTGCCTGTAGCAAATGTGGATAGAGCCTTCCCAAATCTTCGTTCGCGAAGCCTAGCCATGATGATGATGATGATGATGATGGAAAAGAAGTGCAAGAGTGAGCACAGTATTTGCTCCCTTTGCAGATGTCTTATAAAAGTAATAACAGAAGCCAGGTCTTTCCAGAAGTCATACTGTAATTAGATCAACATAGACTTTGGAAAATACTTACCTCAGTAAACTCCCTGCAGCACTGTCTCCTGTCAGCTTATGCTGGTATCACACAAATATTCTCTTCCTCTTCAAGAGCATGGCTTTGCCTTACTGTACAATCATGTGGTTTAGTCTTTTCACAAGAGCAGTAGATACATAACAACCTACTGAGGCATCTGTGTCCAATATATATGAATTTTCATAAAAGTGAGGCAGATGTTAGCTTTGCATATATATACACATTATTGCTTTTATCTTGAAAGCAGGATCAGCTCAAAAGCCCTTTCAGGACACACTACTGTGGCACCGTTAGGAACACATTAATGTCTCTCTGCAAAGAGCAGTGGAACTTCCTAGTGAGAAAAAATGTTACCATCTGAAAGCTAATCTTATACACTTTTCTATTTCCCATGAAAATCCTAGCCAGCCTATTGATGTTTTTCCTTCTGTACAGATCAGGAACTTCTAAAATATGCTAAATTGGCAAAATAACACAAAGCATAATTCTGAGAATTTGATCTAACAGGTCATTTTTATTGCCCTCCTTATGAGAGATATCTACTCAAAATTCAATGAGGTGAGAATAGAGATATGCATGCCAAAAACCTAATGCAGATCATGTTGTAAAATTATAACTACTGTGAAGTGCATTTCAAAGCAGAAATGTTGCTCAGGGTCATCAAAGTGGGAATAAATAAATAAAAAAGGTCTACTAACTTGCTTTGACTGAGGTCTGTCCAAATTTTGAGCTTGCTTTTGCCATTCTCTGTCAACTAACTCCTCAGGAGGGAATTGTGCCTGATTGAAAATACAATGATGTGACCAGATTCTGGCAACCTGTTCTAGCTGAGCTGAAGATGTAAATGCCTTTAACCGTACTTTCCTGAAGTAAAAGCCAAAAAGTCATCTAGTTTTCAAAAACCCTAAGTAGGAAAAATAGTCTTCACACTGTCAGAAAGATATTTCAGGTCACATTATGGCTGTTACAAGTAGATTACTCACCATTTGTGTCAGGATGTTCACTCTTAAGAGGAACTATTTTCTCATTGAAGTTTCCAAGAGACAGCATTTTATCCAAGCAAATGGGTGCTGGAAACAGTTTTTCTTTAGGGAAAAACTAATTCTGCCTTATTCAAATTAAATACTATTGACATTTTAATAGTTGTTTATGTTTTATAGGATACAGGCATTATATATATTTAGTTTCACCCAAGTAGACCATCCCACAGTTACCAAGCCTATAGATTAGGTTGGTAATCCAATCAATACTCCTGTAATTACACAGTATCTCAAAGATATATTAGATTAATCTATAACTCTTTAGCAACTGAATTTCACGTACAGTAATCTATGGACTCTCATTGACTGATATCTTCTATTTCATTTTCTGGTGTTCCACACTTCAGATTTATTCTGATATCTCTTTTCCTTAAATAGATCCGATTGCCCTTCAAAGTCCTGCTTATTGTCACTACTATAAGATAGAGAGACACTTTTTCCTATAAAACATATATTTATTTTTTTATTATGCTTTTTCATGCAGGAACAAAAAATTAGTTTCCATAAGCTTCACCAAAAAAAAGGATCCTTATTTCTGTAGTTGGACTTAATTTTAATGAAGAGCTATAATAATGCAGAAATAACAACCTAAGAATAGGAAATTTTTGTGTGTACACATGTAGGATGCTGCTTTATCTCTCTAATGTTCAGTACTAATGGGAATTGAAATACCATGAAGCACAATTTCAGTCTCATCCCATCGATTACAGAAGACTCACCAAGTCGATAAATGAAGCACAGGGCATCATTGTAATGAATGTCTCTAATCTACAGATTACAGTGTACCAGAAATAACATTACTGAGCAGGGATTGCGCTGCCAAAGCAATAAGAAGTGACACTGAGAGACAGAGCCCAGTGACATGGAGTGTGGGAGACAGATGAATAAACACATGAGTGGGGCTCAGAGAGCAGTCTGGAGCTGTGTTGGGAGCAGGAGAAAGCAGGATCCCTCTTGCAGCAGAGGAGGATGCTCTGCTCCAGCACAAGGGTGCTGCAGTGGAGCAAATGAGAAAACCTTCTAGAGCCAATGAAGGCAGTCAAGAGACTGCTGGAGCCTTGGTGCCCAGAAGGAACAAATGTGAATGTCAGTTTTTTGTTTTCTAAAGTACAGTGATACTGCTGTTCCTCCCATTTCCACACACAAATGTTTTCAGGTTTTATTTAGATCCCAGGCACAAGTTCATCTATACTTTCATAATGGGAACACTCCTTTCGAAAGAGTTTCTAACCCAGAAGTTGAAAAAAAAAAATCCTTGAAAAAAATTAGCAACCTGATTGCCAGGCAACAAATGTCAGTGACCAAGAACAAAGCAACCAAGGGGGGCTTTTAGTCTAACAGAAATAGTTGTGAGGAATGGTGTCTGAAAGCACATCTCTATTTGTGGAATCACCTAAGAGAATAGGATTTGCACTTCAGAGCAAACACAAATGCATGCTGAAAAGTTTTACACTAGTCTTGGCGGTGGGGTGCTGCTGTCCTTTAAGTCATACCCGGGGAAAAAATATCCTGTGAGACTCACTCTGCCCACTTCAGCACTTTATGCATTTCTGAAAAGTTTCTGTTGAGCCACAAGACTTACTGTCTCACCAACAGCTTTTTTTTTCACTGGCTTCTCCACTTCTGTACACATGAAGACGTTCATATATAGATAGTGGTGAGGAGAATGCAGACAAAAAAAAAGCATTATGTTGGCACTTGCTATGCAGAATATGTAAAGTATCACTGGGGTAAAAATTTAAAAAGCCAGTCAGTATCTCTGAAAGTTACTGGGAGTTTAATCACCATCTTCAGTGGGCAGAGCTTCACTTCTCCTACTGATTTCTAGTTACAAGAACTTGTCCCAAATCAATAGGCACGGACTTCTCAAAAGATAGACAAAGAAAAGTGATGTCTCTCCAAAGAGACAAAACCAGAAGTGATAGTCTGAAGATTTCCTCTAGTCCTGCACAGCATTTTGTCTGAAACTCTTTTTCCTCATGTATTAACACAGAACCAGATTTGGCCATGGACCACGGAAAAGAGTTGGATGAGATCACAGCTCCAAGAAAAATATGGGGGAAAGAGAGAAATTCACTCTCCTTTCAAACCTTGCAAAAAAAGAAAAAAAAAAATACCAACAGCATCAATTCCAAACTGGATTATTGGAAGCCTAATTTTTTCAGCAAACTGACAAAACAGCAAAGAGAAATCCCATCAGGTCCAGACTGATTCAACTGCTTTGTTTTGATGTAATGCTCAAATTAATGTCAATATCTGTAAGTTAGATTGTCTGATGCTTCAATATAATTGAGAAGGCATCATGTTTTTTGGGTGCAGCCGAAAAGCAGAAAACTATCTTACGCTTTTCGTCACTAAGCAAAGATGAAAACTTGGTCCTATATTAAACCAGGCATAGAAATGTCTGATCAGAGGCTTGTCAGGGTGACCTCCAGGTGAACTATACCTTCACAGCATAGATCCTTGCCCTCTGGAGGGAAGGGAAGCTCAGCTAAACTAATGCACTATCCAGAACACTAGATTTTCTTTCAACAGCACTTGTGAGAACCCCTACCAGCCAGCCTAAAGTTTATAAGTTATGATATTTTTGCCTTGTTGCTATAGGAATAAAAAGGAAAGAGGTATCAACACAATTAAGACATGGAAATAAAATTTTTTATGCAATATGGATGTTGGGCTACCTTTTAGAGTCTTCACTTCACGGTCCTGCCTGAGTCCTTTTGCAACATCTCAGAAAGAAGTAGTGTATAATAATTTCTCCACACAGGTACCTCAGCATCAGGTTCTGAGAACAAATTTGTTAAACAGAGAATTTAAATACCAAAGAATTAATGGGGAATGCCATTTACTCAGTTCCTTAATAGTGTAAGTCCATGGCAGTTTCAAGAGGACAGTAGTATTTTTAAAGGCTCTTGGCCTATCAGGTTCAAACCATATGCTTAGCCATGGTCACATATCCTCAAATTCATTTTACTGATATGAGCTTTTCCTTGTAGCACAGCTAGCACCACTGATGAGTTTTAAGACTGATATATAATAACTAGTCTCTAGTAAGACTTTTTACCTCATTAAGTGTGCAGGCTACATTGTATTATATTGCCCACCCCGAAATATCAGTCTTGCAAACAAGGCAAATGGATAAAGTCACAGTCACTCTCTCTGCTCAGAGGAGTATTTTCGACTTGTTCATCACATTGTGCAGATCATGTTCTGCAAAATATAAATATAGTATCCCAAAGCTCTTAATTTTTCTATTTTTTAAAAAGTACTAGGCCATTTGTAACCTCATGATGATCAGCAACTGCTACTTCATGACAAAAAGAAACTGGCAATACTTAAAGTTACCTCCAGGGAAGATTTTGTGTTTTCTTTTTACTAGTTTGGTTCTCCCAGTTAGAAAATCTACCTTTTTTGAAAGCTTCAGTAGTGCATTTGGGTGACAGTTTCTACCTAAAAACTAGCGTGCAAGTTTCGAGCTGGCTTCCCGCCAGGTCTCCGAAACTCGACAACAGAGCCTGTTTCCCAAAGAGGGAAAAAAAAAACCAAACAGACAAAGCTATAGCCAAAATATATATTTTATATACAAAACAGATATATACAGTGAAAATACGATATACCTATAACCCCAGAAACCCCAAATAGCTTCCTAAAGGGGAAGAGGGGAAGGGAGAAAGGAAAAAGGACAAAAAAGGGACGAAATGGGACAGAAACAAAACAGGTCTACACAATCTAAAAACTCGGTAACCAGCAAAATAAAGAACTGGCAAAATCTCACCACTTCCCTTGAGGAAAGCAGGACAGCCAGACCGCGGCCCAGCACTCTCCCCTCCCGCAGCAGCAAACAGCAGTCGATACAGGCCTCCACTTCAGATAAGCAAGACCACGTAGGGATCTACTATTCTCAAACCTCGCCGGAAGAGAAGAGAGCGAGCTCTCTTACCTATCCTTG
Source organism: Pseudopipra pipra (assembly GCF_036250125.1). NCBI lineage: Eukaryota > Metazoa > Chordata > Aves > Passeriformes > Pipridae > Pseudopipra > Pseudopipra pipra. Next base: position 40,383,183 of record NC_087549.1, on the reverse strand, counting down.
TTTATACCCCAGGTTACGTAAAGGAATAGCATGGAATACTTCCTGGGTCACCTTCCTAGTTCCTTCCTGGTTACAAGCTGGTCTCCAGGAAGGCCTAGTGTGAAAACTATCACAACTAGAAACAAAGTCCATAAGCTCTAATTTCAAAATTAGCATCATTGAAACCCAGCTAATATGAGCAGGAAGGGAAAAAACCCCCTCATAACCAAAATTTATACAGAGAGGAAAGGTTTGTGTATCAGAAATGTGAAGTGATCACTGTTTTGAATTCATAGTCTTTCCTAAAGAACAGTGTAGATTACAGTGGAGGAGTAAGTTACCTAGTCACTCATGGCAGTGTTTTCCTCTCTTCTTTAAGGGACCATATTTTTTAATTCCGATTTTTTCCTTCAGTGACTAACCAATATGAATAAAGTTAAGCTGCAGAATTAAAATTATACTGTTATCTGGCAAATATTTTCTGCCATCTCAGTTGTGTACACTTGCAGTCCTTCTCAAACACTGCCCTCCTTGCTCCTCCCTTCTGCTGTTCATCCACTCCTCACTTTACTTTACTTTTGGACAAAGGAGATAACTACCATTAAGTACAGATTAACCTCCAAGTATTGGTACACTGGTGTCAGCAGTTGCCTAAGTCATTCAGACACACTGTAAGCTGGAGTGTGACCTCTCAAGCCCCTTTGGAGTTTGATCAGGAAGAGGAGAGGAAGGGGTACCAGGACACCCTGAGTACTGGTGCCAGTGGAGTGTCAGCACCTTGAACCTAAGTGGCAAGGAAAGGGGGTAAGAGGTTTTCATGCACTACAGGCCCGAGGGAAAAGAGGAGAATTAAAAGTCTAAGAAGAGTTAACAGTACTTCCTGCACTGTGTTTCAGGTGACAGAGATGACTAAAATAGTGAAAAAATAAAAAAAAAAATACAAGCCCCATCACCTTTCTGCCTTCCCCTTCCTACAGGCAGCTCACCTCCTTTCAAACTCTAGGCAAGTTGCTATGGAAACTATCAGCATGGCTACAAGAATAGGGAGGAATTATATATTTCATTCGTATATATTATTTAATTTCACAAAATAAAAAAAAAAAAAAGAGAAATGACAGAAGATGGCAGGTCCTGTCACTGAGACACTTTCACCCTGGGGGGACAAAGGACCCTCTACGGAAGGGATTTCAGCTGAGCACCAACCCTTTGGCCAAGGTCACCCTGAGGAAAAGAACATCAGCAAACTCTGCTCTTCTTCAGCTGAGAAAAATTACTGCAAGATGCCCATCGACGACTTTCATTTGCTTGTTTTGTTGAACTCCTATAACCTGACAATAGAAAAGTCACATCATCCCTTTTCTCCTGTTTTGCATCTTGACATAGCATTAGGACTTTATTCCTGTGTGTAAGCAAAGATGTTTGGGGACAATTTCAACACTGGTAACTCTCTAAGAAGACACTGGGCGTAAATGTCTCTGGCTCAAAGCTTAACTATCTGAAAAGCAATAGTGTAGAAAAAGGAATGACATAGTAAAGAGAGCAACATATGATATGGGCTTTCAAATAACAAGATACACAGTTAGCTCCAGCCTTTACATTTCTCTTATCCCTTTGAGAGTTTAAAATATGCCTATACTGTTTAATAAATTGGAAGAAAAAATGCAAAAATAGCATTGACTGTATAAGGAGAGCTGTAGAAGGAGAGAAAGAGGAGGTAGGGGATGTTATTAATTGTTCCTGAGTTTTATTTAACTTTCTTAAAATTAAAATATACTAAAAACATGCTGATGAACTACTTCAGAAATTCTTTTCAACTCAAAGCTTTCTAATGATGGCATATAGATGGATGGGGTAAACTGAAAGATTCAAACCATGTTACTCTGGGGTTTTCCATGTTACAATAAAACAGTTCTACACAGAGAAGTTGGGAGAATCTGATCATAACCTCTTTTTTTTTTGTCTTCTTTTTCACTTCAAAGTGACAAATATGTGTCCTAACCAGCAAAACTGTATTTTTTTTTTGTAGCTATTTTAGTGTCACTGTACCATGTTGTTCTTTTTACCACACTTTCTGTCCTGCTCCATTGAGGAAAAAAAGGAAGGAATTACAGGGTAAATTACATTTCATGACATAACTTTCAGAGCTATAAAAACTAGGCAAACATTGCAAGTTTAGAACTAGAAAAAGAAAGCCTTCTCTGTCTGGGCCCCAAATCACTAAACACTTATCCAGTCATAAGCACATGAGTAATTTAAGTGAGCTCTTGGATTCAAGCCAATAGACAAATGTTGAATATGTGCCTGGCCCAGCCAATGCACACAATCTGGTGCTAAATGTGACATTTATATATATATATATATATAGATCTTTTACATTTGGGGAGATTAGAAAAGCTGTTTAGAAATCAGAACATAAGGCTAAAATCATGATTAAAATTGTCCTGAAAATCTCTTTGGTGATACTGTGAATCATTGTATAATTTTGTTTGCAAAGGACTTGGAAAAAACAAATATTAATACATTTTATATTTAGCTCACTATCCACTGTATACAGGCTATGAAGAGTGAAACAAACAGATTGTATGCACAATGCAAAATTTCAACACAACTAAACTCCATGGAGTGTTTTCGATGTTACCTATTTCAGTGGCATTGAAAGACAGCTGTAAGTTAAAATTACAGTTTAATTTGCATTAATGCCTTTTCACAAAAATCATGGAAGGAGAACAGCATCTTGTCTTTTTTTTTTAAACTGAATGTCAAGGGGGGGGGGGGGAAAGAATGTTTTACTCTCCAAGGAAAATAATTGTTTCAAATTGACAGGTAAATTGAACTAACTGCATTGAAGGATGAGTGAGTTTAATGTTTCCAGACTCAAGTTTTTTGCAGGCCTAACTGTCAGATAAAAAAATAAAGTTTAATTTTTTTGTGGCTTAGATAACTTATTCATATTTTCATAAGTATGGTTTATGAAATCCAGGCAAAGATAGAGATTAATAAATCAAGATGCCACAGTACATTTAAAGATAAGAGACCAATCCTTTGCATGTCCTTTGCATAGACCAATAACCTGATTCTGTGATGAATTTGTTTCAGCGGGACTGTTGACTTGTTCCACACATTAATTTGAAGGGGCAGCTCCATAGCATTTTAGCAAATCTTATTGATTGATATCTTTGCAGTGAACTTGAACAGGTCTGAAATTAGGTCTTTAAGGGAGTTTATGCCCAGTATTTCTGGAGTTGGCCTTTACATATCTCATTCTCATCTCATCATAAGGTCTCATACATCATAATAAGGAAATCCACTTACACAATGAGGCTCCCTGCACGTTCACCGTCAGATCAGGCAATATAGAGGAGATGGGAGGGAGACACCAGCATAAGCCTTTGAGGAGAAGGGAACAATTAATCTGGCCCACTGGTAGGGAAATCCCTTGTCTTACAACTCATAATGCACCAATCTCTGCTAACATTACCTGCATGATTAATATTTTTCAAAATCAGCATGGGGTCAGACACTTTCTTTCAAAGATGACTGTGGCAATCCAGCAGCCCAGTGGAAAGACCTTAAGGGGGAAGTAGGTGAAGTGGAGCCAGACCAGTTCAATGTTCACATGCTCCAAGATCCTCCTCTCATCACAAAAGTATTGCAAGTCTGAGGACTTCATGAAAAACACTACCAATGCATAGGTGCTCAATGCCCCATGAAGGATTTTCCACTTTATGTCCTCAGCATACAATGGGATTAACTCAAGGTGCAATCTGGGCCACCGTGTTTCTTCATCCTTGTGTGACATTAAGATGTTCTGCCAAGACATTGAAAAAAGAAGTAATGGAGCTAACAGAGCACAAGTACGTGGTGGAGGTGCTATTTGGGAATTGTCTGAAAGACTGCCATGACACCTTCAAAAGTGGTGTGCAGGAGTGGAGCTGAGGACAGAGAGGCTCATAGATCAAAGGCTTAGACAGAAGGTCTGCCACGTTCACATGTCGATTGTGTGGGGATTACCTTTTGTGTAGGAAGTGTTGTGGGGTTCAAGGAATATTTCACTTGTGGTCCAAAATGGGATAAGACTGTGCAAGCAATGTGGGGACTACCTTGTCCGTGAGGTGTGGGAGTCTAGAATCCTTGTCCGTGAGGTGTGGGAGTCTAGAATTCTGGCAGAGCACAAAAGGATAAGTGGATATCCAGTTCCCCAGTCAATACCCACCTATACGTGGTAAAAATGGAAAGTTGTGCAGCAGAGTCTCTGCTAGGACATCCACTCAGTTTGGAACCAGAAGAGACATGGTTTCTCCTAAAAAACACTGAGGTCTTGGCAAAAGACTTGAATCTAAGAGATACCCTTTGGGAGATCTCTTGAATCAAAGGACATGCCAGTCATATCACAGCCCTTAGAAGTGGCAAAAGACGGTGCTTTCCAGGATGTTCCCTGTGAGACTGCTAGCTCAAGCTAAAGGAACAACTGGTTAGTTCAGCTCATGGAGCAGTAACACCCTTAGCTCCCGCCATAGGAGGCAAAGGGACTTGTTGGTGATGAAATAGAGTTGGCTGGGCAAAGGACAACCCCGGCATGTGCTTTATCCGAGGCCTGTACAGGACCCAACTTCACCAATTACTCTTGGAGCAGCCCTGAGAGCCTGGAAGAACCAAGTAAATAGAGAGCCAAACCAAGCCCTTCCACAGTACCCATGAGATATTTGCGATCCATCTTATCGTATTTCTTCCCTGATCAAGGGACAAGAAGACAAGTGGCAGACAGCTCTTATACGTCAGGTGGAGAATCAGAACTAATCAGAAGAAAAGTTATTACAGATGCTCCAGCCCTGAAATTCACAGGCCTGGTCTGAGACAATTATGCTCCCAGCACAAACACTCCTCAGCAGCATATTCTTTCCTGCAATCTCAGAATCTCCTCTGAAGATTAGTACTAAATGCCAGTTCATGGGTTTGGGAAAATTTGTCTTCCTTAATGAAAGAATGTCTTCCTGCACAAGAGTGGGAGAACTAGTTCAAACAGCCGCAGATTCCAGGGCCCGCACATCTCAGAAGTCACAGTAAAACCCCATAATCAGCTTGCCAATGCCCAAGGATTTTTTACTGGGTGTTTGGCAGCAAACTTCAAAGAAAAGTAGGAGTTCCATTGCCCTAATTCTTCATACTGACCATTTCGAACCTATGCCATAGGATCTACCAAGCACTACAATGAATAGAATAAGAAAAGATGGGATGCTTATCATCTCTAGATCTCTAGAAGTATTCCTGTCTTTTCCTAGAGACAGGTGATATTTTTCTTGGCTCCTCTGTTCTTCAAGGCATTGGCATGCATGCCGTGGTCCACAGATACATAATCCAACAAATATTGCTCTGCACAAGCTACTCACACAAGTCTTTATGCAACTATTTAGACCACCTTTGTCCTACATCGAGTTCTCTTACACCCTGAATAAGCTCCATACATGTTAGCAACTTTCATCACACCTTATACAATCTCTGAGTTCTCCAGCTGTGAGAAAAGTGAGCAAAGATGAAAACATTTACAATGACTAGTGATGATCAGACTATTCAGCTGGAAAGGAAACAGTCTACCTTCAGTTGTATAGATGGCCACTTCTGAGCTTCATGTCCATAGCTGGTATGTACAATATGGAGTATATTTCAGCTGTATGCTAAATTTATCCCTTTCTGAAAGTGTCAGACTGACAGTGCCATGTCTTCAGGGTGTACGTGGTGTCAGCTTGATTCTACATCTGTTCATCACCAACAAAATCCATGAGGTTCACCTCAGACTGCCTGCTGTGGCAAGCAGCAAGGATTTCTGTACACGATGTGCAATGTGCTTACTATGAACTTTATATGAGGGTGACTAGGAAATGCATTTTGCATCACAGAAGTTCATCAGTCCTGTAGAAAAAAGAGAGACCTTTAAGCATGGTCCAGGTGAGAGTTTTCCTCATAGACTACATCTCCAGCCAAGCATCATGATGTGAAGTGTTGGAGAGATTTAATACTTTAAAGCTCCACATTTTAAATTTTTCTCTGCTAGCATCTCAAAGTCACCTGTGCTCTAACCTCAAAGGAAATCTCATTTACTGTGTTGAAACCACTAAATATTATAGAGAACCAATCTGACAGAATTTACAGCTTGCATTTCTACTCATTGATCTGTTTTCAAGTATGAACTACCCCTAGGTACCAGCAAAGAAAAATAAAAAAAACCCAACAAAACAACCCAAAACCAACAACCAAAAAAAAAAAAAAAAAAAAAAAAAAAAAAAGCCAAAGAAAACCCCACAATGATACATACTGAAAGTTCAAAACACATATACTTGCATGCTTCTGTGGGTCACCTGCAGGGAAAGTTCAGACTCAAAAGCGTCACTTATGACTTACAAGTTTTGCTCAGCTAACCAGCTTTAAAGAAATTTTTCCACAGCTTCAGCAGTTTTTGCAAGTTTATGGCAACGAACAACAGATTTTCTACGACTAAAATAGCAAAGCTATCCACTACTATATATTCATTTTATGGCATGTCATAAACACTTGACAGGTTTCAACACAGCCCACAGTATTCAACAAGTGAGTCTTTTGCCTGAAAAGTCTGAGCAAATCCTGCATCTTTTCATGAGATTTTCAATTTATAGTAGGGGACATGTTCCAAGAACTTCAGAATTTGGCCTGTGAAGGAACATTCGGTATATGAAGAGTTCTGTCCCTGCTCACAGGTTTAATTAATCATTAACGAATAATTATGTTTTCTTCTTTTATTTGTGTTCCAAACTCATGTAACATTTCTAACCTCTTAAAGAGAACAATAACAACTTGAGTCCTCACAATTTCATTTCACCTCGTTATATTTAAAATACTGTAAAGTCATGTATTTACAAGCATTCCTCTCTCTGAAAAAAAGATCTTTTCTATGCACAGCTTGTGGTCAGACATATCAAAACCCCAGTGCCTCTAAGATAGTTTTCTAATGTCATAAGGTGGACTACAATTACACACATTCATTCATACAGGTGACACGAGAACTTTGCACCTGAAACAGTGACTAGATGGACCAAATCTCCCAATCTGGGAATTAGAAGTTGTTCCTGACAAAGCTTTTGGGTTTATTTTGATTTAAAGCAATAGGACTTACCCATACAGCTCATGAATGCTGCAAAATTGTTGAAATTTTTACCCCAATTAATTTAAGCGGTTCTTTTTCAACCAGGACAACATTTGTTTGTCTGTGAACTCTTTGCAAGAGAAGGAATATTCGCTCCTTTTCACAAAGAAGTGTGAAGAAGTTAGCAAAGTACAAGTACGATCTGGTCTCATTATTTTCACATGCATGTTTCTACTTTTTATGATAGTATTAAGAAAGTGGATCCCAAATAAAGCAGACACCATGTAAAACTTTATTTGCTCATTAATGACTGAGCATACAGTTTGGTGAAAACCAACATCTACCAGCTGGTGTGGTCTAAAAGGGGTTTCATCAATTTATGCCTAATCCTCACAACACAGGGAAAAATATCCGAAGATAAATCATTCATCATTTGGCCAATAACAAACTTAATGCAATGATTAGCTACAGGCAGAAGTAAAATAAAATTTGCTAAGAAGAAAATAGGATTTTCAAGGTTGTGGTATGGGAGAGAAAGATGAGGAAAGGAAGAAGGGATAAAGTTTGTCTCCTCACCACCTGCATGTTTCTACCTGGTTAGTCCCTATGAGTACAAACATGCAAAGTGAACCTAGACCAAAAAGAAACAGTTATGCCTACCAGCTTTCTAGAAAGATAGTTGATAAAATATTGAGTAAAGCTCATTAAAGAAGCCCAGACTACTAACAACCTCCGAGATTAGACACAAGACCAGGAGCAAAAGTCTCTTCTCCTGTTTGCTGTCTCTTAACTAAGGTAGACTCTTGAAAGGTATAATCTAACATAATCTAATTTGTGAGTTTGAAGCATTATAGTTATATTGACAAAAGCACTAACTTTAATGCTTACTTCCTATTAAGAGTGGTATTACTCTGATTAATTTCTATAAATATTGATTTAATTTAAATCAAAACAGATTGCAATTTTACCCATATTTCAATTACATTATTGCTTTACAGTCTCATGATATAAAATAGATCTACTAGCATAGATGTAAATACACCTTTCATCTGCTCTGGAGAAAAAATGCCATAAAAATCAGTCTAACTCCTTGAAGAATAAAATTCTCAATAATCTATATGAGGATACCATAATCTCTCCATTTAAAATTCACCTATACTTTGTTTCCTAGAGAGATATTTGACAGTCATAAAGTTATCAATCAGAGTTTATAATGAGTAGTCCTGAACATGCTGTATTTACTGGGTCAAAGCCAATAGATTGATAGATTCCCATCTATATAAAAGCCTATCAATGCCTGTCTAATTCTATTTTCTCACTTTCCCACTTCAATGTGAAAAATGTCTCTGAAACTCATCTTTCTACAATCTTTCACATATTCTGGCCTATTGCTAAAATATCTGTTTGAGGTGTTGGCCAATCGTAAAACACACATTTTCCTTTCATCTCTGCCATAACTTTATTCCAACACTGACTGTATTTTGGCAGAAAAACACTATTCCCATTTCTTGGGCAAGAGCATCTCTTCTTTTTCCATGCCTAGAAACTCCTGCTACCCGTGAAATCCCTACTTTGAAGCAATAGTTGGCTATGTCATGCGACAGCAGGGACTCAGAGAAGCACCACTGGTGACTAAAGTAAGGTGTAATGACAATTTTATCCTTCTGTACTCTCTTCCTTCTGCTGCATGCTCTTCCTCTTGAATATTCGCAGCACTGACACACTTTCCTGCTGAGTTTTTCAAGGTGCTCTTCATCTTTTCCATAACCCGGGGTCATAGCTTGCAGTTTTAGGCCAGGATACACCACATTCCTCTGTACTTATTTATGTTGAGAATCTGGAATACAATGAGCTAAATTCACACCTTAGGTTAAGTCCATTGATTTCTTTGTTTGACTCAATCAGGCGCGCACACACACACACAGAGTTGCTTTTTAGGGTCTTCCATTCTCCTTCTCCAGCTGAAAGGATCTCTGTTGAACTACTTTTGCAGTGCTTCTGAGGGTTTTCAACCCCTCTGGTAATTTTCCCTTATCATTTCATATAATAGGTCTTTTACTGATATGAAAATATTGCTAGGAAAAAATCACCAATAGTGTATATTCTACTGCCAGAAATAATAGCAAATTCATACTGCCATATTCAAATGAATTCATTGAATCATAGAATCTTTAAGGTTGGAAAAGGCCTCTAAGATCATCAAGTCCAACCATTAGCCTATTACCACCATCATGCTGACCACTAAACCACATCCTCAAGTGCCATGTCCACACCTTTTTTTATATAACCTTTTTTGAACAGTTCCAGGGATGGTGGCTCCACCATTTCCCTGAGCAGCCCGTTTCAATGCTCAACAACTCTTTCATAAAGAAATTTTTCTTAATATCTTATCTAAACCTACCCTGGTGCAACTTCAGGTCATTTCCTCTCATCCTGTCATTTGTTACCTGGGAGAAGAGCCCGACCCCCACCTGGCTACAACCTCCTCTCAGGTAGTTGTAGAGAGCAATAAAGTCTGCTGCGAGACTCCTTTTCTCCAGGCCAAATGACCCCAGCTCCCTACACCACTCCTCATCAGACTTGTGCTCCAGACCCTTCACCAGCTTCATTACCTTTCCCTGGACATGCTCCAGCACCTCAATCCCTGTCTTGGAGTGAGGGGCCCAAACCTGAACACAGGATTTGAGGTGCGGCCTCACCGGCGTCAAATACAGGGGGATGATATCTTCCCTGATCCCACTGACCACACTGTTGTTGATACAGGATGCCATTGACCTTCTTGGCCATCTAGGCACACTGTTGGCTCATATTCAGCTGACTGTTCACCAACTGGGTCCTTTTCCGTTGGGCATCTTCCCAAACACTCTTCCCCAATCCTGTAACACTGTATGGGGTTGCAGTGGCCTAAGTGCAGGACCTGGCACTTCACCTTGTTGAACCTCATACAATTGGCCACAGCCCATCAATGCAGCCTGTCCAGATCCCTCTGTAGAGCCTTCCTGCCCACCAAGCTGATCAATATTATCACAACTTGGTGATCTGAGACATTATTGAGGGTGGACTCGATCCGCTTGTCCAGATCATCCATACAGATATTAAACAGGACTGGTCTCAATACTGAGCCCTGGGTAACACTACTTCTGAGAGACCACCAACTGGATTTAACTCCATTTTACAACCACTATTTGGGCCCAGTCATCCAGTCAGTTTTCCCCCAGAGAACAGCACACCCATCCAAGCTATAAGCAGCCAGTTTCTCAGAAGAATATTCTGTGAAACGAAGTCTAAGGCTCAAGTACACAACACCCACAGTCTTTCCCTCAACCACTAGGCAGGTCACTTTGTCATAAAAGGAGATCAGGTTGGTCAGCCAGGACCTGCCTTACACAAACCTATGACCCGATCTGTACGTGTTGCATGGTGGCACTTGAGACGATCTGCTCCATGACCTCCCCTGGCACCAAGGTCAGACTGGCAGGCCTGTAGTTCCCCACATCCTCCTTCTGGCTCTTCTTGTAGATTAGAATCACATTTGTCAGCTTCCAGTCAACTGCAACCTCCCTAGCTGACCAGGACTGATGGTAAATAATTGAAAGTTGTTTGATGAGCTTCTCCACTATCTCCTTCAGTACCTTTGAATGGATCCCATCCAGCTCCACGGACCTGTGATGTTCTAGGTGTAGCAGACTGTTCCTTCCTATTATGGGGGCTTCAATCTGCTCCTTGTCTGTCTTCCAACTCTTGGGACTGAGTAGCAGGAAAACAACTGGTTTTACTGTTAAAGAGTGAGGCAAAGAAGACATTAAGTACCTCAACCTTTTTCTCATCCTTTGTTTGCCCCCACATGCAATAAATGATGGAAATTTTCCTTAGCCCTTCTTTTGTTGCTGATGTATTTGTAAAATCACTTTTTATTGTCTTTTACAGCACTGGCCGGATTAAATTCCATCTGGGCTTTGGGTCTTCTAATTTTGTCCCTGCAGAACCTTACAATGTCCTTGTAGTCCTCCTGAGTTGCCTGCTCCTTTTTCTAGAGGTGAAAAGCTCCCTTTTTCTCCCTGAATTCCAGAAAAAACTCTCTGTTCAGCCAGATCAGTCTTCAACCCCACCAGCTCATCTTTTGGCACATAAGGACGGCCTGTTCCTACATCTTTAAGACTTCTTTCTTAAAGAACATCTAACCTTCCTGGACTCCCTTGCCCTTCAAGGCTACTTCACAATGAAGTTTCTCAACCAGTCTCCTAAAATTTCGAATGATTAATAAAAGAGAAAAAATATCTGAATCCTAAATAGTACCAACATAAACATAAATCTTCAGAAATCTTTAAAAAATGCCAGTGTCTATTCAATCAGAAATTTTCTCACAACATTTATTTTCAGTTAGAACAGTACATTTAATCCACTTGTTTTTCTCCTTTTCAGCAATGAAACACAAAAAAATTTCACATTTTTGTAGAATTCCACTCAGAAAGCATTTGTCAAGGGAAATAAAAAAAGTAAAAATCACTGGGATCATCAGATAAATCAGCTTGTTAACAATTAAAATATATTCCCCTTTTCTGTCCTTTTTCTAAAAAGAGTAATTTTTAAGCAATTATAAACTGTAACTCAACAGAAATTATTACAGTTAGAATTCACAGTGCTTTACAGACTAAGTTTTTGACAATATGAATCTTGAATAACACTCCTACTTCTTCCTGTTTTAAGGAAATAATCACCTTTTGTGATGTTGCCTTTTCCATTTCTACTTTGTAGCTGATTCATTCCCCCAAACTGATGGGTTGAGAAGGCAAAATCTTAACAATTATTTTAACTTATTTAGCCAAGAGGAGCTCTCTCCTTTAACAAAACTCCATCTTCCTTCTCAGAGGAAGATGCTACTATTACCTGACTGCAAGATAAAGGGCACTTGGGGCTAGTGGCAAGGCATGACCACTCCTCCTAACTGGCAGAGGAACCTAAAAGCCATAAATCAACTTCTCCCCAGGTAAATCCATACCTTCCTCCTATTTGTCTTTTGAGGCTCAAAACTGCTCAGGTCTATTAGTAAAACAGCTGGAATCGTCACTTATTATTGAATCAGGAACCACTGTAAAATTGGGCCCTTGGATCATTTTATTCTCTTTTGAACCGCACAACAGAGCGTGGCAGCCTTGCTCCGGCTTAGGACTTTGTGTTCTCTGACCTCTGCCATTATTACTATTTCCCTGCATAAATACAGCCTGAATGTGTTGCTGTCTTCTCACTGTCTGTTGCTTGTTCACAGACAGAGTAAGGGAGAAGCAAGGCAAAGGTTTGGGTCTTTTGGAAAGGTTTATGCATTCAGCAAATAATAAGTTTCTAAATAGAACCACTGACTCAACCACCCTAGCTGATGTTTCAAAATCCCTCATCATAAATAGTTGCACATAACAGTGATCTAAAGTGCATCAAAATTCCTTACTTCTTCCACCTGGAAGCTGAATATATCCCTTACAGTGCAGTTCTGTTACCTGGATAATGTTGTCAGGGTGGGAAAGCAAGACTAGCACATGACGTACCTTTTTTACTTAAAAAAATCCTATTTCACATGAACTGTTGAAGTTTCTCAACTTAATATTAATTATAACAAAATGTCTTATTCTCACTTAGAGCATACAGTTTCTCTTAATGTCTACCCGTCAGGATTCGAATTCATGTCCTGTCCTTTCTGTAAGCTCTATTTCTCCCCATTTTTAAAACGTTTCCTCAACAGAGCTCAGAGGAGAAGAGAGCATGATCTTTAGAAATCCCAGCCATTTAGGATTGTTGTGTTTTGCACAGCGATAATAATCACTTGAAGTTAATAGAAGCAGTATTTCCACAGCAGGGATAATCTGCCATAGCTCCTAGAAGTCCTTATTTACAATTTATTTCTAAATGTTTATTATAATAATAGCTGGTTCTTTTATTGAGCACCAGGCTATTTTCACAAAATGAAAATAAAGTCCATGACTTTGCTACCAAGACTCAAAAAAATCTGTGTTAAAATAGAGAACATGAATGTTACACATCCCTCTCTGAATTTCAATGAGAATTAGAATCACAAAACCTTCCACAGATCCAGATGTAAGTTATTATTATACTGTATTACTGATCCTAAACAATAACACCCATATGAACTTTCAACAAACTGCAGCTGTTCTTCTATGACACTTTCAATCTTCAGTATTCATTGCCACCTTCTGTTCACTTTATTTTTTATTTTCTCTTCATCGTCTCAACAGTAACAAAAATAAAGCCACAATACTTTTGTATTTGCTATATAAGGTCTATTTTTTTTCCTTTTTCTTTTTAACACTGTGTCTTTTTTACAGAAATAGGACAGACTAAGCTTATTTTTGCCATATCAGACCCTGGTAATTCTTTAGTCTCAAGTATCCTGAGCAGAAAAGCTGACTTGGTTTCTCTTTTCTTATCTAGGAAGAAAGACTTTGTAACAGACAGTCTGAAATGGAATGGGCATCAACACTCCCAGAAGGTATTAATACACATCTCCTCAAAGAGTCATCACCTTGTCTGAAAACCACTACGACCTCCAAAGGAGTCAACAAGTGAATAATTATTCCAGAGAGACTGACAAAGTTTGTGATTTACTACTTGCTTTTAAATATTGTATTCTTTTATTCTTCTTTCTGCCCACGAAGTGTCACTGCAGTATTAACCAAATTGAATGACTATCAAAAGATGTATATTAAAAAGATATATACTTTTTGATCTTTACCTGCCTTTAATTAAAAAGTTTATAAAGAAAGAAGTTTTGGTAGAATAGGTGAATTATACTGAGAGTAAAGTGTAAGGGCAAGAGCTGAAGGAAGATAGAGGCATTTTTATGCAACAGGAGGAAAGGGAAAACAAGTAGAAGGAGGGATGAGACTATCAGACTAATTTCAATAGTTGAACTAATATGGTCTGTAAGGCTCCAAAGGTGATTCAGAATATCTCAATCCAGAGCTCACATCTACCCCTTCATTATAAAAAATTAGATTCCTAATTTAAGCATCTAATTTAAAAGACTATACAGAAACTAAGAAAAATATTTATTTAAAATTACTTATTTTAAAACTGTGTAAAACTAAACTTTTTCTGCAATTATATTGAAATATTGAACATTGTAGCCAAATGTGTTTCAGATATCTTTCCATTGGTATAACAAAATTACACTAAAGATTTATGTGGCCTAATAATGTGATTTTTAAATAATTATTTCTCAACTCCTGATAATTAATATAATAATAAATAATTCCTTACAAAAAAAATTATCTTCTTTCTGATAAGCAATGGCTTTCCAGACTTCAACAAACCATGGATTCAACTCTCTTCTTTTGAAATGAATGGCATATTGCAGAGTGCCGTCTCAGCATGCCAAAAGCAAGGTTAATAAACTGTGATCCTGAATTTGCTGAATGGATTTTTTTATCTACAACATTAGGTAAATCTGTCACCTATATCATCTGTATTAGCTTCAGACTACCTCAGCTGCCCTTGCAATAAAAATGTAGCAGAGAACATCCTGAGGTTTTGAAAATGAAAGTACTATTCCAAATCAGAGGAACACAGGTCTAAAAATGACTCTCCATTATCAAAGGGCATGGATGTTCTCTCTGCATTTGAACAAAATTTTTTCAGAGATCTCTGCTTATATTCTTCCACTCCCTACTCAGCAGTTTTTATTCAGTTATGGAAAGTTTTCACTGCAGCAAATGTTTTTTTGGGGTAAGGCTCTGGGATTACAACATTGGAAGTGGGTAGATAATGGCAGACTTTAATTACCCAAAGCTGTATCCACTCTTCTTCCTTTCCTGAAACATAGAGAGCAGTGGTTAGAAGAAAAATAATGTTCCAACACCCACAGGACATGGAGGTCCTGAAGGGAAGAGAGAAATATGTCCAGGAGGAGGCATTCCTCTTGCGAGAGTAAACATTGTTATTAATGTCAATAAACCATCTACCTGATAAGAGAGAAACCAGTGGAAGCCAAAAAGACTTGAGAAAAATATAAGAAAAAGAGAGTAAAGAAGATGAACTTTTGAAGGGGAAACAAGTTAGCCAGGTTTAAAAGATAGCAGGAGTTGAATTTTTTTCTAAAATAAGTGAGAAGTAGGACAGACTAAGAATTAATGGAAGTGGATCTAAAGCATATGGTTCCTCTAGCAGTAGTATCATTTGATCCTTACAAGCTCTCTTGAACTTCAGTAAAACATTTTTTTCTACAATTGTAGAAGATGAACCTTTGACAGAACTTGCTGACTGCTTCCAGGCACAAAAAAAATACTAGATTTTGGGATGGAAAACCGTTTCATTTTCATGTTATCCCTGTATTAGCAAACAAGATGTTCAATTTACAGAAGACCTGTTGTCAGATAACTAAATATTAAGAATGTTTCTACAGATGAGTATTTTTCATTCAAAGTTAGTTATCTGTATACAGCACTCTTTACAATGAAATGCAAGAAAATGAAGATTTTCTACTTAATAACAGAATAAAAAGCAGAAAGACACACAGAAGATTTCAATCGCTATGAGACATAAACTATTCATTTTTTAAATAATTTTCCATTAATAATTTCATGGCCCATTGGGTACCCCTTCACTATCAATAAGATTCCTCTAATAATTCCCATGCAGAGAATTAAGGATTCCCTTCCAAGCCTTTTCCTTCTGAGATTCCCTTCGAAATATATTTTCATATTTCAGCAAAAAGATATCTCAACATCATGTTATGCTGTCACACTTGTTTGGCTGGTTTTCATTTTAGCAGTATTTAATTTTATAGTTGTACAACATACCAAGACATTCCTCTTCTGCTCATCTAAATTGCTTTTTCCTGGCAATGCTGCCTTAAAATTCTAGGTTTTGTTTGTTGGGTTTTTTATTTTGTTTTTTTTTTTTTCACTACAGCTTTCAGAGCAACCATTTCATTTCTTCGTGCTTCTGCTTTGTTTCTCTTCTTTCTCTGTCATATCTCTACATCTTATGAGCACTTTATACTTCAGAAAAGTATCATTTATAATTCAATCAATTACTTTTTCTTTCTGGTATCTTTAGGAACCTGTTGCAAATGCCTGCTGTCTTCTGAAAAGCAGATAAATAATAAGGGAAAAATAAAATATTTCACTTTGCCTAAGCCCAAGGAAGATTTATTGTTTTGATTTCAGTACATTTGTGATACCTTAGAGTTTAAAAACATCCTCTTCTTCCTGTTTGGTGGATGAATGTGTGAATGGAGATCTAATTAAAAAAAATAAAATCACATTACCAGTATAGAAAACGATAACACGTTATTAACTTCACCAACTTAAAGGACAGCAAGAAAAATTACAAGACAGTCCATATCAATAGATATAATTTTCTTCATTACACACAGACAACTTGTCCAGGATTACTCAGGGTGACTCTTCTGGTTTAGTCATCTTTCAATCAGTTGAAAACAACTTATTCTGTGGTGTATGATCATCACAAAAAAAACAAATCCCCCCCTCCACCCCCAAGAAAAAATCAACCCAAAACCAAAAAAAAGTGCACAAAAAAACCCCAAACAAAACAAACAAAAAAAAAATTAAAATAAAATAAAATAAAATAAAATAAATAAATAAATAAAAAAAACTAAACCCAAAACTATAAACAAACCCTAAAGCAATTACAATTCATAGAAAAATATGCTTTAAATCACTGGAAAGAGAAGGTATGCAGTGTAAGATTTCTCATAGTAGAATTTATTTGCCAAAAGAAAAACAGAACATCTATAGGAAATATTTTTTATTTTCTCCTTTGAAGCACTTAGTAGAATATCATATCAACTTTATCTCTTCAAATTGCTAACATAACTTGCTGTGCAAAGTTTGTCCTTTGAATTGAATGCTATATAGGTTTTCCTTACAGAAGATGATGACTCACAACTGTTTTTATTAAATGTTTATAAAATTCACTCACTTCATTTTTTCATTTCTTTAATTCTCATTACTGAATAAATAATAAAGAAGTAAATAATAACTGAAAAAAATGAAAGGAAATAGCTTCTTATCCTCCATGTCCTCTTGCTGCAGATCTTTTTGCAGCAAGCAGGAGGTTTTTTTTGGCCATATTTTTCTGCTACATGGCAAGATACTTTTTTCTGTTTCATTCCAGAAACAAGAGTTTGACACCTTTGAATCAATTTAAAAAAACTTTTGTCTCTGCTTCTGCATCTGTTTTGGCTTCACTTCAGACAGTAAAAGACAGCAGCTTTTGGACTTGTGACTAAACTATTTGTTTATCTCACAGCAATAGTTAACTGTTTGGTTTCCCCAGAGTTTTAGAGCCTCCTTTAAATATCTCACTCCAAAAGCAGGGAGGTTATAGAAACAAATTCTATCTAGACTGCTTGTTTGCTTGTTTTTTTTTTTTAATTCAGCATAACTTACGAAAGGATGGAGTCTAAATTTGGTTTCTTAACATGATTTCACCAAGCTGGCATTAAGTGAAAAAGATGACAGCTATTTTTTTTAACAACCCAGTTTCTCAAAGTGACAAAATCATGCAATTTCCAACCTCCTCAGATGCTCAGCAGATACTCAACTGCATTTGGAGGAAGGCCTAAGCCTGAAAACTTGGGAAATCATGATTTTTATGAAACACATCAGAAATTCAGTTTTTCATTCCTGATCTGTGACATGCTTCGTACCAGGACTCCATTTATCATAGGCTGTGGGATTCACTGATATAAAATTTGCCCTCATCTTTATTGCTCTGCGGGAGAATTTTTATTTGTTTACATCAGACTACACTATTCCATAGCTTATTGTACCTCGAGTAATTCAGTCACTGGAAGAGAGAACACAAAATCTGTTTCTCACATTGTGTGACAAATCCTGTCTATTTGTCATGCCTGAGATATATATTTAATTGTAGCCAAGAGTGTGTGGGTAGGCCTGAATGGCTCCAAGCAGGAGGGCAGAAATGGCAGTGACAAAACCTGTGGGATCTGTACTGAGCCACAAAGCTGCCTCTGGGCTTCCACCACCGCTCAGCCCTTTGTTCTCTGGAACTGCTGTGACCCTGATCATCTGCTCCTCACTCCTACCCCAAGACGGAAGGAGAGCCAGCTGTGGCTGCTTTCAGCATATTATGGATACTCTAACACTGTAGTTTGTTCATGATGGCATTAAACTGTGAAGCAAATAAAAATCAAAATATGGCCATAAAGCAAGTTTTGATTCTTTGTGAAAATTTAAGAGGCACATTTTTGTACATAGAACTTTAGCAAACCTCTAAAGCCCAAAAGATCTGGGACATGCTATTAGGAATGAACCTGCCACGTTCATTCCCACCACCACATGTAGAAAAAGTTCATGTTGGTGCCCACAAAACCCCATGTTCTTGGATCAGCTCCAGACTCAGCTGCACTCCCATTGACTCATTTGCAGGAAGAAAAGGACCTTGAAGCCAACCAGACTGCATAATAGAAGTCATATAATATAAGGGTATATGCAAAATTATGACAAACTTGAATGAGTATTGTTCTGTAGTGTGTCACTTGGACAGCTCATCCACCTCAAGGCATTTTTGTTTGGGGTAATCTTTAGGGGATGTTAAGTATCAATCACAACAGCAAATAAAAACTGAAAAAATCATTACAATTGTTTTAACTAAGTTTTGTGCAACAGATGAATAGTGTCTTTCAACATACAACCAGCAAAATATTTTTTTTTAATTTCTCTTTTGCCTGCACTTCTCTACTGAGTTTTTGGAAAATGACAGCATCATATGTTAACAGTTTTGAAAAAGTTCTTGACAATCACATTCTGTCTTTGCTTTATGTAAATTGTTAAGTAGTTACAGACAAATAACCCATTTCAACAGGAGTCATCTATATAAAATTGTAATTGCTAAGAATAATCATAGCAGAAGTGCAACTGCTTTTTTGAGCGAGACCAAAGCTTGGAAACTTGCAAGATAACAATTTTTAATTAAATTTAAGAGGCCCATGTTTTTAGTCGTTAACTGTAATTTTGTCTATTTATTAATGTACAAGCAACTATTTTCTCCTTGCCCAGAACCTTTCTCATTACTATCACATCTATTCTCACATGAAGATATTTTCAAAACAAAAGATATGAGGCCAAGTTCAGAATGTAGCTGAAATAATTTCTTCCAGATCTGAAGTCACTCTTTTGTGTATGTATTAGGTGAGTAACATTACTTTTTTAACTACTGTCATGCATTGCCTATCTCAATCCTCCATTATTTTTAGGCTGTGTAGTCTTATCTTACTGTCTTCTTTTCATTAGCTGCCAGTCATCCTGTTGCATGTGAAACTTCAACAGCCTTAAATGCCAAAATTAGCACAGCTAGTCTCTGAGTACCTCAACTGGAAGATTCAATTGCATTTAGCTGAAATATCTTAATATTATTTTTTTTTGTAACAAAAGAACTGAATCTGAAGAAAGCTGTGTTTGATGGTCATGAATGTCTTTATAACACAGTATCTTCCAAATTTATGAAGGCTTCCTATGCTCAGCTTTGCACCTGCTGTTGAAAGACTTTTGGTAACTTTGCAAAACTCAGTGGTGTGCCATGGTTAGTTTGTTACAAGAGAGGTCAGTATGTCTCAAGAAAAGGGATGAAATTATTGTGTATGTACACATACCTCTGAAGGTCATTTCTTCCCAGTGGCTCTTAAATCTGGTGATCAAACAAGGATCAAATACGACAGAAGGGTTGGCTTCTCAAAATTTTGAACTTCCCACCAATTTTATGAGGCAACTTGTTAGAGGAGAGAAAAATCACAAAAAGAAAACCTGTATCTTGAATTTATTAGTGTTTATATCACTTTACTTCACCAAGGTTCTCCTAGTAGATGAGCTCTAAGATTCACACAAGGATTCCGACACTAAAGTATGAACCACCATGATCCTGAGAGCTTCCACCTTGATTCGTAACACCTATGTTATCACTAAGTCACTTAAGCATGTAAGCTCTGATGGCACACGTGCACAGAAGATTTCCAGATTTAACTGTTCAGCAGTTACTTCATGCCTTCGGTTGAGCCTTGTACAGTAAAGTGTCCAAGTTATAGACAAGACAAGAAGTTCTTCTAAAAAACAGATCATGACCATTGTCTTCAAAGAGAATATTAATATCTGTTTTCACATAGAATAGTACTCTCTTCCCACAATTTTTCTTTGATACCTTCCAATCAGAGAACTCCAGATGCACTTGGACTTCCTTCCACCCCAAGAGAACTAAAATCTATTAAAGATTCAGTCAGGAAGAGCCAGTAAGAACAAAAGAAAAGCAGCATGATTATTAGCAGTGATTAGGCAACTCTCTTGGGAAAGGGCAAACCCCGTTTTCCACTCATACTTTTAAAGTCTGTTTCTGGCCTTGTGTTACTCAATCATTAGCTAACATGCAGTCCTTGGAGTAAAAACATAGCTAAAGTATCTCCAGTGAATAGCTTGCTGTTTATTGCCTTGACCTTCAGAGCTTCAGACCCCTCAGGCAATGGCTAAGCAAAAAATAGAGTGTCCTACATTCTATGTAGAAGAGAGATGAACCATTTCAAGTCTTTCCTTAAAATGAATTGACGTGAACTTTTACTGAAGGTTTACTGAAGAGGGACACAACTCCATGGAGCCAAGGTTTAGATACTTATTCCCAACATCATAGGGTTTTCTCACAGCTGATTTTCCCTACTCCCCATACACGATATAACATGTAAGTGCTTGCCATAGGACTTCAATTTCACTGTGCAAGGAAAGTACCTAAGAATAATGGGTGGAAGGATAAGCCTTGTAATGCCCGAGCCTTTTTTTAGATGACCATGAGATGACTTGAAAAAATCCCCCAACCTCAATTAGATTGTAAATCCGATGTGATAGGTCAGGGGTCTGTGCTGTCTTTTCCCAAGAATGAGCAAAGGTATCATGTAGTAACTTTATTTAAAGGATCTTCTCCTAAAAAGAGTTGATAAGTATGTTCTAAACCTTTCCCAGAGTCAGTTTTAATGGTGAGATCACAATTTAGGCTTGGTAAGGTGTACTGTCATGCTATTGTAAAGGTTCAATCCAGAATGCAGTTTAATGAAGAAGTCCTAATGAGCATTGACCAGATGGTGTTTTAACTTAGTATAGCAAACCATGAAACGTTAGATCTCACAGAGAGCAGAGGATGGATGTAAATGCACACAGAAATAGAAATATATACTGCTTTAGGACCACTGTCTTAAATCCACCAACAGCTATCCTAATATTTTCAGGTTTTAACTCAATTTTTTCAACACCTCCCAATTCAGCCTGGTGATATATATCATCTGAGAAAAAAAACCATCATGGACAATTGTTTAAAACCCTCAGACTCTGTTCCAGCACTGAAGAACAGCATTTGAGAATGACAGGAAGCTTTTAACACTTCTGAGAACACAGTGTACTAAGCACTAGATGTAGAGCAGAGGACTTACTTTTCTATTTTTTTCCCCCGAATTGTTCATAATGGGTTTGTATAGCACTGACAATATACTAATCCACTTACATGTTTTCAGGTAATGTGCATAAAACCCGGATGCCCTCAACCCCAGATGACAGTCAGCAGCAGCCTCTCAAGCGCGGCATCCAGTCTGCCTCAGAACTGGTGCTGCAAGGCCGATGCTGGGTTTTGACAACTGAATGTAACTCCCAAAAGTCCCTGAGTTGCCTGGTTCAAAGCCCACAGAAACAAATAATGACACTCACAAAGCTTCAAGCAGAAATGCACTTTGCTTTTCCAAGAGGCTTCCCAGGAGAGAAATGCAAAATGTTTTTGGACTTGGTGTTTAAAGATATGTTTCCCTTGCAAAGAAAGTAGTGAAGAGACTCTTATTTCCTATCACAGCTCCACAGTGTTCAATAAATTCTATATAATCTACAATCTTCTGACAGCTTTAACAACTGAGTAAGAAGGAATCCCACTGTAGTGCAAACAACATCAATACATACATAGAATAGCTGAGGGTCTCTAATGAAATGTTACAGTCTTAACAATACCAAAAAAAATCAGACTGAAGAAAATAAAAAGACATAAATCTGTATACTGAGTCACAATATTGTCCAGTTAGCTATATCAAGGTTTTTGACAGGTTACTGTTTATTTACCTTGCCCCTGTCTTTGGCAAGCCTTTTTAAAATTTTCCTACATTGCTCTATTACGCTTCTGCTCCATTCCACAAGCCCTTCCACAAGCCCTGATTCTCTCCAGTGATGAAGTTGATCTGCAAGAGTCAGTAGAGCATTTCTTCTTTCACTGTCTTGTTCTTCCACCTCCCAGTTGTACTTCTGGTTTACAGTTATTTTTAACTCTGGGTACAATCAAACCTACTTTTTTATTTGATGACAAAGCATTTTAGATTGTACTGAAAAAAGTGCATGCATGTCTATAAATGCAGATAGTCAGGATTGACCAACCAGATGCCATACTTACATTTTTATACCAGAGATGCACTTGGAAAATCAATATGTACTTGGAAAAAGGTGATCAATAAGGAATCTAAACCTATGGGAAGACTCCCATTGATTTTAAAGAGTTTTGAAGCATACTCTTTCATATGTTGTTTAATCAGGTGTTAAAGCCTATTCTGAGGAAATAGTCATTTTGCTATTACAGAAACTTAAAATTTCAGCACAGAAAGTAAGCAAAAGTGCATAAATCATTTTAAAAACTTCAGAAACTTTACTCAGCAGGAGAAAGGCTAGGAAAGATAAAAAAGAAAAGCACAAATATGTGCTTGCAAATTCATATTTCTTGGAAGGTTGATGATAAAAATTAAACTGAACCATATAAATTATGTCAAAGTAAGGTAGAAATTGAATTAATTTGAATTAAATTGAATTAATGCAACGATGCTGCTAAAAATCACCACAACTAAATTTTTACAAGAAGCCAACACCCCCAAGCCCCACCATAGTCATAACACAATATGGAGAGGCATGAGAAATCAACAGATTAACTGAACATCATCCAGATCTTTGAGAATTTGATAACCAGGAGACATGACAGATGGCTGAATAGCAAACACACAGACATCTTGGTTCTTTTGTGAAGCAAAGTTTTTTCCCAAATTTTCCCCGAGTAGTTGTTTAATTTGTTGAATTAATTTACCTCCTACATTTGGAAAATTCATGGCAAAGAGGGAAGGAAATCTTACCAATTTCAAAGAATTCAGATATTTTAAAACAAGGGCCAGAATCTCAAAGAGTTTTTATTCCAGCTCTGCAGATAGAGAAACTGAAGAACAGATGGATTGAGAGGGTTTCTTATGCAGTGAGAAACTCCCTTTGAAATCAGTCAGTAGTGAACACAGATTTGGTGAACACAAGATTGCACAGTAGAGCTGACTACTGGAGTTAGAACAGGATCTAGCAGCTCCCTCATCCTCATGCTTCAGACTCCAGATCAAAACAAATCTCTTTTCTCAAAATAAGAATGTGACAGCTTTTCAGAACCCATTCTCCCAATCATTCAATGAGTTTTATGTCCCAGAAGAACACACACCAACCTTGTCTCTTAAAACTAACAATTTTCTAACTTGCCTTTGCCATAGAAATGTGAGATGGAACCAAGTTTTGAAAAAGGAGGGCTAGTGAACTGTGTGTGTTGTGAATACTGGGTTCTCAGCAGCTGCTGTTTCACTCTGTAAATCAACTGGTACTGAGCCCCACTACTTGCTAATGCAGACATAGCTAGCTCTAGAGCCAGATGTGGAAGAATTTCTTGTCTCATATTAAAAGAATCCCTATGATCCTGAAAAATCTATCAAAAATCATTAAAATTTAATAAATCAACTATGCTGTTTAGGAACTTTAAAATATTTTGACTCATTTTTTATTTACATTTGAAATTATCTAAATAAAATATTTCATCTTTGGTTAAGGACGTTTCTGTGGGACAGTTTGGTGGGGGTTTTTTCTATATGTTAGAAATAGAGAGTAAGACTCAAATAATTTATTTTTAACCACATAAAATATAGACTTTTTTTCAGAAATGAGTGCTTGAGCTGGTGATTTATCCCGCAGTTCTCAAACAGTGATTGCAGAGTAGAATAAATTACCTGAAGGTCTACTCCACTGTCTACTGAAGGATCTTAGAAGTACAGTTTAGATCAGAAAAGAAATATTTAAATAAATACAACTAAAAAAGGTGAACCAATGCCTATATTTCATAATAATGAGCCATTTGATGCCCAAATTTATTCTGTTTTTAAAAATATTATAATAAAATATGATAATAATTTCATGGCTCAGAAATGAAGAACTGTCAACAAGAAAAATCCTTTTCCATAAACAGTTTTGAACTAAACTAACTGGTCTTTGTAACAAACCTTCCATGCTTTAGTATATAGATATCCTGGAATTAACTCTAAATTAATCAAATAATTTATAGTCATGCCAGATCTAGCATTAACAAAAATTTAAATTATATGAGAAATTAACAGCTTTACCACAGCAAACTTTTTACCCTTCTAGATTCTAGCTTAGCACTATAGTCAAAAGTATATTGCATAATATTTTTGTGTGCTCACAACAGATCATTTTTTCCCATCGTGAAAACTTACTTTTCTGAGTTAACATATTGTTATTTTTTAAAATGTCTGTACTAAAGGAATTTAGAAGTGAACGTCACAAACAGTGTAACATTTTTTTTAGCTCAGTATAGGGTGCTAAGGAAGTATCACTGAGCCCCTCTATTCCCACTGTACATGATGGGAAATGTGATAGAGAACGATCATAAGGCCTGTTTCCTCTAGCCCCTTCCTTCACCTTGAAGTGGTGAGTGCAAGCCCAAAGAAAACCTTTCTGCCCAGGTCGGCTGGGGACTCTCTGCCCAGGGCAGGCAGGGAAAGCTGAGTGCCAAGTTAGAAAGAGATGCCAAAATGATCAGAAAATGGTGAAGACTTCTGGGGACTAAAATAAGACTTCTGGGGATCATGGAGGAAACAAAACTGATAATATTTAGGGCAAGCTCACGTGCAAGCACTGAAGTTTGAAAAGATTTGAAAATATAAAGAGGTGAACTCATAAGTGAATGACAATTCTAACAGAGCTGTTACAGTAAGATCCTGTTCTCTTTACATCAATACCAATGTAAATATAAATAACTCAGACTGGAAGTTAATGGCACCACACTTAATCAGTTTATGCAGAGGACATTTTGGAGTTATGAGGCCTATGTAAGGTCCTGGAGTTAGCATCTTTACATGACAGTAAAGATGGCAAAATAAAGATGGAGTTCTGAGTGCGTGGTATTCTTCTTGGTTTAATATAAAGTGATAAACAGCAGGAGGAAAACGTGTCTACAGGAACTAACAATGAAGGTAACTTTGAAAAAAGAAATTCATAGAAGACTAACAGACTGTAGAAACAGACGGATGTTGATCTTCCTACAAGTCATTGTATCCACAAAGCAGGTCAAGGACTACGGAAAATGCATTTGTACATTTTATAATATAGTATTACATCTGCAATAAAGTTTATAATTTGCATTCCTGTCAAGGATAATTTTATTCATAGTAGGAAAAAGGATAAAAGCTGAAAAATTGCAGTTTGCAAATATCACAGTATGTGACAGAGATAACAAAGTATTTCCAAAGTCATCTAAGAGCTTATATGAATATCCATTATACATAGTAATTTCTGCAGAAACTATTTCTGACTTTCCACAGTTAGCTCTCAAAGAGAAATGGACTACATATTACTACTCAGGAAAATTTAATTTTAATCAGATAAATTAGCTACAAATTTAAATACATTAATTAAACTGAATTAGATTTCTAAGTGGTCAGTTTCATTCAAAATTAAAGTAACATCAATATGGTATGACATAATTAATTTTCAAAGTGAATTAAGCAAAGCTATATTAAGACTGTCTTAGTACTATGAAAAGAAATTCCTGTAGATGTTCACTGCAATCTAAACAGTTATTTTCAAAAGTCTATTTCTTAGAGTTACGTAGTTTGTTTTCTGGGCTTCCTCAAATTAACCGAGAAAAAATTTTAATAATGTATGAAAAATCTCAAGTTAGTTCCAGTATTTTTTATGCAAGGCAAATTCCCATAAACTTAATAAATCACAACAAAAATAATAAAGGATATTTGACTTATGACATTCCTTTTCAACAGAATAACAAAGTTAGCAACAACTCCTCGAATTAACAAATAAAAGAAGGATTATTAACTAACAAAAAATTTACTGATTGAGAAGTGGAAGTCTGAGCTTTATGAAGACAAGATTTCTGGCAAATATATGTTTATGTATTATTGGTTAAAACTGAGTGGGATGTCCATTTTTTCTTTTATGAGGTATTCTACCCTGTTCCTTCATCTGAACTTGCCCATGAAATTGTGTTTGGAGAACAATGCATCTTTTATTTCAATATTGGTTATGCATTTTTTTCTTTGCAATTCCTTGGAAAAAACAGATTAACTCCTTTCTCTAGAGAGCTTCACCTTACTTTTTTTTACTTCTTTCTTTCAAAACAGGTACTTTAATAGGCTCATCAATACACAAAGCAATCCAACTGACCTTTTTAAGGGAGATTGATTTTTATTTCTATTACATTAGTGTAGTTAAAAATGCCTATTTACAGCACTTTATGTGAGATCAGAATCAGACTGACTTGTAAGTAAAGTAACAAGCACTCTGTTGTAAGTCAAGAATTTTTAAATAAACAATAAACATACTCACAAATGAGTCCCTCAGATGGTAGTTGAGAGAAAATTTTCAAAGTTAACTTGTAAATAGATTTAACATCAGTGAAATTTCCTGTGTGTCAAGAATAGGTGGTGAACAGAGCAGAGAGCATCTCTGCCAAACGTTGAAAATTCACTATTTGTTCAAGTCTCACACTGCTTAATCAATTTCTTATAAAAAATAATAATATTAAATATTAATTCATATTTTTAAAGAAAAATTCTTTAGGTCCTTTCCTCATGGAATTCTATACTACTCTAATGTTCATCCATTTCCTAAAAGCTAAGGATACTCTCAGCCTTTCAGTGAATTCAGTATGAAGATAGTTTAATTAAAAACTGTACTGTGTCCTTCCCAGACATCCCACGGTAGCTTGTAAACTCCCTGTATGGTTACAAAATTCACATAAAATTTTTTATATTCTTCTTCAAGTGCACTCACACAAATAATGACTCCTACATTGCTCAGTGTTTCTTCTCTAATGTGGGGAAAACAAATTCATTTAATAATTTTATTTTGTAGAACTCCTGCTTGGAAATATTCCCTGGACTTTCTCACACCACTCAGTGAAATACGTTATAACCCTAGAACTTTCTCCAGAGCATGTGCTTAGGCAGTTGTTTTCCAGTTATTTTCATTAATGATGTGTACTTAGATGTAGGAAATGCTTACATATGTGTTTCATTTTGGTACACAATCTTGGAAAAATTATGTTTAAAGTATGTATTTTTTTTCTTATGTAAAGTCTCTCCATATTTGAATACTGTATGAATAAAATTACAATGGTTCTGAAAATTTAACTCTCCGGGTTTTTTCTGCAGGCAAAGTATGAGCTTATTTCTAACCACACTGTCACATGAAAAAAAATTTTTCTATTACAACAGAAAGGATAGATATTATAGAATCAGAACCATCTAGTTCCAAGCCCCCCACCATGGGCAGGGACACCTCCTACTAGACCAGGTTACTCAAAGTGCCATCCAACCTTACCTAGAACACTTCCAGGGATAGTGTATTCACAACTTTTCTGTGCAATCTGCTCCAGTGCCCCACCACCCTCACAGAGAAGAATTTCTTCCTACTATCTAATCTAAACCTGCTCCTTTAACTTTAAAGCCGTTCCCCCTTCTCCTATCACTACATGCCCTAGTCAAAAGTCCTCCTCCAGCTCTCCTGTAAGGTCTCTCCTGAGTCTTCTCTTCTCCAAGCTGAACAACCCTAATTCTTTCAGCCTGTCTTCATAGGAGACAATTGTTAAATTGAGAAATCTAATATATCCTCCCAGCAAAATTTACAGCATTCATGTATATTTGATTTTGGTGAACAAATTTCTAATACAAAAGTCAAATTTCCCAGGTTGCATTGTGCTCTATCATGAAGAGTGAAGAAGCACTTCAGCGGTCCAGTCACAGTAACAGTGATATCATCATTGCTAGTATTAATGGCATCATTAAGGCCTTTTAATCATGTCCCTCTCTTAACATATCTGCAGCAGCATATATTAGTCCTAGAAGTTAAACCATGGTATTTTAACCACCTGATAGCTGGAAGTTGTCAGAATTATCTGGTACTTGGATCTACGTAATCCTTAAGAGAGGAAAACCTTCTTGCCTTGTCATGACCTCCTCTTGAGAGATCTTCATTACAAAACACACAAAAACATATTACTAAACCACATGGCTGGGAGAGGTATGCTCAGATTTTTCCCCTCTCATTTTTTCCCAAGATCACATTTTTACTTCACCTCCATAAATGCATGTTTTCTCACCCATTTTTTCTTGGTAATAATAAAAGGAACTACATAATTTAAAATTAAACATTTTATTTCATCAAAGTGCCAGGTGTTCTTACATATATAATGGCTGAAAATTGCCTAGGCAACCTGCGAAACTACGCAAGACATGAGAAGTCCTCCAGCCATTCTGGCTCTGACAGCTTCCATATAATCACTTTCTTCTTCAGGCATGAGCAGCAGGGAGCCTTTTATCTGTGTGGTACACTGCCTGCTCTAGAGAGGGCAGCTCTGCCCTGCCCTTCAATCTGTGTACACAATCCAGGCAAGGTGAGTGCTAGCCTTATGAGCTGTCTCTTCATATTGCTCATGCAGGCAAAGGAGGGAGATATGTTCCTCCCATAGATGGCTGAGAATGGCTCTGCTTCTGTTGCCTCTTGAGGAAACCTGAGCCAGTGAGCCCAAACAGACTGAAGTTAACCTTTGTGAATACATTCCAGTCTCCACTCAAACAGCTTATGATAAGCCCGTCATACGTGTCTCCTACTTCAACGGCTTGTTAAACATAGGAAAATTATTTTAAAGCTTTCTTTTTAAAGCTTTCCTTTTAAAGCCATGTTTATTACTTCCCGAAAGTTCACTGTCAAGCAACTGCTGACAAGAAAACCAACAGGTGTGTTTGTATAACCTTAAATTACAGGTTTCTTTCTGAAAACTGATAGCACTGTCATGCGATATTTTTCATATTAATGAGCTTAGTTGGCAAGTAATGTTCCTCTGATTTTTAACCCTATATGTAGCCAACAGCAAGTCAACTTGATTTCTTTCCATCTCACCTTTAATAAAAGTTTAAATTCTATTCTAAAAGTGTATCCACCCAATAATCATGAGGGTGCCTATAGCAAATAGCCACCCAAGCAAGCCAAATCAAGTTGAGTTAAAGACCACAGCTGTGGGGTCAGGCAGGGGAAGATTTGAGCTGTGGCTAATTTACTGCACCATCGCACAAAGTTTAACCATGACACATCTTGGTCTTCAGTGTGGCGTTAACCGACAAAGTCTCTTACTTTTTTGATTGCAAAATTATAACAATTTTTCAGTAGGAATGTAGCACAATCGTGTATTTAGAATTTTTTTCCAGAAGGAAAAGTAGCTTCCAAATAATTTATTTTCAGAGTTATATTAACAAAAGCAAGAGATGAGCATGCAAATCATAGCAAATAGACAAACAACACCAAATATTTACTGTGGTTGTAGTCTACTGTTGAAAATAAACTCCAGGTGTAAGTGGTTATATTCGTATTTTCACATTAACGTTCATTACCCACAGTCAAGATAAACCCCACATAAATCAGAACAAGCAAGTTACAGTACTAAATTACATCAATCTAAGATGAATTATCCTGTAGAACAGAGAATATAATTCAGTTAATCTTAGAGATCATAAATTCAACTAGATTCCATATTTTATTCCAAAAAAATTCAGCAAAATTCTCAAATCCTGAACAAAAGGTTTAGACCCTGAATTACATTGGCAATGTTCTCACATGTCCATGGGTTGCTTTTTTCAGCCCAAGACTTTGAAATAAATTTATGTTAATCATAATGCTCTCTCATATTTCACTCTCTTTGCCTATTTAGAGGCCTCATTTTGGCTTTGGTGAGGTTTTACATTTGTCCTTGTGAAGAGTAGGAAATTTATAACTAAGAAGCATGAAAAGGTGAAGAGAAAAATTTCCTTTCCTTTTCCCTCCATCAGATCAGCATCACAAGAACATCGATGGTGTAGACAGATGAAACAGTGCCCAAGATAAGAATAAGGATTAAACAGGGAAGGTTGTAGCCAAGAGTAGCAATCTTTAGCAAAAAAGAAATCCTACATCAAAGTATAAATAAATGTTTGAGCAAGAAATACTTGTCAGGAGATGCAAATTATCATAAAGGATAAAAATGAAAAACTTTCTGGTATAGAAGCTGAATAAAGAAATGAGTCAATGTCATTACAGACATAATATATATAATTCAGCATAAAATATCATTTGAAAGACATAAGTCTGAGAAAAAATTACCAGGATATTTTTTTTCTAGTGTTCTAGATAAGTTATTGATAAATGTAAAATTGGGGTGGCAAAACTGAATAAATAAACAGTCATTTTATCACTAAATATCAGTTCCTGGAGGTCACTTTTGATGTGCCTCTAACTTTGGTACATTTCAAAAATCCATAAAAACCAGCACAAATATTGGCAAGTGGATTAAATGTGGTTTTGAATTAGGTTTATTGACATGCCACATATTACTTTAACATCAGTTTCATGACTGGAGGCTCATGATGGTTTAGGCTGGTACAGAAAAAAATTGAAGATCCTCAGTTTCAATATCTCTGTTCTGGTACTGAACCATAGGTTTGTGTTTAAGGTGTTAGCAGCTGTTTCTTACCAGCCATTGTCTTTCCTCTGCTTAGCTCCTGAGAGTTTGCCAATCATTGTTTGATAATCTTTTGGTTCACCAATCAGGTAACTTTTTTAAATCAAATAATCAATAAAAAGATGGTAAAATAGAGTAGCTTCTGTATGACATACTTGGAAACTGCTCATTATAAGTCTCAGTATTCTCAATACAGTCTCAATAATCTGGTTCAAAAGAGTGTATTTCCCACTTTTAAAAAGCATTCATCCCTATATTCTCAGTAAAAGTTCAGTAGAGTCTACAGAGCCTAGAAAGAATGATTTTTTAAATGAAAATAAGACGTCGAGCTGCAAATACAGGTGTTTCTCTGATGTTCAGTTGTCTACAATGTGTCAAAATCATATGATTTTCACCAGCTTATCTATATCCTTATCTTTACATTTGCATCTGCCCATCTTGACAGTGAGGTAAGGGGTACAAGAGGTTTTTTAAATCCTGCAATCTTAAGGTTTCTCAAAAAAAACGACCAATTTCTAATGGCTACCTCAAAATTCTCATATACCATATAAAGGGTAAGCCACATGTGAGAGATGATATAAAACTAAACAATGAAGGTTCATAGCATGCCAACAGAAGACTTCATGGTTACCCAGCATATACCTACAGCCACCTCAGTGCTTGTAAAGGTCAAATTTTACGCATATGGCCCATCTGAACTGTTTCATGCATATGGCAGAAATGCTTCCAAGGAAACCAAAAATTTCAAAAAAATTATACTGCTTTCAAGCTCTGTAAATAAATAAAAAAAAAGGGCTGTGGCAAAATAAATAACTCATCAGCATTTGGAGGAACAAACACCAGAAGGAGCCCTCAAGAAGATGTGTGTTTTACTGCATTTTAAACAAATATCAAGATAGATAATTTACATGATAAATACATTGTCATTTAATTTCAGTCATTTCTTAAAAGTAACAAAAGTATATCTGTTTATCTCAAGCAACTACCAAAATTGCATAAGTTGCCATGTTATTTTCAAGCACCATTTCGGTCTCAAGCATGAATTACAGAAGAGAATTTCATTTGTATTTCACAGAATATTCTGAGTTGGAAGGGGCCTACAAAGATCATCAAGTCCAGCTATTAAGTGAATGGCCTATACAGGGATCAAACCCAAAATTTTGGTGTTATTAGCCCCATGCTGTAACCAACTGAGGTAGTCTCAGTGTCTTGAACCACAACTTGTCCATCATAGGGAATTTATGCTCCATAAGTTTTCTGAGCAGAATTAAGATCATGCAAATACACCACTAACCAATTTTTTCTGCCATCGTATGCTAGATATATCCCCACGCTCACTTCTAGTACTATTTGAATTACTTAAATAAAACCCAGATTGTAAATCATCAGATCTATTTTCTAGGAACCCACTTACCCCCACCCCACCACTGCAGTACATAAGTCACACATGATTGTCGTATGTAGAAATGGGCTTTTTCATGGATTTTCTCTGTGCGTCTCTCATACTAGGTCTTGGTTCACATTTCCAACCAGTTACCACATAGCCCAGGTAAAAGGCTCCTGTTCATCACAGTCAGACCTAAAGCAAGACAGTTTCTTCAGCCAGCAAGAGGTGTTACCATTACAGTTGTGAAATTACTTAAATCCTATAGAATACCTTTATAAAGGCATCTGAAAATGCAGATACACCTCCAGTGTTATTTTTAAAACATACTGGCACCCAGCTCCTTCAGGGAATCAGCATTAATCTTGCTTAAAACTACCTTGCAAATTTTGCCCACCTAATTTCTTTGATCTTCTAACAAGTACCTGTGTCAATGTCTGGGAACAAGATCCAGTTTTCCAACTACTGGTTCAGGGTACATGCAGGACCATCTTTCTACTCTTGGAACTGTTAATTGAAGAGTTAGACTGTAGGCTTTGTAAGGGAGAAAACATTACCAGCTTTTATTTTTCTTTTTTTTTTTTTCTTGAAAGTGTCACAAATGTACTAATAGCTTCTGTTAAAAGGAAATTTGAAATTCACAGCCAGTTTCCATCAATGCAAGCTTCCCATGGATACTATTTATCTTCATTGCTAAAAGCAAATTAACAATATGGGTGGAACAGAGTGCATTTGCACATTCACTTGTGCTGAACACCCTGTGCTTTGGCATACGATACATTGAAACGTGAATTCTTACATGATCAAACCTCAGATCAATCAAAGCCTTGTCTACATGAGCTCTTATTAAAGAAACAGAAAGTAAGGAAATAAAGAACTGTAAAGAGAGGATACCTCTTCAACTGAAAGCAGCTGCCCAGGCTGTCTGGAAAACAAGAATTCAATTTGTAGCAACAAAACCGAGACCACTTCAATGTACTCAGGGAGGGATAGAAGTATCCTCAAATACAGACCTGACAAGCTTCCCACACTTGGAGAGACACTCATGCAACTGGTTCCCTTCTTGAGTTCCTCTTCCAGCAGAGCCGTATCCCACTTTCTTTTGCAGTGCTATGTGACAGCCTCGCTCCTGCTTCATGCCATATGCGACCTTGTGTATCAGAGTCTAACACAATAGGTCTGGCACTGCCTGAGCAGGACCTACTTTCTGATAAGCCAGGCTCTAAAAGGCCGTGCTTCACAGCCTCTTGCAATAACATAGCCCGCCTGAAGCCCTCAGCACAGGTCATCTCTACTGTGCCTTTCCTGGGTCTTACATCTATCCAGAAGTGAGGTCTGTACCACTGGAAAGTGACTGCCAAGAGATTTCATTTCAATTGGGGGTGAAGCCACCATCTAGGACATGGAAGATCCATGTTACAGTCCCTGAACACCCCTTTTCAGCTGTACTAAACATCGTCTCCTCATGTTACTCATCCCCAGTAAGCACAGGGCACCTGAACTGCAGCCCTTCTGGAGGCTATTGTGTTTGTTTTCACTAAAAATTATACCTTTCCCTAAGAAATCTCCTCAAGAAAAGTTTTATCAAAGACATTTACAAAGAATTTCAGTTCTGACAAAAAAAACCACTTCCCAGTGATGAGTACAGCTCTTTGGTTGCATCCTAGGGCATCAATGTATGCTAATTACTAGGATGTGGTGAGCTTTGTGCACTGTTTACAAAAATAAAAGCATAGGCAGGAACTCTATCTGTCATCTGTCATAATTAGCAATAAGCTAGTGTTCACTGAAGAAAGTTTCTGGCAAACTGTCAACCAGAAAATCGAAAATCAGAAACAGAACATTTATCAGGCTAGAAAAACAAGTGTAGCATTTAAGTGTGCTTAATGCAAGTCTTGGTTTCACTGCATACAGCTCATCCATGTGGAGAGGAAACAAACAGAATTGAGAATCTGTAGAGAAAGAAGGAAGAGAAGAGATTAGCTGACGAGGGGGAAAGTGCTGTGGGAATTTTCAGGACAGTCTAAATAAAGCATCCAGTTAAACTTGTTTATTAAGTTTGAAAATTCTGGATATAGCTCCCAGTAGAAGCCCTTTTTTATCATACCTTTTTTGCATATCTACAAGGAAACTCACATCACACTTGCTACATAAGTGTATTTGTCTCCACTGAGGACAATGAAGAATGCTGAACTGGAAAAGATTTAAGCAAAACCCACAAAAGTTTGTAGAATGCACCATGTCAAAACTGGAGTGTTGCTCTAGCAAGGTCAGTGCCTTTCCACCACAGAGGCAGTGACAAATCACTTTTCAGAAGGAAAAGCACCGCGCTTCTGAATGCAGATTGTAAGTACATATGTACAATGCATATGTAAATACCACAAGGACATGTTACTGAGGAAAACAGATATAAAGAGCCTTCACACTGAGAGTATGCAACGTGTTAGGAATATATGCAAGGTTTACAAATAAAAATCCAGATGAAAGCAATCTAAGACCATTTAGAGAAAAAATCCCTCTTTATTCCCATATAAATCCTTCTTCAATGTCATAGAAACATTGAATCACAGAATGGTTTGGATTGGAAGGAACCTTAAAGGTCCTTAATTCCAATTCCCCTACCAGGGACAAGGACACATGCTACTAGACCAGGTTGCTCAAAGTGCCATCCAACCTGGCCTTGAACACTTTGAGGGATGGGGTATCCGCAACTTCTCCGGGCAACCTGTTCAAGTACCTCACAACCCTCACAGTGAATTTCTTCCTAATATGTGATCTAAACCTACCCTCTTTCAGCTTAGAGCCATTGCCTCTTGCCTTGTCACTACATGACCTTGTCCCCCTCCAGCTCTATTGTAGTCCCCCTTTATGTACTGGAAGGCTGTCCCAAGACCTACCCATAGCCTTCTCTCCTTGAGCCTCAACAGCCCCACCTCTCTCAGCCTGTCCTCATCAGAGAGATGCTCCTGCCCTCTGATCATCTTCATGGTGCTCCTCTGAACTCTTTCCGACGGGTCCATATCCTTCTTATTTTGGGGGCCCCAGAGCTGGATGCAGTACTCCAGCTGGGGTCTCACAAAAGCAGAGGAAAGGGGGAGAAACACCTCCCTTGGCCACACTCCTTTTGATGCAGCTCTGGATACAGTTGGCTGTCTGGGCCGTGAGCACATATGTCCAAAGTAAGGAGGGAACCATCTGGCAAACTCATGCCAGATTAACACCATAAAGCAGAAATTTCCTAAGTAGTGAATTTAGTTTGCAGTCTGGGTGTTACTTGTGGAAAGCATCAACAGGGAAAAGACCAATTATCTCACGCTGCTAATATATGTGCTCTTCTCTGACTTTCCAAATAATACTGCTGTTCCTCAGAGGCTAGATTGAATGGCTTTTCAGATTTAACTTTAAAGATACAGGCAATATTGAGATTTCCAAAGGCACATCAAGGACAGACTCGCCTTCCCAGAGGCTGTGAAGGCCACCAGCAAGACACTATTTTCCCTTAGAAAATAAGAAAAAAAGATTGTTTTCCTATGCTCTTTTTTTTCCTCCATCCGTCATAAGGTTTTTCTGAAAGAAATTCCATATTCAGATCAGCTCTATTAATAAACAAGGCAATTTACCCCAGCTACCAACTCCTTCCCTGCTAAGTAGCAAATTTCCATTTCTTTCCTCCATTTATTAAAGCAATGACTCATTTTATATCTCAGAGGGTTATTGTAAAGCTGAAACACCCAGAATGTTTGAAATGTTCATATCAAACCAAGACATAAGACAGCTCACAAATTCAAAAAAAGCTGCTAATCCATAAATATTTTTCTCACTGACAGAGTTTGGCTCCTGTTTGTGTTTATGGGGGGAAGGAAACTCATTCCACCATGCTCATCTCTTGAAGACCTCTTTCCCCAAGAAATCACTTTAAAAATATGACTTCCAAGGCTACGCCTGAGTTTTTTCCAAGCCTTTAAGTGCAAAAAAAGTAGGTGGTAGAGCTAAAATTAGACATATTTTGTGTTTTATTCTGGAAAAAAAATTCCAGCAAATAGCGAATATACATCAACAGAAGAGATATGAAAAGTCTGTGGCCTGCCCTAATCTGTCCTATGGCATCTTCCAGCATGGCATATGCTCCCAAACATGCAGTGTCGTAGCTGGCAAACAGCCAAGTGTCCTGTGGTGGGTTGACCCTGGCTGGACACCAGATGCCCACCAAAACCTCTCTATCACTCCTCTCCTCAGGTGGGCAGGGTAGAGAAAATATTAAAAAGGCTTGTGTGTCAAGACAAGGACAGGGAGAGATCACTCAGCAATTATCACCATGGGCAAAACAGATTCGACTCAGGGAAATTAGTTGAATATATTACCAATCTAATCAGAACAGGGCAATAAGAAATAAACCCAAATCTTAGAATACCTTTTCCCACCCTTCCCTTCTTCCAGGGCTCAACATCAGTCCCAGTTTTCTCTACCTCCTCCCCCACAATGGCATGAGGGGACAGGGAATGGGGGCTCCGGTCAGTTCATCACATGTTGTACATGCTGTGCCTTCTTCCTCTGGGGGAAGATTCCTCACACTCTTCCCCTGCTCCAGCACTGGGTTCTTCCCACAGGAGACAGTCCTTCACGAACTTTCCCAACGTAATTCCTTCCCATAGACTGTAGTTTTTCACAAACGGTTCCAGTGTGAGCTTCCCATAGGGTCACAGCCCCCTTCAGGAATGCACCTGCTCCAGTGTGGGGTACTCCATGGGCTGCAGGTGGATATGTGCTTCACCATGGATCTCTATAGGCTGCAGGGGGACAACCTGTCTCACCATAGGCTTCTCCACAGGCTTCAAGGAAATCTCTGCTCTGGTGACTGGAGCACCTCCTCTACCTCCTTCTTCACTGACCTTGGTGCTTGCAGAGCTGTCTCTCTCACATATTCTCACTCCTTTCTCCAGCTGCAGTTATGCAATTTTCTTTTTCCCCTTCTTAAACACATTATTTCAGAGGTGCTGCCACTGTTGCTGATGGGCTCGGCCTTGGCCAGCAGCAGGTCCATCTTGGAGCTGGCTGGCATTGGCTCTATCGGTCGCAGGGGAAGCTTCTCACAGAAGCCACCCTTGTAGACCCCCACTGCCAAAACCTGGCCACACAAAGCCAATACATATCCCCATCAATATCAATGCTTTGTCTGAAAGGAGTTAAAATTTCTTAAAATTCATCTACATTAAATTCTTCGGCTTTACACTTATATGTTCTTTTTATTTCTCTCAATAACTGAATATCTTGCTGCATTTCTTCAGCACAAAAAATTTCTACTCATTGTATGCATTTTGTAAACTACCTTGGGATCCATCCAAATGAAAAGGGCTATAAAAAGATATAGTTTTATTATTTTTATTTATTTCCAAGTTCTGTGCTTTTTGGTGAGACAAAATGCTTTCTACAGAACAGCATGATGCTTGTCCGATATTTTTAAGCCATATAAATGAGAAATACCACTTTATAAAACTTTCTACCTTTTCCTAGGCCAATTAAGAAATGAATAAAAATGTAACACATTACATATATGTCACCAGTTAATATTACTCAAATAGGTAGAATTCAAAATTTATGTGGCCCTGGCCAGAACTGGTATGAAGAGTTAATCACGTAAGTTCATGAAAAGAGCTCTATATTAGTCATCTGATGTTAATGGGATTTGAGTTGCAGTTGTGATGTTCATGAGGTTATCATTAGGTCTATGTGACTTAACTGCATTTTATTTTCTGTTTAAAATCCGTTTATCAGAGTGAAATCAGAAATGCTGTTTCTGTCACACACAGGGCAATTACTTTCAGTACAAAGTCTGTAGAGAGGAAGATCTGCTGATCTTTAAAGAATAGGCAGAATACAACAGAATTTTCTACACCACCAACATACTTTTTATGTCTTGCCCACCTGCCATTAACACTACAGAAACCTATAGGCATATACTTGTTCCTGAAGTTTTGGACATGTCCAAATTTTTGCTCTTTTTATGCTAAGCCTGTGCCAAACTCTCGTGGTTTAGGAATGGTATTCTCCAATTTAGTTCTCCCACTAAAATCATACGCCCTCCCCTTCCCCCTCCAACTGGAGGCACAAAAGGCAAAGATCATGGGTCAAGTAAGAACAATTTACTTGAAACAGCAATGAGAAAAGAAAATGAACAGGAGCACCAACAATATTAACAAGAAAAGGTACAAGAAATGAAAAACTCCCTCATAATAGACAATACTGAACAACTTCCTTAGCCATGTTTCCTCAACTGGAAGGAACTTCTTCCTGGAAGAGACTCCCTTTCCCCTGCCCCCACAACGATATGAGGTGGGATAGAACAACTTCCAGGTCCTGGCCATGCCTCCTCCTGGCTACTGTAAAAATTAAGCCTGTGCAGGCTGGAACCAGGATGCAAATCCAACTCTATAAGGTTTAAATTTATATCCCTTGCTCAGCTGAAAACACCCTGAAAATGCACATGGAAACTCCTCTCTGTTGAAGATTTGTTGAATGTGGAAGTTGCAGTTTTATGTGGAAAAGCTTTCATTTTCCACTCTATAAAAACAAATAACGCCCTTGGCCATAACTGAAGTGCCCTCTTGGGATGTGAAAAGCTTCTGTTCTCTCCCTGATCCCAGAGACAGTACATGTTTTTTTTCATTAAATGAACAAAATGTCTCAAATGTCCCATTTCATAACATTCTATGTGATCCTATTATTATTATTGCTCCTCACTTTTATGGTGGCCACACTGAGGAATCAATTTGTATGTACCTCGGGGCTGCAGCACAATCAGCAACAAAACATTTTTAAAATGCACAAACACAATTAAGAACAACCTACAAGGTGCAATAGAGTGGCTAAATTTCACTTTGCCCTGTTAGACAAGAAAAGAGAAATTCCATATCAAGAAGCATCTGCCAGGGAGTACTGTATGTGTGCACTTACATATGGGGCAGAATTGTAACACCTGACAACTCTCATAAGGTCAAAGCACTATATTTTAACGGGATTCATGTAGCTGAAGGTAATTCCTGAGTTTTAGACACATATAAGAAAAAAAATAAGAAAAAAGTTGTATGGATTTACAGACTTACAGATAACAGCTTTATGACTACCTAATTTCTAAGTCTTATTTTTTCAAGCAAGAGTGGCAAGAAGAGGAGGGGATGATACACTAGGTAAGCCAACTTTCTATGTAGGAGCTGTCCCGCTCCAGACCCTTCTTTCACTGTGACACAAACCAGAGATAAGAAATATTACCAGACTGAGGAAAAAAGTTCTCTGAGAGCACAAAATATCAGCTCATCTACCACAAATGGCAGCATATTAATGCTAATTTTCAATTGAATAAAGGCATTTTTGAATTAGGGCATTTTTGGCCATAAAAATGTCTTTTTCTAGAAGAAAGGGAAGACAGAGGTAGCTATGTATCCTTAAAATGCATCCTGCCATTTCCTGGGCTAATTAACAGTGTTTTTGCCAAGTACATTAAAACTTCACAGTACAAGGTTATTTTCACAAATGAATCAAATAATTGTCCAACAGACGCAGATTTTAAAAGCTGTGTTTCAGATTTTTAGAAATAGAAGATAAATACAGTCAACAGATTTTCTGCCCGTACTAAGCATTAACTAAAGAGCAAGATTTAGTTACAGGTCTATCATCAGACTGCCTTCATGACTGCTTTCTGGTGTTGCTTTTTGAAAACCTTCCTGTACAGTAAAGTATTTTAAAAATGGTAATGGCTGTTTTGGAGACAGACAGCTAAGTATTTGCCTTGATGAGAGACAGTCTGAAAGGAAATGCATCAGCAGTAATAAATACTCTTCTTCAAGATGGCCTCTACCAAGAAAGTCTGTAGTATTTCAGAGAAGTTTCCAAACTCCCTTTTTACCTTGCACCTTTTTCCCACCATACCAAATTTTGTCTACTTTATCTCCATACACTGAGGCCCTCTAAATTGTTTGTTTTCGAACCTTTTAGAACATATTTCAGCTAATGTAAAGAGAGACAGATTGCTTTATAATATGTATATATAATCGGGTTTTATAAATTAAAAGCAATAAGAGATTTTGTGAACCCACACGTGGGTGCACAGATACTCACACCTCCTATTTCTCAGACCTCCTAGCATTTATACGCTTTTCCTAAGCAACTGCTGTCACTATCAATACCATTTTCTCATGCCGTGTACCCACTATCAAGTCTTCACACCATTAAATCACTAACGGACATTAGCACCTTGTAGTGGGTTTCCATGGCTGGGTTTTGGTAGTGGGGGGGCTACAGGGGTGGCTTCTGTTGGAAGCTGCTAGAAGCTTCTGCTGTCTGGTGGAGCCAATGCCTGCCAGCTCCAGGACGGCCTTCCTGCTGCTGGCCAAGACAAAGCTGATCAGGAGTAATGGTAACGCCTCTGTGATAACATATTTAAGACCAGAAGGCTGTTGCGCGGAAAGAATTCCAGCCAGGGAAGAGCAGAGTGAGAACACAGGAACAACAATGTAGACACCAAGGAAGTGCAGAAGGAGGGGCAGGAGGTGCTCCAGGCACTGGAGCTGAGGCCCCTGCAGCCCGTGGTGCAGACCATGGTGGAGCAGCTGTGCCCCTGCAGCCCATGGAGGACCATCAGGGTACAGAGACCCACCTGCAGCCCATGGAGGAGCCCATGCTGGAGCAGGTGGGTGCATGAAGGAGTCTGTGACCCTGTGGGAGGCCCAGGATGGAGCAGGGTCCTGCTGGAGACCTGCAGCCCATGCAGAGGGAAGCCCACGCTGGAGCAGGTTTTTCCTGGGTAGGACTTGTGGCCCCTGTGGGGGACCCATGTCGGTACAGCTCATTCGTGAAGGACTGCACCCCATGGAGGAGTGACCCACGGGACAGCAGTTCGTGAAGAACTGCTGCCCGAGGGATAGACACACGCTGGAGAGATCCATCAAGGACTGTCTCCCGTGGGAGGGACCCCACAGGAGCAGGGGAAGGATTCCTCTCCCTGAGCAGTGGCAGAAACAACAACCGACTGTCACCCCCATTCCCCGTCCCCCTGCACCGCTGGGGTGGAGGAGAGAGAGAACATGGAAGGAAGGAGGTGTGGGGGGAAGGTGTTTTTAAGACTCATTTCTCACTCTTTGGCTCTTATCCTGTTAGTAATAAATTTAAGTACTATCCTCACTTTGAGTCTGTTTTGCCCATGAAGGTAATCAGTAAGTGACCTCTCCCAGCTCTTATCTCAACTCATGAATCCTTAGCTGTTTTTTTCTCTCCTCTGTCCAGTTGCAGAGGCAGAGTGAGAGAGTGGCTTTAGTGGGTACCTGACATCCAGCCAGAGTCAACCCACTACACACCTCCAAAAAGTTTATCACAGAGTTTGCTACAACTTTGCAGTAGATTACAAAGCAGCAGATATTTTGATATTCCTTCTATTAGGGAAGTAGCAACCTACAACCATCAGTCTGCCCCAGGGCTAGTTTACTTATGAAGGAGATGGGTATTTCCCTTCTGAAGATTCCTAAGCCCATCTAAGATGTTGTCATAGGTATAATCAAATTTGGGAACTGAATAGGAGACCTTGTATTTGCTACCAAGTTAAAATCAGAATTGAAG
The DNA here is from genome assembly GCF_036250125.1 of Pseudopipra pipra. NCBI lineage: Eukaryota > Metazoa > Chordata > Aves > Passeriformes > Pipridae > Pseudopipra > Pseudopipra pipra. The sequence goes on along the minus strand of NC_087549.1, from coordinate 40,341,223 downwards.
GGAAAGCGGAATGAACAGGCTGGTTACTTCCATGATTATCTTCCAGAAGTGGTTGTCCTGGCTTCAGTTGAGTTAGAGTTCATTTTCTTCCTAGCAGCTGGTACAGTCCTGTGTTTTGGATTTAGTATGAGAATAATGTTGATAACACACTTGTGTTTTAGTCTTTGCTCAGTAGTGATCAGCACAAGTCAAGGTCTTTTCAGTTTCCCATGCTCTGCCAGCAGGCAGGTGCACAAGAAGCCAGGAGGGAGCACAGCCAAGACAGCTGATCTGAACTGGCCAAAGGGATATTCCATACCATAGAATGTTATACTCAGTGTATAAACTGGGGGAGTTTGCCAGGAGGAGCCAGTCACTGCATGGGATGGGCTGGACATGAGTCAGCAGGTGGTGAGTGATTGTACTGGGCATCACTTGTCTGTCTTGGTTGTTTTTTTTTCTCTCTCTCCTCTTTTATTATGATTAGTATTAGCATTAATATTATTATATTTTACTTTGTTTCCATTATTAAACTGTTCTTATCACCACCCACAAGTTTCTTGGAGGGGCAGGAGTGGGCAGTGAGAGAATGACTGCACGGTACTTTGTTGCCAGCTGGTGTTAAACACCAGTGGTGTAACCTAAAGCTGAGCAGTCCTTGCACACAGAGCGTGACAGGTTTCACCCAAGGCAGCAGGTGAAGCAGCTCCTATGCTCAGCCCCTTCCCTCCAGCAAGCATCTCTCAGTGCTTGCACGCCATCTCTTTTGCATTAGCCAAACAGTTGGATGATTTTTGGACATCAAAACGCTTTTCACTGAGTGATGAAAATCTGCAGTCTGAGATAACTACTGCCTTGCACATCAGTGCTTTATGCAGCAAACACTCCCAAGCTGTCCATCAGGCAGCTCACTCAGGTATCTGAAGAGGCAGGTAAAGCTCATTAGTTTCTGGACAGCTACAAAACAACATTGCCACCACAGCCAATCATTTATGAAGAAAGATACAATTTTACCTCTGAATTATCAAAACTGCTGCATCTTGGCTCAGAATATTTTCTTCATTGCTAGCAAAGCAAAGAGACTCAGAGCCCAAATGTTAACATGAACAGAAGATTCTGAAACTAGTGCTAAGTCCTAGCTTTCTAATTATCAGTTGTCTCTCATTCCTGGTCTACTTCAAGGACATGCTCAAAGCCATGAAATTGCCATTTAGGAGGCATCAGGTGGAACATCTCCATAATTTCTCACTAGGGCTGAAAACATGGTAAATCATACAGACAAAAAAACTAAGCACATGCTTTCTGAGAAAGCTTCAGCCTTAGCATTTTTCTTACAACCACAATAAAAAAACTTCAGCTTCTGAGATACTTTCATCAAGTATGATATCTAGTAATGCTGAGCAATATATCCTGCTGTCTGCATATGGTAAGAATGCAGCAGGAGGGAAGAAAGTTTATTTTTGCAGTTACATTATTATCAGTCACATGAGTAATTTGTGGCCAATATTTACATTGATTTTGAAGATATGGACAAAACACGTACGTTTTGAAAATACTTCATCAATTATCCCCATTCATATATGCAAAGCACTGTTGTAGATACTGAAGGGGACAACATGGTTTTCACCTCTGTTATATTTCACAATTAGATATTTTCCTACATAATAAAGCACTGTCATTATGGTAACAAAGTTTTTAAAAGTTGTGTATAGATCAGAATATAGTTCAGAATACAAACATATAAGGAAAACATTATTAGATATTGAAATTAGTTTGTTGGTGAAATATTGTTGCATTTCTTTATTCTCCCAAATATACTTTATGAAAATGTCCATATTTTTTTAGTTCTTAAAATAACCTTTGTATACTATTCTGCAGGTACAGAATGCCTTGGCACATACACCAAAGTACATCATCAGCTACTCTTTCCCTGAGCAATAGCTCTCATTTTAGATTCTGTTTTAAAATTGTAGTTTCTCAGTCCTAAGGAAGATGTACTTCTTATAATGAGTTTCTCTTCCTGTCAGAGACTGGAGTTCAGCCTAAAATTTCTAGGTATCTTTCCCAGATCATCATCCACCAAAATGCCCTGCTGTGCTGAGCAGGACTTTGGAACAAAGCTGGACACCAGCTTCCCTTGTTAATTCCTGTTGTGTCCTAAATACCCGGAATCTGTTTTATACTCCTGGTAAGTTTGGTGTTGTCTTAATGTCTGAAATGATAGTTGAAAACATAGTTTTCATCCTCCTAAGATATTTACTCAACTGCACAAATAACTCTTTTTGACTATGACTGAGCCAGGGCCTTTAATTTCATGTACTAATTACATATGTTATATCTAAAAAAGTACTTTTATTTATGACTTTCCAACTTGTTTTCAATTTCAAAAGCTTTATTTTATTCTCCTGCTATGGTGACAGATCATCTTTATCCCCTCTCAATGTCCGTTTTTGTCTGTGCTCCCTTCCTTAGTAACCTAAATTTAGCTAATGGAAACCCAAGGTGAAAAATTCACACAATGCAAAGTTGCATCCTGCATGTTTATTGGGTTGACAGAGCTGGGATACCGGTGCAGTAAGCTTTGCTTTTTGGGCAGTATTATACAGCCACTGCCACCCTGTTTTTATGCCCAAACAGGCAGGCAGGGTACTATCTACTCAGAGAAGTCTTCTCCTCCCCACATTCCCCTATATTCTTCTTCCAGCTGCTGCTATTGCACACCTGGCAGCAAGATCCTTTTCCTGAGGGGTAGAGGCAATACAATGACTATATTTAACAAGAAAATTCACTGATTTGTGATAAATTCTGAAAGTTTCCATTTAGTTCTGAATCAAGACAAGAAGTCAAATTTCCAGGATTTTCCAAAAAACAAAACAAGCTATAATATTTTGATTCAGTCAGTTCAAATATCTTTCAGTCTATCACTCTGGCAATGAATAGATGTATTCACTATATTGTACTACACACAGTTAAAAATGAAGTAATTTGATATTAACCAGGAAAAATTAATCTATTTGACAGATTAGGTAGATTATCATAAACTCAATCAATTTTACTGAATCTAAATTTTTTCTGAAGAAAATACCCCAGGGGAAAAAAACCCAACCAGATTTACAATGATTATGTTTGACTAAGAATTGATAAGCAATTAAAATAATCCAAGCATGATTATCCTGACTGTCTTCTTTGCAAGGACTACGCTAGTTTACCAGCACCAAGAGAAACACAAACTCCAGTGAATTTTCCCTTTGTCTTTCACAGGATAAAATTTTTTTTCCCCAATTTTCCTCTGAATTTCTGGGAATGTTGAAATATTGCTCATTAACTAAACTGGAAGTTTCTCAGCATTAGAGCATCATTTTTCTGTCATCTGCTGGTCTCACCCTTTCATACATTTCAGCTGTCTTTCAGGCAGTATCACAAGTATTTAAAGATGGAACAAAATTCTAGCAATTAAAAAAATATCATATTTTTGCAAAGAGAGGGACAGGGAAAACAAGGGTATGCTCACGGATGATCATTTCTGTGTCCACTGAGCCTGTTCTTACTGTGTATAATGAGTAATCAAACCTTATCAGTGAACAACACTAATCAGCCTTCAAACCAGCACTTTGGTTCAGAATAATTTGTTATTGAAAATGTCCCACATGGAGGGGAGTGGGAGAAGGAGAAAAAAAGAAAAAAATCTGCAATCTTCCACAAAAAGAACATAAAAAAAGAAAGATTAACTGTATCTTACTTTTTTTTTTTTTTTTTTTTTTTTTTAATGAGTGATCTTTATCATTCTGTGAGATATATTGGCTTTGGTCAACTTCCTTCTTTTCCTTGAATTGATTCATCAGTTCACAGTATCTCAAAAATATGTGGCTACTATTATAAGATCAAGACTGCTTAAGAGAAATCCAATTTCTACCAACAGGTTATGCTAAAAGCTAATATACGTAGAAGTTTTCTAGCTGATTAAAACAGCTTCAAGAAGAAAAAGTGGTATTTCAACATTTTTGTATGAAATCTGGCCTTCAAACTTGTTTTAACAAGCAAATGCATCATTTCAGTAATGATCTGTTTACACTGACCACACTTTGACAGAGCTAAGGAGGTCTGAGTTTTTAGGGAAGGTTCTGTTTACCAAGAGATGATCGTTTTTAATGGATTTGCTCTTTGAACGTGAAAAGCAGTTTTGGGCATCAGGCAACACCTTATGGGCTGCTTCTTCATCTGCAGTAAAATAGCATCACTTCATTGACATCTGCATTTTTTAAGTCTAAGATTCATTTTAACAAATTAACTATCTACATCTTTCCTTGAATTCATTAACAGAACCAGTCTTTAAAATGAAGTGTTATATGGATGTGTGGAGATGCTTAAAGACATAAGTGAGATAAGACATCCCAGATCTACTAGAAAATGTATGCACTGTTGCATTTTTGAAAGCAGTTTCTTTTCCCTTTAGGACATCCCGTTGAATGTCACAGTTGAAAAGTTAAGAGTGATACTCTATCCTGAAATTACTAGCTGAGCCTCATTGCTTTTTCCTGGCAAAATATGAAATTCAAATAAAAACATCTGTTTGAAAAAATTCTTTATCCATCCTTAGACTTCCTATTAAATTATTACTGAGTATAAGGAGGATAAATAATCGCGATGTTTGTATAACACCATTTTTCCCCCATGACACTTAACAGTCAGATATTTCCTTGAAACACCTTAACTATCTTATACTAGTCTTAGTTCTATGATAGTGTGCAATGCAGTTAAGTGTAGAAGATATTTAGCACTAAGGAAAGTGAAGAACATTTGATGCACACAGATTTCATTGGGGGTTTTCAACAATGTTTTAAAAAGAAAAATAAAAAAAGAAAACCAAAACCACTGCTATTCATTTTGGTGCAAGAGAAATGTGTAGAGTGAGTGAAATCTCCAGGAACAGAGGTTTGAATAGCGTTCCTTGTTTTTTAACACCTAATTGTTCTTTTGCAATCTGTAGGGGTTGCACAGTGGCAGCTGTAGAGTGGCAGCTGCAGAGAATTTAAATGTTAAGGAGAGAGAGGTGAATCTGAAATAGCCCTTCACTCCCTAATTAATTTTTAACCTGTGCATTGCAGAAGTCTGAGGTTTCAGGGGAGAACTTTATCTCCAAACTTCAGTAACTCTGTAGTAATGCTCTTCTGCTCTACTCCTGAAAGCAGAGACAAAAGCACTGAACCAGAACCCCTGGTGTATTTTCCACATGAAAGATTTCTAAATTAAAACAAACAGGGAACACACACATTAATTATCCACACTAGCTGATTCGAATTTAAGCCCACAATCACATCAAATGACTGCATACCATACTTTTTCAATACTGAAGTTTTGGAACCTCCAAAACAGAAGGGAGGGGAGACTGTTTGCAGCAAGTACAGCTGATTCCCAGGCTGCCTGCATGTGTTTGCCCCGTGTTGCCTTTCTCTGGGACCCCTGAGGCAGCACCGCCTGTCCCTGCTGCCCCGTCCCCTACCCAGCCCTACAACAACCGAGCCAGGCAGCTCCACCCCGCCCTTCACCTCTCATTGCCTCCCAGAGACAGGTGCCTACACAAGACCAAAGGCAAGTCAGTTGTCTGGAATTACATAGAAAGTGAAGTGCTCTGCAAGGGTTAAATACAGGTTTCCAAAGTCACCATGCATGTACTTCTGACCCATAATTGGGTTTGCCTGTTAGTCATTCCAGTCTGAAACTGCTGAACAAACGATGGGAATTTAATCATCTGGAAGCAGATTCTGTGAGCAAAGACATAGTACTGTTTTTAATGTACTTTCTCAGGTCTTAAAAGTATCCTGGTCATTTTTCTTCTGTTGTTCAATGAAGTGTGGTAAGCTTCTCAATTTGACATGAAAACTTCCAAGACACATTTCTGCTGCGGCCAGACTAATTTGGCTGTCAATGTTCCATGATTAAGTTAGACATTAGGAAGAAGTTCTTTGCAGGAAGAGTGATTGGGCATTGGAATGGGCAGTCCAGGAAGGTGTTGGAGTCACCATCCCTGGAGGTGTTTAAGAAAAGGCTGAATGTGCGCTCAGTGCCATGGTCTAATTGACAAGGTGGTTGAGTATTGGCTCAAACTTGATGATCTCAGAGGCCTTTTCTAACCTAGTTGATTCTGTGATTCTATGATGATAGAAATAAACCTTTAGGACACATTCTTATACAACTTTTCAAACCTAGTTGCTAGGATCTCATACTTTCCTCCCACTATAATAGGGATAATGATCTCCTTACTAAAACACAATCACAGGAAAAATGTTATTATAAACCTTCTTTCTGCAAATTAAGAACATTGATTTTTCATTACAATGCAGAGCACTGCACATAATGTGCAGAATAATAACTCTATTGAAACATAGATATGCATATGCAAATGGTAAATCGTGAACAAGAACACAGGTTCTTTTGAATGAAAATAATTCATTAGAGTTCAGTTCTTTCCCATTTTACTTGCTCTTAACTTGATAAATACCTTGGCTTTTCAATTTTTACCTTAAAACTTCTTTTTTTGGCCACTTAAATGTCAGAACTTAATTTAGAAAAGTCTATGCATGTTAAAAAACATAAAGAAAGAGGGACAGAACAGCAGGTTAGGCTCACTCAATCAGTTGTGTGAGCATCATTCATTTCCCCGGGTAAATCAAGCAGGTCAAATATTCATTCCTTGTGTAAAAACAATTAGAAAGTGCTAGATTTGTCCAGAAGGGGGTATCTTGAATGTTACAATAACAAAGATGACTGCATTAGAGGGGCTGGTTCTAAAGTACCGCATTCCACAGTCTGAATTTCACAGCTCTGCTCCAAACAGCAGCACCACTGGAAGTATCTGAAAACCATTGACTGTTCAGCATTGGTTTGGTACTGCAAGATGAATGCAGGAGCACTGCATTTATCAATCTGATATCAAAAATATTTGGGACTGTATTAACAACACGACTGTATTAACAATACGACTGTATTAACAATAAAATATGTGACAGTTCTGCAGAAAGCTGAATTTCTACAGCACTTCTACAGGAACTGAACTGCCAGCTACAAGACAAAAAAAAGAACCTCATGATTTATACTGGTGTGCATAAAGTATTTTCTGTCTGATAGAAGCAAATCAGATTGTGTTTCTGAGAAAATTTGCCATGGAATGAAGGCACCCAAATTATTCATTATTTTATATAAAGAACAAAGTTAATAAGACAATGTCTGGTGACCAGATCTGCTTCCATTGAAGATAATGAGAGCATTGCTCCAAACTTCAGCAACAGCAGAAACAGGAATAATTAAAGTTAGGCTCAATTTTACCATAAACTTACCTTTAGCAAGCTAGTAACTTATATAGCTGTGCCTTGACATCTCCATTGTCACAGGAAAACAGAGACAAAAACTGAATTCATAGGACTGTATCAAAGAAAATGTATCAGCATCAATAAAACGGGAAATTTTTAGTCAAATGCCATTAAAGCATTTAGTCATATTTAATTTCCTTTGTGTCAATCCAGTTAGTTCATGTACTACTTCACTAGTTTCTAATTCATCAAATGTTTATTTCAGTCTGCTCACAAATTATCCAGGAAAACAAGTTACAGCACTATTTTTAAGTATGTCTCTTTGTCCCCTTTACTGAAAATGGAATGAGAGTGTTTCTTCCATGTAATGAATGTAGCACGGCTTTTCATCAGTTTTATAACAAGTGAAACATTTGAAGTTTTCTGGCCTCTTGTTTGAAACACACTCTGAAAGTGCATATTATATTATTCAGACTCAATAAAGAAACCATCACTTTGGAAAAGCACACATAGAAAATATTACACACAGGTGATTAAACATGTGCTAACAATTCTCCTTAAATCCCAATATTTTTAAATGCCAAAATTCTTTACTGTATACAGACACAATAAAATCACTTTGGTGTGTGGGTAGATCATGCTTAAATTGGATTTCCACAGCACAGACAAAGGTTACAGACATTTAGCTGAGAACAATATTGATTATAGCTCTAGTATTGTTCAGCAGAAACCTAAACACTCTTCTCTGTAAAAGAGTATGAAAAATCAAGTTGTCAAACTACATACTTTAGAATCAATAACTGTTGGGACAGGAGTTTCTGGCATAACTCAGTTTTATGACTAAATGTTGCTCAGTATAAAGTTACGCATTGTAAAGAGAAGAGCCAGAATTTTCTTATCCAGAATCAGCTGGTACAACACTATCTCTGCTCTCCATAGAAGTGTGTTTTAGTACTGGCTCAAGTACAGCAAACATGGTGCCAAAACCTGACCATCAGACCATCAGCCAGGCCCTTTTCACTTGAGCTTATTTTCATGAGTTTCTTATTTGTCAATAATAAACTTTCTTTAGTTCAAACTAGCAGGCTTTCTGAAATATTCCAGAAATGTATGTCTGGATGAGTTGAATTCAAACTGCAGTGGTAATCTGCGTCAGTCCTAGGTCGTTGGACTCCTCTCTCTCTTGAGGACAGTAAGATGACAATTCCACGACTAGTCATACGGGTTTGTTTGTCCCACATGCTTCCCTCATATAAGCTGGGTCCTGCACAGTGTTTCTAACTCTGCTGGTGCTCTGCCTGTCCATCTTCATCTTAAGAGGGAAGCAGAAGTCCTTGAAACATCTCTTGAAGTTTTCATCCAAAAATGCATAAAGGATTGGATTGAGGCTGCTGTTGGTGTAACCCAAAGCAATACAGAAGTAATAGCTGGATATAGCAGCAGTACTATGGGACACATCCCCTAGTGCTTCAACCAATACGAAAATGTGAATAGGAGTCCAACAGATAACAAAAACTGCCACAACCACAAGAACCAACCTGGTGATGCGACGCAGGTTTCGATCTTTTTCTCGAGACCCCGAGAGGAGTCGTACGCTTTTAAGACGCAGAATCATCAGAGTATAGCAAACAATTATAATGAGAACTGGAATAACAAATGCAAAGACAAAGACACAGATTTTCATGAAGAGGTCCCACCACACGTAATCTTTGTCTGGAAATTGCAAGGAGCATTCTGTGCTAGCAGTATCTGGGATGAAGAAAGCAAGAAGAAAATTACATTATTATTAGATATTCTAAACAGTATAATTGTCATAGCATAAGCTAGGAAGTTATTATCATGTAATGTGATATCAATAAATGCAGTTATCTTTAAATCACTCTAAGGAAAGCTTTCAGTTACCATTGAAAGTGGTTTTATGCAGCCATCTCTAGAAATTACTGCGAGAGTTTGGGGCTTTTTAAAATTCATAACATTGTATAAAATTTGTTTCCCATGGGAGGATCTAAAAAAGCAGATCACAAAACCAAAAATTTGTAAAGATGTTTTCATTTGAATCTCACTGAAATTTAAAGCCAGAATGAGTACCACGTTCAGTGGAGTAGGAATCTCATCATTATTATCAAACTACGTATGTTTTTTTCTGTAAGTGAAGACAGATTTTCGGTATCATGAATGGTGGAAGCTGAAGGAGGTTTTGATTGTAGGAAGATTTTGCCAATATATGATAATTGTGTAATAATCTTTTCCCATGTGCCTTCTTCAGCACAAATTGAATACATGTGTTTGCATTCAGAAAAACTTATTTCCTGGCTACAGCTTCTTTTCTGCCAAATAGGAGCAAATAAAATATGTGCACACATGAAGTCAAAAGGAAGTTACTCTTTTTACAGATCATGCCATTGAAAATGCAACCTGTGTAGAGACTGCAAGATCTGGGCCACTGAGACCAGCCCACTCCCATTCTGATTGTCCATGCCAGAATTCAAAGTCACAGGCTGTCACTTGATTTTATGTTACAGAAATATTTCATCTGACAGGCCACATCTAAGCAATGCAATATTTGAGGTTTCACTTGCTGATCTCATTGGAGCCTTCCAGCACATAAAACATAAGGAAAACCAAGCAATAAGATAAATAAAAAAGCAGGAGAAGGGGTAAATTTACAACTACTCTCAGTAGTTAAACTCTACTGAAGACAAGTCAAGGTAACACAGGGATTTTTCACTCTGAATTGTAGCTTAGATTTTACCCTCTAAAGCACTGCATAGTTTTTTAGATTTTTTATCATTTTCCCTATTGAATTTGTTATTCCTCTATAAATTATTACATATTGACTTTTATTGAATAAAATCTAAGGGTGGAATGATTCAATATACTCTTGCACACCACTTTTTTCATATCTCTCTCAAGCAGATAACAGGACTCTCACTAGCAGGACTAGTCAGAAAAAAACCCATCAAGCCATATTTCCCTGCTATAGAAATGTTTCACAAATCAAAACAATATTGCAGAGAATTTGTTTTGAAAAACAACTAGGGGAAGACATTATTATTGTAGTGTCATACAGACATTTCCCCAATTACATATCAGAAAGCTGTTATGGTGTGGTATTAAGTACTAAAATATTCAAATAGAAATAGTTTACAGCTAAAAGCTAAATATTTTGAGGTTTTATTTTAAATAATATAACTAATGGTTGATTCTGAAAGATGAAAACTGAAAAGACATATTTTTCAAGCCTGATACAGGATGCTAAGATGACTTAACAGTATGACTTAACACAAGTATGACTTAACAGGGTCTTGACACTGAGTCAATTTGTTTAAATTCTTTGTGATCTAGGTTTTCATAAGTGTAGTTGCTTTTACTTAATTTTATTCTAGAAATGTCAATAATCATCTCGAAAGAAGTTTTCACATTGATTATTACTGTTATTTTTAGTAGATCACGGCTTAGCTGCAGCAATAATATAAGGATCCAGCTATATTATCTAGTAAAGCTTCATCCAGATGTGCAGGTCCTGATAAAAGGAAGCGTGATCATGGATGACTGCTCTGGGCACCACATCCAGCTACTCACTGAAACCCACTCCCAGGGGAAATGGCCTCTTAGAGATCTTCTGACATAATTTCCTATATTTATCAAAATTATAAGGTCATGGATTCCATATAATTCATAGCATTACATATATCAAGTGCAATACACATTCTTGTCATTATTGTCACAATATCATGATAGTTTTCTGGAACATTGGAATAGAATAAAAACAAATTTATATTTTATTTTTACTGCCTGAAAAGTGCAAAACTACAGATAGTGTCACGTGGTAAGTACTTAAGTTTTCATACTGACCTTTTCAACTCTGAAAGCCAAATATTTCAAATGCATTGATATATAATGAAAAATACTGCATTCTAGATGGTATTTTAGTGTAAATATATGTTTTAATGTGTTTAGTAAGCTACCATTTAAGATTAATCTTAATCTCAACATAGGAAATATATGTATTGGATATATCATTGAGTGTGTCACTTTCAGGCATCCATACTCCTCTGTACTGAAACAGAGCTTCATACCCTTACTGGCAGTACTAAAAGTACCTCTAATTTTATATCTTTTTTTTTTTCTTTTTTTTTTTCTTTTTTTTTTTTTTTGTAGCTGAACAATTTGTCAGAAAGAAAGGCTCCATTAAGGACAGGGAAAGAAAATTTACACGTGTAAAATTTATTCTGCAGGAAAAATGTATCTGAAAGGATACAACTGGGAGCAATTCCGTACTGTGATACAAAATGGACTAACTGAGCATGGTGAGGGAACTTTAATCACTTTTCATTTGATGTTTAGTTGTTGCTTAAATCTGAACCCAGAAGAGGCCCTGAAGCATATAAACACAACTGTTTTGGCCAACATAACATAAAGATTGAGTCCTAAGCTCCAGCTGTCGGACAAAGGGAGGATCCCTTCAGCATTTATCAGAGCAATTCATGAACACACCAGACAAGGTAATTGACACTGAATGCTCAAGAGACCTTAGATCAGAAAAGCAGGGACGAACAGTAGTGGCTGACAAGCATTTGCCAATATTTCCAACCTCATTTAGCCCAGCTAAGCTCTGTATTACCAGTCTCTGTTTCATAAGTAAAAAAAAGGGCTGTCTGCCACGTGGCATGGAAAAGGCATTTAATCATTGCAGGCCTCAGAGCACACCCTTGATCTAAATGTGATGTTGACAGTGAATGACAGGAACATTCTACTAGTTAGGTGTGCTCCAACAAAACACCTGTCTGAGTCAGTGTCCCATGGCCTTCGAGATCTCGTGTGTAGCAAGACGATCATTCTTCCCAAATATGTCTGGAAGTTAATGTTTCCTGAGCTAGACACTGTTTTATAGAGCCTGTCAAAACTTTACTAGGGAGAAGAATTACATTACTGCAGACGAGGAGACTTGATCCCTCAAAGGACTGAAAGAAGAGTTTCCTGAGGACTCTCCTGTCACTTACATACCAGAAGACCAACAACAAGAACAAAATCTATATATCTTCAGCCAAATCTATCATCCCTCGAGCAGCTGTTACCGAAATGCCTTTTTGCTTTGATCTATGTCAAACAGCTTAACATTATTGTCTCTGCCAGATAAAACAGTATCCTTACACAAACTTTACCCTTTGGCTTGATAGGAGTGAAACATTTCTAAATAGCAAATGTTGTTAATTCGGGAAATTATTAATAATTCTTCAAAAGATTGTTTACATCTCAAACAAGCCAAATAAATATGCATGCCTTGTGTTTTATCAAGCCATCCATTAACAGGATGATCCCAACCCAAGGACATCATTAGGAGTCTCTAGGCTTTTGCAAACACTGAGGTACCACTGCACTGCAGCCATGCCAGTGGGAATGAAGTATATGTGTGTGAAAATGCTTCTACCCTTTCCTTCTCAAGGAGGATTTCAAAATCAAATTAACCTCATAGCAAGTCAGCTTTGTAATGAGTCATTAGCTATAGGGGCTAAATCCACAGTCCTTCATGGATTATAAATTTCAAGCAAGGTCTACACATGGTCTGCATACATATCTCTTTGACTCCATGTTCTTGTAGCTGCTTCCCTACCATGGTCTGAATTTCCAGTTCCTCTACTGATCCTAATTCTCAGCTTTTCCACATCCCCAGATATACCCCCATCCTTCCTTAAACAAGAATTTGAGATATTGTCATATATAATTTACTTTGATTTTCTCTCTCCAGCTGACTTTTCCTTTCTTCACCATGCCTTCAAATTCTGTGAAATGGCTGGTGATAATAAGCTCCCAAAAATTCTTGTTTCTGCTCTCAGAAATTCATCAGAACTGCTCTCACACCTACAAAAAAAGTACCTTAAGCCCATATTTCATGTTTCAGCTTAACTGATTTTAGATTTGTCAACTGTGAATAAATTCCTGATTATTTTCCCCTGCTGTCTACTAGTAGTTCTTGATGGTCTCATTCTAGAACAGATATTTTGTTCTTTAGTTGGCCAGGGCATCTGAGCTTAAATTATTTATATATCATAGTGTAAAGTTCCATAATATATTTCAAAATGTCAGGAAATTATATATACTTTTTGAAGAAGGAATCAGACAGGTTTAATCAGTATTTGAACATATATTTTATGTCAGCTGAGAAAAAAAAGACTGAATTCCGAATGCTCACACTCACCTTCTCTGATTTTGGTACCTCCAAGAACTATTGCAGATATACCAACAGATGAGGACAAGAGCCAGATACAGATGTTGATTATCTTTGCTTTGAGAGGTGTACGGAAGTCCAGAGCCTTCACAGGGTGACACACGGCAATGTATCGATCAACACTCATCATGGTCAGCGTGAATATGCTGGTAAACATGTTATAATAGTCAATAGAGATTACTATTTTACACAGCACATCACCAAAGGGCCAAGAGTTCATCAGGTACTCGGTGCTTTGGAAAGGCATAGTTGTGGTAACTAGAGCATCTGCCATAGCCAGGTTGAAAATGTAGATGTTGGTTGCTGTCTTCATCTTTGTGTACCTGCCAAAAAAATAAGGCTTTATTATTTTAAAATATGATTATGCTCATTCAGATATGTATCAGTCAGGCTTTGCTAGAGTTGTTTTTTTTGTAATGTCTTGTCTCATCTATGACAGAAGTGCACACAAATGCAAGACCTTTGGAATAATAGTGAACAAATTTTACTTAGTCTCTCAGCACCTGCATTAGCAGTTAGAGCTATTCACCACAGGCAAACCCAGGTACATTAATGTATTTAGTCTAATTAGCCAAATCCTGGTTTCAATTCTATTTTTTCAAATCCTTCTACAAGAAAATATCATTGTTACACTTGCAAGTGACCAAAATGTTCTGTATTTCCTTTTCTTATAGCTAACTATCAGTGATTGCGAGCTTTGTGGATTTGCTTTGTGGAAGGAACAGTTATCCCACTCTTCAGTAAGAATCCGTGTTAATTGAGATGTCTGTCGGGCCAGATTTTCTTATATGATAGTTTCTCTTCCTTGAATTCACTACAATGCCAGCTGATACAAGTTTTAGTCATTTCCCTTCCTTGTTCCTTCCTTGCCAATTTTTCTCCTTTCTTATCATCAGCTTTTCCCAGTCCACTCTTTTATGACTGCTAATGTAAAAGATGACTATTTAAGTATGACACCACAATGGGGAAAAAATTGTCATAGTAATATTTTTTTCCTGCATCCTTTAATTTCATCAAAATGAAGCACTTGTTTTGTCCAGATGGTAGAGAACCTCAGCCTACACAGAAGAATAAAATCTGTTTTTTGAGGTGGCACCCTGCTTTGTTCTGCCTCTATGACTGTTTTGGGGGACAGCCAGTGGAGGACTGCTTCCAGCTCTGAGATGGACACAAAGGATGAAGGAGAGCCTTAACAGGAATATACCTAACACTTCTTTCTGAAAAGATTCCCCCCAACTAGTCATGTTTGCTCATTGCTGTTAATTTATCATTGGATTCAGTGAGAGATTTTCTTCCTTAAAACTCTTTCAGTCCCGTATGTTGAGTGTGTGCCCAAACTAGAATGTGCACATGTAACACACACAGAAACACGTATAGCTATATTTTGCTATATGACATCTATAATTTACAGTGGAAATAAAAAATGTGATCCCTATGAACACATAGGGCAATGTATCTATTTGCCTTTAAAACTTTGATGTATAAAATAAAAAATAATTTAAAAAAAAAGGTTGAACAATGCTGTCAAAATATGCCTGATATGTAAATTAAGTATTAATTAAAATATGGGCAGAAATGTCATTTTATGATCAATGTGAAATATTAAAAATAGCATTTTTTTTCCTAAAATACTCTAATTAAGACTTATTGAGGAAATAATACCAAATGCTGGCTTGAAGAACAGAAAAGAAAACTGCAAGGGAAAAGAGAGTAAATCCTTCTCACCCGCATACCAACCCATCAGTCAGGGCTGGGCTTCTGCCCCCTCACCAGATCAATCTCCTCAACAGGCCTTCCAGGAAGGGAGGCAGTCTGTCCTGTAAGTTGAATTATAGCCCTTAAGGTACTGTTCAAACACAAGCATGAGAGTATATGGCTAGAAAACAGATATAAGACATGTTAACAGACTAGGAACTTTCTTACTGGTTAAAAAAAAATGAAGAAGAAATATCATCTCCAAGTGTATCTTGGTTGTAAGACTGAACAAAAGTTCACTGAACACTCAAATTGCAAATCTCTGCTAAAATAGACTAAATTCCATTAAATGTCTGAAAGGTAGTAGTAGAAAAATGATTTTACTTCTTGGACATCACTGTTTGATGTTTGGAACTGTTGTCTTGTTCCTACTGCCAAAAAAAAAAGCTATGGGAAGTTGGAATGGTTGCATAAGAAGCACCAAAAAATAAGAGAAGAGAAAGTGGAGAAAATTCTTTCTGTGAGTAACTTAAAGAGCTCA
Organism: Pseudopipra pipra; assembly: GCF_036250125.1. Taxonomy (NCBI): domain Eukaryota; kingdom Metazoa; phylum Chordata; class Aves; order Passeriformes; family Pipridae; genus Pseudopipra; species Pseudopipra pipra. Next base: position 40,325,472 of record NC_087549.1, on the reverse strand, counting down.
GCACATTTAGTTTATCAAAAAGAGCACCAAGAGGTGACCTGATTACAGTGTCTGAAGACCTCACAGGGAGAAGATAGCAGGTACTGAAGAGTTTTTCAGACTACAAGGAAAAGCATAACAAAGACAAATATGTAAAACTCTAAAACAGACAAACTCAGTTTAGAAACAATGACAGATTTTTCCTAACAGCTAAATTGATTACTATTGGGAAAAAATTACACAAGAAAGGGGTAATTTTTCCATGTTTTGTTGTCTTCAAATCAAGATGTGTTGCTTTGCAAAGGGTCTGCTTCAGTCAAATACAAGTTACTAGACTCAACACAGGGATATTTAAATAAAATACAATGATCTTTGATAAGAGGTGACACTACTAATCATTCTTCTGAATCATTAATTCTATAGATCTTCAAAAACTTTCCTTAGGGATATATAGGGAAAGTTTCCTTTCTTCCTCTAAGAAAAGCAGAAAGCTAGGGAAAATATCTCAGAATATTTTATTAGACTTGAAAAATCAAATATCTGAAAGTCTTTATATCTGTCATTTCCCATTCCTGGCAACCTTAATTCTTTTTTGTGTGTGATACAATCATGTATAAAATATTTTCCCAGTACATCTCTTCCTTCTTCCTAACCTTCCAGTGGAATAGGAAAGAACTGCTGCAACACAGGACAAGTTTTTTACATATCTTCAAAATTCAAATTTTTGAAGCTGCAACATAAAGCATGTTGTCTTTATCTACCCTGCTTATGTTTTACATGTAAATTGAGCAAGTTTGATTTTTTTTGGACTATGCAACACGTGCACAAAAAAAGAAAATTAATTTTATCCACTACTATTGATCAACAGGAAGGATGTCTTTATCATTCACAGGCACAGAGAAACACAGTCATTCCAGCATCAGCATTTAGACGACTTCCAATGTAACCAAATCAAAGCTATATATGGGAATGAAAATTTAATGAGGAAAAGAAAAACCCACAGTATGTTATTTCTCCCATACAGCTTTGTGAAAGATTTGACTCATTTCAGGGGTGCATATGCACATAAAAATCCTTGTTTTGATAACCTTACCTGGTGTGCATCTAATCCTTCCCCACAGCTCACCAGCCTGGCAGTTTCATGACTAGATGGCCTTGCCCTAATCCACCCCAGTTTACATCTCCCATATGCCTCCTTGTCCTGCTCATTCTGCACCAGAATAGGCACCCGACCGCTTCTCTGACAGACTTTGAACAAGAAGGCAGAAGACCAATAAATTCTGCTCCAACAAATATTACATTTAGGCAATCTGTTCTCCCAGCACTGCAGAAGCATCATGCATAACTAACTCAGGGATGAAGGCTGCACTGGTTAACCCCAGTAATTTTAAGTACAAGCACGTTTTACTGATGCAACCTCAAAACCCATTGATCTCACACTGGTAATATAAAGAGCTTGATTACTTTCACCTGAAAACATTGGCCTCTGTATAAATGAGATATTGGCCTTTAAAGTCGTAAGCTAGTATAGATTAAATCATAAATTCATTTAGAAGTTCATAAAATTCAGAAATGCCTTTGAGAATCTGGACTCAATCATCTAAATGCCCTTCAGTGTTTTTAATTAAACACCTAAAAATCATTAAATGCCTACATGCCTCTGAAGATATATGCTTGCAAGTTTAATCAAAACTCCAGTTAAAGTAAAGGAGTGACTGCTGTTGCTGTCAGACACTTTGAAGAGGACCCTGATAGAGTCCACGAGGCAAAGGATTTAAATGCTTTTCTACAACTCCTTTCATTGCACGAAAATATAGGAGGAAATATTTCAGGTGATTTCGGATTTTCCCACCATACCCTCCATTCACCCAAATCTGCACTTGAACAAGGTCAAAACTGTTATGTAAGGAAATCTTGTCCGCCGTTGCCAAATTAAAATTATATCAATACCTGCTTTCATTTAAGTTAAAAATACTGCTATCTGCTTTAATTAGTTTAGCAGGACAGATAGGGGAAACCTGGACATAACTACAGCATAGATGGCAATTAATGATATTTTCTTGGTGTCTTTGAGAGGTAAGTTTCAAAGACTATTATAATATCTGTATTGCTGTATACGCTGTTCATTTGAAATCCTTTGTCTAGAAAGTGGTTTGTGAAATACTGATTTCATAACAGAATGATAACTTTTTTAGTATTACATAGGAAGGGAAAGTCCCTCTTTTAAGTCAGTGGGGACTGACTTAAGTCAGTGACTAGAATCTAATTTCAAGAGGTAGCAAAACCTCTGATCACTTAAGCTGGTGGATCTCAAGGCTGTTTGTTAAGCTATAAACAGGCATCATGCCTCTGTAGACTTTAAGCAACTGGGAGATATATCAAAAGAAAAATAGTCAAGATGAAACATAACACTTTCATTTGTATGGGGTTTTTTTGATGGATATACGATGAAAGCTTTTAAGAAGCAAGTTTAAAATTATGATTACTTACATGTCAAAAGTAAAATTCTCAAAAATAAAATTCTTAAAACTGCTACAATTTAGGCTAAGTTCACTTTCCAAAAATGGAAAGTTCTTTGAGACTGCCTTTAGACTGACCCCTAGAAAATTTCCCCCATTTCTCAGTTGCCTCATCATTACTGTTCTTTTCCTTCCGGAGTAGAATTTAATTTGCTCATGTTTTTTAAGACAGTAAATAAGAAGAATTCACACCTCTAGCATAAGCTGTCGATGACATTGTGGTAACAGAAGAGAGAAGCATGCCATTGAGGAGCTGGTATGCTTTCAGAAAAAAATCTGCTAGTAAGGCCCCTTAAAGTTATTATCTCAAGCAGAGGACGGAAGTGGGACCCTAAAGTACACTGTAACATTAGAAAAGCTAATAAAAGCTGAGAAGGAGGCCCTGGACAACCTTTTTTACTGTAACTGTAATGGGATGGGGAAGGGAGTAAAACTAACAAATATACTACAACATTCTCCAGTAAAAGAGTGGAAATACAAATGCATAAAATACAATGAGGTATAGGAAACACGTATTTTTGGCAGATACCTGGGTCAGTGAATGAAAACGAAAGCTAAAGCACATCTAAAAACAAATTGCAAAAACATCTATCAGCAGGATGCAGGCTCTGTTCTACTAGGTTGCTCTGAATGAATTATATGGAGATCAAGCAGATGAAAAGCCTAGTCAGGAAAACTCTAAATCTCAGGCTATAATCACAGTGCTCTCAATGCAATACTGCATCAGGACAGGAAAAAAAAAAAAAAAATCAGGAGGATCTACTGCAAACCCATACCATGTAGAACAGATGGTTCAGCTACCTCTTGGATTTTCATAATTCAATATAAAAGGCTTATGCCAGTATGAAATGAAGACTGAGGTAATTTAAAAAATATAAAAATTTGTATCTTGCAGTTTCCATGTCCATATTGGGTTACATGTTAGTATCACATTTTGAATAACAGCCAGAATTTATCAGTACACAGGACCTTGGAAAACACTTTAAATAAAGGCAAACATTGTCACTGCACATATTTAAAGTTTGCCTGTTCTCTACAAAATTTTATCTTAAAGTGGAATTCTCTTTATTAATAAGCATCTGAAAATACCTATTTTTAAGCAGCTTAAAGAAAAAAAACTTGGTCTTGTCTTTTATTCTCCCCTCAAGGAGCATAATCTAGCGTTTTGAATGTCAAAAGGTATCATAAAATCCTTACAATATACCACTACCATTATTCCTCTGAACTAGTCATAAAGTGAGGCTGAACAAGATCTTGCAGATTTAGATTAGATGGGGAATCTTTTTTCTTGAGTTGAAGAACCAGTTTCTGAATTAGAGAAGTTCAAGTCTACATATATCTGGGTCAATTCAAGAAAAAGTCACACTACTTAACAAAAATTAACTATTTTCCCTCCTTCTGTGATAAAAGCTTTTAATATTTTTATGTGAGCTTAAGAGCCTATTTTTGAAGAAATATTAATATGTTGGAAACAATAATACTGTGAAATTTTCACTTCCATGATCTTGGTAGGAGATCTCAGAGGTTAAGGTGCTGTGATTTATACTGTGGCTTAAAATTAATAATGGGAATGTAGAATTTCAAAAAAATTAGTATTTTATCTAAAACCATTGTGTCTAATATTATTATTAGAGTCTAGACTATTAGCTTACGCTGTGTAACTGATTTTTTGATCTCTCTTGGTAAGTAGAGATGAATAGGGACCTTTTCAAGCAACTGACTCTCTTGAAAAACTTTATGCTGCTGCAGATGTTTTCCATTGATCAATCGTGCTATGGGGAGTTCCCAGGGTGTTACACAAAACATCGTAATCCTTCTTACTTGTCACAGGTACATTGCTCTAGTGAGTATTTAATCAATGTCTCTGAAGCATCCCCCTTTCCCATTGTTTTTATCTCTCAGAAGAATTTTTTTTACTTTTTTTTTTTTAATGAAGGATGTGATCTCTGTCGGCAAGGTGCTTCCCATGGGTTTGTGGGAGAGGAAAGTGAGTAGGACAGAGATCGCCTGGCAAAGAGGATAAATCTCATGCTCAAGGCAACAGAGATAGCAGCTCCAGGAAATGATTTCTCAGGGTCTTACTTTCCTTGCTATTCTTTGAAGAGACCCTGATCTCCACAGGTAGCTATATATGCAGAAGTTGGTTGGAAGAAGCTACATGTTAAAAATGTTTGCTTCCCCTAGTTGTTTCTGCAGGACAGAAATAAGGAAAGAACTCAGAAATCTCTCACTCAGGGGTCTTGGGATATGGGAATCACTCTTGTTCCCAAAACAAGGCATTTAGTTTCCATTTTGCCATGGGGATGAATAACAAATGACATTGCTGGGAGTGTGTTATAGGACAACTATGCACTTGAATATGCAGAGACCCAAATCTCTGGTCAACACTTCTGTAATAAAGTTGAACAGGAGACAAGGGACTTTGTTTTATAACAAGTATAGAATCATGTGGTAAGACAACAAATACACATGTTCGTAGTGAGCCAGTTGAAGGTAAAGTCATCAGTCCCTCTTAGGAGGCAGCTGGGAGACTTTCTCTGGATTCTACCCATTTATCTGTTTTCCTCACCTGCCTCAGGGAAGCACACAGCACAGACCAACTGAACACACACATTCCCAAACGAGATGATTCAAGTGAAATTCAGAAAACCTTAGGACACAGTCAACTGAACAACATAGCTGGTATCTTCCACGGTGGAAATCTTCTTTTTCCATGCCCTTTAACAAACCAGCCATTCTGAAAGGCACGTCTAACAGGAAGTCTTGATGCAGTGAATCATCCAGTGACAAGGTAAAAATATTCTTCTGAGTGTGAACACTAAATGAATATTTTATAGATTGTCTGAACTAATCCTACCAAGCAGCTTCTCGTCTGTTACTACTCAAGGAGGCTTTTACCAGTTACCCTACAGTAACCACAATGGCTAGACTACCAACAATCTAGTGGAAAGTGGATTTAGCTGTGTAGTCAGTCAGGAATTATAAAACCCTCTGTTTTCCATGTGCAACATAGCTAAGTTTGGGAAATCTAGATATTCACTCAATGCATTGCTGAATGGCACTGACTTTTGGAGCAGAGATGAGCAACTGTGTATTACACATGTGGATTGACATAAGAAATGGAAAAAAACAAAAAAGCTTCTGTTCACTTTCTTATCAGGTGTTTGAGGAAATTCATACACTGAAGAAAATTGTGTTTTCATACTCTCTGCAGAGACCACAGAGTTTCATTGCAAGTAATGTCTCAAAACTGAAAATAGCAAACTGCCTAGAATTAATTTTCACTTCTGTGAGGATTAGAAGATGAATCTAATGAAGGCTGAACCCTCTGGCTTCAGGAGAAATAAATATTTCAAAGATAATACACAGGCTAGCATACCAGCTTACCAATAGAACCATGGAAATGCTGTGCAATTCTAACTGTTCTTTATTTATATCCTTTTCACATTTTGTAGAATGCTGACACAGTCAGACATTCCTCTTCCAGTATCCTTGTTCCATCTGTACACATCCCTTCCCCATAACTAATCCAGTTTTTGCACTCATGCTTGTCTATAGACAAAATGACATTCCTACTGCCTTTTCCTCATGCCTCTCTAACTTCACAAAAGAAAATAACAATAAATATAGCCCAAAGTCTTCCTTGAGGAGAAAAGCACAGATTCCACACTTTGCAAGAATTATCTGATATTTGCAGATGGGATGATCAAAATTGAGACATGAAGTAAACTTCCTGGAAGTAGAATTATCTAAGTTTTTCTGGATGCTTTTTCTTTAGAAAGAAATATGTAACTGGAATCAAAACTCTTCTTAGGAATCCATCTATTTCAGAGAATTTAACTTAAGGGACAAACTAATCACAGTTTGAACAGACAGTGACAGTAGGCAGGACAGGAAGATTATGCTTCCTTCTTCTTAATGCATCCCAGGCAATCCAAATCACAGTTAAGAATTTCCTGCCACAACACCCTTTCAGCAGATTTAAAATCCTCTCAGAAAAAAACTAAATGAAGGGTGCTCATTCTTTCCTCATTTTGTCCTCTTCAGCAGAAGGGCTTAACCAGTCTGCCCTTCCCAAAGGCATCTCCCCACTATGCACCCTCCTCATGCTCCATTCAAGATCATGATCTTCCCACCACTCTCCTGTCTGAAAACAGGCAAGCTGTCTCCAGCTTTCTGCCTTGCCAGCAGCCAAACTAGAAAATTATTGTAAGTTTTCACTCCCTGCCAGTTCAAAAAGGCTCTCTGTAATTCATCTTGCTTCCAGACACTGATTGCAGTTATGCCTTTCTCTGAAATAAATGATTACCTGGCTGTTAGCCCAGCGGAAATGTCTGGATGGATACCAAATTACTTTTCAGAAGCCAAACAGATTACTCACTATAAGCTATAGCCTCTCTTTAATACTGTCTGTAGTAAATATTCCTTTAAAGCCTTTCCTCTACTCTCCCTGCTTATTTTCAGTATCAGCTATTCTTATCACAGCAACAGCATGACATGAGTTTCTTGTCAGCCTATAAATTCCAGGTCTCACTTAATCACTGCCTATTAGGGTTTTAAAAGTATTAGAAAAATTTACATTTTGTTTAAGTGGTCTGTGCTTGTCAGACTATCAATATTCTGTTACAAAATTGTCCTCTTCCATGTTTCCTGTTGTCTTGGTCTTTGTGCCATCTGTTGAAGCTTTTGGTAATGATCAGTCTTCAGAGTTGTGACAGAAATTATGTCAAGTTTGGACAAACACTGCAGAACTTATCAAAATTATCTCCATTCGGTGAGGCAAGGTTAGATGCTCTTTGAAGTCCTGTGATGAATTGCTATCAATCCCATTTGATGTGTCTCTATTGGTAAGGTATCAGATGTCTGATCAGGGAAAAAACAGGTTAAAAGTAATAAATTTCATGAAGTATAGTACAGCTCAGCCTTTACTTTTAGCAGCCAAACCCTTGATTTCACGAAAGAATGAAATCATCCAAACTGCCAGCAATAGGGAACAAGTAATTCAGTTATATTGACTTCTGGAGCTTATTTTTCATTTCAGAACAATATTCTTTCCAAATATAATTTAATCAAATTAAACCAATAATTTAAAGAAAATTAACAAGTAATCTTCTATTGTTATCAAAATCTTTTATTAATTTAAATCAATGTATTGAATCTATTTCATTTTTGTGTACTTTTTTAAAAAATATTTTCATTCTTGTTTGGAATGAATGATGGGGAAATTTAAAAAACTGTTTGGAAAGGAGTCAATCTTATATGACATTTCTTAATACACTCTTCCTGTTGCATAAAATGCCCTTCAGTTCAATGAATATGAGACCAAAAATGTGTAAGTAGTTAAATTTTGTCTTCAACATTAGACTAAGCAGAGGATTATAAACTCTCTTTTCTCTTAGGAATTAATCTACATTTCCGTGAAACAACCTTGTCTTAAAACTTTTTTTGAATGTAGAAAATTATTCAGTTCACTGGAAGCTTGAAATATAAATTTAGAAGAAATACAGGATTGGTTATTTAGGATCTTGTTGATATCAGTTGGTCTCAGTAGATAACTTCAGGAATAATGAAGGTAAGACACATATATAGAAAAAGCGCATCTGGAGCAGGTAGGAGACAGGACCTCCCAGAGTTTTTATCAGAGTATGTTTATGGTTCTGACAAGGGCAAATCCACAGTTAAAGTTTTAACTTTAGTCAGCAGATTTTTCTTCCCCTTCAGCTGTCACAAGAAACTACCATTTTGTTTAAAGCTAGCACTGAATTTTAGAAAAATAAAGTCATGAGGGAGGAGAAATGCAGGGAAAAGACTTTTTGCTTCCGAGGACAAGTAGTTTTATTTATCATCTTCAGCCAACTATTTCACCACCAGAAATATCTTCAAAGACCTTCGAAGACATTTGGGGTTGAGTTAGACTCTCTAGTTATGCCAAGAGCCACATAGCTATAAGACTTTACTTAGGTGAGGTCTGATAACTTCACCTGGTACCTGGAAACCCATTCCATGGTTCCCCTTCTCCTCCACAGGAGGTAACTGTTCTTCCCACACAGTATCTGCATTTCCCACCAGTGCAAGAGGCGACGTAATGATCTCTTTCTCTCTTATTGTCCCCCCAGGAAAAGCAGCAGCAATAGGAGAACACTACATCCCACAGGCCACGGCTCGGCATGAACGAGGCGCTGTCCATCCACCCAGCTGGCTGCTGGCTGACAGTAGACCCCTGGGGATGATACACGTGGCACACAGCTGGTCCAAACACAGGGAGAATTCTTGCAAACCACCCATCCACACCACAGTGAGAGCCGACTGCCATGGGCATGACCAGGCTGCCAGTCCACTGCATACTCAACACAGAGCTTTTTCTGCGCAGTAAACATAACCACTCTACGTGTGTCTGAGGAGTTCAGGGTGTTTACAATAGTCCTGATCTTGCTTCATTAGTGTTCTTAATGATCAGACTTTGGCTTTTAAATCTAACTGTTGTTGTGTGCTTAAAGACAATGATTACCAGATCTCCATTTTACATGTGAGAAAACCAATTCACGGGGCCATTAAGTGACCTTGCAAAACAGGAAAAAGTGTTGAAGCCCGGTAGCAAAACCAAGAGAAGAATCTAGGTCTCCTGATAAATAGTTTAACAGGCCATGCTGTCACCACATTAAAATAACATTCCCACTCAGACTTCAACACAAATCTCTCCTCACAGGAGCTGAGTCAAATTCTGCTACTTTACAGAGTTCGGGAGTTTGTACATGTGGTTGAAATGTCTTTCTTGTTATTTTTCCCTCTGAGAAAACTCTGAGAGGGTTTTTCCTCTCACCAGAAATACACCCCACCACAGCTATAAAAGATTTTGGACAGCCACCATTCTATGTACAAGCAGCTGAGATGCTGACTCACTGGTCTCCATGAGCTTCTCTAGCAGCACTTGTGCAGAAGTAGTAAAACCAGACCTGTAGTGCTAGCAAAGCAAGAAATTGGCCAAGGCCTGCCTATACTGCAGGCTATGGCTGAATTTGAGCCTGTTCCTGAGGCACCTCAAGACTCTGGAATCTCCTAAATCTACCACAGCATTGACATTGCAACAGTTTCACTGACAGTCTCAGAACACAAGAGGTCTTTTTTTGTCACTCAAAAGTGACTTCAATATCAGGCCTGAAGGGGTCGGATAGTTGGACTAGATTATCATTGTAGTAGATACAGCTGAGCTATTCTAATAATATTAGATTATGTTTAAAAGAGCAAAGGGAGAAGGAGCAGTGCTTGCCATGGCTGCCAGTCCAGGGCTTAGAGGGAGGAGGAGAGCAGATCTGGAATTCAGAGTTGAGAAATTTCAACAAGGGGCCTCACACAAACCCTATATTCAGCTGGAAGGTAAAGAAGAGACACAGTCTGTCCCCATTCTCCTTTAGAGCTGTGGCACCTAAAGGAGGAGAGGTAATGTGGGATGTCTTGGGGACATGATTTGCCTATCCCTTACCATCTTCTCTCAAAAGCTTCCCATAGACCTTGATTTTCCTCACAAAAGGACATCACTGCTGGCTACATTGTTCATGTGTCATTAAAATCCATCCTAAAAGAAAATCATGAAGAGAATGGGTGTGAGGGGAAAAGGGAGAAAGATGAGAGGTAAGGACAAAAATATACCTCTTGCACGAACATTTGAAATATTTTAAAATCAAAAGGAATGTTTGAAAACTGTAAACCTGCATTCTAGCTAATGATTCTAGAATTGGTTAAAATATTTGCCACAGAGAAAACATAGGAAAGAAAGATACTGAAAATAAATAAAAAGGAGAAAAAAAACCAACAAGTGTTTTGTCATTCTCTTTTTTTTTTTTTATTATGTAATCAAGAGATGAACCAAGAGAAAATTGAAGGACAGGTTAATGTAGGAAATAGTAGGAAAGTGAGCCATAGCTATCTAGAACCTCACAAAAATAGTCTTAGGAGAGTAACAAAAGGAAAGAAAAAAGCAAACACATATACACCATTATAATACATACATGCTAACTTTAAGGGCTAAATTTGGGGTTATTTCCACTGTGTAGGCCAGTTAATAAACTATCATTGTTAGTGACTGATGGCTTAGAAAATCTCTGCCTTTGCAGCTGTGTGACTGTCAAGATGAAGCCTCTCTTCTTGCAGAAATACAGAAAAAAAATAAATTTCTACACTGAAAGAAGGGCAAAAGGGCATGCAGGATTATAAAAATTACAGCATCACAAAGCTGGGGTCAAACAGTTTTTTCAAACTGACCACAGGCATATTTCTTTATTGCATTATTAAAGGAAATTTTGGTTTCATTACTCAGGTAATAATATATATTATAACTGGTTATAACTCATCTTTTCTACAGTACCTTATCAACAACTTCACTGCTTCTAATAACTTCCCCTTATATCATCTGACAGTTATTTCAACATCCTGCAAATATTTGACCCTTTTTGTGCAGGCTTTACTGACAACATCCCTTCCAATACCTCCATTTTTTCTGTGAACAAGCTGATTTCATCTGAGCAATGAATACTCCGAAGTTTTTGGGGTTTTTTTTCAGAATTTTTAGTAGGATTCAAACAGACTGTGAAGCAAGAGCCCAAAAAAGTTGCATGATTTCATTCCCCTTCGTTGTTCATTTTTGCCCTGCTGATCTGCACTGTCCAAACATGCCTATAAATAGCAAATGAAAGAGACAAAAAGAGGGAAGAAAGCATAGTGAAAGCTAAAATATACACCAATACAAAAGTGTTAAGTGTTGGTGCATTTCACTAAGTGGTTTAGTATGAAAAACTCACTGACACAGGCACAGAGCTTTCTCCTCTTTCCTGAAAAACAGTGGGAAACATATTTTAGTACCGTCTCTGCTTTCTTCAATCCAACATCAATAACTGAATTTAAACACTGCTAAACAGAGAAAAAACAACCCTTGCTTTTCCTCCTATCTTTATAATTTCTTTTTTTCCCCACCCTGTTAAACAAACCACTGGGCGCCAAGGCAGGAATGTATCAGTGTCCACACGACTGGACACATAAGCTGTCCCTTGGGGTCTCCTCACAGTGGAAAAAAAGCTACCTTGTAGAAGTTTCTTTCTTCCACTCAAGCTTTTTTCCCTCGTATGCCAGCAGCCTGTCGTCCCTAGAGGGCAGCCGATGAACACAGCTCCGGGGCACACAGCGCCTTCCCTCAGGCTGCACGGCTTATCACTTTTAACCAGCTTGTGTCTTCTGTTTCTAACTGCACATCCAGGCAAAACACTTTGACTGAAAAAGTTTGGGTCATTTCCCTTGCTTTTTTCCAGCTCTTCATGGATGTTCACCCAGAGAGCTCCCATAAACCGCCCCTCCTCCACCCTGCCAAATTTAGGGGCAGTCTTCTGCACCTCTTCTAACCAGTACCCAAAGCCCCTTACCTTACAATGACAAACATGACCAGGGAGTTTCCCACCAATCCAACAACGAAGACCACCGAGTAGACAGCAGTGATGATGATGGGAATGGCGGGGGAGATGCTGGTGTGGTTGTGCTGGTCATCCCCAAGGGCCCCAGTGGCATTGCTGTCGTAGTCTGCCCAGCCGAGGAGCCAGCTGCTGCTGGTGCTGGGGGGTCGACAGGGCCCCGGGGAGCAGGTGGAGTCCAGCTCTTCACGGAAAATCTGTACAGGGGCATCCATAGGGGTACAGTCCCCACAGGCTAGGGGGAGACCAGGAGGAGTGTGCAGACAGCAGGAGGCAATTAAGCTGGAAAAGAGGGAAGAGAAAGAAAGAAACAGAAGTGCTATCACAGCCACCAAACATTAAGACCTCTGAGACTTGTATGTGTTAAGGGGAGCTCTGCTGTGATGGGAACTGTAATTTGCCGAGCACAGATTTAAGCAAATCACATTCATATTGAATAATTGCAAGTTTTACATCTTGCTATGTAATCCTGCTCCTCCAAGTGCACAAGGAAAGTTTTCCTCCACTTTCAGAGATTTCACAGAGAAGCAAACCAGATGGGAACACTTCAGATCCACCCCCACACTTTAACCCTGTCTTTCCCATCCTCCATATTTATGTCAAAGTGTATCCTAAGAAGGGCTCCTGAATGCCTAAGCTCTGCTATAAAGGGGAAGGAGACAGAGAAACCCACCATCTCTCTCCACATCTGCTTTAACATCCTGCCCTGCATTATTTTTTTCCTGATCCCATAACTGCTTTCAAAGAAGAGACACATTAATGACAAGAAATACCTCTTTCAGTCCAGGAAAAGGAGTGGAGTCCTCAAACAGATGTTCTTTGCAGGAAAAGAAAAGAATAAAGCAGCTGCGCTTGGCTCCTAAAAGTACCACCGCCCTTCTAGGACTTTTGAACCTGAAGCACCTGTGCCCTCGGAGAGGCGTGCTGGCAGCAGAGCTGGTTGCCGGGCATGAGCTGAAACGTGTAGCAGCAGCAATTGCTGCTGTTCCAGCTCCTACCACTTCGCCTTTTCTCTCTCACGCTCCCTCTGCCTCCCTCCCGCTCTGCCGGGGCTCCAGTAGCACTCTGCACTGATGCACACGTTCTCCTCTGTCTCTGTCCCTGCAGCTCAGAAGCTCACATGACTTCTTTCTAGACAGTGAGAGGCAGATAAATTAAAATAAAAGCAAGAAATAAGTTCTGCAATGAATAAATGCTTATTTTTAACACACTTTTCCAAGTTGCTTTTCCTCATTCCCCCTGCATTCCCAGGCCTCAAGCAATGATCGTTTCTGTCCTATTGAACCCCAAAGGATTTCAGACTAGTAGATGCTGACTGAAACAGGAATATTCAGTTTAGATGCCTTGACTGATCCATCTGCTCTTTCATGACCCAGTTCCACAATTCTGCATCCAAAACATTTCTCACTGGGTGTCTGTGCCCCTGTTCCTTTGCACCTGCAACTGGAAAGAAAGTCAGAAGCTATCTACGACAGAAAAAACGGGGACCGCGATTACTGTCCTTAATTTACTCAAGCTGTCCCACACCATGTGAGAAGCCAAGAATTCCCTGTAGCATTGCCAGAGCTCCATTCTCCTTAGGCTCCAACTGCAGCCAGAAATGGAGAGAAGGCATGTGCAGAAATCACATCCCTCAGAGCTTATCCCTAATATACTCCCTCAAGCAGGAGTTGGTAAGGCACTAATATGTGTTCAAGATATCCCTTAATTTGCACACAGACCTTAAAATCCCCACCAGGAGTCTCTCTAAATGGCAAACTGGGGAAAGAAAGGTAAGACCCGGAGTTGTTCCTACTCCTTTGGAAAAGGCTGAGAACAGCCAGACTGGCTACATCTCAAAGCATGCAGTAGGAAAACCAGTCTCTGAAGAGAATAGCAGACTGATGTGCTTCTGTGGGTATTTGAAGAAGCCTAGACAGTCAGGAAAGGGGCTTTGGGTTTTCTTCATCCTTTCCCAATCGTGAAACTTTACTTCATGTTCCTATGTTGAGTGTCTATGATCAAGTCGAGTTTTCTATTCTAAAACAATTTTTTTCTAAACCTATAATTAAGATAAGAAATTACATAATCTCAGAGTCAAAAGTCATGTGGAAGGTTTTAAAGGTACAGAATTCCCTCTGTTAGAGGAAGAGACTTGTTCAAATGTGATTATGCTTTTGACTGCGGTCACTATTTTCTCCAGAACATCAGCAACTGCTCACTAACATCTGTATAGAGCTGTCTAAAAGCTTCACACTTAATGAAGATGGATAAAAACGCAAAATAAGCATGTGACAAAAACATCCCTGAGCCAGGGACACAGACTTGGGATAGTAATAATTTTTTTGAACACGAAGCGAGATCCTAACAGAAAATGTACTCCAATCCTGTTTTTATCCTCTGCAATTCATTGGTTCCTGCCTATGTGTCAGAGACTGAAGCGGTTAATGATTTACACATTCTAGGATTGCCGGGGGACTATTGCAGGCTGGGAAGAGGCAGCTGGACCCATCCCCACCACCAGTGCTACTGAAGGTGTTGAGTCCTGAAAAGGAAGGAAGAGCTGTGTTTACCATGCCTTTCACATGAACTCTGCGCTGGGCTGTCAGAGGTATTGGAGGTTCATGGCATGGCCCATCAAAGCCCATACCCCACTAACCCTGAAAGGGAAAAACCCTTTTACCATGCCCCTCACAGGAACTCTGAGCAGGCCCAGGAGACTTGGAGGCTCGTGGCATGTCCCATGACACTATCCATGGATATAATAACTCATAATTTCTTTGAGTGTGGGGGCTTCCCTCCCCCACCCCTAACAGATCAAGACCATCGCTTCAACTAACAGACATGGAAGCTGCAACTACCAAGTTTCATCTCTGGACCCCATGGGCGGTGACTATATACATTTTTCCATTCTCATCTTTTCTTTTTCTTACTCTCCCTTACCCTTATCCTGTCTTTCACTTTCTCTCCCTTATGCGTTTTCCCTATCTTTATATCATATTGCTATAGATGATAGATACAGATGATAACACTCAAAATGGCAACATACCTGTTTGTCTTTGAAACAAAATTTTTCAAAAATAAAATCTACATATATATGTTTTCAAACATCAATTATTCAGTGTCATTTCATTCTAATCCACCCTAAGGGATTTATTAATGTGGGTTACCCCCCACCTTTCTGGGGTGGCTCACAAAACCATGTACTGAAAGGAACTACTACTGCTATATCCTCTCATACATAATTTTACTTGACAATTTTCAACTTCTTGTTAACATCTTCCCCAGATTTCTCCATATTCTGGAATTAAAATGTACAGAAGAGCTTTAAGACAGCAATATGTTAGCACTCATTAATAACTTAGCTCTTATGAGCAATCATTTTGTCATTCTGCAATTGCTACAGGTGGATCAGAAACTTTTATACGGGTAAGAAAAGCTTATTATCACTCTGCATAAATCAGCAGCACAGATGATGTAAAATAGCAAGATAAACAGCAGACTTAAAGTTTCTACAAGCACCAGTGGTTGGAGAGTAAGCTGCTCATTCTCTAACTAAATTCTGTGCTGAAACTGTCCACCAATCTTAAAGTTAGCACAAAAAAGATATGATCACAACTGCAGTCACTGACCCTTAATGGAGTTTGCATTGCAACTACATGAGACTGGAATGAGGTGGAGTTTGACAACAGCACTGTAAATTATAGGTGAGCCAGAGGCATCATATAAGCTGCCTAATGCAACTGTGTTCCATGTTGGAGGCTCAACTTTGGCTCTTGGTTACTGTATGTCTTTGCAATACAGTAGAAAACAAGTACTTGGCCTAGGGAAATGTGTTTCTTCAGAAAGTGAAATCAAAATTGTATGCATCAGTAAAAAAAAAATCTTTTCCTTTCTTGTGATTGCTTTCTTGATGAAAACCTGAATATCTGGATTATCAGTGGGATACTGGAAATACCTCCAATGATATAAAAAGAAAAACTAAGGGCGGAGGTAGAACCGCTTTCCATCACCATTTTCTTCTCCTTCAACACACAGCTGCTAAGTGCCTCTGTGTCCTTCCCAACAGTCCTGTGGAAAAGGGCAGGAGACCCCTGAAGTCACAAGGGGAGAGAAAGGCGGTGTTTGCAGGTGACCTAATCCAGATTGTTTCCACACACTGATGCCAGAAGTCCCTGTTCTTTCTGAGGGCTGACATCAAATAGAAGGTCTTGTTATTTCAAAGTAAAGCAATGAAATATTTAGAGAAGAAAGACATCATAAAACATAGTCTCACCACTCAGCTGAAATTCCCCCCCAGTACTGTTCTTACAAACATGGCTTTGCATGCCCCTCAATTTTTTGCTATGATAGTTTAGACCCAGTGTTGACTTCACTGGACTTTGGAAAACACAACAGAAATCGCGTGGACTTTTCAAATTTAGAAAACAAAACTATATACCAAATTCTGTGTTTAGGGAAGATTGTTTAAGTTGTGAATTCCAGCCCTCAAAAGTAAAAAAAAAAAACACATTCAGCTGTCCGATACCTGGGAACTACAACACATGCATTTACACACGGTTTTATTTTCCGCAGACTCTGTACCTCAATCAAAAATCAGCTATACAATATTGTTACATTTAGGTGGAAGGTCAACCATAAACTTGGAATTTTGTATCTGTAAAGTGTTTTCTTTTGCAATCCTAGTGAAATTCTTTGAATGAATAAGGAACATGGGGGAAGGGAGATATGTGTTATTTAACAGCAGCAGATAGGAAGGGCTTCAGCATTGTCTTTTTTTTCTTTTTTTTTACCAAAAGCTAAAGAGCTGCCTGCATCAGCACACTGCTTCAAAACTTGAACAATATGCTGGGACATTAATTCAGCCCTGACTCAGGGGTAAGAATGAACCACATTGAATCACTGGCACGACTCTGTGCAGCACCTGCTCACCGTGCTGCAGCAGAGACTCAGCTGCATCACTTCAGCACATGCAGGTTTGAGTGAAAGCTGCTAAGGTGCTAACATCGTTTCCCAAAAGACCACAACACTTTATGGGTTTAAGTCAAATATGCAGCATAGGGCAGATCTTGAAGTTCAGCCATGAACTGTAACACAGAATACTTCAATACAGGACCATTAGCAGAGGTCACCTTCTAGAGGCTGGGAGGAAGACCAGATGAATTAAGTGGAGCACACCATCAAGATGCTTTTTCAGCTCATAATTGGTTTTACTACCTGATTGACCAAAGGCTACAACAATAGTGAACCTGAGTAAAGGTAGGAGATAATGGAAATACTTTCTGGTGGTTCCAGTTGCCAGGGCAACAAAGTTCTCCTGTCTCTCTGCATCTAGAAATGTTAGCTCTCTGTGTGAACACAGCTTTTGGGAAATGGTGTGTTTTATCCTCTTCAAAGACCAGCAAGGGAGAGGGAGGAGGAAAAGAGAGATGGGAAAGTGTATGTAATACTACCTAAACAGCTTTTGTACACATATTTTGGTCACAGTAGACTAAATATTCAGCATAAGACTTGTGGTTTTGTTTTTTTTTTTACTTGTAGATGGCAGAAGTTACACTTAAAAAAAATGTTACATTTAAAAAAAAATTACTGGTACAGAACTCCATTTTCACCTTCAGAAACCAACACAATAAAATGCTGAACATTGGGACAGCCTCTGTGGCCTGTCCCAAGACATGTCCACCTTCCACGGAAAAGTCCTTGAGAGAGTATGGAGAGACCAGTCACCCTCAAGCTGTCAACTGCAGAGAGGGACTGAGACAAGTGTTGGAAAGTTTCTGACTTTAGGACTTTAAAAATGAGGGGTGTCATACAGAGAAGAGCCAACTGGCAGCGAGGAAGTCAGTGGCTGGGATTAAGGAGTTCAGAAGATCCCAACAGGAAGCCATATGCTTCGCTCCGCTGTCACCCTGCTTCCCCCCAGCAGCACTTCCCTGGCAGTAGACCATGGCACACATGCCAGCACCTTGAAGCAGAGGCAGAATTGTCAAAGCACATTGTCACTTTGCCATCTTCCCGGCATTTCATTTCACCTCATCAAGGTCCTCAGCTGGAAGTTTTAGAATTTCTCACTTTTCTGAAGCAGGCTAGAGCTGTGACTCCAGAGGAGATGTCTAGAGCAGCTGAATGTGAGCTAAAGACCAACTTTTAAGACTTCTCTTTAAAAGAGAAAAATGTAGTATTCCTCAGATATCTGTGTAACACATACAGGTATCTGGTCTACAGAGCAGTTCTTCTGATACAGACATTTTTTTTACCAAAAAAACCCAACTAAACTAATCACACAAACAAACAAACAAAAAGAACCAACAACAAAACAAAACAATTAAGTCTCTCTAATTACTATTTACAATTACTTTTCCTCTAGGCATTATCAGTTAATCATCTTTCACAGCAAGTTGACTTCCCAGCATGTGGAAGAACAGTTCTGCTGGTAAGTGGTTGAATCTGCTAACACACCCAAGTGTCCACTCAGCTTTGGTTCTGAGACAGGAGATGATGTTGATGTCATTGATAAGTTTTATGGGAATAAATAAAAGCCACTTTAAGATTAGCCTGGTCGTTTCATTTTAGGGTGATCCCAGTGGAGTGTGTGCGGTAAGTACTGACTTTTCCCCAAAGAGCTCAAGCTCCTGCAGAGATTTCTCTTTACCTTTTTGACACAAAAAGAAAGATGATTCATTTCCAGGAGGGATAAGAACTGTGTTGATTATATGCCAATGATACCTAAATCTTAGTCTTTGCTTTAGATTTAGAATGCTTGTTGACTTATTCTAGTGCCTGGCAGAAGTAAGAGAAAAATGATGCAGCTGAAGCTACAGAAAAGAAAATTTTACACACACAACCCCTAAACCTCGTCCCTCCCAGCTTCTCTGCCTCCTCTTTTTCCCACCTTCATTCATACATAATGAATGGCTTAAAGACAACAGTGTTGTGCTAAAAGAGTGGTGACTTTAGCTCTCTGAATAAGCGGTTGTGCCTGCACTAGCTGACTAAACCAGTCTCTCCGGAACAGAGTGGCTGCTGACTCCAGGATGAAGTGGGGAAGGCTAAAGCCCCCTTAGCTGTTTCCCCTTTCCTTTTCCCAGCTAATCAAATCCTATTAGTCATTCAGTCAATGCCACAGAGAACCTAAAGCTATAGGAGTGAACAGCGCATTAATAGTGATGCTAAGAGAGGGGAGTATCAAGAAAAGCGAGATGGCGAGGACATGGCTTTCCTCAGTGGAGGAGCAGGAGGGAAGTGAATGAGGGATTACTTAAACACATGTGTACCAGTAATGCTCAAAAAATAAACCCTCAATTGTTTGAGGTTATTTGAGTTTATTTAAGTCCCACTGACCAAAGGGTTAAGAACTGGCAAGCTAATACTCGAGAACAAGAGTCAGGGTGAAGCCCAAAATTTGTCAAACTGCACAAAGAGAGCATTTAGCCAGGGCACACACGGAAAGAACACACGTGTCCCCTACGCGAGGGGAGCCGAACTCCCACGGGAAGAGCAGCCGGTCCCGCCGAGCGGGAACAGCAGAGGGTGCCGAAGCCCCGGGAGCCGCCGGGACCGGCACCGCTCGCCCATCCAAGCTGCGGGGCCGAAGTGCCCGGGACCCCCCAGCTCCGCCCGGGAACGGGGAGCAGGCAGCGGGGGTGAGCCCCTTCGCAGCCCCCTCCCTCGCCCCTCTGCCTGCACTTTTGCGTAGCCGTGCTCGGTTTTCTCCCTGCTTATATTTCATAGAATCACAAAATCGCCAAGGTCAAAAAAGGCCTCTGAGATCATCAATTCCAACAGTCAACTCAGTTCTGCAGAGCCCACCATTAAACAGTGTCCCCAAGTACCACATCTACACATCTTATAAATACCTCCAGGGATGGTGACTCCACCACTTCCCTGGGCAACCTGTTCCAATGCTTGACCACCGTTTAGAAATTTTTCCTAATATTTCTAAACCTCCCCTCGTGCAACTTGAGGCCGTTTCCTCTGGTCCTGTCATTTGTTACATGGGAGTAGACTGACACTCATCTCGCTAAAACCTCCCTTCAGGCAGTTGTAGAGAGTGTTAAGGTCTTCCCTGAGCCTTGTTTTCTCCAGCCTAAACAACCCCAGCTCCCTCAGATGCTCCTTATCAGACTTGTGCTCCAGATCCTTCACCAGCTTCATTGACCTTCTCTGGACATGCTCTAGCACATCAATGTCTTTCCCAGAGTGAGGGGCCCAAAACTGAACACAGGATTTGAGGTGTGGCCTCACCAGAGCCAAGTAGAGAGGAACAATCACTGCTCTGGTCCTGCTGATCACACTATTTTTGATACAAGCCCAGATGCCATTGGCCCTCTTGGCCACCTGGGCACACTGCTGGCTCATGTTCAGCCAGCTGTCATGCAGCACCAGCTCCTTTTCCACTGAGCAGCTTCCCAGACACTCTTCCTCAAACCTGTAGTGCCCCATGGGGTTGCTGTGTCCAAAGTGCAGGACCTGGCAGATTGCCTTGTTGAACATCATGCAATTGGCCTTGGCCCATCAATCCAGCCTGTCCAGATCCCTCTGCAGAGCATTCCTGGTCTCCAGCAGATCAACACTCTTGTCCATCTTGGCTGTGAACTGACTGAGGGTGGACTCAATATCCTTGTCCAGATCATCAATAAAGATATTAAACAGGACTGTCCCCAACACTGAACCCTGCGACCAGTCAACAGCTGGATTTAACTCCATGTACCACCACCCTGAGCCTGGCCATCCAGCCAGATTTTACCCAGCAAAGAGTCCACTCATCCAAGCAATGAGCAGCCAGAACTACTCAATGGTGTCAAGCAACAGCAAGGCACATATTTTAAGGCTTTTGAAGTCTTTTGCTTCAGCATGTTAGACGATAACATGAAAAAAGACATTTAAGCTCATGTATAGGATGTCGCAAAGAGGACAAACGACCATTTTACACTGTCTTGTTTGATGCTGTTACTAAACCATAGATTACTAAGTGTGAAAATGAATCTGAAAAATTGTGCCAATGTTTTGCAGCATATGGAATTGAGCCTTTTGAGAGCTGTTTAAATAAGCAATTCAAGAAGAAAATGAATATGGGATCAATTTGTCAATTTCTTACATCCGATTTCAGTATCAAACTGATAAATTTATGCTTCTCTTAGAAAGGAATTTAGTGGGACACATAAAATACCAAAGTCCAATTTTATTTCCATCACTTACTGTGTGTAGCACCATTAAATTCAGTAATGCTGCTAATGGAGTAAAAATACCAGGCTAAAAATTTCATTTCTAAAAGACAAGGAGGAGGGGAAAGAAAAGAAAATCAATAGAGGCATAAGAGAAAATTGCAAGAGCAATCCAAGTTCAAAAAACCTACAGAAGGGGAAAGTATCTCTGCAATGTAGTGGCATCAAGAAGAATATCAAATGAGAATTAAGAATTTGTCAGGGGAACAAAGAAACTCATCAAAGACTTAGGCATTAAACAGAAGTATACCCCATGACTGGGTTGTCTTGACCTTTTTTCTGATTTCACCTCTTTTACTGTTAGTATAATTGCCTATTATTACAAATTATCAACATATTTATAAAGTAAATGGCACCAAGGCACTTCCTTTTTATTTGAATGAATTAGAATCCCATACCAGATAATTTTCCTAAGTACTTTTCAATTGTGGTAAAAGATTACTAATTGCTTTAGGTTGCTAATTGCTCTACATACCGAAAGATTTTTTTAGTAAATGCAAAGATCCTTTGAAATATCAAGAATGGAAAGTACTTTAGTGCCCATTGTTTCAATAGCATGCTTTAAGTGAAGACACTGGTATCAAAGTATTCTATGATTCTAACATCTGCAAATACCTCTTTCTGGAATAAAATAGCTCTTTATTTCAATGGCTTTGTTACTACCAAAGATGGAAAATGAATGCATATGCACACATACAGGGAGATTGAGAAAAAGAGGGAGCTCCAGCAGTTGAGTCTGGCAAATGAGTTGGTGGCTAGGGTTACTGAAACAAAGCGGTTTTAGGCTGCAACCTTTCTTCTTGGAGCTGGTACATTGTAGATGAAAAAAATACTCAAAGACAGATTGCTGCTCTAGTCTAACAACCAAAACTCTTTCTAGACATGTGGATAGCCCAGGCTCACCTCCTTACTCCAAACCAGATACAGTAATTGTCTTAATCTCCCTCATGCGGACCAACTGAGCCTGTTCCACTAGTATGTCTTTGGTGTCATCCAGAACATTCACATTTAAATTGCCAATCACAATTTAATCTGTAAATTCTAGTTAAAAAATTAAATATTTCAATGTAAATTACAAAATCAACTCACTATATTTTAGGTGTAAATCTGAGTGTCTCACTTCAGTCATTTAAATCTGAACTTTTGACTGTAAATTTTTAATTATATTTACCTTGATTTTTACCAAGTGTTTATGGGATGTTGTATAGTTTAAAGTTACATGATGATTGTAGAATGCTTGATCCACCCGTTAAATTAATGAAGAGTTAGGAAAGTATCAAAAATTATTCAGATAAGATTTATTGTGTCAGCTAGTCAGCAATAAATTCAGACACAAGACAAGACAAGTCTATTAATTATGATGTTAAAATTGTTATGTGTGAGGCTAAGAGTCATAAAGAAAAACTCATTCAAGATAAATTATGTCCTACTGTTCTGGAATAGTCAAGTGAATGTAACAGGATTAAAATATCTATTTCATAATTGCAAATTCTGAATCCTTCTCATGCTGCATGTCCGTGACCCACACAATTTTGTTTCAGAAATCACACAGTACATGTCGTTTCAGTAGAGAGTTTCAGAAGTCACCTTAGACATTTTAAGGGATGAATCCTCATTCCAAGAAAATGAGGCTCTGGTTATATAGACAGGTCCACTGAGTAAAAAGGATCATGATGAGATGTTCGTCTTTATGCTTTTCAGAACAATGAAGGACACTTCTTGCAATTAACTCTCCCTCCATTATTAGAAATATTGAAAATACAGGACCAGCTCCTAGGAAGTGAACAGAATGAAAGAAGAGAGAAGAGCTATTCTTTTACAGCAAAAGTGACACTCCAAATTTTGTATGTAGCCCGGACAATGCATGAATGAACCATTTGAGGTCTTTGCTCTTGTACCTTTGTTGTCTCCAAAAAAAGTAAATGGAATAATCCCAAGGCTGCTGCAAAGAGTCACATTCCTGTGTCTCTTTAAATGTTTTGGGGGAAAAAAGCGGATAAGCTGTTCTTATAATTAAATTTTGTCTTCTTTGGAATGTCTATGGCAACAAACTGAGGGATCTTCAGAGTTCATGGGCACCCCTGCTGTTCAGCCAACCCTCATGAACAAGATCAGTCCCATCATTCCTGAAAGTGCTTCATGCAGGCATGCCAGGTTTTAGGTGAAGGTCCTCTTTAGCGGGTGTTGCCATGGAAGCTTTTCAGAAACTCAGCCCCGATAAGCATTTGCTGTGCAATTACCGGCTGGTGGTTTGGCTCAAAAAGCCTACAGTTCTTCGGCACTGTGATTTATCTGAAGACCCATGGTGTGTTTCAACTGACACTGGTATTACGTGCCTGTGTTTTGCCTTAACTTGTTAACCCTCCATTCAAACTGCTGGTTTTTCTGGTCACCCTTTCCCCCTTTAATTCCTACTTCATAGCTGCTAGTTTACCCCGTGACTTAGTATGTTATAATAAAAAACCTGTATTTTAAGGAAAAAAAATTGTAAAGAAATACAATAAATATTTAACTATAAGCTGTTGTAATTCAAGCATTTCTGCATACCTAAGGTAATAAGATAACGATAATCAGGTGAAGTACTAACCATATCTATATCGTGTGAGCTTTCTACACCATTCTGCAGCAACTTGTTTCAACAAATTGAAGGGCAGTTTTATTTATTATTTTGCAGACTACGTTCATGAATATTGTTCTTTTACAGATTTTGTCAGTTGAAAGTATAAGTAAGACTTTACTATTTCCAGATTAATAATTCCTCTTGGAGACAAGGTGCTTCTGGGAAAAGATCCAAGTTCAACATTTTTGAACCTATGTACCATATATACATAGAGCTATTGCCTTCTCTCTATGGTTGCCCCATGTTGCTTTAGAGCAATGGATTTTTGGGGTACAGTCCACTAAAACAATTTTCATCATAATTATATGTCCAGGTAGGCAGAATATTTTTAAATTTCCCAACCCTTCTTTTATTTCCCCATGGGCCTCATTTTGTCCATAACTGGACATGATTAAATAAATTCTGCCAGCAAATTATCTGAACCAACCCTGTGTGAAAGAAGGAAAATGTAGAGTGGAACTTTCTGCATTTTATACATTCTGATTAATTCTAACATTACTTCTGAATTAATTCTAGAAATTTTACAAACTTCTTAAGAACCACAATGCTGCTGTGAGACAAATACAGAGGCTCACCACCTGTATGATGGAGAAAACACTTAAAGATTGTGCTGTGCATCCAGACATATGGAAGACAATAAAAGGGCCAGAAGCAGAATCAAAAGGGCCTTCTTTTTTCCTCTACTTATTCTCTCCTATACCAGATCATATGTCTGGCCTTTCTCTAAGCTTTCCTGTCATTCCTCTTTCTAAAGCTTTTCCACAGTGTTAACATCACTGGCTAATTATGCATCAGACCTCTCTGAGTCAAATAGTCCATCTGCATCAAAAGCTATGCACTACAGTATGGCAGGACTTAGTTGAATAAGCCCTGTTTTTAAGATCCTACAGGATCCTGATAGATCTTACATGCCTTTTGGATTATTTTCCATAGAATCATAGAATGTTAAGGGTTGGAAGGGACCTTAAAGATCATCTAGTCCCATCTCCCCTGCCATAGGCAGGGACACCTTCCACTGGACCAGGTTGCTCAAGGCCTAATCCAGCCTGGCCTTGAACATTGCTAGCATGGGGACATCTGGTGGGGGCATCCACAGTATCCCTCGGAAACCTGTTCCAGCGTCTCACCTCCTTCAGAGTAAAGAATTTCTTCCTAATATCCTACCTAAATTTCCCTGCTTTCAGTTTGTATGCATTAGTCCTTGTCCTATCACTACAGTTCCTGATGAGCAGTTCCTCTATGGCTTCCCTGTAGGCACCTTCTTTTCTCCAGGCTGAACAATCTCAACTTTTTCTGCCTGTCTTCATAGGGGAGGTGCTCCAGTCCTCTTACCAACTTCATGGCCCTCCTCTGGACTTGCTCTAACAGTTCCATGGCCTTTCTACGATTCCAGATCAATAAGAAGAATAGAAAATTAAAGTACACCTAACAATATGATCCGTGGAAACCTCTATCCTTAGTATTTCACATCACCAGGTGAAATTCAGGAAATCTGTTGCTTTCTTAATCTGAATACAGCTCTTTACAACGCAGGAGAAAGAAAGGGATTATGTGAGACATTCAGCTCTAGACAAACAGAAATTTTACTGGTATAAAATCCATATCCTATTGGTGCTGTAACTTTACAACAGAAAGAATTATTCATTATATGCACAGGAATAATGAGCAACAGCAGTACTAGCAGCTAACTAATGCCTCGGCCACCAGCCTTAAAAAAGAAATGTTTCCACAAATAAAAGTATACTCAATACATATGAAATTGATAACTAGCACTTGCATTGCTACTTTCCTTTGAAAAATACAAGCAACAATTAATTACAACCTTAAAAAAAAAAAAGAGCCAGTTGCCTTTCTGGTTTTCATTTTATTTTACAGAAGGTAAATGAATTGCACGTGATTTTATCAAACCTTCATTTGGGTAAGATTTTGTACATCTTTGAGGTTTGAAAAAGATCTCTTAGGAAGTATGAGTTGATATATGGATCTTCAAATTTGCTTAGTGTTATGATCTTTTCAGTGCAACCAAGAAATCAGAAAAACAAAAAATAAGAAAAGATAGAATCATAGCATCATAGTATCATTAAGACTGGAAAAAACCTCTAAGAC
This sequence comes from Pseudopipra pipra, assembly GCF_036250125.1. Lineage (NCBI taxonomy): Eukaryota > Metazoa > Chordata > Aves > Passeriformes > Pipridae > Pseudopipra > Pseudopipra pipra. Next base: position 40,299,590 of record NC_087549.1, on the reverse strand, counting down.
CTTTGAATCCAATCATTAACCTAACACTGTCAGGTCCAAAACTAAACCATGTCCCTAAGAACCACATCTACGCATTTTTTGAACACTTGCAGGGATGGTGACTCTACCACTTCCCTGGGCAGCTTGTTCCAATGACACATTTAATTCTGACACGAATATATCTATCAGGTGCAACCACCATAAATATGAAATACATCTGCCAAATTTTAATTTTCTCCTCTTGAGGGGGATTCAATTTTGAGGGGTTTAAAATTCTATTAGATATTAAAACAGAATTTAAAAATGTCTCTGAAGTAATTTATTCAGTTAAATAGTTGGCTCCATAACTATCCTTCTACCATAGAAGATGCATATGTTTTTGCTCCTAAAACACTATGCATGGACATCCCCCCAGACACGGTATTAAGGTATTAAACCTTTTCTGTGCTTGTTTTTAACAAAATTTTTTCTTTAGTCTTTCATCATTTTTCACTTAACAGGAAAGCTATATTTCCTTTTCAATCAATTCTGCTGCAACAAGATTCTGAATGTATAACTACTAATCTCTTCACCATGAGATCCAAACTTAATTTCCACTATATACCTATTTGTCTTTTGAGGTATGGACATAGACATGCTTAGAAGATGTAATATGAGATGAGGTAGAATAGCTTTCCTGGTTCAAATTCCTGGTTAATTTTTTTTTACTTTCTGAAGTGCCAAATTTGTCCTAATCTGATGAGTGTAATGATTCTTCTTCATTAAAAATATTTGCTCTACACCCATCAAGTAGTTCATTTAAGCAGCATAAATACAGTTATACATATATATATAAAAAAAGAAGTTGGTATGTGATATTAAACATCTTCTGGGAGCTGTATAGTTTTACCAATACCATCATTCCCCTTTTCATGTAAAGTCAAATTGTCAGCAGTCAAAAATCATCAGACTCAAAAGAGACAGGTAATGCCTGACTAGCAAGGAGAAAACTTCCAGAATGAATAATATTTGAAAAGCATGCTTAACCTACCCTGTCCTAAATGTGCTTCCCCTGAAAACTGAAAAAACAGAATAAACATTGAGAAAATATTCTTCCTTTAAAAAATGTTCCCAATGGCTTTGATAGCTACAATTAGTTCTTGGTATTAAGCCACTTTGTCAAATCACTAAGTTCAGCAAAATAAGCACAAGTTTGTGGCCCCACTTGTCTTGCCCCACAGTAGCAAACAGACAAGCATCTTCAGCAATCCCTGGAGAGAAATGAGTGACCTCCCTCTACAACCAGCAAAGAAAGACTCACCTTGTCTGTTCCCATAGCTCCCAGTGGAGGACTATTCCCAGAGGGTTTAGAATCAGACTTTTAAGTTACTGCTGCAGCAGGTAGAGTTGCTCAGCTGATGTTCTCTGAGAGACACTATTTTTCAGCATTTAGGCAAATTTTTTATACTGCATCTGTTTGTATATTTTTTTCCTTCATGCAGATTTTCGGCCTTAATCATGTAGTGACTTTGAGAGAAATTGGTAAAGAAGAAAAGAAAGAGGTGTACGGATGGAAAGGAAGGAGAAGAGGATTATAAGGCTGGGGAGACTGGACAAAGGAAGAGGCAGAGGTGAACAAAAGTAGCTGGCTGTTTGCCTGCTGCCTTTACTTAGACTAAGACATAATAACTGTAGAAACTACATGGGAAAACTTATTTTTTATTATAAGCTCTATAGAGAGAGTCTAGTCTAGGAAAATAGCCTGTGATTATTTTTTAGCTTCTGAACAGAGACAGTAAACATTATAGTTCTGAGCACTTGAATTCTTTTTTCTACCTGTTCCACTTTAACATTTCTTTCACAGCATATCCCATCAGCACACAAAGAATTGGATAACATAGATTATCTTTCCATGTTTTTCCAAAATCCAGCCACAGGACAGTAACTTTCATAAGCTTTGATTCATCTGGCCTGCAGCAAACATAAGGCTCAAGGCTCTCCAAGTGAGACTATAGGGAATTACTAGCAAAGAGAATTACTACTACTACTACCACCATTTTACAGTCTATCTTTTCTTCTACAAGCCATGCTCAGCAGGACATCTCCCAAGCAAAAACATTCAATCACTATGTTCATGCTTTCCCAAATGTTGCCTTTTTACTTCAGGAGTCCATAGGAAATACCACAAAATTAATTATTTTCTATCTCATTGCGCGGTGGATGAGAAAATTAACCTCCTTTAAAATCATATTTAATAAGTTTATTTTTAAAAAAATGCTTTAAAGTAAATCACCCAAATAAATTGACAGTAAACTAGGGAAAAAAAAAAAAGAAAAAAGGATCCTCTGAAGTCCTGTGCTTCTCAGTGATTTCACTGCCTGATATCTGCAGGTACCCAGCACTGCAACTGGTACTGTTCTTGTTACTTGGTGAAGTCATTTTGTTGCTTCATTTGTTACCTTCCTTTGTTACCTGGTGTTCCGTAGTCTGATACGGAGAACCTTCTACAGCCATAGTAGCACACTGCCTCAGGCAGCACTATCATTTTGATAAGCATTTGTTTCTTGTGAATGCCTTCAGATCCATCACTTCTTTTTTGGAATCAGCAAACCAAAGATGTGCTCGAAAGAGCAGAAAATATACCCTGGTTTGATGGCTTATTTCCCATTTCTTTGCCTTTCCCTTCTAGTTTTCTCCCTTCAAAACTCTCTAGTTTTTAGTCCAAGATTTAGATTATCTGAAGAAATAAAAACACATTACTTCTCCAACCAGCTAGGTACTTCCAATAGGACTTGCCAATAGGACTAATAAAACTGAGGTAATAATAAAATAAAAATAGAGGGGAAAATCCTGATCTTTTTCTAGTTAACAGAAAAGTAGCCATTGATTGCTTCACCATCATGACTGTGTCTCACATTTCCAGTGTTTGTGAGTTTTAGGAAACATAGTAAAGGAAATTTTGGGTACGTGAAAGATGGAAATTTTCTACGCTGATTCCTTCCAAGCTGCATATCCTGTCTTCTTTGAAAATCCTTAGACAGTTTTTCATCTAGCTCTTATGTGGAAAATCTTACATGTAAGTTTTCAAAAGACAAATTTGGTGAATCACTTCTCTCCTGCTAGAGAAAAAAAATTACTTGAAAGGACAGTTATGCTGTCATTTGAGTGCTTCTAATTAAATCCACATAAATACCACCATGCATAAGTGTCTAAGAAAAATAACAGTCATTTAGTATGAAAGCATTTTTTCCAAGCCTGTTTTATGAACATAATTGAATAAAGAATTTAATATTTGAAAAGAGGACGAAGGATGGATACCAAGTGGCATTTTTTAATACAGGAAAATATATACAAAAAACAAACATTGCTTTTGCAATGAGACTAATGCAATCATCATGGCTAATCTAGAATGCAAAGCTATAAACCAATATAATAGTCTATCTATTTATATATATTCTATCTAGTTTATATATGTTTTACAGAGATGACATGCTTCCAGTCTAGAGAAAAATGTAGAAGAACATGTTGTTCCTGAAGTTAATCAACATGCTATTCCCAGAGAACCACTCAATCACTGACTTAGAGGCAGTAAGAGATTGGCAAAAGTGCACTGTTCCTGATGGATAAATGTTGCTTAAACTGGCATTTGGAAAACACAAATTTATTAAACACTTCATCATGTAGTGCATTTTAAAGTGTATTTGTTTTGGAAGGAATTAGGTGTACCTCACTTCTGTCAGTTTCTACTTTCCTGATATAAATAATAAAATAGGACTCTGTGCCCCAGATAACTAATCTAAGCCAAGCCAGGTCAGTGATCATCATGGAGATTTTTAAGAACTCGTAAATGCTTTAAAACTAAAATCAGTTCTCCTAACATGCACTCTCTTTGCCATCCAACCAGTCGATTTCACTAAATGCAACTCATGTATTAAGTTCTTTTGTTTATTCATTTGACAAACTGGGTTAAAATTGGCCAAGAGCTTAAAAAGCCATTAAAAGAGACAGAAAGAAAGATACAAGTGACATTTAGTTTACTTCATTTGACCTAAAAACAAGTAATGTAATTTGATACCTTCTGAATTGTAAGGATTCTGTATGTAGCACAGAAAGACCATGTCACTGTCAGTCATGGCACACCTTCACAACTAACCAACTTCCTAAGGTTGGAGATTAAAAGAAGACAGGATTCTGAAAACAGTGTTATCTGACCCTCCAGTTGCAATGGAGTTGAGGTTTTTATAAGTAGGAACCAGCCTCAGAGAGGTTGAAGATGCACAGAAATTTCTCCAGTTTCAGGATAAATGTGATGAATAAAAATGAGTCCCCATAGTGGAATGCATTGGAGATCTGGATTGTAGCAACAGCAGAAAGAACGAACTATCTTCCAGTAATGACTGTCTAATCTATTTTTTTATACATACAAAATAATGACAGAGACTACAACATGAATTGTGATCCACCTGCCAGAAGAGGAGGATGACATTAGCTGACAGAAAATATGAAGAATGTCTGATTAAGGAAAATGGAAAAATAGAGTCGATGATGAAAAAAAACAAACGAAAAACAAAAACCACACAAAAACCAAACAAAAATTAAAAAAATAAAAATACAATTAATAAAGACTTTGAAGATGAGCTCAGTTACAAGGAAAAATGTCAACAAAAATTAACTATATGTGACAACAATAAATCCATAAAGGATTTTTTTACAAGACCTGTTAGAACTGGTCCAGAGAAGGGTCAAGAGGATTATCAGAGGACTGGAACATCTGTCCTATGAAGAAAGACTGAGAGGGTTGGGGTTGCTAAGTCTGGAGAAGAGAAAGCTCCGAGGAGACCTCACTGAAGGAGACCACATTGCAGCCTTTCCTTATAAGGGACCTTATAAGAAAGATGGAGAAAGGCTTTTCATTAGGGCCTGTAATGACACTACAGGTGGCAACAGTTTTAAACTGAGAGTAGGTTTAAATTGGAAGGAATGTTTTATCTTGGGGTGGTGAGGTGCTGGAACAAGTTGCCCAGAGAAGGTGTGGATGCTTCTCTGGAAATGTTAAAGGCCAGATTGGACAGGACTCTGAGCAAACCTGGTCTAGCAAAAGAAGTCCCTGCCACCTACAGCAGGAGGGTTGGACCAGGTGATCCTTAGAGTCTTTTGGGCCTTCCAACCCAAGCCATTCTGTGATTCTACAATCCTATAATTTTTTTACCATGCAAGTCTAGCTTAATAATGAAATCAAATATAAATCAAACATATTATCCAAGGTTTACAAGATTAAAACTTGCTACTTGTAATCAATAAAGATCAATATAAACAACTATTTGTTTGGAAAAATCAGTTTCTAGAAGAAAGGAAGAAATCCACAAGTATTGTTCATAAAAATGGAAGTATTTATCAGGAAGAGAGGAATTTCTGTACCCAAGCCTCATTTGTAGTTACTTAAGAGAGAGATCCTTTCCTCACGTATTGCAGCTACATGGAAATGACTCAAGAGCATGGAAGAATAGCCAATGCCATTTAGGAAAGGAACAGAGATGCTTATTCCTAGTGAAAGGTCAAAATTGGGCAGAAAATAAACATTAAGTAAGGAAAGGACCAGCATTTTAGAAATAAATGCATTTTCTTCAGGAAGAAGATTGGCTAACAGGAGCAGGAAGTACAATAATGAGAATACTTCTGGTCTCTTGGGAAATAAGTGATGGTCTGTGACATAGCTGAATGATTTGAAATAGACAAAAAAGCAGAATGAGGAGCTTTTCCTCCATTTTAAAGACAGAAGATCACCACACAGACATTTCTGAGGCCAAAAGTTTTATTTAAGTAAAAATAAGCTACTGGAGTATATATCTCCTTAAATGTATATCAACTCGTTTCTCTGTCAGGCTCTTATTTGGACTAACATTTAAGCTATCGATGAAAGAAGTTGAATTTGAAAAGCATATCATACCCTGATAGCTGTGTTATGTTACCTGTTTTCTACTACCTGGATTATCACTTACAAAGCTGGTGGGTTGCATAAAAGCTGTGTGCAGAAACCAAGGCGGTAGGTTACAAATTTTTATTTTGACTATATATTAAAACGACCCACATGGATGAGCTCTGGAAAAATGAATCATGGGTGGGTTCTTAGTCACTGAACAGTCCCAAGGATACCTTCGCCATTTGCAACACCTAACAGCTCACAGAGAGTCAAAACGTGTGAAATGCTGCTCCACTTATTGCTGGAGAAGGGAACAGGGTTTTCCACTAATGAGCTAACAAAGCTCAGTTTTGGGGCAGAAAGTCAGAAGGTATCTCCTGCTCTTCACTTGGATCTACTGCTTTGGAAGTGTAAGTTTTCTGCAATTCTGTCACACACGTGCTTGGCTCAATGAAAAGGGCAAAAGGGTCCTCCACCTTCATTACCTTATTGCTCCCTTTCTGAATCAGCTGGTACGATACTGCCTTGGGGAAGAAAAGACACGACTGAGAGAAGGGTTAATTCCTTTTTTTCATAATCTTTTTCCCACCAGTGTTGGAGGGCTGTGCTCTTGAACTGGGACCCTGGAGAATGCAAAGCTGTTTCATCCTAAGTAAAGGCATACAAGGAAGTGCTGAAGCTGGTGGCCATTCTGCTCTCATGGAAGCAGCTAAATATCATAAGCAAAGTATGACATGTCCTAGGCACCCACTGGTGACCATTTGCATTTGCACCTATTTCATTGGTATGTCAGTCACCACCCTTTTAAAATGCTAATTTTGACAACGTGAAAATCTATGCTGTTATCAGACCATTGGTTTTACCTCGATTTGATGCTAAAATTGAAAAAGGGGAGCAAACAATTGGAAAAATTACCTGATATAGTCATATTTTCATAAAACAGCACGATGTTAATTGCTTTCAATTCAATAATTATTTTATATTTACCTCCTCTTTTAAATTCCAAATAAACAATATCATGGGTTTATTTTCTTTAAATATAAGTTGATGTTTTTTCTTTTCTACTTAATTAGCTTTGCATCTTTATATTTCTACAATTTAAAGAATTGGCAGTGCTTGGACTAAGTTTACACTCTACTTTTTCTTTTAGTTACATTTATTGTACTGTTTTTTACTAAATCTCTGAAAGGCTTGCAAAAAATACTTTAAGAAAAATAGTAAATACTTTGTTTGTAAATAAGTTTCAAGAACAGAAGGAAACAGGAAGCAAGGATTTGAATCAGAGAGATAATTTTTGCAAAATAGATTACTGTTTTTTATTTGTCCAGCACTGCAATTAGTAACACAATAGATTAGTTAGAGAATTTTCATAGTTATGGAAATGAATATAGGCTGGAGGTTTTTTACAAAAACATATTTAAAAAGCAGGCAGAAATCTTGGGGCTTTCTTGAATCACAGGGGGAAATGGAGTAATCCTCAAGAGTGATGACTGGCTTGCACTGAAATTTTTCTTTGCAAAGGGTAATGTATGCAAAAGAAAACAGAGGATATAAAACCTATAAAATATTCTGAAAAATAAATCATCAAACATATCTCATCCCAAAGCAAAAAATTGGCTTGGTTCCAAGCATCTGGATTGAAGTACCTAAGTAGCTGGATTGGAGAGCCTAGAAATTTCTCAAGGATCTGCTAGATGTAGGCACAGGGGGCTGCCGGAAAACTAGAGGCCCCAGAGAGAACCCTTTTCTGTGACCAGCATGGCTGGGGTCCTGCCCATTTAATCACATGTGGGGCAGGAGCAGAGCTCAGGAGAGTTAGAAGAGGGATTCCCATGAGATGCCCATGAGTCGGGCAGGAGGAAGGTTCAGTCTGGTGCAGCAGTCCAAAGATAGGTCTGACATGGGGAATAATGCTGCCCTAAAGTGAGTAGAAGAGACCTTATACTGACCTTACATGTAGATGTGACCTTGTGTGCCTTTGTGTTTGGCATCTGATACATCATGGCCTTAACTACCGGATCAGAAACAGAAAAATTAAGAATATCCATCTCTATCCAAAAGCCAACTAGATAAATTATGGGGAGCATTCCTTCTGTTCCTTATGCCTAACCCAGCTATCCGCTATATTATTTCCACTTTGTGTGAATTTATCACACTGTCTTTTTTCTTTTCTTTTTTTTTTTTTTAATCAAGGTCTCTCTAATATTTTAGAGACCTTTTCTCTGAAATTTATGCGATGAGAACTTCCCAAATTAGTTCATGCTAATGTGTCTTTCATGTTGTAAATTTTCAATTAAAAGAGAAACGCAATAAAAAGCATTTAATGTTCATAACAGTCCACACTGCTGTCCTTACACAAACAGCAAGGAAATTCATTATTTCCTCTTAGTGTTGTTGTCTTAGAGTTTTTGATTTTTTAATTTTTATAGATTTTAAAGTAGCTGTATTATCCCTCACCCTTTAGCACAGTAGTTTACACATTTTCCCAACACTGTTCCCCTTTTCCATATTAAAATTCCATTAAGTCTGTTAGTTGTTTAGTCTTCTTTTCAATGTAGGTTTGCAGAAAGCACCCTAACGCCTGCCCCTAGAATGTAAACAGGGGCCTGGAGCTTTGGGAGGCCTCCAAGGTCTGCACGTGCTTTGATGAAGAGGAAGATGATGGAAGAGGGGTCCCAAACTCCCCCAGATTCAATTCCTGAAGCAGTGTGCTGGGGGGGGCGGAAAGGGGCAGAACCAGGGGGCGGATAGACCTGGGATTGGATGGGTTAACACCTTAAATTGTGGAACTCCCTGGACATGAGGTGTGTGACGGTTGTGTTCTCCCGGTTGTATTCCCCTGGAGCCTTGTGGCAGGTCATTAAAGCTTTCTGCTTTCTTATCTTCTACACTAATTTGGCCTGGAGTCTCTTTTTCAGCGGTCTCTTGAGGCAATAGCATACTCTACTTCTGTACAGCATAGAGCCACAAAGTGACTGAGACAACACTTCCCTGACATAAAGGAATTAAATAATTGCTAAATTTTAGCTCCAAATGAGTTACAAATGCTGATTCCTCTCTCCCAAAAGACAAGAGTGCCATAGGAGGCTCGGGGTAGGTAGTGATTCTGGTTTTCAGTAGCCACAGCCAAGGCAACCACTGCACTGGAAAGTGCTTGACCAGTTGCATTCACAGGAGCATTTTGAACATTGCCAGGTCTTTGAACATTCCATATCTTTTGTTACATCGGTGCTTGTCAGCAGCATGCTTAGCACAACCCAGAAGTAAGATCCTTCATAATGACCTTCCTACACAGAATGACAGGCTATGTCTGCTGCAAGTTGCTTATAAACCAAACAGACTAGGCAGCCCACCTGCAGGGCTAGGGTTCCCCTCCCCTGCACTGAGCATTTGTTGTCCACTCAAAGTAAGTCCTCTAACTTCCCTCTGTGGTCTGTGAGAGAGAATTACAATACCTGGTACAGGCAGCAACAAGGCTGGGCTAGCCTCATGCTGAGGATGGCCACTAGACCAGGAGGTCACAAGTTATTTTGTTTAAAACTGAAACAAGTTTGAGCATCTCAAATCACACAGTTCACCTTGAGGGTGCGCTTCAGAGGTTAAGTCAGCCAAAGCTTTAAATCCATTTGAAGAAAATCACAAATCATACTCATAGCTATAAACAGAATAAGTGACTCTAACTCTTCTAAAAGAAAGTATTGTTACTAAACCCAAATGTCCACTGAAGCGTTCTCCAAAGAATGCTTGACTTAACCACACTTCTGCAGTTAAGAGGTCAATAAAATGCTTCATAAGTTTTAGGACTCCTATTAGGTCTTTATGAACAAATTAGTCTATAGCCATGTAAGCAAGCTTTCTTCCTTCCTTCCTTTAAAATGTTAATAGTCAATTTTAAAAACCACATGGTTCAAATGGTTTCTGCCATTAGATTAGACATGTACATCATGCCTACAGACTCTCCTAATGCTATTCTTTAGAATTATACTACAGTGATTCTTGAATAGAAAAGTAAAAATTATTGAAAGGTGAAATCTTTCCCCCTGAGAAATCCATCATCAATTCAATATATGTTAGACTCCAGTGTTACATACAAAGGGTTCGGAGCATTTTCACTGCTCTAGGGAGATTATAGTCCTACAGGGATATGAAAAATTTATTGGAGCTTCAGAGAGCTATTTATTATCCTTTTCTGGCTGGATTATATTCTGTTTGGAGAGAACGAAGAAAGGTCTCCTGATCTTCTAAAGAGGACTAGGATTACTGGGTTAAATTCCACTCTTATGCTTATTCTTCTTATTTAACAGCATAGACCTTTTCTTTCTTGTTTCTGTTTGTTTTCCCTAAAAATTCATCCTTACATCCAAAATTTACTTTGAAATTTCTGTAACATTTTACTTTTCAGTTGGGTCAGTACATAGCTACATTTCAATGTAAATAATAGTGTTTTAAATTATAATTACTTTTGTCCCTAGGACATAAAAAATATAAAATATCTCCACAGTTATTTACTTTCATTGTATTTGAAGTATTCCTCTACTTCATAGGGTACTACCAGAGTGGCATCATTGATTTTCATGGCAATACAGTATATTATCGTCGCAATACAGTATATATCAATTTAGAAATAAAAAGGCAGTTTTCTGACCATCTGCACCTCAGACACTCAGCACAGCCTAGAAAACTGGGAGTATTTTATGTTCTTTTTTTTACTTTTATTCCATTCTGGTCAAGAGTAAATATTTTGTAGACAAAATCTCACCCCTGTTTATGTATCAGTAATTCTGATGTCTTTATCACCTGCTTTTGGGGACAGCCGTAAGACTATCATACCTTGTACGGTGAGATTCCTCAGCCCATGATCTCCTTCAGAAGACAGTGCAACTTTAGTGTAGCCAGTATTTTTTTGATGTGATACTACCTGTGGTTTTGCTTGAATAAGGACAGTTATGCTTTCAAACATAATCAAAAGCTTGTTCCATCAATCAAGGTTTACTCTACAAGCCCCTGGTTTTTCTATTACAGTGAATTTCTAAGAGAAATAAAAGGCATAATTAGAAACAGCTAATTTGTTTCCATACAACTGCCATTATCTAGGGCAAGGACAAAGTATTTTTTAATATGCTTTAATAAAACGTTTTATCTAGCTGACATTTTCTTCCTAGTGAGGTCTCAGGTTGAAATCCTGGCCTCACTAAATCCAGTCTGATTATATCCAGAATTGTCAGTTATATTCCATCACTTCTGCCACTCTCTGTCTATTAAGAATGAAAAGGTGTGAGGAAGCCAGGCTGCAGTTTTTCAACCACTTACAAGAGCTTCAGGAGAATGTTCTTTGGAGAGACTCTATAAATGTTTTCCCTTTGCTATACCCCAGCTATACTTTTTAACCTTAACCTTAAACAAGATATCTGTAACATCAACAAACCTCACACTGCTCTTCGGCACTGAGCTGGTTGTACACTAGGACTTGCAATAAAATTATTTGGCACATGCACTGAAAAAAAAAAAAAAGATGGATGGATTTAGACACACAAGGGCTTTAAAATCTTGAGCACTTTACTATGTAATATCAGCAGGAGCTTTCATTCCCTTGCTGTTAGTGTGCTTAAGCTTTCATGTTGCGGAGCATATTTTCCCTCCTTGTGGTCAGCAAGGCCCCTGCACAGCCCAGGACCATGCACTGCCTTAGCCCTGTGATACTTCAGGGAACAGGAGTGTGACATTTCCTTCCGTATGGCACAGAGACCAAGTTACAGAAACAACCACTGTTGCAAAGCTTGCCAGGTATTAAAACTAGAAAATCCACAGAGAGATAACAAGACTTTTAAGAGGGGTTTTTTTCAATGCTTTTAAACCTTACCACCAGTGATGACAGCTGTCATCTTCTGGTTTACATTAAAAATCACAACTTCTTTGCATAAAACAGGCAAGACATTGTTCTAGTAGTGGTCCAGGAGAATATGTATTTATGTCAGTGCAATTACCTTTATACAAATGTTTCCAAAGCTAGCCAAGCTATTTTCTGATATTTTGTTTATTCTTGAAATCTCAAAGATCAAGCCCAGATTGAAAACTAACTTGCCCTTTAAAATGTGTAAAAATTTCCAGTTTGTACAGCATATAAATAAATTTCAGCTTGAACAAATGCTTGATTTCACATTTGTCACAGAACCTTACCACAGCACTCATTTGATCCAAATACCAGAAAACAAAGTGGTAGAGCATCAAGGACATCATGCATATTGTAATGTGCATATTTGTAATGAACATAAAAAATATGTTTCACATCAAAGTTCCTTAATTCTGTTCTAAGTTTTAGGAAAGTTTTTTCAATAGCATTTTTAATCTTGATTCTGGTACCAAAATACTATTTTAAATGTTATTGGTAAATAGACACTAATTTTAGAGTGCATTTATTGAAGGGCAAACATATGTTAAACTATTTTTGATCTGAGACAGTCTCGCATAACTTCTGAAAATACATAATGTGGTCTATGTATATGTATGTGCATAGGCGTGTGTGTTTACGTATATGTAAACAAGGGTATAAACATAAATATGCAGATGTACAAGGATAACAGTTGATTTAGATTTTTAAAAGCTATTTTTAAATGTTATTTCATGCTGTCTTTATATCCAGATTACTGAGGAGATAATATTTATCTTTAATTATCATGGTTGAAATTTATTTATTCAAATGCAACATTTTCCACGTGGGAAACCTCCCCATGCTGGGCACAGAAGAGATAGAAAAGGCACAAGGAATGATGCTTGGTTTTGACTTGGTTTTATCTGTGCAACTCTCCCTCTTGTGCATACGCATTACCATGGAGATTTTGAAGGACATGAACTGTTTTGTTGCCTTCAGGATTTCTGCTTCATGCAGGGAATACATTCAGGAGAGATATACAGTGAAAATATCAGTACAGCTTTATTCATAATGTTTGATGTGAGCTGGTGCCAAGAGCACTTCAACACCATCATTGCAGCTGTGGGATCTTGCAAGAGTTCACATTCCAATTTAGGCTCAGCCCCAAATTTCTTTGTAGTGTTGAACAAGTTCTTGCCAAGCATCACATTTGTTAAGGGGAAGGTAGCAACATTCCTCAACCTCACAATGACAGGTTAAGGTTGAATTAAATAGCATCTAGCTACAAGCAAGCATTTGCTCACAACTGGAAATTTTTAAAATAAATTGAAGTCTTAATTCAGTGCTGGGTGAAAAGAAGTTTCATGGGCTATGTGGCAATACACCTTGCTCTCCACTCTGAGCTTGGGATACTTATAAATGTACAAAATCTGTGCCTGTCATTGCAGATTCTTTGATTTACCAACTATCACAACTACCTATCTCCACACTTAGAAAGTGAACAAATCGTATATATGTTCATCATCTGTTCAACATCCGCTCACTTCTGACCTTGCTCAAATCAGAAATCCCTCAGTTCAGAACCTGGCTTATAGGTTTATATTCTAAATTTTCATCTATTCTTCTCCCCAGTTGGCTCTTAAATGGTGTCTATATCCAATGTGTCTCTGCAGTGGGTTGACTTCTGCTGACTGTCAGGTGCTCAGCCAGCTGCTCTCACTCCCCATCCTCAGCAGCACAGGGGGAGAAAATTAATTGGAAAAGCTAGTGGGTTGAGGTAAGGACAAGGAGATCACTTATGATGGACTGCAGTGTCTGCCACAAAACCTGCTCCCGTGGGAGCTGCTCTCCACAGGCTGCTGTTACTATAAGGAGCCTGTTCTCTCATGGGCTCCCCGAAGGCTGCTGGGGACACATTCACTTGTTGCAGTGAAGGATACTCCAGAAACTCCACTAAGGATATCTGCTCTGATGTGGTCCTCCATGGGCTACAAGGGGACAGCCTGCCTCGCTGTGGTCTTCAAACCATGGGCTGCGGGGGAATTTATGGAGAATCAGGGAGTCTCCCTTTTACACTGACCTTGGTGTCTGCAGGGCTGTTTCTCTCACATGTTCTCACTCCTCTATCACAGCTGCTGCACAGTATTTTTTACCTCTACTCCAATATCTTTTGCAGAGGCAACAACAGCTGATGGAGTTTGAGGCGCAGTTTGAGGCAGTGATGGGTCCATGTTGGAGCCCACTTGAGCTGGCTCTTTCTGACAAGAGGACAGCTCCTAAGCTCTTCTCAGAGTGGTCATCCTGTTGCCTCCCTCCATACCAAAATCCTGCCACATACACGCAGTTCCATAGGCTTTCTTGCATCTTTTCCACTGTTTGAATACTGGTTCATATTAGGCCCACACTTTGGGACACCTCATACTCCAGTGCATACATGAGAAAATATGAGAAAACAAGCTGAAGATTCATAATAAGGAGCTGAAGAATTCTCTTTATAGGAAAGAGAGAAATATTTCATCCATCTTCTTGCAAAGTATTTGCCTCGATATCTCTGACATTTGCTAAAGGCAATATTTATCATTTTCCTCCATAACGCTGCATCATTTTCTTTTAGTACCACTTGAATGATATGACACTTTTTAAAACCCTCTGTGAAGTCAGTAAATCAGTCTAGTGCTTAGAACACATAAAATTCATTATTCAAGCTTCAGTGCTATTGACAGTATATCAAAAAGGTCAAATGAGCAGATTAAAAACTTGCAGTATGAATTAAACATATCAGTTGATCTTTATGACACTGAATACATTTCACACAGGCAAAAGAGACTTGTACGTTTGCATTTAACAGATTTGGGCACATCTTCAGCACTTTCTGCTTGAGGAAGTGCAAAATATGTTTAGAGAGAGGCAGATGACAGGTAATAAAAGATAATAAGAACGTGAATTTTTTTCACATTGTCATTTTAAAGGGAAATGTTGACTGAGAGTTGTAAGGCAGGAAGGAAGGAATGGAGGGAGGGAGGAAGAGAGGAAGGAAGGGAGGAAGGGAGGAAAGGAGGGAGGGAGAGAGGAAGGAAGGGAGGAAGGGAGA